>NC_090436.1:993936298-994552548 GCF_031143425.1 Pleurodeles waltl | reverse complement strand
CAACTGGGCACACAGTTCCAGGATTGTTGCACAATCAAGTCTGTATGTGATTATGATGTGTCTCTCTTCCATTGTCGACAGGTCCACCAGGGGTCTGTACACCGGAGGATGCCGCCATCTCATCACCTGCCCCAGCGGACGTGCCCTATGGAGGAGAACAGCAAGTAGAGGGTCATTCAACACTGAGGTATCACAATGTGTAATTTGCTGAAACGTTGGTAATTTGCAATGTGCCGATATCTGTCTGTATTCCCAGCCTAGATAGGTGTGACGCAGTTTTTTTCCATCCCATGTGGCCCCCTGAAATGGCGGCTGCCTGACCTGTAAGGTGGGACCAGGGGAAATGAGGTAACTTGGCTGGCGTTGTTCACCATCGCGGTGGGTGGTCGAAGACCGTGGCGCTATTCAGCATTGGTTAACATTGAGCTCTATGGGTCCCAGGATCCAATGACGATGTACCGTGACCGCTATTTTCTATCTGTTACCTCACTTGATACCTGACCTTCAACAGGAGAGGACCTACACTGCAAGTGCTCCTGTTACCTGTGTCTGGAAGCGACAATGGCTACGGTGTCTGGGGAAAGGGCCCCTGCCTTCACTTCGGAGGAGTTGGAGAAACTGGTGGATGGGGTCCTCCTTCAGTACACGCAACTGTACGGTCCTCCAGACAAACAGGTGAGTACACTGTGAGCATGCTGTGTGGGCAATGCCTGTTTAGAGTGGTGTGGATGGGAGATACATGTGGGGGCTGAGGCCTACATGTGCGGATGGTGAGTGGATGTGCGTCAGGGCATGGGTGGGAACTGGTGGGCAATGAGTATGATGGTCTGGACGGGTGAGTAATATCCTGTACCTTTCCTATAGGTCAGCGCCCACCAGAAGAAGGGTATTTGGCATGCCATCGCCAAGGAAGTCCGGACCCTGGGGGTCTACCACAGACGGAGCACTTCCTGCCATAAAGATGGGAGGACCTGCACCGCTGGAGCAAGAAGACGGCGGAGGCCCAGCTGGGGAAGGCCTCCCAACGTGGAAGGGGTGCCCGTGGCACCATGACCCCCCTGATGTCCCGGATCCTGGCGGTGGGCTATCTGGAGTTGGATCAGCGCTTGAGGGCATCACAGCAGCCACAAGGGGGTGAGTACACTCTCATGCAGCTGACTCAGCGTGCATTACGAGGTGTCTGGGTGGGGGAGGTGGGCTGTGGGTTACCCTAGGCCAGGGCGGATTTGGTAGGCAAGGTCCTTTGTTAGGCAGTATCTCTGGCACCCCAACCCCACTAGTGGTAATAGCCATCTACACCTAGTCAGGATCCTGTGACTTCCAGGTGTGCAGCGATTGGGCTTAGGCCTCGTACCACATAGGCATGGGAATTTGCCAGGAACTGTTAGTGCATCGCGCAGTGGAGAGGGCTGCCCCCTGTGTGTTGCGTCCGCCAACGGTAGTGCTGTTGCATGCACTGAAATTTTTTTTCTTCTGTCTTCCCCCCCTTTTTGTTTTGTCTCCCTGTTCTTGTGTGCAATAGCATAATCTGGCGAAGGAGCAGTGGCACCGGAGCAGGAGGGAGCTGCAACTCACTTGGCCCTGGAGGGTGAAGCAACGGAGTCTGAAGCCACCAGTGGGACAGAGGGCGAGGGGAGCTCCACGATGGGGACTGGAGCATACACCAGTGACAGCGACTCCTCCTCTGATGGAAGCTCCCTTGCGGTGGTGGGCACCTCTGTGCCCACCGCATCAACAGGTACACCCGCCACCACTCGTACTAGCACCGCCCTCCCAGCAACCCCTCAGCCTGTGTCCCATGCCCGCTCACCCAGGAGGGTGGGCATCTCCTTCGCACCAGGCATCTCAGGCCCTGCCCCAGTCAGCCCTGCTGCCCTCAGTGAGGAGGCGATTGACCTCCTGAGATCCCTCACTGTTGGGCAATCTACCATTTTGAATGCCAACCAGGGTGTTGAGAGGCATTTGCAACAAACAAATGCATACATACCTGGAGGGCCTTCATTCTGGGCAGGCGGCCCAACAGAGAGCATTTCAGGCTCTGGCCTCAGCACTGATGGCAGCCATTGTCCCTGTGTCCAGCCTCCTCCTTTCCAACTTCCTCCACCCCGTCCCAATCCCCTGTACCTCAGCCTATCCCAAGCACACCATCAGACCAGCATGCACACTCATCAACACACAAGAGTGGACATGGCAAACATAAGCACCACACATCCCACAAACACTCACACAAGCACCATCACCATGCAGACACAGCAACATCCACTGCCTCCACTGTGTCCCCCTCCTCCACGTCCTCCTCCTCCCTCCCTGTCTCGTCTCCACTCACACCTGCATGAACTACATCCTCAGCCACTACATCCATCAACAGCATGCCCATCACCACACACAGCTCACGTGCAATCACCACCCCCACTACCATGCACACATCCCCAGTGTCCTCTCCCAGTGTGTCTGTGAGCCCTCCTCCCAAAGTACACAAACGCAGGCACACACCCACCCAACAGCCATCCACCTCACAACAGCCTCCGGCCCATGCACCTTCACCCAAATTCAACAAACGTACACCTCCTACAACCACTACAACTTCCTCCACTCCCAAACCCCCTCCATCTTCCCATCCCAGTGTGTCTAAAAAACGTTTCCTGGAATACCTTGACCTCTTCCCTTCACCTCCCCTGTCCTTCCCCTTGGGCCAGGCTTTCCAGGTCCCAGCCCAGCACCTCAGCCACCAAATCCCCAGGCACAGTGATGCCAGCAACTGTGGGGTCATCGAGTGTGCCACCCATCAGGGCTGCCAGTGTGCCACCTTGCGAGCCCAACGACATTCCGCCACCTGCCAAGGTGAAGAAGGTGCCCACATCCCGGAGGGAGAAGCTGCACCTACCAGCCACCAAGGGCTCCACCAAAACAAAAGGGGACAGTGGCAAGACACCTGCGGCACCATCAAAGGTGGGGAAGGGAAAAAAGCAGAAGAGCAGGTCAGGACAGGGCATGGTGGCACCGACTGAGAGACTTGTGTCACCCCTTCTGTCCACGACTCCACCAACCTGTACGGCGGTGAAAACCGCAACCTGCCCCGCCACCAGCACTGCCACCTGCACCGCCACCTACCCCGCCACCTGCACCGCCACCTGCCCCGCCACCTGCACCACCACCTGCACAGCCACCGGCACAGCCATCGGCACGTCTGCAGCCTCAGCAACAGTACCCAGCATCTTCCCCAGTGGGCAGTCGTCCGAGGCTGCAGGAGACGTCCTGCTGTGTCCCTCAACAGGTGCTGACCCATGCACCACCGCCATCACTGCCGCCGCAAGCACCGCCAATAGCCCCGCAACGTGCTCAGACAGTGGCACCACCGCTGACATGGCTACCATCCCCAGTAGTCAGTCGTCCGATGCTGGAGGAGAGTTCCTGGACCCTGCCCAGCTTCCATGAGGCATGACTTCCATCATTGTTTGCACCTGCAGGTGGAAGGCGAAGCCACATCAGTGTGGGGTATGTCTCTGCCTCCTTGGCGTATCATGCTACCTGTTCCTAGGCAATCTCATGGCCCACACACCCAGGTGAGGGGATGGGACCGGCCACATTGCATGTGGAGCACTCTGGGCACCAGGTCCCCTCCAGAAACAGTGGAGATTGACATCCACTACCTCAGTCCTTGGCAGGATGAAGCACTCTGGGCACCAGGCCCCCTCCAGAACTAGTGGATATTGACATCCACTACCTCAGTCCTTGGCAGGATGAAGCACCCTACCAGTGGAGATTGACATCCACTACCTCACTCCTTGGCAGGATGAAGCACTCTGGGCACCAGGCCCCCTCCAGAACCAGTGGAGATTGACATCCACTACCTCAGTCCTTGGCAGGATGAAGCACTCTGGGCACCAGGCCCCCTCCAGAACCAGTGGAGACTGTTATCCACTTGAGAGACTGTGGCTTTGCTCTCCCCAGGATAAAGCCTTGGGCAAACCACCCACTGGAAAGACTTGAGAGAATGTGGCTTTGCACTCCCCAGGATAAAGCAGTGGGCAACCCACCCATTGGAAAGTCTTGAGAGACTGTGGCTTTGCACTCCCCAGGATGAAGCAATGGGCAAACCACCCACTTGAGAGGCTTGAGAAACTGTGGCTTTGCACTCCCCAGGATAAAGCAGTGGGTATTACCGCCGCTTTAACACCCATCGCCAGGGTTATAATGAGGGCCTTAATCTCTTCAAGGAAATTCCTTATGCTCCAAAAATCGACGCTCAGCCTGCCGGAAATGATGCACAGCCTGCCTTGCCACAAGAAAATCGCTGCACAGCCAAACAGAAATGACGCAGTCCTCCTTCCCAAGGGAAGATCAACACAATGCCTACGTTGCGACCGGAAATTAGATGAACAGCCCTATGGGATGGACCCACAGCCAAGCTGGAATGACACAGCCTGACTTCCTCAGTGAAGAATCGACAGAGCCTGCTGTACGTCAGAAAATTCCTTGCATCGCCTACCAGATAGATGCAATGCCTGTGACTTCATCCCGCACGCCCAGGATTTCCACGCATCGTCCCTGGGCATCAAAAGATCCTCGCATCGCACTGAGGAACCAAGACTGCACGTCAGAAATCAACGCAAAGCCCCTTGCAGCGTGGAAAGAAAATGACGCATCGTCTGTGCCACGTCGGAAGATCCGACTCACAGCTTATTTTTCCACACATCTCCTCCTCTGCAGTCTCTGTGTGTGATAATTTTGATGCAAACCAGGTACTTTGAGTAAATAAGAGACAACTGTTGATTTTTAAGATTTAAGACCCTTTTTAATCTTGCAAAAGTGATATCTTAACTTGTGCTTATTGAATCTTTATTGTTTTGACCTTAATTTAATTTGATAAATATCATATATTTTTCTAAGCCTGCGTGGTGTATTTTTGTGGTGTTTTCACTCGTATTGCATGATTTATTGAACAAATACTTTACACATTGTCTTCTAAGCTAAGCCTGACTTCTCAGTGCCAAGCTACCAGAGGGTGGGCACAGGATAATTTGGATTGTGTGTGACTTACCCTGACTAGGATTGTGGTCCCTATTCTGACAAAGGTGAATACCTTTGCCAACTAGAGACCCCATTTCTAGCAAATTTATAAAGCTATTTTTCCAATGTTACATTTTTATTGTGCTTGTTTGCGGAATGGTGCTCTTTTTTTATGGACCTGTACAACATTTGTCTATCTGAGCAGGGTAAGAACGAGAACATATTAAACATCATGATTGTTTTCAGTAGGTTTCTTCTACAGATATGCAGTAGCAGATCTTCCACTTATTGTGCTTGCTTGGGTACATATCAAGTT
Organism: Pleurodeles waltl; assembly: GCF_031143425.1. Taxonomy (NCBI): domain Eukaryota; kingdom Metazoa; phylum Chordata; class Amphibia; order Caudata; family Salamandridae; genus Pleurodeles; species Pleurodeles waltl. Next base: position 994,547,222 of record NC_090436.1, on the reverse strand, counting down.
GCACTGTGTGAACAGACCACACCGCCACTCGAACACATGAACACCAAAGTACACAAAAATACACCTGCAAGAGATATGCTTAAAGATAACCTTAAGCCATGAAAAAAATAATTTATTATGTTTCAAGCATTTGCAATCGTAAGAAAACAGAACCTGCAATTAAAGGAGACTAACTAACTTACAATTTAAAAGTGTTCTAAAAAGCTAAGTAAAGATAAACTGTGAATAATGGTGAAAAATAGATTTGTCACAGCTTAACATGGAAGAGATTATTTGTGTTCTCTGCTCGGTAAGGATGTGAGAAATGTCGAAAGAATTCCTTTCGTCTGCTGTTTGAATTCCAGACTGTTTCTTATTTATGGTATGGAAATAGAGAACGCCATATAAAATTGGAGTGATTAACCATAGCTCTTTTGCCTTGTAAGTCAATAGCTCAACAATTCACTCTTTGGCATAAGGTGGAAAACCTATTTGATCTCGCAAATTTTCCAGTGCTCAATATTTAATTAATCAGACCTTGATACATCAATTCCAAGTTCAAATAACATTTTCTTCATTGTCATGTTAAGAAAGACAAATTTATGCAATCCATGTCCTGCATTAGTGTAGCTTCTCAATGCTTCGGTGTCTGATACACCTTCCCTCTAATTTTGAGGATACCAACATAGATGGGACATAGATGGGAGCTTAGTTAGGCTTATATACTGCACTGCCAGTGCTGTGTTTATATTTCGGTTCATTTGTTTGTTTATAGTAGATCGATTAATAGGTTATGAAGTTTAATGGGGATGGCTGGAACCGCTATTGCAGTGTCTTATTATGTAACTTATAACTGGCATTAGTTACATAAGAGCGATTTAAGTACAGTAAGTGGTGGATTTGGGGGGGGGGGCATGATAATTATTTACTGGCCTTTCTGTATTGTGCTGGTTGTATGTTTAGATTTTTGTTTAAAGTGTTCTGTCGTCATCTAACCTGTGAAGTGTTAGGTCAGGTATATGCTTGTGTAAACATGGCAATGCCCTAGTATGCCCTCATTATGAGTCAGGTGGAATGGAATTACTGTATGGAATTCTGCTCTGCCTGATTCCTCTTGGGGTTACCCAATGTATTGGGCTGTAATTCTGTTGGGTAAAATCATATGAGGCTTTGGCTGCAACAGGAGCCAAGGCTTTTACTCTGTTGACAGAGGGTGCAAACAATATTCCCTCATCTGACAGAACATAATTTTACCCCTTCTCCTCTGCTCCCCTACCCTACGCAGAGGACCCGCATACCAACTTAGAGTATTCATTAACCAGCTGCTAGGAGCAGGTGATAAATGTATGCACTAAACCCCATGGAATTGGGAATTTAGGGCCAGATGTATCAAAGGGTTTTACCCATTCTGCGTCTATGGGAAAATGTTTTGTACATATGGCCCTTAATGTGGTTGTACGACCGAAAAAAGCAGTCCCACATGCACATTCTCCATTCCATGGGGCTTTACTGGATTGGACGGTACTTGTGTGGATTTACTGCATTCGATTTTACGATTACCAAATACTGACCAACTCGTAGTGAGGGCATATGGGGGACATCGATTCTGCATTGAATGTTCGTATGCTGCTCTGCCAGGCATGTTGTCTTAGATGTTTTCATATGTGTTGTTCGTTAGTGTTACTATCCAATTATGTTATAACTCCTGTGTTTGATCTTTGTGCTGTGCCTGTCCATGATTTCCTGTAGGTTGCAGGGCTTGAGTTAAGTGCTAATGTGGCACAGTGATAGCTATTTAAATTGCATATCCGTTCTATATTGGATGTATATTCCATCTAAAGTGGTGTGTAGGCAGTGCAAACAATCCAGGCCTTACAATCACCGAAGAAAAAAATGCATTGCAGTCATTTTGTTTCCAATGAACCCTTGAAGAAGAGAACAAGTACATTAAATTGCATTGAGCTCAAAGACAGCAGGCGAGATGATGTCTTGCTCCTGGTGTCCCATGGCCCTGAGCTGAGAATGTACTTTCTCTGTATAGTTCTCATTGTGAAGCAAACCACGGAGGTCTAGATCATGAGATGTGGTCACTAACATTCACTGATCAACATCCATGTCAGAAAAATGCCACAAGAGGAAGTGTTCTTTTTCTGTCTGTCTCAAGCCTTTGCTGGCACAAACTTTGTTGCCCATTTTCCCACTTATTTGTTGAAAGTCTACAAACTGTGGTCAGGTGGGTGTCTGCAGAGAGAAGCCGGGAAGAAGCCTCTTTCCTAGGGGAACTAGAGCGCACACATGGAACGATTACACAGGTTGCGAGTCAAAGGAAGGGAAATGTGAGGCACCAGAGGCAACAGAGGCATGAATAATGTAGGTCCGCAACACAGTCATAAAACAAATAATTCTAATACTGGATCAAAGTGTATTTACAGGGGCCTCCCTCATATCAAGGAGAAAAGACAGGAGAAAACAATGCTTAACAGTAAAATGGGTTTATCTCATGTATATTCAAATACAGAATGGCAGAAAAATGTGACAGCCTTAGGGTGGTCACCCCTAACTTTTTTCCTGCCTCCCTCCACTTTTTAGACACTGTTTTTGCTGGTTTCCAGGCTCTGCCCACTTCACCACTGATAACCAGTGCTAAAGTGCATATGCTCTATCCCTTTAAACATGGTAACGTTGAATCACACCCAATTGGACTATTTAATTTACTTATAAGTCCATAGTAAAGTGCACTATCTGTGCCCAGGGCCTGTAGATTAAATGCTACTAGTGGACCTGCAGCACTGATTGTGCCACCCACTTCAGTGGCCCCTTAACCTTGTCTCAGGCCTACCATTGCAAGGCTTGTGTGTGCAGTTTCACTGCCAATTCGACTTGACATTTAAAAGTACTTGCCAAGCCTAAAACCCCCCTTTTTCTACATATAAGACACCCCTAAGGTATGCCCTAGGTAACCCATAGAGCAGGGTGCTGTATAGGCAAAAGGCAGGACATGTACCTATTTAGTTTACATGTCCTGACAGTGTAAAACTCTTAGATTCGTTTTTACACTGCTGTAAGGCCTGCTCCCTTCATAGGCTAACATTGGGGCTATCCTCATACATTGTTTGAGTGGAAGCTGCTGATCTGAAAGGAGTAGGAAGGTCATATTTAGTATGGCCAGAATGGTGATATAAAATCCTGCTGACTGGTGAAGTTGGATTTAATATTACTATTTTAGAAATGCCACTTTTAGAAAGTGAGCATTTCTCTGCACTTAAATATTTCTGTGCCTTACAATTCACATCTGGCTGGGTTTAGTTGACAGCTCCTTGTGCATTCACTCAGACACACCCCAAACAAAGGATACTCAGCCTCACTTGCATACATCTGCATTTTGAATGGGTCTTCCTGGGCTGGGAGGGTGGAGGGCCTGCCCTCACACAAAGGACTGCCACCCCCCCTACTGGGACCCCGGCAGACAGGATTGAACTGAAAGTGGACCTGGTGCACTTCTAAGCCACTCTTTGAAGTCTCCCCCACTTCAAAGGCACATTTGGGTATATAAACAGGGCCTCTGCCCCTACCAACTCAGACACTTCCTGGAGAAGAAATTTGAACCAGAACCTGCATCCTGCCAAGAATAACTGCCTGGCTGCCCAAAGGACTCACCTGTCTGCTTTCTGTGAAGGACTGCTGCCTTGCTGTTGCCCTGCTGCCTGGCTGCTCTCTGGCTGTGGTGAAGAAGTGCTCTCCAAGGGCTTGGACCGAGCTTGCCTCCTGTTCCCTGAAGTCTCAGGACGAAAAAGACTTCACCTCTTCAAGAAGGACTCCTTGTGCAGCGAAATTCGAGCCACAGCCTGCCAGAAACGATGAACAGCCTGCACCCTGGTGAAAATGTCACCGCACTCCGAATCGGAATGACGCAGCCCGACTTCGCAACGAGAAGATCGAGGCAGCGCCAGCATAGCAACCAGAAGTTCAACGCACTGCCCACCGAATCGACGCATAGCTGAGCCAGAACGATGCAGTCTGACTTCCAGAGAGGAATCAACACAGCGCCTGCCGTGCGATAGAAAATTTGACGCAACGCCCACCGGATCGACACAGCTCCTTTGACTTCGTCCTGCCAGTGCAGGAAATCCACGCACCATTCCCGGGGCATCTGAAATCCCCGCAACCCGAAGAGGATCCACGACCGTGCACCGGAAATCGACGCACAGCCATCCCTGCGTGAAAACTAAATGACGCATTGCCGTGTGCGGCCCAAGAAATCGACGCACATCCCTTTGTTTCCACGCATCTCCTCCTCTGCTGTTCTTAGCGGAGATTTTTCATGCAAACCAGGTACTTTAAAGAGAGTTTTTTTGCTTTTAAAAAGACTTAAGACGCTTTGGCCCTCGTTACGACCCTGGCGGGTGGGGGAGAAGTGGCGGTAATAGCGCCAACAGGCCGGCGAAAAAAAAAAAATTGAATTATGACCATGGCGGTTACCGCCATGGTCATCCGCCACTTCTCCACTCTGGCTGCCAGGGTGGTGATGACCGCTGGGCTGGAGACTTCGGTCTCCAGCCCGGCAGCCGTCACCAGACCACCGGCGGTATCGGGGCCCTGCATACCGCCATGGATTTCGGGTGGTTTGGAACCGCCGCGAAATCCATGGCAGTAGGCACTATCAGTGCCAGGGAATTCCTTCCCTGGCACTGATAGGGGTCTTTCCCACCCCCCTCTCCCACCCTGAGTCCTCCACCCACACCCCGACCCCCCTACTACCCCCAAAGGTGGCAGGACTCCCCTCCACATCCCACCCCAACATCAATATACACATCCCCCTCCCCATCCCACCCCCAACATCAACATACACCCCCCCTACACGCACATATGCACTACAACAACACATATCCGCACACATACAAACAGCAATGCAAACAGACCGACCAGTACACCTTTTCCAGACACACAAAACACCTGCATGCATACATGCACTCACACACCCCCTCTACATACTCACACGCACACCCCCATGCACGCACACAACACCCCCCTCTCCTAACGGACGGTCACCTTACCTTGTCAGGTGATCCTCCGGGAGGGGACAAGATCCATGGGGGCTGCTCCGCCACCAGCTCCCAGTCACCAGAACACCGCCACACCGAATCCTGGGTTGGGATTCGGTGGGCGGTTCTCTGATGACGGGGCGGTGGAGGTGGAGCAGCCTCCACTTCCCCGCCATCCACCAGTATGGCTGCTGGCGGCTCTCCGTCCAAAAGATTCATGATTCGCTGCGCTGAAAACTGCCTGCACTGGCGGTCTTTAGCACAGCGGTACCTTGGAGGCCCTTTATATCACTTTTCAGTGGTATCTCAACATTTACTTTTTGCATTTTAATCGCTTTGACCTGCATCTTACCAGAGAAATAGATATTGTTCTAAACACTGTTTGGTGTACTTTTGTGGTGCTGTATGGTGTTATAGTATGATTTATTGCACAAATATTTTACACATTGCCTTCTAAGTTGAGCCTGACTGCTCAGTGCCAAGCTACCAGAGGGTGGGCACAGGATAATTTGGATTGTGTGTGACTTACCCTGACTAGAGTGAGGGTCCTTGCTTGGACGGGGGTAACCTGACTGCCAACCAAAGACCCCATTTCTAACAGTTAGGCAATAGCAATGTGTGTTTATAGCATGCTAGAGCATCCACACAGCAGTATTCGCTAAACAAAAGAAACATCAGTCAGCAATAAAATGGCATCATGTCTGCAAAGCAAACACATCAAAGAACACACACTGGTTGTGAATTTTAAATTTAAAGGCATGTTGAATTTGCAGTCTAACAAAAAGTCTACTTCAGCACCATTACCCAAAATGGGACAATGAAACCATGGATGAAATGTAATGGCCTTGATGGACATACTATTCAAGAAACAGAAAACAATGGGAAACATATAAATGTTAATGGCTGAAGGAGGCCAATCTGATACTCACTGTCCCTCCATTCTTCTTATTGTACTTCTTTTGAAGAATTGGTGACACACTGTCTATAAGGAAGGTAAATCTTTCTATAGTCAGACCCTGTTATTAGGTTTCCTTCATGACTTTTTGGACAACATAAGGATCTAAAATATTTGATTAAACTGACCACAGCTTCCCTCCTAATTGTGAAAGAATGCATAAGGTGGATATGTTAAATAAAAAGCATTTCATGTTACAACAGGCAACTGGACAAAATGGCAAAATATTAACTAACTACAAGATCAATCCCAAAATATTCAGTTTATGGTTACCACCACTGGAAATCCAATCACAAAAGGATATAGACCAGACAGACACAAAATCTAATCCATACAGAAATCCAATTACTAAAGGATAAAGACCATCAGACACAAAATCCTTTCATGAAGAAGGATCATGATCTGTATCTTGCCCTGGTGTGTTTGTTAGAAATTTTAAATTAAACTTGAAATCAATTGAAATATTCCAAAAACATCCTTCCAATATTATTAATTCCTGCGATGGTATTTCCCACCCCCAATACCATCTCGAATGTATTAGCCTATTGCATATACTGACATATGTTGATTCTGGTAATGGACATGAAGATATAATTTGAAATAGAAGGAACAATTAATGTACTGGAGAAATTGAAGCACAATAGCAATTATAATTGAATGGTGAATAACATGTTATTGGTACAACATTGTATTACTGACACTGTGTACAGTTCAGGTCCATTATGTATTGACTTACACCTCAAATAAAAAAACTTAGGCCCTCATTATGACATTGGCGGTAAACCCCACTTACCGCCACGCTGACTGACGCCAACATACTGCCGCGGATATCCGTTCACCATATTATGACACACACACACCAGTCCATCACTATTCAGCCACATACACAATTCTGCCACACCAAAGGTCAGTGATAAACTGGCGGTATCAAAACCCACACCGTTACACCAACAGAACAACGCCCACCACATTATGACCCATGAAACACCACAGCAGTAAACCATTGGTGGTACATACTGCTGCGCTCAAAATTGACACACACAAACAAAACAACACCACATTGGATAATTCAAACAACACATACCTGACACCCATACACACACCACAACCACATACCCACACCATTATAAAACACCCACCCACATTACCCACAACCCTTTACCATTACAAACAATTGCCACCAGAGAGAGACAGCAAGACCACAGACACAAGCAGAGCCACACTCTACTCACACCTATACACCACTCACGTACTCCACATCACACACCCCAACACATTACCCAACACACCCTCACCTACACACCTCACACAACACCCATGGCACCTCAAAAACACCCCTGATTCACAGAGGAGGAGCTAAGGTTCACAGTGGAGGAAATCATCAGGGTAGAGCCACAGTTATTTGGAGCACAGGTGCAGCAGATACCGATAGCTAGGAAGATGGAGCTATGGTGGAGAATCGTGGACAGGGTCAACGCCGTGGGACAGCACCCCAGAACAAGGGACAGCATCAGGAAGAAGTGGAATGACCTATGGGGGAAGGTACATTCCATTGCAGGAAGGCACAAACTCGCTGTAGAGAGGACTGGCAGTGGACCACCCCCTCCTCCTCCACAACTAACAGCATGGGAGGAGCAAGACTTTGCAATCATGCATCCTGAAGGTCTGGCCTGAGTAGGAGGAAGACTGGACTCTGGCAAGTCAACTCTTTACTACTATCACCCCCCCACCTGTATGCCATCACATACCCTCACCCTCACTCCCATCACTCCACCACATCCCACACACCCCACCATCACATCTCACTCAACCCAATGCCAATCCCTGCATGCTCTAACAATGCATGGACACCACTAACAGCCCTGCATGGACACCCATCACTAAAGCATGCACACTAGAGAGAATCAGCTATCCCACCATACACCAACTTATACAAGTGAAAGCTGCCAGGGCAAATACAATCAAAGAGGGCAAGCAACAGATGCACAATATGTCAGACACGGAAACAATAACAAATCATTTACAGCCCCACAGGTACCCCAGCCAATGTCTTCGGAGAGGAGGTGCTAGCACTATCCAGTCCCGCAAATGAAGAGGCCCACCGTGATGACAGCAGCTCTGGTCTTCAGGATCTGGCTGATCAACCTAGCCTATCAGGGACCTCTGGACAGCCGGTTACCCAGGCTCAGTCACACACCACCACAGAGCCTCCCCCATAAGGAAACACCACCACAGCACCCACCCAGCGTACCCACATCTCTGTCCCCAGGACACACCAATCAGCAGTGTGTCCACCTCTACAGGGACCCCAGGGCACACCGCATACCCAAGACAATCAGGGACCTTAGGTCTGTGGCAGTGGGCACACTGTTCAGGGGACAGAGGCACAGGCCAACAGGGAAACTGGGAGGAGTGCTGTGCACCAGGGGGAGGACAGGCCCAGGGAACCGACTTTCCTGGAGGCACTCGCAGAGATCCTGGGAGCCTATCAACATTTACAACACACGATGGGCCAGATCCTGGACAATGTGCAGGAGAACAGGCGGCTGCAGGAGGGACAGTACCAGGGGACCAGGGAGGACTTGCAGGCCATCAACACCACCCTGGTCTCCATAGCAGGGGTGTTGGCAGATATGGACAATATTATGAGGGAGGCAGTCGCACAACAGCGGGCCCCTGCCACTAGCCAGACATCTGAACTGTTTTCCACCTCTGCTGCAGCTAGTGGCCAGAAGGCCCCGCCACAAGACCAACAGGCCACCAGCACCCCTCCCCCTGCAGAAGGAGAACCACCCTGCAAACATTCCCTGCAATTCAGACAGAAGCCAGAGACGCTTGCCAAGACCACTGTCAGGAAACAAGACTCTCCTGATTGTCACCCTTGTGTCCCACCCTGTCACCCTGTCCACCTTGAACTGCCATTTCTACCATTCACATGTCCCCTTGGACAATGCACCTGTGCTACAGACTGGAACAATACCCTGGACTTTCCTCCATCATCACCCCATCCCATTGCACTAGCCCGTCAATATCTTAGCACTTCAATAAACACCCTTGGAAAAAATTGAAGTATGGAGTATGTCAAATTTTTAAAGTATGTATTCGTTTAACCAGGTTCAAACATTGCAAATCAACTGTACAGTAAATGAGCATAGGTTAATGACCTGTAGCTGGCTACAGTGATCACACCAGGAGCTATTGTGAGGCACCAACATCTGTAAAATGAATTGCCAAAGGGTACAGTAAGTGGGCATAGAAGTGGGAAATATCAACATGCCAATGCCACAGAAATTCAAAATAATGACAATGAAATGTGAAGTAACACTGTCTTACCTGTGTGTCAGTGGTAGTATTGTCTGATCACTGCTGTTCTGTTGTCCTCATATTCATCCTCTGCCTCCTCATCCTCACTGTCCACCGGGTCCACTGCTGCCACACGGGCATCTCCAGCCTCCTCCTCCTTCAGAAAAGGCACATGGCGTCTCAGGGCAAGGTTGTGCAACATGCAGCATGCCACTATTATCTGGCAGACCTTCTTGGGTGAATAGCACAGGGATCCACCTGTTAGATGGAGGCACCTGAACCTGGCCTTCATGAGGCCAAAGGTCCTTTCTATAACCCTTCTGGTTCACCCATGTTCCTCATTGTAACGTTGTTCTGCCCTTGTCCTGGCATTCCTCACAGGGGTCAGCAGCCAAGATAGGTTGGGTTACCTGAGTCACCTGCAATACTGAGGGACAACATTTAGCCACACACTATCCCACATGGCCCACACCATACACATACACCAACATATACTGGTGGGGTCCAGGGCTCACCAATTAGCCGCACTCTGTGCCTCAGTAGTTGGCCGATCACATTTGGGATGCTGCTATTCCTCAGGACAAAGGCAAAGGCATCATGCACCGACCCAGGATACTTAGGCCCATATTTATACTTTTTGACGCAAAACTGCGCTAACGCAGTTTTGCGCCAAAAAAATTAGCTCCGGCTAACGCCATTCTGAAGCGCCATGCGGGCGCCGTATTTATTGAATGGCGTTAGCCGGCGTTAGCCGACCGGCGCTGCCAGGTGTGCGTGAAAAAAAACGACGTACACCAGGCAGTGCCGGCGTAGGGAAAAATGGCGTTTGGGCGTCCCAAAATGGGGCAAGTCAGGCTGAGGCAAAAAAATCGTCTTAACCCGATTTGCGCCATTTTTTTTTGGTGCCCAGACGCCATTAACATGACTCCTGTCTTAGCAAAGACAGGAGTCATGCTCCCTTGCCCAATGGCCATGCCCAGGGGACTTCAGTCCCCTGGGCATGGTCATTGGGCATAGTGGCATGTAGGGGGGCACAAATCAGGCCCCCCTATGCCACAAAAAAAAATATAAAAAAATACTTACCACAACTTACCTTTTCTTCCCTGGGATGGGTCCCTCCATCCTTGGGAGTCCTCCTGGGGTGAGCAAGGGTGGCAGGGGGTGTCCCTGGGGGCAGGGGAGGGCACCTCTGGGCTCATTCTGAGCCCACAGGTCCCTTAACGCCTGCCCTGACCCAGGCGTTAAAAAGAGGCGCAAATGCGGGGTTTTTTGCCCCGCCCACTCCCGGGCGTGATTTTTGCCCGGGAGTATAAATACCACGCACATGCCTGGGAGTCATTTTTTAAGACGGGAACGCCTACCTTGCATCTCATTAACGCAAGGAAGGTGCTCACGCCAAAAAATGACGCTAACTCCATGAACTTTGGCGCTAGACGCGTCTAATGCCAAAGTATAAATATGGAGTTAGTTTTGCATCGAATTTGCGTCGAAAAAAACCACGCAAATTCGGCGCAAACGGAGTATAAATATGCCCCTTAGCATTTACGTGAGGGATGCGCTGGTCCGTCAAGCACATCATCTGTACATTCATAGAGAGGAAACTCTTTCGATTTCTGAACATCTGTTCATTTTTGACGGTGGGGGACAAATGCAATATGTATTCCATCAATCGCCCCAATTATGTTGGGGATATGTCACATTGCATAGAAGTCGGCCTTCACTGTGGCCAAATCTTCAACCTGGGGAAATACAATGTAGCTGCACATGTGTTTTATCAGGGCAGACAACACTCTTGCCAGCACTATTGAGAACAATGGCTGTGACATTCCTGCTGCCAAGTCCATTGTCACTTGGAAAGTACCAGATGCCAGGAAATGGAGCACAGATAGAACTTGCACAAGAGAGGGATCCTAGTGGGGTGACGGATAGCAGATATCAGGTCAGGCTCCAATTGGGCACACAGCTCTGTGATTGTGGCCCTGTCCAGTTTATAGGTGAGGATGATGTGCCTATCCTCCATTGGTGCCAAGTCCACCAGGGGTCTGTACACGGGGTATGTCTCCATCTCTTATTCAATTGCAGCGGTAGCAATCTATGGGGCAAAAGAGTGATGAGGCAGTCACAAACTGAACAATGGGGCAACAACAGTACATTGCATGCTGTGAATTTGAAATGGGTCAGTGTGAATTGTCCTGTATGTCCAAATTTAAACAGTAATGCAGTAATTATCCAGGTCCTGCCCCCATCCCCGCAGAAATGGCATCCGCCTGTCCTTGTGGAGGGACAGGTGGAAGTGAGGTAATTCCGCTGACATTGTGTGCCGTTGCGGGAGGTGGTCAGGAACTTCCGTGCAACTCCTCATTGGTTAAAATTGGGCCCCATGGGTTACTGTGGCCAATGGTGATCTATGCCGGCGGTGACGGTATGCACCGCCGTGGATGTGACTGTCATTTTCTATCACATCCCTCACTTGCTACCTGACCTTCAACAGGAGAGGACCTACACTGCATGTGCTGCTGTGACCTGTGTCTAGAACCTACCATGGCCTGTGTGACTGGGGAAAGGCCCCCTGCCTTCACCTCTCCCAATGTGTCTGTCCCCCTTCGCAAGGTACTCAAACGCAAGCACTCAGACACCCAACAGCTATCTACCTCACAGCATCCAGCCCATGCACCTGCACCCAAAATCAGCAGACAGACACCTCCTACAACCACTCCCTCTTCCTCCACTCCCAAACCTTCTCTCTCTTCCAACCCCAATGTCCCTAAAAAACCTTTCCTACCCACCATTGACCTCTTCCCTACCCCCCCAGTTTTGCACATCTGGCCTGGGAGGCCAAAACCCAGCCAAGCACCTCAGCCACCCAGTCCACGGGTCCAGTCAACACCACATCCACTTGTGGTGGGAAAGGATCCTGAGGGTGAAGGAGCCTGCACCAGGCAGCCTCAAGGGAAAAGAGCTTGCCCCAGTTGCTGCCAGGCAAACAAAGGAGCCTGCCCCAGCTGCTACCAGGAAAACAAAGGAGCCTGCCACAGCTGCTGCCAAGAAGACTAAGGAGCCAGTCACAGATGCTGCCAGGAAGACTAAGGAGCCTGCCCCAGCTGCTGCCAGGAAGACTAAGGAGCCTGCCACACCTGGTGCCAGGAAGACTAAGGAGCCTGCCCCAGCAGCCAGTTTCGTAGTTTGGACTCTTGCTCTGAGCAAGACTGCAGGTCTCAGGATGACAGTACTTTTGTTTGTAGGTGACTAAGTTTCTTCCTACAACTAGTTGTAACTGTTGTCCAAACCTTACCGGCTTACTAGCAGTACCTCACCAGAAACACAATAGTAAAAGGTGATTTGTAGCAGTCGCTTACGCATGGACTCAAAATAAGATATCTCAGGGTTGTCGTGGTTAAAAGGAAATGACCCTTTTCTCACAGATTTATTATGTCTCATACAAACAAAGGCAATAACACAGATGCAGTGAAGTTATAATAGTTTTTATTCAACATAACTGCAATTTGTGATAAGTTGCATGAACTGCAATGATTAGGATAATGAATATACCAAGCAACAGTATTGTGAAGAGGAGAGTCATTGTTATAAAGACCCCCACCATTATGCAATATATGAAAGAAATATATGTATATGTAAAAAATGGAATAAGCCCTAATACCTTAAGGAGAGTAGGTCTAACCTCCTACCTAAAAAAGGAGAGCTGGGTTTGTTAAACCTAATCTGCCAAAGCTGTGTCCATGAGAGGAGCCCCCAACCCTCGTTACCTTGGAATGAGGTCTCTATCTCAGACTCCGCAGGGACATGAAGACTGGGTCAGCGTCAAGATGACTGCAGCATCGGTATCAGCGATGGTGGCGATGCCCTCTGGTCGGAATCCCTCTGATTATCTGTCTAAAAGTGTGTTGTATTTATACAGATCTACAAGGTCCCTGACATAAGTGTTATTCATAACAATAGATAACAGGCATGCTTGGGACGGCAATTAATATCAACAATCCCTCGAAAGTATAGAGAGGGAAAATCCCTAAGTGTGAATGCCTACTGTATGTTTGTCTTTCGTGCTTGATCTTGACGCCTTGGCGCAGTGACACCGATAATAGAACCCATAACAAGTGGCCTAACTATAAACAAGGCCGCCATTTTAAAGGAAATAAATAATTAAATGGGCTAAGACAGAGCAAGCTAAGTAGGTTAAAAGTCACTGGGTGACGGGGGCACGAGTTTACAAGCCTACAGCTAAGCTAACTCCTGTTATCCCGTTAAAACAAACTAGGATTCACTACACCCTCCCCATTGCCGTAACAGGTATGATGAAGGTAAAGAAACCCAATCGCTAAAAAGTTGCTACTGAACTAAAAGCCCAAAAAAAAAAAATAATTAATGACAAAAAACGAATGCTGTGTGTCTAAAATACCGTTAAGAAACATTCAGAGATGTTAATATCAACCATGACAAGTATAGCAAACTTTTAGTATAATCGCTACTTCTTAGAACCGGGAACTGGCAAGCAAATTCATCAAATTATGCGCTATATGCAGGATCTTGAAGAATGTCATCGAAGTCACCATTCAAGGATCTCAAAAATGAGTCAACATCCTCTGAAGTGAAATTGAGAGCTGGACGGACAAACGGATCCACAGAGCAGAAGTGAGCCATGGTCCTCGGTGTATCGACACTCGCTGCAGTGTCCTCATCCATGTTAGATCGTATAACAGAAGGCTCATAGGTGGCCTCGCGGAGCAACCGCAGTCTCAAGGGGAATGACCGTGTATGAACCCTCATCGGGGACATCAGCAGTTTGTGGTCCACAGGAGATGTCGGCGCAACAGCAAGATGTTCAAAGAGACACCATATGCAGCGGAACACCGGTTGTACGCACCACAGTAGAGGCCGGAATGACAATGGCCAGTCAAATTCCAGTTCCACCAGCAAAGGTGTACCGAAGATCCGAACCATGCGTTCACGGCACAGCGTTGTTGACGGGAGCGGCTCCATTGCTCTGTGTCGCTGGAAAAAAACAACCACCGTGAATCAGAAAAAATAGCAGTAGTAGTCCGCCAATTAAAGGCAAAATAATCGGAAAGCCACCAAACACACTGGAAAAGAGAGAATGGATGGCTGATGGGATGACTCCTAAGACAGTCTGGAAGATGGACACGAAACCAGACCCGACAGCCTTAAAGAAATGAACAATCCCAGTTGTGCTTGAAGCATTGAATATTCTGGACACCAACTCTCCAAAGTGTTTGGGGAAATCGGTATTTAAAAGGGATTGTATCTCGGCTGATGATCTCGCAATCTGGAGAGCATACGTCTCTTTTGCGGATGTCAAGGTGACCTGTTTTTGAAACAATAGCGCCTTCAGTCTACTCAACTTGTCATAGTTCACATTAATAGTATCAATGTGGGGCCACATTTCAGATACCTGTATCTCTCGCGTGGGGGGAAACAAAACATGGCCACAACACGTAACGACCTTCGTGACTGAGATTGCGTAGGCAATTCCAGGTCGCAAGCCGCAACAGCTGTCATCGCTTAGAAGAACATAACTCCCATTAGAAAGTACATGAAACACTGAACGAATCAAGGGGACGGGAGTACCCTTCAGAAAACAGGCCAAATTCGCGACCCCCGCATTGCAAAGGCCGTGAAGAGACACCTGTTTGCATATCATGGAATGACGAACAGTAGTCTCACATTCACTTCCGCTAAGAAAGACCTCCTGTTCGCCGTTCAGACATCAATACTCAAAGGGCAACTCCCACTCTTCCTTAATAAAGCTATCTCCTAGCCGTTCATATCGTCCCACCGCAAGATGTTTCAGGCAGCTTGAGAAACTAAACGTTGAAAACGGTAAATTAATAATGCTGTGTAAGAGCCAGATTGTGGAAGGACTCTCTGCTACCGTGAAGGGCAACTTATCTAATTTTTCAACTTGAAGCAAGGTGAAACGAGCCTCCCTTTTAGCCATTGTCTCTTGTTCCCTGGAAAAATTAAAAGCAGCGAATAGTTCACTCCCATTAATGTATTTCCATGGAATGTGGCCACTTCTCAGCGTCTGCAATGCCCAACTCAGCTGCATGATGGAACGCAGCTGTGTTTGCTCATGATATAACCGGGACAAATCAGTCTGAGTGATATCAATAGCAGATGACACTATATTTGACAGTGAATAAATCCTGTTTGATAGCGTGTTCATGCCATTGTCGACAACAGCCAATGTTTTTTCCAAATTTTCCTTATCAAGTTGCCGTAAACGTGCAGCAGCCTCAATTTGAGAAAGTTTCCAAATTTCATTATACATAGCATATAAAAACCGTTTAGAGCGTTGTTTCCTAGGACCTAATAGGAAATCTTGTAACTCTATACTGTCAGAATGAGTTTTCAGGTGTTGTTTTACCGCTGTTAAAGTGTTCGTCTGTACCCAGTGCTGGCACAGCTTACCCACACTGTATATTGTAATTATACCAGTATGTTGACCTGAGAGAAAGCGAGGGTCTGGCCTATGAATGGAAAAACCCCTTGAAGAGTTCAAAAAATGCCTCTGACATTCATCAGTGTCAGTGGGCCATACCAACCATCCCCCGGGACGAGAAAGTGAAGAATTATAAGCACCAGCCTTAACCAATGCATCTAGCCTGTCCTCTGAAACATTAAGAAAGTTTTGCCAATCTCTAAATTTTGTCGGTGTAGGAATATTGGGCGTGTTTAGATCTTTAATCTTTGCTAACCCCAGACATGATGTCTGCTCAACAGTGTCATTCAAAAAAATAATTTGCACAGGAATTAAGCAAGCTCGAAACAAAGCCTCCCTACCCTGTATTTGCCAATCTTGTGTTCCCCATACACTCTTCAAATCGATAGTGTTCTTCCAATATTCATAACCTTCAATCGAGAGTCGGTAAACAAAGGGATCTGAATAAATCAGTTTTGTATCTGTCAGCAAGAGTTTTCTAAATTGTGTTGTAGGTAATTTAAAATAATATGATTCAGCTTCCTTCGTATCATGCCCAGAAAAGTATGTGAATTTGTCACTGTAATACTATGGACTCCCCACCCGTGGTGTTGAACAGTGTTCCCATTGTGTGTAGTTAAAAAGAGGCCTATATCTAGTTGCACGGTGCAGGTAGTGATGTCCCCAATTATTATAGCAGAACATTTCACCATAATTCATTGTATAATCATATACATCATCACTTCCAAAAGCGGAGTAGTCCTTCATTTCAGTTAGCATGGAATCAACTGTTTGGACATCCCAATCGTCAGAGACAACATTAGGTGTAATAACATCAGACATTGAAATCTTGAACACGTATGGTATTTGAATTATCTCTGTAGGCCCGTAAATATCGAATGGAACTTTGTCCCACACAATCCCATCATTAATCGGTATTGCCATAATATTGACAGGGGACAAATCACGTCGGACCTTATGTGATGAATGATGTGGTGCTAAAATTACATCAACAGGCTCCACTGAGGAGCGATCAGCAATATAGTGACCATTAATCAATAAAAAGAAAATAGTCACAAAACCAATCCATAAAAATAATGCAATAAATGTCAAACAGAACCAGAGATAGTTCCATTGATATATCAAATAGTTCTTCTTAAGCCATCGATACAATTTGCTACCTCTGGAAAGTTTGTCAGTCACAGTTGAGGATGAATCTGAAGAAAAATCATCAATGTCTACAAAATAGCCAGAGGAATTTTCCGCAAACACAGGACCCATCGAATTCACATCCCCTGCTCGTGGAAGTTCTTGATAGACGACGTTACCAGTCGTGGAAGTGTTTGTGTAAAATACAGCCAAATCCTGTAGCGGGGTGTTCTCCGAAGTTGTTACTGGAGCCAAAAAAAGTTCATTATTCGCCGTCCCCATGGTTGAGGAAGTGTCCGGAACAGCAGCTGACATAGTTGCATAGTCAGTAGTAGCGATGGTCATCCTACTATGTAGAGAGATGTCCTGTTGGGTAGTGAGAGGGGATCGGGAACTACCCAAGGGACCTCCTGGTCTACTGTGAAGAATCGGCCACATGGTGTAATTTGATGTCATCAATGGAGATGAATCTGTTTGATTTGGAACCAGACAACGGTGGAAGGATGACAGTCCTGGTGCCTTTTCTCCCCAAGACAGGTACAGGTGCTCTGTATGCTGGACCAAACTCTTTTTTCACAGCGATCTTCTCACGAACCAGATCCCCAACGTTAGGAATTCAGCCAGTCGAAGTTTTCGCCAAATCCCTTATTCCCAAGGTGGCAGCACTTGCAGATGATTTATCATCACGGAATTGTTGAAGCTCCTGTAAAACAGCGAGACGTACTTTTATGTCAAATGGTGTTTCTGCTGCCACCATACCAGGGGCATCAAGATCGGGGACATACATAGTTGTCCCAAAGAGAACCTCATTTGGAGACTTTCCCCCCAAGGACCGTCTTGGCAGATTATTCAGTGCTCTCTGGACCCCATATAGGTGATGCAACCAACTGCGGCCTGAACCTAATACTCGAGCTGTTAAGGACTGCTTTAGATCACGATTCCGCCTCTCCACGACCGAATTTCCCTCGGGATGGTATGGTGAGGAGTAATGGAGTTCAACACCCATCGTCCTCATGGTGTCCCTGAAAGCCTTAGAGGCAAATGCAGGGCCCTGGTCCGAATGGAATGCTGCAACCGCATATGTACCGATAAAGATCAGCAAATCTTTTATAACAGTCCGGGCGTCAGCCGACCGCTGTGGCCATACCCACAGGAATCTAGAACTGGAATCTACAGCCACTAAAATGTATTTGTATGCACCATCAGGTTGCAAAGGACCACAATGGTCCAGGTACACACAATGGAGTGGCTTGTCTGACACTAAGAGAGATGTCTGCGGAGGGCGTCTGATATTGGAGCCCTTAATCTGCTGACAAATGTCACAGCAAAGGACATACTGTTTAGTCTGTCTGCATAGACCAGGCCACCAGTACCGTTGTTGTAGAATGGTGATAGTGGCCTGTATACCAGCATGTGCAGAAGCGACACCCTCATGTGCAGCTGTAATCAACCCCAATCTTTGGTCTACATTTGGGATCACTCGATCACCAACATCAGGAATTGTTGCAAACGCAACATTCTGTGCACTGATATGATAGGTATAGTTCGTAGGGTATCCTTTCGGAAGTGTCCTGCCTGCAGCCGAGGCTTTAACGGCAATCAGTATTTCATTATCCAACCTCGTTCGAGAACGAGTCACTTCAGCCACAGAAGCCGTAGCTACTGATGCTTTGGCTGCTTCGTCAGCCAATGTATTACCGGCAACATGTATTCCTACACGTTGGTGCCCTAATGTATGAACTACATGGACACATGGCAGCTTATCCTTAAGATCAGCCACCCTTCCCCACAACATTTTGTGTTTAATGGCGTTCCCTTTAGAATCTCTAAACTCGTTCAGTTTCCAATGATTGAGGTATTCATTGTATGACTGGACGCAGTAATACGAATCACAGACAATCAAAGTCTGTGTTCCTGGCTCTGAATGTATGAGAGCTAGAAGAAGAGCCTTAAGCTCGGCCAACTGGGCTGTGCAGTCCCCTAAGGTCTGAGTGTAGGTATTATGAGGATGGAAAACTCCGTCTTCCATTACCCCGCACACGGCTGCGCAAGCTGCCGAGTATTGATGGTTAGTACCCACAGCCGGTTGTGCCGATCCGTCAGTATAAATGATTGTATCATAACTGTCTATTGGCAATATGTGTAAGGGAGCGGGGTACTCCTGTTCATACTGGAGAAATTCTTGTGTCTGAAGTCTTGGGTCAAACACATAATCAACATCAGTGGCGGTCAGGGACGTTGCCCATTGAATCCAGCGTGGATGTAACGCTTTAGCGTTTGGAATGCTCGCTTTAGTGACAGCCTCTAAGGCTGGAACCGGGGAGACACCAATAATGCGTTTCCCCTGGGCAAGCGGTCTCTCCTTTATGACGGCCATCTGAACTGCTGTCAGAATTTTTTCAGTAGGAGCAAATCGTTTCTCTGCATTGGAGTACAAATGTGATTTGTATGCTATTGGCACCGTGTCCCCCTCATTAAAGGTGACATAGGTAAATCCTCGGGCACCAGCTATTATTCTGATGACCAAATTTGTTGTATTGTCCCGTGTGTATAAGTGTCTTGCTTCCAGCATGTCTCGTTGTATGTCCCTAAGGTTGTGTGTGTGTTCAATTGTCCATCGCTTGCTAGAATAATTGGGCTGAATTAAGTCATATAGTGGCTTGACGCGTTCAGCATAATCTGGAATGTATGTTCTGCCAAAATTAAAGAAACCCAGTAATTACTGTAATTTCTTAAGCGTGTTCGGAGGCTGAAGCTGAGCACACTTCTCTTGGAAGTGCAGGGCCAGGCTCTTCCCCTCGTTTGATAGCTCATATCCTAGGAACAATACACTAAGAAAGGCAATCTTGCTTTTCTTAAAATTAAATTTATATCCGTAGGCAGCAAATCCCATAATTATCCGATCGACCCTTGCAAGATGAATGTCAAGGGTGGCATCAGTGAGATAGATATCATCCACATAGGATAATGCCTCGGAATCAAGCTCGTTCAGGATTGATGTGACATGGGCCGAAAACAGTCCTGGGCTGTTTTTATAACCTTGGGGTAAACGACAAAAGCGTTTGTAGGAACCAAAGGAAAATGCACTTAGGTCTCTACTTTCATGTGCTAAATTCTGGCAGAAAAAAACATTAGATATATCCAATGTAGTTTTGTATTTTTTATGCACTATATTATTAATCAGCGCTGTGCTATGTGAATTTTGTATAGCATAAGTGCGTGTATGACTATTCAAGTGCCTATAATCAACCACTATTCTATAGGAATGATCAGGTTTCGCAACGGGAAATAGCGGATTATTCATTGCCGATGTACAGTGCTCAATTACTCCCTGGTATTCAAGTTGTGACAGTATCTCCGTCACTGGAGCTTTTGCTTCATGTTTAACAGGGTATTGTGGCTGCGAGTGTGGTGTAGACCGAACGGGAATAACATGACAAGGAGAGTCCTTGTCCCAACCTACATGATTACGGTATAATGCAGGTGCCTGCGCTAAAGCCCATTCAGCAGCATAGGCTTGTTTGTCTGCCTCCGGAACAAGATCGGAGAAAGAAGGCAAAATGACATCTTCCCCATGTGGGAGCTTGAGGACATGTTCAGGTGGCCAGTCTCTCTCGGCCAACAGGATATCACTAGTAAGTTCATCCCAGAAAATTACACTAATAATGCGTTCCACGTCTCCCTCTATCTGAAGTGTTAAATCATAAACCCGATCGGGTGGGAGAACGCGGCCATCTGCCGTCTCAACTGCGATGTAATCGCTAGTTGCTGTCGCATCCAGATGATCTTTCAGACTCTGGCGACATATCGTGACCCCTGCCGCGCTGTCCAACAGAGTCACTGCCCACCTCTTGTTCCTCAACAGTGTTCTCAATATTACTGGCATTTTTAACGGTCAGTGCTGCCACTTTCTTCTTTTTAAATTGTGGCTTTTGCTGAGGAGTCTTTTCTTCTTTTTTAATGGTAGACTGAGGCGAGTCTTTCTTTTCTTTCACGTATTTCGGACGTCGATCTTGACGGCCCCCTCTCTCGCTACGTCTATCCGGTGCATCCTGAAAGGAACGAGAAGGATGTGAATCAGTATATCTGTCTGGAGTTCTAATGTTATCCCTGTTCCTGAGATTATACCTCCTTTCGGAGTACTCCGGATGTGGAGAATCAGCTCTTTTATTCCTCCTATCTTTGAAATCTTTTTGTTTGTCCCAGCGCTTTTTAGAGCCCTCTTGTGCTTGCTTTGTACCTTCCTTGTGGGTGGTACTCGGTATGTCCAATTTTTTAGGTTTGGCACCCAGCCCATCCCGTCCTATACTAGTATAGGTATCAGATATTATTTTTGGTAGCTGTCTCTCCTGTTCCACATGTGGAGTTTCCCGGAGATGCTGGCGTATCGCCAGTGCCTCTGCTTCCCCTTTAATATTACTTAATATTATCGAGGAGACAGCGTCAAAGTTACGCATCAATTTCATCCCCAGATCCAGGGCCGGTGCGGCCCCATGTTAATTTTGTATTTGTTTTAACACTTCCGGTAAATTGGCAAGTGTAGGGGTACCATGTGTGGTAGTATAAACGGCAGCAAAGACTGTACCCCATGTGGCACATTCATCCACCGAGGGAACCATCCCAAACGGCAAGCACATAGTGAGCAATCTATGTTTTTCCTGTGGCCCCGTATGGGGGAACACAGCTTCCAGCTGATTTGTTTTCTGGGCAATCCAGAACGGTATTTTTTCTCGATCCGAGGGCACTTTACCCATAATGGCATGCACTGTTTGTGGATTAATCCGAGTAGCCAATTGATATCCACCAGCTACTGGCGGTGCTGGACGCGCTGGTGTAGTGTTCAATGTTCGCATTACGAACTGGACCAATCGTCTATATAATGTCACTAATTCATTAGATAATATTCTTAAATCTACAATCGGCATAGTCTGTATGCCTGGGTGAGGTGTATATGTGGCAAACATGGGCCATGTAGGCCCTTCATTACTTAAATGACCTAACCTCACCCGTCGTAGTACATTTGGTAGGGTGCCTTCAAACCAGTTTTGATGCTCTTGATATGTGAGCGATATTTCATGATAATTGTATGCTTCGTATCTCACGGGTACGTCCGTAATGTCATATGTGTGAAATGTGTGCGTCCGTTGGTCAGCCTCAGGAAAGGCAACCCAACAGTAAAATGTTTCTGTTTGGTAGGCTTCACTTGCTTCTATAATCAGAGTAACATCCCGCCCTCTTCCGTAAGGCCATGCGCTAATAAATGTTGTGTAAGTGCATGTCTAGCATTTGCAGGAATGTCTATGGTATTAGCCATATTTGTTTTAGAGAAACGGAACACCAAAATAGTGGAAGTTTTTCCTTTTGTGAGTTCGAGCTCGAACAACCTACAGCCTAATTAGGTGTTACCTGTTTGGTTGAGGAGGATTCTCCCAAAGACCACGGACGTCTCCGTATAATGGTACTGAGGGTAACTTGTCTGTGAGACAGTGATAGTCACGGTATCTGTAAATTAGTGCCTAAACACCATCGTTGGTGGCGCCATGTCGTAGTTTGGACTCTTGCTCTGAGCAAGACTGCGGGTCTCAGGATGACAGTACTTTCGTTTGTAGGTGACTAAGTTTCTTCCTACAACTAGCATCGGTATCAGCGATGGTGGCTATGCCCTCTGGTCGGAATCCCTCTGATTATCTGTCTAAAAGTGTGTTGTATTTATACAGATCTACAAGGTCCCCTGACATAAGTGTTATTCATAACAATAGATAACAGGCATGCTTGGGACGGCAATTAATATCAACAATCCCTCGAAAGTATAGAGAGGGAAAATCCCTAAGTGTGAATGCCTACTGTATGTTTGTCTTTCGTGCTTGATCTTGACGCCTTGGCGCAGTGACACTGATGATAGAACCCATAACAAGTGGCCTAACTATAAACAAGGCCGCCATTTTAAAGGAAATAAATAATTAAATAGGCTAAGACAGAGCAAGCTAAGTAGGTTAAAAGTCACTGGGTGACGGGGGCACGAGTTTACAAGCCTACGGCTAAGCTAACTCCTGTTATCCCGTTAAAACAAACTAGGATTCACTACACCAGGAAGAGCAAGGAGTCAGCACCAGCAGGTAGGAAGGTCAAGGGGCCTGGGGCAGGAACTGTGACGGAGCCTCTACCACCAACCATGCTTGTGCAGCCGTCCGAGGCTGCAGGGGATGGGCAGGAGCCTCCCCCGACCAGCAGCAGCAGCACCACCACCGCCTCCAGTGGGCAGCCGTCCGGGGCTGCAGGGGATGGGCAGGAGCCTCCCATCACTAGCAGCAACACTACCACCTCCAGTGAGCAGACGTCCGAGGCTGCAGGGGATGGGCAGGGGCCTCACCCACAAGCAGCAGCAGCACCACCACCTCCAGTGGGCAGCCGTCACCACCGGTGGACGGTATGTAATCTTGCCTCCATGGGCTGCTGTGCGGCCTGCCCTCTGCAAATTCAGTGGGTATGAGAACCACCTGAGAGACTGTGACCTTGCACTCATCAGGATGAAGAGCACAGGGCACGATGCCCCCTCCAGAACCAGTGGGTAAGACACCCATTCACCCCAGAATCCCCTGGATGAAGAGCACAGGGCACAATGTCCCCTCCAGAACCAGTGGGTAAGACATCCATCTACCCCAGAATCTCCTGGATGAAGAGCAAAGAGCACGATACCCCCTCGTGAACCAGTGGGTAAGACACCCACCTTCCCCAGAATCCCCAGGACGAAGAGCACAGGGCACGATACCCCCTCCAGAACCAGGGGGTGAGACACCCACCTACCCCAGAATCCCTAGGATGAACAGCACGGGGAACAATGCCCCCTCCAGAACCAGTGGGTAAGACACCCACCTACCCCAGAATCCCCGGGATGAAGAGAACAGGGCATGTTGCCCCTTCCAGAGCATGTGGGCAAATCACCCACTTGAGAGACTGTGGTCTTGCCCTACCCAGGACCAAGCACAGGGCATGTTGCCCCCTCCAGAGCATGTGGACAAATCCCCCACTTGAGAGACTGTGGCCTTGCACTCCCCAGGACCAAGCACAGGGCATGTTGCCCACTCCAGACCCAGTGGTCTTGTTCCATCTGCCAGCTGAGGTGCCCCCACCATCTTCCATCCCCCTGAGGTGCCGGCCTATTTCCCAACTGATGCCCCTGCAGTGTTTTCTCCGTGTTGAGGCTGGTGCCATGTGCCGCCTTGGAATTTGACTTGTGGCCATGTGGACAACAAACATTGTGGAGTGGGCTGTGTCCCTTTTTATGTACATATGCTGTATATGTCTATAATCTTGACTCACTTATTTACCCTGATGTGTTGCTCTCATTACATTCTATTTTGCTAAAACGTTTTGTCCTTGCATTATTCATCTGAGGTACGGAGTAAATATGTTTTAGTACTGCAGCTGATTGTGTGTATGGTGCTGGGGTGTGTGTGTGTGTGTTGTGAGTGTGTGTCACTGTCGTTTTCCTCCCCACCGCCCTTATGTGCTAGGTTTCTGTACTCACCGTTGTCTTCTTCACCGGTGTTGGTGTTCGTAGTAGAGCACCATGTAGAAGAGCATGGGGAAGACATGCAGCTCGGACTCCGTGGCGGCGTGGTTGTTCCCAGTGTCTCCAATGGTGAGTCCTTTCACTTCTGTGCAGTGTTTCTGCTAGGCTTTTGATGTTGTTAGTACCGCCCCGGGAAAGGTGGTGGTTTGGCATGTCATAATGTGGTAGTCGGAACATTGAATTCTGCCTAGCTGTAGGCAGCTTCCACCGTGGTGCCTGTTGTTTCCGCCCTGGCGGTCGGTGTGGTAAGGTGGCTGTCTATCAGAGACCTATCCACCATGGTCATAATTTGACGGTAATTACCGCCAGCCTGTTGGCGGTATTACTGCCAATTCTACACCAACCGCCTGGGTTGTAATGAGGGCCTTAATGTTTAAATATATATTATTACGGTATTGTCCAAAACATTTGGGGGTAAAACCTTCATTATTGCTGAAGTCCTTTTTGCTGGCATTAGGACTTTTAACAAAAAATTTATAAAGTGCTTATGCTCTCTCATTCAAACATGGCAAAACTGGAATACATCTAAATGCCACAACTAATTTACTTGTATGTCCCTAGGAAGTGGTACAATTCAAACCCAGGCCTTGGTCATTAAATGCTACATGTGGGTTGTAGCATTCATTGCGCTACACGCTGAAGTAGCGCTCATTGGACCACCAACTGAAGTAGCCTTTAAAACATGTCTCAGGCCTGCCACTGCTGCTTGAAGTGCAGTTTTAAACTGCCAAATAAACTTGACAAAATAAATCTTTTATAAGACATAAAACATTCATTTTTATGGATCACTGACACAATATCATGGTAAACAATGTTGTTGACAAAAATATTGTGTATCAAAATATCGTGCTCCTGTAGTGATAAAGGTAAGTACAAGAATAACTGCAAAAATATTGTTGACACCAATATCGTACAAAATATACAAATATATCGATTTTTTAAAGTAGAGTTTAAAGTAGTAAATGTTAAATGTTTTAATAAATAAATTTAAAATGATGCAAAGTAAATCAATTCCATCAAAAATGTATACTGTATATTAAATATACTCAGATAAACACACAAAAACATATTTAATTTATATGTTTTTGAATATATATATATATATATATATGTCTCCACTCTCAGTGTAACATAATTCATAAAAATATTTTTTGCATTATGTTAAATTTTCAATATTTTAAACTTATTACTAATGAAACACACACACATATATACATATATTTATATATATATACATATACATCTATGTGTGTGTTTGTATAGAATACATACAAAATAAAATGATTAAAAAAATTAAACAATTCAAAAACAAAAATATATTAATTAATTTAGATATTAAATAAAATAAAAATTAAACACCTCAAAACACATTTAATAAAAATACTTTTAAATTGCATTAAAAAATAATATCATAGCATAAAATATTAAAAAGCTAACCATGCTTTAAAATCCAATATTATGAAAACTATTGAAGCCTAACACTATCAAGTATACTATTCCCTCACTACTTTACTATTCCTTCTCCAGTCACTGCAATAGTATGGAAAGAGTTGGACTTTGGAGGGTTTAGATTTACTATTCCTACTCCAGCCAGTGCAACAGAAGAGGCAGCATTGGTTTCGGAGGGATTAAATATACTATTCCCACTCCACAACGGCGCAACTGTAGGGAAAGTGTTGGACCTTGGAGAGATAAAATTTAATATTCCCTCTCCAGTCTGTGCAGTAGGGAAAAATTGGACTATGCGGTGTGAAATTTACTATTCCCAACCCAAACAGTGCAATGGTAGAGAAAGTGTTGAACTTCGAAGGGGTACAGTTTACTATTCCCACGCCAAACAACATAACAGTATGGAAAGTACTGGACTTCACAGGTATTAGATATGCCATTCCTACTCCACACAGCACAACAGTAGGGAAAGTGTTGGACTTCGGAGGGGAAAAATGTAGTATTCCCACTCCAGTCAGTGCAACAGTAGGCAAAGCTTTGGACTTTGAGGGGTTCAATTTACTACACCAACTCCAAACAGTTCAACAGTAGGGAAAGTGTTGAACCTCAGGAGGGGTAAAATGTATTACTCCCACTCCAAACAACATAGGGACAGGGTTGGGCTTCAGAGGGGTTAGGTTTAGTGTTCCTACTCCAATTACTGCATTGTATGGAAAGAGCTGGACTTCAGAGTGGTTAGATTGACTATTCCTTCCCCACACAGTGCAAAAGTTGGGGAAGTGTTGGACTTCCTATGGATAAAATTTAGTATTTCCACTCCAGTCTGTGTAACAGTAGGGAAAGCATTGGACTTCACAAGGTTAGATTTACTTTTCCCACTCCAAACAGTGCAGCAGTAGGTAACGTGGTAGACCTAAAAAGGGATAAAATTTACTGTTCCCTCTCCATTCTGTGCAACAGTAGGGAAAGCGTTGGATTTTGGAAGGGTGAAATTTAGTATTTCCACTCCAAACAGTGTAACAGTAGGGAAAGTGTTGAACTGCGAAGAAGTTATTTTGCTATTCCTACTCTAGTCTAATCAAGAGTAGGGAAAGTACTTTACTTCGAATACATTATTACATATATGAGTAACCCCATGAATGTAGAAAAATATTAAACTTGGAACATTAAAATTAGTAATTAACATAGAAAATATAAGTATTAAAAACAAAAACAATTAAGCAATTTATGTAATTACTATTCAATGAAATAATCAAATATCAATTAATAAATAATTGTTTTTCAATTGTTAATCAATTAACTTCCCACCCATCTAACCCTAGTAGCCCACAAAAAATATAATTCAATGTAATAAATATTCCATAATTAGTTAACTAACAATTATTAATTAATTGTTTAATAATTATTTCTTAATTAACTTCCCAACCTCTACCCCTACAGACCAATCAGCCCACATATAACATATAATGAAGATAATTCAGTATTACATAATTTATCTAATAAATTACAATAAACAAATAACAACAATACATAAATATCAATCATATAATGAAATATAATGTATTCAATAATTCCGAATTAATTACTACTTAATAAACCTCCCCACAAACCCAACAACCTACTATTACACTAAAAATGACTATTACTAATTACATAACAATTCGAAACCATTACAAACAGCAAGCTATTTTTAAATAGAAGAATAATATTTATATTTATAATAATAATATAAAAATAATATATCACCTAAAACACATTAAAAAAATTAAATTAAATTTGTAACAGCTATGTTACTGACAATGATAATAGTCTTTAAAAAGATATTACTTACCTTAAAAAATTGTATTTATGTTTTATGATATAAATGCATCACAATATTTGTGTCATGATATTTAATGTCTGTTATTTATGTCTCCCAACATTTAAAATTTTACATATTTGTATAATACCCTTTTTAATACTTATCAGTCACCCCTAACATGTGTCCTAATCACCCCTACAGCAGGGTGCAAGGTATTTAAAATGTAGGACATTTATGTTTAAAATGTACATGTTCTGGCAGAGAAAAATTCCTACTGTAATTTTTCACTTTTATAAGGTCTGTCTCAACAATGGGTTATCTTATTTCAATTAATAAGTGGTAGATGCAGATTTAGAGCACATAGATAAATTATGTTTAGACTCAAACCTGTTGTCATTTTAAACCCTCTTTAATGATAAGGTCAGATTTTAGATTGTAATTTTGTAAATGCCACCTTTAGAAAGTTGGGATTTTCCTGCCCAAAGTTTCTGAGGTCTTTCTGGGGGTTTCAAGATGCCTGCGCCTGTTAATGTTTTTCCCATCAAGGATGTGTATTGGGTCCAGACAGTGAACCATGGGGCCTGGGTGTAACTGGGAGAGGGTCCTCCTCAAAGGATGTTTGAGAAGAAGCTGTACCCTTTCGCTGATTATATTCCAAAGGACTTTACTCATAGCACACACAAAGGAACATGCCACACGTCAAAGTTTGGAGCCATGACCAGGAAAAGGGGAAGAACTTATTCAGAACCAGTTTTGAGGTAGGTTAGAGAATTTCCCCACACAAAGGCTGGCATCAGGCATAAAAAAGGGACCTTCAGAACCACTCACAAGAACACTCCTGGACCTGTGGAAGGTTCCAAAGAAGGACTAATCTGCACCTAGATGGACTACTTTGCTGACTGAAGAAGGGCTTTTGGACCTGCTTGCCATGATCCTTTGCTATGCAGAGAGAATTAAAGGATCAGTTGGTTCACAACCTATGTGAGCTACAGGGAAACCATATCCTTCCAGAGTTCTCCTGGCAACTGCCTAGCAGGCCAGCATCAGCTCGACCTGTCTGAGCCCTGCTGATGCTCTCTGCTGGGGAGAGTCCTGATTCCCAAGTGGGACCCCAGGAGAGAGCTCCTCCTAAAGAAAAGGCTGAAAATTATTTGATCTCTTCATGACCATGAAAGGACCAGTACATGTCAAAACTCTGCAGCCAACTGCAACAATGCAAAGCTCCAGTGAGACCTGCTCTGCTCCCAACAGTGACTGTTTGTGATGGCCAGCAATGCAAAAACTGCACTTCACGCTAGAGGAACAACAGTTCATGGTGACCGGTAACTCAAAGCTCTAGCAACAACCAGTTCTTCATGCTATAGCTACGACTGTCTAAGATTCTCGACCTGCTCTTTGCACCCAAAGTTTCTTCCTCACAACCTAATGCAAGGTGAATAGAACTCCTCACATGTGAATTGAGAAGGTAACCCCTCAACTGGACTAACCTGGTCCTGTATCCTTCCAGGCTCCATCGTGGTCAGCCTAAACTTGTGACTTTCCCTTGGACTACTGCAAACAGATAACCACGTGTGGAGCTTGTTGGTGCTATTATCAATAAAACTTTAAAAATCAATGTCACTGGTTCTACTGATTAGCTTTTTGTTACTATGGTATCAATTTTAGTTATTAAAATCTACTCTGTTTTTCTAAATTAGCTTGGAATTTTCTTTCCAGGTATTATTGTTTATGTGCTGCATAAATACTTTACACATTGCCTATAAGTTCAACCTGACTTCTTTGTGCCAAGCTATCAGATGGTTAATATCAAGCTAATTTAGCAACTTTTGTTGTTCACCTTGACAAGGATTGTGGTTGTTGCCTGAGTATTGTTTCCACCCCTCTAAACTGACAACCCAATTTCTTAACCTTAATAAAAAAGGATATATATATAAAGAGGGGATTACAGTGCAGGCATAGGAAGAAGTGTCTGACATCTTTTTGGGACCCCATTCACTTAGCCGGTAAGCTGTGAAGATCTCAGAAAGTGAAGTTGAGGGTGATCACTGGATTATTTACAAAACCTCTTCAAGCTTTAACTCCTTCGCTGCCAGGCCTTTACCCCCTCCTGTGCCGAGCCTTTTTTTGGCTATTTGGGGCAGTTCCCAGACCTTGTGGGTTCCTCTGAAGGAGACCAAGAAATTAGCCAAAATACAGTGAAAATTTAGTCTTTTTCAAAAAAGGGAAAAAAGGGCTGCAGAAGGCAGCTTGTGTTTTTTCCCCTGAAAATGGCATCAAGAAAGGGTTTGCGGTGGCAAGATCACCACCTTCCCAGCTTTCAGGAACAGGCAGACTTGAATTGGAAAACCCCATTTTTCAATACAATTTTGACATTTTACTGGGACACACCCCATGTTTACTATTTTTTGTGCTTTCAGCCTCCTTCCAGTTAGTGACCCAAATGGGTGAGATCCCAGAAAGCTAAACATTTCTGAAAAATAGACACAATTCTGAATTCAGCAAGGGGTCATTTGTGTAGATCCTACAAGTGTTTCCTACAGAAAATAACAGCTGAAATAAAAATGTATTGAAATTGAAGTGAAAAAAACTGCCATTTTTCTCCACGTTTTACTCTGTAACTTTTTCCTGCGATGCCAGATTATTGAAAGCAATATACTGTTACGTCAGCTGGTCTCTTCTGGTTGCGGGGAAATATAGGGCTTGTAGGTTCATCAAGAACTCTAGGTACCCAGAGCCAATAAATGAGCTGCACCTTGTAATGGGTTTTTATTCTATACCGGGTATACAGCAATTCATTTGCTGAAATATAAAAAGTGAAAAATAGGTATCAAGAAAACCTTTGTATTTCCAAAATGGCCACCAGATAAGGTGTTGAGAAGCAGTGGTTATTTGCACATCTCTGAATTCCAGGGTGCCCATACTAGCATGTGAATTACAGGGCATTTCTCAAATAGACGTCTTTTTTACACACTGCCTTACATTTGGAAGGAAAAAATGTAGAGAAAGACAAGGGGCAATAACACTTGTTTTGCTATTCTGTGTTCCCCCAAGTCTCCCGATGAAAATGGTACCTCACTTGTGTGGGTAGGCCTAGCGCCCACAAAAGGAAATGGCTCAAAACACAACGTGGACACATCACATTTTTTCACAGAAAACAGAGGTGTTTTTTGCAAAGTGCCTACCAGTCGATTTTGGCCTCTAGCTCAGTCGGCACCTGGGGAAACCTAGCAAACTAGCGCATTTTTCAAAACTAGACACCTAGGGGAATCCAAGATGGGGTGACTTGTGGGGATCTGACCAGGTTCTGTTACCCAGAATCCTTTGCAAACCTCAAAATGTGACCAAAAAAACACTTTTTCCTCTCATTTCGGTGACAGAAAGTTTTGGAATCTGAGAGGAGCCACAAATTTCCTTCCACCCAGCGTTCCCCCAAGTCTCCCGATAAAAATGGTACCTCACTTGTGTGGGTAGGCCTAGCGCCCACGAAAGGAAATGGCCCAAAACACAATGTGGACACATCACATTTTCTGACAGAAAACAGAGGTGTTTTTTACAAAGTGCCTACCTGTGGATTTTGGCCTCTAGCTCAGCCGGCACCTGAGGAAACCTAGCAAACCCGCGCATTTTTGAAAACTAGACACCTAGGGGAATCCAAGATGGGGTGACATGTGGGGCTCTGACCAGGTTTTGTTACCCAGAATCCATTGAAAACCTCAAAATTTGACTAAAAAAACACTTTTTCCTCTCATTTTGGTGACAGAAAGTTCTGGAATCTGAGAGGATCCACAAATTTCCTTCCATCCAGCGTTCCCCCAAGTCTCCCGATATAAATGGTACCTCACTTGTGTGGGTAGGCCTAGTGCCCACAAAACAAAATGGCCCAAAACACAACGTGGACACATCACAATTTTTCACAGAAAACAGAGGTGTTTTTTACAAAGTGTCTACCTATGGATTTTGGCCTCTAGCTCAGCCGGCACCTGGGGAAACCTAGCAAACCAGCACATTTTTGAAAACTAGACACGTAGGGGAATCCAAGATGGGGTGACTTGTGGGGCTCTGACCAGGTTCTGTTACCCAGAATCCTTTGCAAACCTCAAAATTTGACCAAAAAAAGCCTTTTCCTCTTATTTCAGTGACAGAAAGTTCTGGAATCTTAGAGGAGCCACAAATTTCCTTCCACCCTGCGTTCCCCCAAGTCTCCTGATAAAAATGGTACCTCACTTGTGTGGGTAGGCCTAGCGCTCACAAAAGGAAATGGCCCAAAACACAACGTGGACACATCACATTTTTTCACAGAAATCAGAGGTGTTTTTTACAAAGTGCCTACCTGTGGATTTTGGCCTCGAGCTCAGCCGGCACCTGGGTAAACCTAGCAAACCAGCGCATTTTTGAAAACTAGACACCTAGGGGAATCCAAGATGGGGTGACTTGTGGGGCTCTGACCAGGTTCTGTTACCCAGAATCCTTTGCAAACCTCAAAATTAGACCAAAAAAACACCTTTTCCTCTCATTTCGGTCACAGAAAGTTCTGGAATCTGAGAGGAGCCACAAATTTCCTTCCACCCAGCGTTCCCCCAAGTCTCCCGATAAAAATGGTACCTCACTTGTGTGGGTAGGCCTAGTGCCCACGAAAGGATATGGCCCAAAACACAACGTGGACACATAACATTTTTTCACAGAAAACAGAGGTGTTTTTTACAAAGTGCCTACCTGTGGATTTTGGCCTCAAGCTCAGCCGGCACCTGGGGAAACCTAGCAAACCAGTGCATTTTTTTAAACTAGACACCTAGGGGAATCCAAGATGGGGTGACTTGTGGGGCTCTGACCAGATTCTGTTACCCAGAATCCTTGGCAAACCTCAAAATTTGGCCAAAAAAACACTTTTTCCTCTCATTTCGGTGACAGAAAGTTCTGGAATCTGAGAGGAGCAACAAATTTCCTTCCACCCAGCGTTCCCCCAAGGCTCCCGATAAAAATGGTACCTCACTTGTGTGGGTAGGCCTAGCGCTCACAAGAGGAAATGGCTCAAAACACAACGTAGACACATCAAAATGACCAAATACAAAACTACCTGTTTTTGCAGGGGGGCGCCTGCGTTTTTGGTCCTGGGCTCAGCAGCCTTCTAGGGAAACCTACCAAACCCAGACATTTCTGAAAACTAGACACCCGAGGGAGCCAAGTGAGGTGTCACTTGCGTGTATCCTCCAATGTTTTCTTACCCAGGATCCTCAGCAAACCTCAAATTCAGCTAAAAAATCACATTTTCCCCACATTTCTGTGTGGGATCACCGCACTGGGACACAATTCATACCACCCAATGTTCCCCTCAGTCTCCCGGTAAAAATAATACCTCATTTGTGTAGGTGGGCCAAGTACTTGTGAAAGGGAAGAGCCAAAAACATGTCGATATTGAGGGGGAACAAAGGGGGTCCAAAAGGGCAGTTTGCAAAAAGACTTTTTTAGGCTGACAAGTGCAGCAGAAGTTTTATCGGTATAGATGAGACAATGCTGGGTGGTAGGAATTTTGTGGATTTCTGCAGATTCCGGAAGGTTCCATCACAAAAACGTGGGAAAAATGTGTGATTTCCAGCAAAGTTGGAGGTTTGCAGGGGATTGTGGGTACAAAAATGGTGCGAGGTTCATGCGAAACACACCAGTCTGGAATCACCCAGATGTTTAGTTTTCAGATGTGTCTAGGTCTTGTGGATTTTTCTACATGGCAGCGTCCCAAAGTCCATAAAGTGCAGCCCTCACCATTCCAAGTGGGACGATTTTGAGAGTAATCCAAGTTCTCATGGCCCAAATGTAAAACTAAAACCCCAAATAATCAAATGCCTTCATGCTTGCTGTGGGATAAGATGTTTTAGAGTGCGGGGAGAGCTGAAAGACTGTTACCTCCTTCAGTTGAGGTGGGGGCGTAACCAGGCCCATACTGGTTGGTAGCCACCACCCCAATATTTTTTATTTTTTTTAATTCCCTGGCATCTAGTAGACTTTCTGCCCCCCCCCGGGTGTGGATCAGGGGTAATTGCCCCATCTGCCCACTAGTGGGCAGAACAACTTTGGCCCCATTTATTTGGGGTGAGGGTATGGCCATACCTCCACCCTCTTATTTTTGGAAAAAACTTCCCAGGCCTCGGGTGGGCTTTCTGCCCCCCCTTGGGGCAGATGGGCCTTCCAAAAATAGGCCCATCTGCCCCCAATGGGGGGCAGATATGGCCAACAGTAATGTGCTCCCATGGGGAGTGACCCTTACCCAAGAGGCTGCCTCCCATAAAGAAAACACACGCATACACACACACCAAGCCTAAGTGGTTTCTGCATTGGCCTAACAAAAATTGGCTGATCTGCCCCCAAGAGGGGCAGAAATGGTCTAAATACAATTTGCCCCCCAACCCCCCCCGGGATCGACCTTTGCCTACGGGGTCGCTCCCCTTGCGTGACATTGGCGTAAAGAAAAAATCCCCAGTGCCTAGTTGTTTCTGCCCCCTTGGGGGCAGATTGACCTAAAATGGACTGATCTGCCCCCAAGGGGGCAGAAATCGTCTAAATACAATTTTCCCCCCAAGGGAGTGACCCTTGCCTAATGGGTCGCTCCCCATCTCTAAAAAAACAAACAAACAAACAAAAAAAACACCAATTTTTTTTTTAGCCCTGGCGCCTAGAGGTTTCTGTCCATAATAACAATAGGTCGATCTGCCCCCGGGGGGGCAGAAATGTCCTAATATAAATTTGAAAAGCCCCCCGGGAGCGACCTTTGCTTACGGGTTCGCTCCCCTTGCGTGACATTGGTGCAAAAAAAAAATCCCCAGTACCTAGTTGTTTCTGCCCCCTTGGGGGCAGATTGACCTAAAATCGACCGATCTGTCCCCAAGGGGGTCAGAAATTGTCTAAATACAATTTGCCCCCCAGGGGAGCGACCCTTGCCTAATGGGTCACTCCCCATCTCTAAAAAAACAAACAAACAAAAAAAAAGCACCAAAAAAAAATTAGCCCTGGCGCCTAGAGGTTTCTTTCCCCCCCTGGCCGATCTGACCCCGGGGTGGCAGAAATGGCCTAATATAAATTTACCCCCCCCCCCGGGTAGCGTCCCTTGCCTCCGGGGTCACTCCCCTTGCGTGACATTGGCGCAAAAAAAAAATCCCCGGTACCTAGTTGCTTCTGCCCCCCCTTGGGGGCAGATTGACCTAAAATCAGCCGATCTGCCCCCAAGGGGGGCAGAAATGGTCTAAATACAATTTGCCCCCCAGGGGAGCGACCCTTGCCTAATGGGTCGCTCCCCATCTCTAAAAAACGAACAAACAAAATAAAAAACAAGGGGGGCAGAAATGGCCTAAAATAAATTTGACTACGGGGTCGCTCCCCTTGCATGACATTGGCGCAAAAAAAAAGATCCCCGGTGCCTAGTGGTTTCTGCCCCCAATTGACCTAAAATCGGCCGATCTGCCCCCAAAGGCGGCAGAAATGGCCTAAATACAATTTGCCCCTCCAGGGGAGCGACCCTTGCCTAAGGGGTCGCTCACCATCTGTAAAACAACAACAACAAAAAATCCCCGGTGCCTAGTGGTTTCTGCCCCCTTTGGGGGCAGATCGGCCTAATTAAAATAGGCTGATCTGCCCCCCAGGGGGGCAGAAATGGCCTAAAATAAACTTGCCCCCCAGGGGAACGACCCTTGCAGAAGGGGTCGCTCCCCTTGCGTGAAATTCACGAAGAAAAAAAAAACTCCCTGGTGTCTAGTGGTTTCTGTCCCCCTTGGGGGCAGATTGGCCTCATAAAAATAGGCCAATCTGCCCCCAAGGGGGGCAGAAATGGCCTAAATATAATTTGCTCCCTAGGGGAGCGACCCTTGCCCAAGGGGTCGCTCCCTTATGCCAATTTCCAAATAGAAAATAAATCCCTGGTGTCTAGTGGACATTTCAAAAGCCGGATTGCTTTACAATCCGGCTTTTGAAACGCTCAGAGAGACTTCAAAGGGAAGGAAATTGATTTCCTTCCCTTTGAAGCCTCTCAGGCCTCCTCCACGTGATCGGAAGAGAAATGCTTTGCATTTCTCTTCCGATCGATGGGAGGAGGCCTCGGTGATTGTCAGCGCGCGATGCGCGCTGACGTCACAGGGGGGTGGGTGGGGGGGTCAGGGGTGGAAGGGGAAGGGACTCCCCTTCCATCCACGACCGGGGGGTGTGGGTGGGGGGCCCATAGAGGGAGCGCTAGCGCTCCCCCCGGTTCCCAGGTGCAGGACGAGGTGATCTCATCCAAGGCACCCAGGAACCAGTGCCTTGGACGAGATAACCTCGTCCAAGGCACCCAAGCGGTTAAGCATTAGAGCACCAATCACTGGCTTATAACCACAACACTAAGTGCCATTGATACAAGTTCAAAAGTAGTTTGGGTTTTCATTCCATTTAAAGAGCATCTCTATTTACAGAAGGCAGAGGAACTCTGATATTGAGACCCAACACCATACATCCTGCTGCCGATGAAGGTTGTGATCTTCTTCTGGTGCTTAAGTGAACTTGAGTGAGTAGATTTCTTGAAGAAAGCTAAAAGTTTACTGCTTCATAAAACTTTCAGCAAATATTTGTGTGTGTAAATACTCACCTTGACTGGAAACACTATGAAGACAGGCAGGAAAGACGCATCATTAGCTGATAGCCACTTTTGTAATGACAACTGTCGGCAGCTACATAATAGTTAGCTTGGGGCAGTTGCAAAGGTCATTGTTGGACTCTGCCCTTTTTACAGGCTTATCCCCAAACGTTTTGCCTTCTTCCTCCTATCTTTTCTGGCCTGTTTTGTTGGCTTTAGGACTATGGGCACTTTACCACTGCTAATCAGTGGTAAAGTGCATATGCTTTCTATCTAAATTGTATCGGTGATTATTTTGTCAATGATTGGCATATTTGATTTTCTAGTAAGTCCCTAGTACAGTGCACAGTGTGTGCCCAGGGCCTGTAAATCAAATGCTACTAGTGGGCCTGCAGCACTGGTTGTGCCACCCACATGAGTAGCCCTGGAAACATGTCTCAGGCCTAACACTGCAGTGCCTCTGTGAGCAGTTTGAAACTGCTATTTCGACCTGGCAAGTGCATCCACTTCCCAAGCCCAAACCTTCTCTTTTATCACCTGTAAGTTACCCCTAAGGTAGGCCCAAGGTATCCCATGGACAGGGTATTTAAAAGGTAGGACATGTAACATGGGAATTGCCTTCAAATTTCTTTTGAGTGTAATTTGCCATTGGAAGCAGATAGAGGTTTGGAGTTTAAGGTCTCTGAACTCACAATGTTAAAATACATATTTTGGTGAAGTTGGTTTTTGAACTGTGAGTTTGAAAATGCCATTTTTGGAAAGTGGCCATTTTCTTGCATAACCATTCTGGGTCTCGGCCTGTCTGATGAATATACGTCTGGGTCAGGATGACAGAGTGGCTGTTGGTGTATTTACTCTAGACAGTCACACAAAAGGAGCTGAGGTGTGCCCTGCATATTCTGATCACCAGGCTGATGGGTCTTCATAAGCTAGAGTTGTGGGAGGAGCTGACACTTGCACCTGAATAGGGCTGTGCCTGTCCTCACACAAAGGCATACATGATATGGGAGCTGAGAAGGGGATAACTGAAGTTGTTGAAAATGTTGTGTGATGCACATTGATATCCAATTGTATGCTCACAGATACACTATAACTGTTGTATCTTTTGTTTCAGCATCAACTGGGCAAGGCGAAGGTGACAGCGGCCACATCAGTGGAGATAAAGCTGATAACTGGATATTGGGAGTGGACACCACCAAGACTGAGAGACCCAGTGGCACAAAGGGTGAGGGGACTGGCCAGGAGACCGCAAGTGATTCGACATCTTCCTCGGAGGCCTAAAATGAAGACCAGTCCCTCGTGGGGGTGTACCAAGGAGAGATTGTGACACCTGCATCTTTGTCTGCCCCCACCATTCCAATTTCCACCCACCCAGCAATCAGTAAAAAACACAAATCTAAAGGTACAACACATACACCAGACCCTCAAGTACCCACACCTTCAACAGACACATGCATAACCTACACAGTTACTCCCTCTACCTCCCAACCCAGACTCCCTCTCAACCACCCATTTTCCCAAAAAAGACCTCCTTTTTTTCCTGGCCCTGACCCTTTCCACATCTCAAAGCACCCCTTTCAAATCCCCCATTGCCCCTACAAAATCCACCCCTCCTAAGCCCAAACCCACCCTCTCAAACCCAAGGACCTGCCCCTTCACTGAGATCATTGAGGTGCCTGCCCCCTGCCCCATTACGACCCCTTCCAGAGGAGGTTTATTCTGACAGTGAACTGTGCCCACATGGGCTGTAACATTAATCACCCCAGTGGATGAACTCATGGCATTCCATTGGGGGCCTAAACTCATTATTGTATAATTATTTAACTTTGAGTATACCTTTGTCCTGGCCTTATTATTCAATTGTTA
This sequence comes from Pleurodeles waltl, assembly GCF_031143425.1. NCBI lineage: Eukaryota > Metazoa > Chordata > Amphibia > Caudata > Salamandridae > Pleurodeles > Pleurodeles waltl. The sequence goes on along the minus strand of NC_090436.1, from coordinate 994,509,061 downwards.
CTAATTGTGTGCTGATGATGTTATTTCTGCGTATGTGTGAGCCGTGCACTTACTCTCATTTGTGCCAGTGACAAACACAGATTGTATGTTTTTTTTTTGTTTTAAATGCATACCTTAGTGTTGTACATTAGTGATGGGCATATTAATTTTGGTGCAGGCATTCATGTGGTTACTGGACACACCAAAATGATTTGTGTTTCTATTTTTATGAGTGGAAAATGCATGTGTGTATATTTTAAGACGGTGTGTCAATAATATACACGTATGCAATACACAGATGACCTGTGACTCTACAGTTCAATGTGATCTTATGTTTGTGATAAATTGCACACACCAAGGAGACATGAGACCTTCATACATCTCTGACATGTTTAGAGGTCACCAGTGAATATTGTGTTACATTCTGTGGTCACCCACCTGTAGCATGTTGTGGTGTAATTGCTACATTAACATGGGATTGTTCTGTTCACATTTGGGATACTGTTAGTGTTGATACTTAACATCTTTTGGGTAGGTTCTTGCACACACCTTTATGGACACATATCTATTTGTGACTGTTGAGACTTTTTGTGTAGGTGTCCATTGCCATGTAGGCAGTGCGTACAAAATCGGTGAGAGCTACCTATATCTTGAGGTCTGCTCTGATACATTTGCAGGCTTCTACATTACACACTTCAGCATCGTGCCACAGTATGGTGGTGTGTATACAAATTATTGGGCCATGCACCATGCAAGTGTTACTATGCAGCTACAACTCTGAGGTCACAGGAATGCCCTTGACTTACCTTCTGTTCCAGTGACAGCGGGGTTGATTTCCATCTTGGACTTGGCCCAGAAGCAACAGGAGAACTGGTAGCAGTGGGTTAATGGTGAAAAGATATGCGGAAAGCTTTCGGAGGGTGAGTTTCATGCTTATATAGCTGCCAATCCGCCAACTCAGGTGTGGAGGTTTAGCCGCCACAGTTGCAGCTACATGACTGCGCATCATGATTGACTCGGCTGTAAAAGGTCTGGGGTCCCACCGCCAGCCCCTTTAGCCTATATTGCTGTCAACGCGGGTGAAGATTCTTGGCAGTGACGCTGGTCTGTTTGCGTGTTTCGCCTATGCGCCCGCTGACGTCTAAATAGGGCGGGTAGACTGTCACAGCAGTGGGCGTGTCTCCTGTTCAAAGGTCGACAGCTGGACTGTTACTGACAACATCTAAATCAGGCCCTTACTCTTTGAAAACTCGCATCTTTACTTGTGTTTGTTGGATTTTTGTTATTTTAGACCTTGTTTTACTCCGATAAATATTAGCTGTTTTTTTAACTGTTGTGGAGTACATTTGTGATGTTTTCACTGTGTGTGTGCAAATACATTACACATTGCCTCTGAGATAAGCCTAATTGCTTAAGCCAAGTTACTGAGAGGGTGAGCAGGGGTTATCTTAGCTGTGTGACTCCCTTACCCTGACTAGCAAGAGGGTCCCTACTTAGAACGGGTGCAAACCTCTGCCAACTAGAGATCCCCTTTCTAACAGTCAATCACAGGACTTTAATTTCTTCTTTATCCTCCCCTGAACCTGCTGCAGGTGGAAGAAGTTTATTCAACCACAAGCATTAAAACTGGCAATGCCTTCAGGGCCTATTCAATGTCAACAACTCTTTGCTAAACAAAATCATGGTTTAGAAAAATTTGCTTCGGAAAAATGTCAAAGCCCTCATTCTGAGATGGCTGGTAAATGTCAAATTGAGTACAAATTGATGTTTAAGCCCCACATGACAATGGCATTCTAAGTCATGAGGAAATAGTGCGTCAACTTAAACCTTTTCCTGATGCGAATTTTGTTAGATGTGCGTGGTTTGAAAGGTCTAGGTTTTGAATTTTGTGGATTAGGACGAGGGAAAACATGTAGTGAAAGTTAATCTGCATGTTTCACATCATTCCAGCCTAGAGAGCTCGAACAGAGGAGGTAAAATTGCCTTGATGAAAACTCCAAGGTGCAGTCATGGTTGCTTTTACCTCCTGTTATTCCAGCATGAACCACAATGAGAGCCAAAGGATGAAAGTAACTTTCACCAATGGGTACGGCCTCTCCAGTTACCAGGCCTGACCTGACTGTACCCCAGAAATTTTTCCTGATGAAAATCTCCATACACATGCAAATTTTCTTGAACATTTTTCTACTGCCATAGCTTTAATGGGCCCGTTTTGTAAAACAGTAATACCACTGCTCCATATTAACAAAGAGGTGTAACGCCACTTTTTGGTGTGTTACATCTCCTTGTAAATATGTGCCCCTCCAACACAGTTTTCTGCATCAGAGGGGTGTGCAATGGGTGTTGCAGTGGGCGTTCCACCTCAACACCCATTGCTTTTGATGCTGCCCCAGATTTACGAGAAATTATAAATCTGTGACAGCGCCAAAAACTAAAGCCAACCCAGGCGTGGTGTTAGCATGGCAAAACAAGGAGGAATACTTTTATTCCTCCTTGTTTTTAACTTTTTATATGTGAACTGCATTCTGCAGCACACATAGAAGCAGCAAAATTACGCTTTGGTACTTCTATGTGTGCTTTTTGTGTGCAATTTTGCACTTCTAAGCTCAGGAGTCATAGCTTCCAGGGGTGGGGGTATTTGGCGTGCTACAACCCCCTAATAAATGTATTTTGTGATAAATAGTTGGTTACAAGTGCTTTCAATCGGGTAAGGTGCAGTGTCTGTTTCATTTCACCAGGAATTTTTACACACACAGAGAAAAACACACACATTCTCTTCCTCTTTCTGTTTTAGAAACACTTCAAAAATGTTGTTTATTTCACAAAATAATGTGCTTTTGCTCACTTCTCACCTCTACCAATTCGCATTCTTCTCCCTTTCTGCTGTCCTTTAAGCCCCTCTTGTGTGCCTTGCTTGACATATAATGTTTATTAACATTATGTGCCAGTGTGATCCCTAGGAAATCATACCAGCCAAGATACGCCCTTGGGTATGCTCTAGAGCATATGTTAGTGGAGGGCAAAATTTGTTTCTGTACAGGCTTATAAGGCATCTTTCTCACTTGTAGCATCTGTGTACTGAGTCTTTCCATAAGGGATGGGTTGTGATCACACCAGTGGCAGTTAATGAATTGCTGGTTCCTTTTTCCTCTCTGGAGGTAAGTATGAGAGTAGCTGTGCAGTCCATCTACTGTACTAGATATAGTTACATATGCTGCCCCTCCTGATCTACAGGCACAGGGGCCCATCCATCTTCACCAGAACTCACTGCATTTGCTATGATTCCAGGAAAGGTTTAGCTTCTTGCAGGGGCCAGGAGTGCTAGATCTCAACAGGAGCTGTGTATTAACAGAAAAAGGGCTGCATGCTCTGCGTTGGCCTCTGAACTAGTAATCCCACATAATTCTTTCTGATCACAGAAGGAAGAAACTAGCTTGGACCTGGAGTGGATTGCTGACCTTACTGTAATGCAAAATAGCATAGAGCTCATGAAGCCCAGTTAATTGCAAAGCTGGCCTTTCCTTTATACTGGCTCTTTCTATTAGTAGTCCTCCCAGGACAGAGGGCAGTGTAAGAGGGATTTCCTGCATGGACTTTTTAAAAACTCAGTGACCAAAATCACTTGAAATGAAATCTCAGGACTATGCGCCTGTCTGTGGTGCCTTTCCTACCAAACCCGTAATCCCCCAGTTTCAGGCTCCTGGTGACAACTGACTCTTCACTGCATTTTGTGACATCTGCTGTTGACCATGCAACCTCTCAAAAGTGTCCCACACTAACTATCTGGACAAGTAAGACTGTTCTATTTATCCCTTCTACCAGATACCACAGACCTGGAAACTGATCATCCACATGAGTGAAAATCACAAGGAATATTCTGACTCTGCCTCAGGAAATGTTCAAGCTGTTCCGGCAGTACAACACTAACTTTACCTAACCCAGTGACCTCTTGTGGAGAGTAACAATATATTTTCTACTCATGAATGTTTTGTGCAGAAGTGCTTTTGTCCATGGGGCCAAGGAGTCTGTGACCCATAAAAGATAGATGAAGGGCAGCATTCTTCCAAAGATTATCCACCTTCCAGTAAAAAAAGCATGTCTGATGCACACCACCCACCAATACTCCAGAATTGTTGGCCATAGAAAGCAGCACATTGAAGGAGGCATCTGTGGGTAACTATGCCTAAAATTCCATCCTAGCGAGATCCTAAACAAGCATAACTGTCAAAAGGTACAGACATTCCTTCACCACACTATGTGATGTGTAGGTAGAATACATGAAAGTCCTCATGGACAGGATGAGGATTAAATAAGGCTGACAAAGCATCTAATCCACTTTATTGCCAAAATGTTTGGAAGGAATAACATTGTAAAGCACCACTGTGGGGGTGTGCTAGGGAGCCCACAGCAAGATGGCCACACTCTAGCGAGGCTCTGCTGAACAGAGCCACATATCCGTCAAATATCCTAACAATGGGCTGCCATCAACCAAATTGAAGGGCTTACTGACACTCCTATGAGCTATGTGACCCGGTACATGGGCGGAACAATCTTCGTTGAACCAGATTACACCAGGATAGAGCAATACCATGAGGACCACATTGAAATAAGCAACATTAGAAAATGGCGGCAGCCGTAGCTGTGGCGCTGAGCTGGAGGCATCAGGTCTGTGGTGATTCCTGCCACAAGAGGTTCCAGATTAGAGGATCCACGCTCTGGCTCAGCTGCGGTTGTAAGGAGGCATGAATCTGGGGCTCTGGCACTGGGGTGGCGCACGGAGGCCTAGTGGTGGACTGGTGGAAGAAGGTTGTGTCGAACCTGGTTGCAGCACGGGGATGTGTGCCTGATCGGGGGCAGCCAGAGCTCCTGAAGAAGATGCTTCTGGTGGATCAGAGTGGGCAGCAGTTCTCTTCAATCCTTATTGTGGAAAGGGTGCACAGGTCGCTAATGGCCAGACCAGTACCGGGGATGCCACTGTGTCTCATAATTACAAAATTACTAAATTACTGCAATTGCGACACTGCTTCGGCGAGCGCATGAAATGCAACGTATAACCTATCAAGGGAATGAGGTGGCATTTTATCCAGATTTCAATGTGGCCGTTCAAGCTGCTAGATGTGATTTTTCGCCTGTGATAAAGAAATTACAAACCTTGAATATACAGTGTGCTATGCTATACCCAAACAGCCTGAGGATCCAGAACGAGAGCAGGCCAAGGGTGTTTACCATGCCTAAGGAAGCAGTGACTCTCTTTCATCAAAACACTGCCTTATACAGTTAACTAATGCCCTGCATCTGGTGGAGATGATATTGATACATGAACATAGTGGCAATAGCTCGTTCTGGTCTTTCAGAAGAGAGACCATGAACGCTCTCCATGGAAACTGTACTATGGGGCCTGACATCCAGGGATGGCCCTCTGTTTACTTGTTACTCCTTGTAAGCAGTTTTTCATTTCTATAACAGTGATTAAGGTGAGGTTTATAGTGGATGATTGCAGTGACAAAATATGCTTCCCTGAATGCTGGTATGCGGTCTGATGCATTTGTTATTGCTATGTTTGTATGATTATGTATGGGGTCTTGGCCCACTTCAGGTTGCTACTAGATAATGGGTCCACATATACTACCCTAGCCACCTCCCTTAGGTTGGGAGGTGATAAGGCCTCTAGCGGCCCTCAGTGGGTGCACCCCTTATGGTTATGACTCGCATAATAAGTGGTTAAGTGGTTATGTAGCCATGGCCTCCTATGTTGTATCTGGAATTTCCTGAATCTTGAATGGGAATGGGGTTGGTCTCTGCATAATTGGGATGCTGAAGTAGGAGGGGGGAGAGTTGTTTGCTGCTTCATGGTTGTGCCATTATTCTGATATCCGGTCAGGAATGTTCCACTTCCATAGCACCGTCTCTAGGGTTGTTTTACCTATAACTCCTAGTTAGTTATGGATGCAACACACACAATGGCTCCACAGGACACATTGCCTTCCTTACACCTTTCACTCAACTGTTCATGGGTCGTGGTCTCAGTTGGACAACTGGCTTGTGACAAGGGAGGTAAATGCATGGACGCATATCCTTAAGCATTTGCCCAAAATGTTGTTGGACCAGGCGCCTATCCTCTTGGCTGTCACCATACCATCATATACTCTGCTATTCCAATGGTGCATGTACGTCCTTACTGGATCAAGTCTTTAGAGAAGGTGTAGGGACGGCGATAATAGAGTACTTTGACAAAAATGTGGGATCAGTAGAGGATGCAGATGCCTTGTGGGAAGCATTTAATGTGACTATATGAGTGTCTGCATAGGTTTGCAGGGGTCCTGTGGTCAATCAGTGCTCAGCTGAAGATTATAGAATCCACACTTCTTAAGCTAGAAAGGTTATATGAACTAACTCAGAACCCGGCTACCCTTGTGGAATTATGAATGCAGATCTCTACCTATAAGGACACTATGGAAGAGGCGGTACAACACATGTCCAAGCGACGGAAAGCTCAGGCATATTGTAAAGGGGCAGGCAGGCCGCACCCTAGCAGCTAAAATAAAAGAGCCCTGGGCACATTCGCAAGTAGTATTTGCAAGTAGTAGAGATCATGGCTGCTGACGGCACCATGTGCCATGATGCTTCGGGCATACTATCCTCCTTTACACGCTTTTATGAAAGCTTGTATACGATATGTGTGTTGGCGGACGAGGCCGCTACTGCACAATAACCAATTGGTATAGCATTAGCATGGCTGTCTCCTGGGCAAAGAGAATTTCTGGATCAGCATATAACTCTTAAAGAGGTTAAGGAGGCAATCCGATCCCTTCCTACTGGGAGGGTGTCAGGCAGTGATAGCTTGCCAAGTGAGTTTTATAATGAATTTGCACCTTTGCTTTCTCCCTACTTACATGCACTATATCATGAAGCTTATCACAAGTAAATGCTCCCCAAGACCTTGATAGAGGCCCTAATAATCATGCTATTGAAGCCTGATAAACCACCGGGGAACTGCGCATCTTATCGACCTTGTCCCTCATTAATTCAGATGCAAAAATACAGGCAAAAGTTGTAGCTACCAGGTTGAGATCTCTACTTCCCAACTTGGTCTTACCGGACCAGTCGGTTTTCGTCCCGGAGAGGTCCACAACATATAACCTGCACACCCTCTTTGCGGGTCTTCATTCTCTGAAGTCCACACTTCCACTTGTGGCGGTACCACTAGATGCCTCCAAAGCATTTGATTCTATCCAATGGACATACGTGTTTGTGATGTTCCATCGTATGAGGGTTCCACTGACCAACTTGAACTGGATTAAATTGCTCTACACTGATCCTGCAGCCCAATTCAGAGTCAATGCGCATGTCCATGGGGCCTTTCCCATATAGAGGGGCTTGAGACAGGGATGCCCCATGTCTCCGCTCCTATTTTCTTTAGCTTTAGAGCCCCTAGCATGTTTTATCAGACAGAGGCATGCAGCCGCAGCTTTGCGTTTTCATCAGCAACACTCAGCCATATCATTATATGCTGATAATATGGTTCTATACGTCAGGAACCCGGCCTGCAATCTGGAGCCTCTTATGCATGAGTACATATATATTGAATGGTATTCTGGACTTGGTATTAACTGTGAAAAGTCAATAATTTTCCCATTAAACCTGATATCAGACAACACTCGATAGAAAATCCTCTAAAGTGGTGGGAAGAACCTGTAAAATACTTGGGAGTATGGATTCACAGGGATTCAGAAACAGTTATACAATGTAATTTTGGTAGGGCTGTTTCTAAATTGGAGGACCAGATAGGTCACTTGTCCAGGCTCATTCAGTCTCTTGCAGGCAGAGTGGCACTCATGAAAATGATAATATTGCAGAAATGTTTATACCTGTTTATAAGTACCCCTATACTTCTTACTCAGGCCATTATGCTCTCTCCTTATGAGACTAGCCTGGGCAGGTAAACAGCCTAGAATCAGTTGGGATGCCCTTAAATTACCATATGAGCAGGAGGATTTGGAGCTCCTGATCTGTACCTCTATTATTTTTGCACCCAGGCCCATTTTACACATTATTGGCATTTTCCATCGAAGTATGCTTCGCATGTAGGTATATGGAGTTTTGCTTCCCCCATCCCACTTACAGCTATGGTTCTGCACTCACGGGTGAATATACCCAGTAATGTTATCTACACGATTCAATTTACTGCTCATGCACGGAAGACACTTGCCAAGCATCTATGCCCCGGCATTGCCTCTGTCATACCACCCAGAGCTTTTGGTGGCACAGGAATTGAAGGCTTTAGTTATGCTGAGGGAGGCTGGCCTGAACATGATGGGGGAGATTTATCCTGAGGAGATTTTCTTGCAACTTTCAGACCTTCAGCAGCAAAGAGACACATCCACCTGCTAGTTTTAAATACCATAGACTGTAGGAGGCACTTAGGCAGTTATACCCACAGTTTCCCGTGGCGCAACCTACTTTGGGAGCACTTCAGATACTGCTCACCAGTGACACCTGCAAACACTTGGTCAATAAATTGTATAATGCGTCCCAGAGCGACAGGTGCCCTCTGCAGACTGACTCCCTGGACAGGTGGAATGCCGTCCTTGAGACACCGCTCAGTTTAGAGGATTGGGGTTTTTGCTGTGCACTAACAGGTATGCTTACCTCAAATTGTAATCTTCGAATTATACATTTTAAATATTTGCGTCAAATGTATTACACCCCGGTTCAATTATATAATTTTGGACTCTGCAAGGATGCATATTGTATTCAGTGAGGAGCACCTTCAGCAGACTTCATACACATGGCGTGGGCCTGCCCTCCAGTACTACGATATTGGGAAGAAACTACTCAAACACTCACTGCTGTGACATTAGAGCGGTGGAAGGGACCCCGTAGATGTATCTATTGGGACTTGTTAAACCATTACAGCCTGTAAACCCTAAGCTCACAGCGATTGCACTGCTCCTAGCTAAGCGAAGAATTTCACTGTGCTGGGGGGAAAATGTCTCCCAAACACCAGCATTGGCTGCTGAATGTGGCATACTGCTATGATCATCTTGAAAACATTGCAGAAGACCTACCCCAGGCCTCCAGGGCAAAGGACATTTGGAGTCCCTTTACCGTTTATTTGTTTACACTTTCAGGTGAGTTTTAACACTCTGGGCTAGCTGGCAGTACGGTAGGGGCTGATTTTGTAATGCATTTTGTATACCCACATTTGTGTTCCAATGACAATGCTTAACTATGGTGTTGTATAGTAAACTAATGGCACTGTTTGTTGTTATGTTTTGTATTTAAAAATGCATAAATAAAATGATAAAAAAGCACCACTGTGGAACAAAGCACCAACTTCTGCATGAATGGCTCCACCACCACCATCATGGCCTAGAGTTCCGAATCCACCATTGGCTATATCTGGGGCAGTAAGTGATGCGCTGCCATTTTTGCATCTCCTTTCATCCCTTTAGAATTACTTGCAATCATCATAGGAGGAACAGACACTAACTTGGGAGTAGGACACTTGAACTGCATAATTAGCATGGAACTTCTACTGGCAACATTCATTGTGACACCAGTGTGACACAGATACTCACTCAAGTATTCTATCAACATTACAAAACCATCTGCTCCACCAGCCTACACTTCAGGTTAGGTAGAAAGCATAACTCAAAGTTCTTCCCATACTTTAGAAAACACGAGGACGACGGTGAAAACAGATAAAACCTCAACAAATCCTGCCTTTCACAGTGATCTCCTAAAATGTCATTTACTGTGGCTATAGACAGCTAGCATATATTGGCCTGAGAGAACACAAAATTCTCTGGAAGCACACTGCCATCTGAGTAAACAAGGTTCAAAGAAGTAACACACGTTCTTTAACAGCTATGTATACACACCTACATACTAACCAACCCCTTCGCATAAAGCACGAACCGCATCGGATAACTCACTGTTAGAAGAAGCATGCTGCCGTTTCAAGTGCTAACCTCCACTGCCAGAACAATAGGGGAGTGGGGACACCACTGTAACCTTCAATTGGTAGGTAAGTAGCCTTATCCAAGAAGGTCAACATGATTGAGAGCCAGACCTGAAAAAACACTTGTATTACAAAACTGTCTGTGTCCTCCCCTGGGAGCTGGTATACTTCCCCAGTCTCCAGTTTTAGCTGAATAGAAAAAAACCGTACCGTACCCACCACCAGGCCACAGCAACCAAGTTGATTAAGACATAACCAGCATGATTCCAGGGTGCTGCTGACCCTATTCCCCCAACTGATCCCATGATATTGGAGAGTGGAGCAAAACTGATATAATGGGGGTTGTAGGGCCTCTAAGACAGGCCCAGGCCTTACCAAGACCAATGCACAACTAAGGGCCATATTTATACTCTGTTTGTGCTGAATTTGCATAATTTTTGGTATGCAAATTTGGTGCAAACCTAACTCCATATTTATATTTTGACTCTAGACACATATAGAGTCAAAATATTGGAGTTAGCACAATTTTTTGGAATGCGTGAACCTACCTTGCATCAATGAGATGCAAGGTAGGCGTTCCCATCTAAAAAATGGTGCCATTCCCATAGCCCCATATTTATCCCTGTGTGCTAAAATGACGCACGGGTGGGAGGAGGGGCTAAATAATGGTGCAAAGCTTGCTTTGCACCATTATATAAAGCCTGGGTCAGACTAGGTGTTAGGGAACCTTTGGACTAATTTTCATGGTTAAACACCATGGAATGGGTCCACAGGTGCCCTCCCCAAGCCCCAGGAACACCCCAACCCACACCAGAGGATGGGGGGCCCCATCCTAGGTAAGTAGGCTAAGTATTGGTACGTGTTTTTAATTTTGTTTTTGAAGTGCCATCGGGGACCCTAACTTGGGGCCCCCTGCATGGCACAGGGTGCAAAGGCCATGCCTAGGGGACACTTGTCCTCTGTGCTGGCCATTGGGGTGGTTGGCATAACTCCTGTCTTTCCTAAGACAGGAGTCATGTTTTTTATACGTTAATGAGGCCGAAATCCCAGCGCCGTATTTACAGGATGGCGCAATGCATACATTGCGCCACTCTGTAACCCTTTGCGCTACATTATGCCTGCGCCAGGCATAATGTATTTAAAGGGGGTGTTCCCCCGTTAGGGGAGCCGGAAAAATGTGCCATTTTTTTAGGGCACTTTTAACGCCTGCTGAAGAGCAGGCGTTAAAAGGGGGCTTCCATTCTTTAGAATGGGGCCCTATGTACTCTGCAGGAGTAGCGCCAAAATATCTTTCAGAGTACATCAATAGCGTCATGAAAAATGGTGCTATTGCCCCCTTTCCTGCGCCACTTTGTAAATTTTCACATAGTGCTCAATTTACAACTTCCTTTATAGCCACCAGCAAAAAAGTAAAGATTAATTATTTAAATGTTGAGTGTCTTATCAGTTTTGAATAGCATGTTCATTTTTTAAGTTGAAAGATCTACATGTACGTGTGTTTCAATGGGAAGTTTACATAATAATTGTTGTTTGAATATTTGACATAACCCATAATAAAAACATAGTATTAAAAAGTGAATAAATATAAATATTTGAGATGTTTGATAAATCAAAGAATTTAGGAAACATATTTTGTCTGCATTGCCTTCTAACATATAGATGAATTTTATTTAGTTTGAATTAGAAATAGAAATAAGTTCATCCGTTATCTCAACTGCCCTGCCATCAAGATTATATTGTTTGCTGCAATTGGGTTCTGCCCATTCAGTACCCTGGGACGTTTTGATTTTTGGATCACCTGATTTTGGACTTTTTACTGGTGGTGAGTCTCATTACATGTGTCTCACCCACAGTAATCACATGGCAAATAGACTGTGTTTCATATTTAAGTCGGCCTTTGAAGATAAAGCCACTGCGATGCAGTTAGGGTAAGGGTCTCTTGGCTTGTTACACATGAACACATGTGCACATGTGTGCACATAGATGTGAGAGCTGCCAAAGTGAGACTACTGTTGCGCCCAGCCAGGTAACTGCACACAGGTAGTCTGGCACAGTATGGGTTCTACAGGATTAGATATTGACCTTGGGTAGGACTCATAATGTTAATGTACACTCATAGGGAAAGCCAGCATGGTTTATTATTGTGTCTGTACAGACACGCTATTATATACGTAGGTGGAAAATTGCCTTATAGAGCAGTTTCACTACAAAGTCCTGTGACATACTAAAATGGGGGGAACCATATGCTGAAAACCATATCTGAGAGTTCTGAAAGGATATCTATAAAAACTATGGGTTATCCAGGAGTGTCATATTTCTTTGGCTCATCTCAGGATCAGAGCCCAGGCCTTTTGTCACCCTGCTGTGCCACGTTAATTAAATTTCTTTCCAGAAATAGGAACAAGGGCCACCCCACACAAAAGGAGTAATTAACGTTGCTTCCCTCAGCTTTTGAGCTGGAAAGGGGGGTTAAAATGTATGTATTTATTATTTACTTTGCTCACTGCACCAGGGGTGGGAGTAGCCCAGGCCCACTAAGCAAAGGAGGAAGCCCAGACAATTGAAGCCCACAGAGGAGAGGGCTCCTCGTTCAACGTTTGATGGGAAAGGCCCTGGCAGTCATGTAAGTGAAAGGCAGAGCTGAGACTTGAGGAACAAGTGGTGGAGAGGTGATGTCGTGCCTTAGGATTGACCAGGGGTGCTTGGCGGCTAGAACATTTCACCCCCTTTAAAAACCCTTGACAAGGGGAAGACTCTCTTGGTTTTTATTGTTTGTGCTTCTTGCTGCTGGGACTGCTAGAGCCATGGACAACTGGAAGGAGGAACCCCCTGATTTCTAACAAGGGTAAGGACTCTATCCCAATGGACCCCAGGACCATTGGGTCTCCCCAAGAGCCCAGTGAGGCTGGTCCTCCTTACCCACCCTGAGGACCAGTTGGGGGAAAGCCCTGGACTTCTGCACACAGAGACATAGACCGGATGTAAGGCTGGTGCTGGGAGCCAGTAGAACTAGCTCCCTGTAGATTAAACCACATTAAATGTGCGAAACTGTGCCTGGTGCCTACAGCTCACCACTTGGGGTACAATGAGCCCAAGGTCACCTGACTCTACCCAGTGGGGCCTGAGATACAGCAGTTTTATGGTCTGTGGCCTTTGACCTTTTCCAAGTGACAGAGCGTATGGACCTCTGCAATCCGCATGGATTCTACCGCTGGGGTGGGTCAGGGGACATCGCAAGATTTCTTTAATTGTGATGCTGGAGAGGGAGTGAGTAGGGCACCCTCTCTGTTTTTAACTCATGCTCCCAGAACCCTTATCTCCTCCAGGGCTGATACAACACTGACCTGGGGCCTATGGCACACCAAACTGTAGACCTTGAGCACCGCCTTGCCTGTGTCTGGGGAGGGACAGAGAACACAGGCTGCATTCCATCTGCATGGACTCGCACAGCCAAAGGAGAACAGGCTGGGTGCGTGAGTGAGCAGGCCTGGGTCGCCGGGGCCTTGGGGCCTCCTCTGTGGCTCTCAATACTTTATTGACGTTAGGAGTGTCCATGATGGAACCGGTAACCTTACCCCAGTAAAAGGAAAGCACGGCATTCCTGGCTGGAGCACCTAATAATGCCCTGAGGGGCTTAGGTACATACTTTTTTCTCTTCTTCTGGTGGGTCCAGGAACACAGAGGCAACACCAATGAGTTTAGGGCCTCATTACGAGTTTGGCCGTCTGTGGACCGCGATGTTGACAATCAGAACCCCGCAACCTTGGCGGTTGGACCTCTAGATTCTGAGTTTGGTGGTCAGACTTCCAGAAGACCGCCAAAGGACCGCCACAACTGCCATTGTCAGTGCAACTGTGACCGCACTCTCATGACCGCAACAGTCAATGTTGCAGATGCTGGCATAGGGACTATCATGGACATTACGACCTGCTTGCTTGCCAAATCTTCCATGATGATCCCACCACAATGGAAAGCTTGGTTGTCAGGCAGGTAAGGATCCCAAAACAGAGGGCCCCAGGGATAATGGCCCCATGGAGGGTGAGAGCCCCCCAAAACTGTGGGGTCTGTGGGCGCACTGTGTCCCATGCATAACGTGGTGCATGGGCACAGTCTACACATTGTGCTGGCAAGGAGGGTAGCATGGCAGGCAACATACTGCCCCCAACTCCCCCCACCAGCCCCGTGGGGAACACATAATCCGACAGTCAGAAGACTGTCGACCTAGCACCATTTGAAAGACCGCCACCATGACTGTCCAGCGTTCTGACTGCCAAAGTTGTAATGAGGCCCTTAGACAGTGATTTGGGGACTGCATGAGCTGCAGCAGACCCCCCTGAAGTAATATTTATAAACTGGCCTTATGTTTGTAGGGTCAAGAAAGCCATGAACCTTTGGGATTTTCACTTAATGTTTTGAAGCACGTCCAAAGCTAAATATTTTGCTCTAAAGATGGGAGTGCAGTGATATCTATGGGCTGGATCTACAGCTACATCTAAAATAACTTGAAGGTGTATTGGGAAGATACATTGAATGAAGTGCTCTCTAGTGACTGAATCAATAGTTGCATTTTATGTGATCAGAAAGTGATGCCCTCTAGAAGTTGTTTTTATTATTGCAGTTTATATGGCTTGACATTATACAAAAAGCACACAATCACATGTTTTGTTCATTTTAAAATGACTTATTAGCATCATAATTTGATAGCGTTAATTGATCAAGGTGAATATGTTTAATTAACATTAATAAGTGCATTTACCCATGGTTATTATTGATGATTAAACTGACATACAAATTAGTGATATTTTTAACATGGGGTTTGTTGATCTTGAACATTTGACCAAGCTAATAGACTTACCTTATATGTTTGTATAGCCCTCTAGAAGGTCAAAGGAGATTATGGAATGTCACCCCTGGTAATTTCCATAGGACTAATGTATATATTTGTAAATTAATGTGTATTATTTAGTAGTGTATAAGTGTTTGTGGAATAAATGTACTTTTCATTTGTCTAAATAAAAGGAACTGACTGCACAAGCATTTATGGACACTATTATGTGCCAGCTAATGATGATTGTTAGCCCTCACCACCTAGCCGAGTAGGCCACAGGCTGCTCTGCTTCGCTACTTAGTGAGAGTCAAATGGTACAATGAAGTGCTTGGTTCCAAGTACAGGGAAGTTGTGGACCTGTTACTTGTGCAGGCCACACAAGTAATAACCAAATTTCCTACATTGTCCATATGAAATTATTTACTCTTATTCATCATCATTGAGTTCGGGAATGACTTTATCTGCATCTTCAGGCATGGGAATTAATCCTCTTTGGACAAATTATACAGAAGAAAGCAAGCCCTAACAAGAAACTATTTGCCTACACAATTTTACCTTACTTACTGCATTATGTGGCAATGTTATATTGTAATATTTATTTTGTAACAGAAAACGGTTCTGTCATCAAGAAAGATTGATTGATTTCCATTGTGTAATTACAGTTAGGGCAGAGTACCAGTAGGAAGAGCATCTTCTGTTTTGCTAATAACTTTGTTTCCCATTGACAAGTTTTCACCCCCCGCCCCAATCTTCCCTCCCCACTTAAAAGCTCATTTCCCTGAGCTCCTACCTGGAAGGTTTTGAGCTGTTCCATCAATCGGGGGGACATAAAACGGGGCGTTCCCATATAGTAATTTCCTATTTTAATCCCCATTGAAAAGTTTTTGAGCAGCTACAGACAAAATAGTTTAATGGAATTACACCATATTTGGCAAACAGTTAAAACTTTACTCAAAAGGCATGGTTTATTATTTGTTGTAAATTGATTCTGCCATTTTTGAGAAATTTGTGTTAAAAGAGGTGCTCTGACGGTCATGAAAAGATAAAAAAGTTAGGTATAGCTGGAAGGTTGTTCCACAAGAGTCCCTCTGTGCCCTCATTTTAAAAAGTGGGGCTTTCTAACTGGCCCAGAGACCTTTTTCTACCTTGGGCCTTTTCGATGCCACATGACCAGGACCAGTCTCACTTTACAGGGTGATTTGATTGGTTGGCCACAGCTCTTCACAAAATGCTGTGGTAGCCATTACAGCTCATAAGGAGGAAGCACACTCACACCTTGACCCCCACGGCCTTATGGGCCACATGGTGGGGGGGTCATAAAAGGCCCACTTCAGTTAAAAAAGATAAAATAAATATATTGAGTGGCTGGTAACTGGTACCAAGCAGCTTGCACCAGGGTACTCAATGTGGACCCTGTGAAACTGCGGTACCAGCACAGGTACCACGGGACTACAAATTCTCTTTTTTCAAAACAAATTGCGAGTGGACCACTGGGGGCAGCTGGAGTGGTAGGATCACACTGTTCTCGTGGTTTAACAAAACTGTAGTGTAGAATATGCACTAGATATTCTCCCAATGAGGTAGCACTCACTAATAAACCAACAGAAAGAACTCCTGTTGGGTGGCATTTGATGCAGAACTATGGACAAAATCTTGGATAACTATACTGACAGGTTCCCATTCTGGCACAGAGGCACAATTCACAAAAACTTCAGAGGCAAACACTTACAAATATGAAGGTGCCCTGGTTGATGCTTTTCTTATGTAAATTGTTAGAAATGGGGTCTTTGGTTGACAGTCAGGTTACCCCCTGTGCAAGCAAGGACCCTCACTCTAGTAAGGGTAAAAGAGAATCGCCCTCAGCTAACCCCTGCTTACCCCCTTGGTAGCTTGGCAGAGCAGTAGGCTTAACTTCAGAGTGCTAGGTGTAAAGTATTTGTACCAACACACACAGTAACTTAATGAAAACACTGCAACATGACACAACACCAGTTTAGAAACATAGGCAATATTTATCTAAACAAAACAAGACCAAAACGACAAAAATCTGACATACACAAGTCAAGTTATGAATTTTTAAAGATTAAACTCAAAAATAGCGCTTAGAAACACAAAATGCTTCGATGAGGTGTTAACATGGTGTCGTGACGGAGTCGTTCCCAACAAGCCGACACCAGCGGCACCGGACACAGAGTCGCGTAGACCCCCAAGTACAGTACTTTTGGTGAAGAGTGAAAACAAGTCGATGCGTGAAGTCGGGGATCACGGCGTCTGTGCGAAACGCTTCGAGCGGCGTCAGTCACGACGTGGTGCGGCGACTTCCACGGAGTCGCGGACTTCAGCGGGGCTGCAGCAGCATCGTGCCTGCGAAGGTCATCGCATTCCAGCGAAGATCACGGAGTCGGTTGCAGGCGGCGTCACCGGATTTAGCAGCAGCGTCGGTCCGAAGTCGCCCAAAGTCCATTTCCTTGGATTTCCACCAGATTTCCTTTCAAGGGCCCAGGGCCTGGATAGGGCACCACTTGTCAGAGCAGGAGTCTCTCCAGAGACTCCAGATGCTGGCAGAGAGAAGTCTTTGCTGACCCTGAGGCTTCAAACAACAGGAGGCAAGCTCTAAATTAAGCCCTTGGAGATTCCTTCACAAGATGGAAGGCACACAAAGTCCAGTCTTTGCCCTCTTACTCTGTCAGAAGCAGCAACTGCAGGAAAGCTCCACAAAGCACAGTCACAGGCAGGGCAGCACTTCGTTCTCAGCTCTTCAGCTCTTCTCCAAGCAGAGGTTCGTCTTTTTTCCAGAAGTTTTCTAAAGTCTGTGGTTTTGGGTGCCCTTCTTATACCCAATTTCTCCTTCGAAGTAGGCCTACTTCAAAGTAAAGTCTCTTTTGAATGTGAAATCCTGTCTTGCCCAGGCCAGGCCCCAGCCACTCACCAGGGGGTCGGAGACTGCATTGTGTGAGGACAGGCACAGCCCTTTCAGGTGTAAGTTACCACTCCTGTCCTCCCTCCTAGCACAGATGGCTCATCAGGAAGTGCAGACTACACCCAGCTCCCTTTGTGTCACTGTCTAGTATGAGGTGCAACCAGCCCAACTGTCAAACTGACCCAGACAGGGAATCCACAAACAGGCAGAGTCACAGAAATGGTATAGGCAAGAAAATGCTCACTTTCTAAAAGTGGCATTTTCAAACGCACAATCTTAAAATCAACTTTACTAAAAGATGTATTTTTAAATTGTGAGCTCAGAGACCCCAAACTCCACATTTCCACCCGCTCCCAAAGGGAATCTACACTTTAATCAGATTTAACGGTAGCCCCCATGTTAACATATGAGAGGGACAGGCCTTGCAACAGTGAAAACTAATTTAGAAATATTTCACTGTCAGGACATCTAAAACACATTACTATGGGGGTGATTCTAACATTGGCGGGCGGCGGAGGCCGCCCGCCAATGTTCCCCCTCCAAAATACCGCTCCGCGGTCAAAAGACCGCTGAGGGTATTTTGGGATTTGCCCTGGGCTGGCGGGCGGCCGCCAAAAGGCCGCCCGCCAGCCCAGGGCAAATCGACCTTCCCACGAGGACGCCGGCTCCGAATGGAGCCGGCGTAGTGGGAAGGTGCGACGGGTGCAGTTGCACCCGTCGCGTATTTCAGTGTCTGCTTTGCAGACACTGAAATACTTTGCGGGGCCCTCTTACGGGGGCCCCTGCAGTGCCCATGCCATGGGCATGGGCACTGCAGGGGCCCCCAGGGGCCCCGCGACACCCCCTACCGCCATCCTGTTCCTGGCGGGCGAACCGCCAGGAACAGGATGGCAGTAGGGGGTGTCAGAATCCCCAAGGCGGCGCAGCATGCTGCGCCGCCTTGGAGGATTGTGACGGGCAGCGGAAAACCGGCGGGAGACCGCCGGTTTTCTTGCACTGACCGCGGCCAAAGCGCCGCGGTCAGAATGCCCTGCGGGGCACCGCCGGTCTGTCGGCGGTGCTCCCGCCGACCATAGTGCCTTACATGTAAGAAAAGGGGAGGTTTAGGCCTGGCAAGTGGGTACACTTGCCAAGTCGAAGATAAAGTTAAAAGTGCAGACACAGACACTGCATTGGCAGGTCTGAGACATGATTACAGAGCTACTTATGTGGGTTGCACGACCAGTGCTGCAGGCCCACTTGTAGCATTTGATTTACAGGCCCTGGCACCTCTAGTGCACTTTACTAGGGACTTACTAGTAAATCAAACATGCCAATCATGGATAAACCAATCAAGAATACAATTTACACAGAAAGGATATGCAGTTTAGCACTGGTTAGCAGCGGTAAAGTGCTCAGAGTTCAAAAGCCAACAGCAACAGGTCAGAAAAATAGGAGGCAGGAGGCAAAAAGATTGGGGATGACCCGCATAAGCAAAAAAGTCCAACATAAATGATTATATGAAAGCCTTGTAGTGAAAGCCTTGTATTGAGAAAGCCAAAGATTTCCACACACAAAAATAATCGGAAATACTTGAATGAAGTCACTGCATCGCGTTGCAGCATCACAAGGGAGGGAGGAGACAGAGGCACACAAATGAAAAATAGCAGGATGGGGAGGGTGGAGAGGGAACAGAGGCCAGTGGCACCACAGGGGCAGTGGCAGTTCAATCAGCCAGGGAGGGCGGCTACAGGAGCAGGCACACAGAGAATGGGAAGCATGGGCAACAAAGGCAGTGGCAGCTCAGAGCAGTGGCAGCACAACGGAGGAGGCAGGGATAAGGCATGGGCATGCACATGCAGAATAGGTACTTTCATTTGATTGACAGATGTTGGATACTCATACCGTAACAAATCATTTTAATCTATACAGAATAAATGTTTCATATCGCAACAAATACGGTATGGAAAGCTGAATTTGTGTCAATATGTTTGCTCTGTTCCCACACAAAATGCCCACTCTGCACAGATTACTGGTGGGGTGACCACCCGTCCGTAATTTTCACAGACTGCCCGTAATTTCACCCTCCTGTCCGTTAATCATAATGAAAGGTTTAACGGACAGCATTTGACCGTAATTTTGGCCTTTCAGCTAAAGGACAAATTTCCCAGCTGAAGTTGAAGGAAGGAAGTCAATTTTTCTGTGTTCCGGAGGGAGTGGCAGACACATACACAAGAAACAGATTTCTTCACAGGGTGCCTGCTTCCCAGAAAGAAATGCAAATGTGTGCATTTGGTTAAATCTGCAATCGTGAAAGGTGCACTGGTGCTTGGATAGGTCTTAATTGATGCAATCACTTTAAGCTTTCTGTGACAAAGATATTTTTCTTTTTCAGAGGTACTATTAAGGGTGCTACAAGCTGAGCTGTGGAGTGCATGCTTTGAATGGAAAGTTATAAAAAAGGTTTGCACTTGGTATACTCTTTATATTAATGAAATATATACTTTAGAAGCTCTTTTTATCATAATTTAAATTTATATGCACATTGTGTGGCACACTATATTATCCTGTGTGCAATGCACGTTAAAAATGATGAATTACATATTCAGAGTGCTTTCAGGGACCTTGGACATGTCACTTCTCCTCACTACACAAAACAGGATTCAATTCAATGGGCCTCTGGTTGTACACAGTGGCATCTGAAGCGATTTCATTAGCCAATAGAAATTTCATGGCATAAAATAGTAGATATCCCACTAAATAGTTTAACTTTTATTTATTTTTCATTTGGGGTGTGTTTGATATGTAGTTACTTGATGGTGAAAGATCAACAAAATATTTACAGAATATTTTGTTATTTTTTTCAACGCCTTCGATTCCCCCTTCGGCATTTACTGAACCCATCCCTATTGCAGTATTTATACTTTTTAATGCAGTTCGACTGCTGCTTTGAATATTTATGTAGGCCCAGATTTTTAAAAAAGTTTACGCAATGCAGCAAAAGATTAGCTACGCTGCATGAAGGGAGAGGACAGGAATACACCCTATCAAAATATGGCACATTGCTGTCCTCTAGCTGCACTAGTGCACATTATGCAGCCTAGTGTGAACACAGGTACCCTTGTGAAATGGTGCAAGGGTGCTTGTGTTATGGCAAGGATTGTTTTTGTGCAGGCCAGGACACCTTCCTGCATGAAAGAATCCTTAGAAACTGTTTCCTCTTTCTGAGTGTGCTGCAGGATGCAACACGCTCAGAAGGAAGAAACAACAAGGAGAAATAAAGGTATTTCTCCTTGTTGTGCCTCTCCTGGGAAGGCGAACATTTCTAACCCATTCCCAGGTCTACCAGGGATCGTATATCTGGGAATCCTTAGAATACATTGGTGGATGCGTGGGAACATCCAGGGTCCACCAATGCAACGCCTTCCTGGCGTAATAGAACGCAGGGCAGTAACTTGTGCTGCTTTGCGTGACATGGTAAATGTCATTCTAGGTTTTGCATTGCCCTGTGTGGCAGATGGGAAACACAAAATCCTGCTAAATCTGCCCTCCAATGTCTAAAAAAGCCAGTGATATTAGGATGTGGTGTCCTGCCTTCTCTTACCTTCATTATGTACCTGCTTTAGGGTCAAGGCTGTGAGTGCATGTGCTAGCGCATGTGTCTCACTTGTTGGACTCTGTTGTGTACAATAAAGGGTTTGGAGCCGGCTTGTTGCTTACCATTTGTTGACTCGAAGGCACTCTTTACAGCCTCGTAATTTCTCACTGCAGGCCAAGCATAATTTCCGTTCCTCTGTGTGGAGGAACCAAGCACTGATTGATTCAACTTAATCAGTGCCCGTCTGCTGCTCCTGACGTGATTGAGGTACTATTTTGTTCTTTTAACTTCTAATGCCCTGCAAACAGAATGTTTTTGACTGGCAAAGATGTGCCCAGGAGGAAAAATAAAATTGCAAAGTTTTATTTTTTTTAGCTAACTTTTTTATTTTGTCAAGTCATCTTTTCTCACTTTGCACTCATGTTTTCTTTTATTTTTGCTTGTGGGCGCTATTCTGAAAAGATGATGATTATCTTGTTCTAAAAATTGTTAAGCAACACTGTTTCTTTATTATTTGTAATTTTTGAAATTATGCTTTAACACATATTGTGCAGTACCCCCAATTCACCCCACTCCAATCTGTCCCACCACATACCACCCCACCTCACCCCACACCAGTCCACCTCACTCCAACCCACTCACCCAATCTACTTCAACCCACCCACT
Organism: Pleurodeles waltl; assembly: GCF_031143425.1. NCBI lineage: Eukaryota > Metazoa > Chordata > Amphibia > Caudata > Salamandridae > Pleurodeles > Pleurodeles waltl. Next base: position 994,487,127 of record NC_090436.1, on the reverse strand, counting down.
CCAATCCTCCAAACCCACCCCAATTTAATCTGCCCCACTCCAATCCAAAATAATCTGTCCCACTCCAATCCAAAACAATATGCCCCACTCCAATCCAAAACAATGTCCCACTCCCATCTACTCCATTCCAAAACAATCTGCCTCCCTCCAATCTGCCCCAATCCAAAACTGAAATCTGCTGCACTCCATTCCAAAACAATCTGCCCCACTGCAATCCAAAACAGTCTGCCCATTCCAATCCAAAACAATCAGTCCAATTGACATCTGCGCCACTCCAATCCAAAACAATCTTCCATTCTCCAATCTGCCCCACTCCAATCCAAAACAATCTGTCCCACTCCAATCCACAACATTGCCCCCACTCCAACACAATTCACCTCACCCCAATCCAATCCACCCCACTTCATCCCAAATCACCCCATTCCAATCCAACCCGTTCCCATCCAGTCCACCCCACCCCAAACCAACCTAATCCACCCTATTGCAACCCACCCATTCCAATCCACACTAATACAATCTGCCCAATTCCAATCGGCCCTACTCCAATCCTAAACAATCTGCCTTACTCCAATCCATTCCAATCTGCCCCTCTCCAATTCGCCCCACTTTAATCCCAAACACTCTTCCCACTTCAATGTGCCCCACAACACCCTGCCCAACTCCAAACCGAAACAACCCACTCCAATCCAAATCCACCCCACTGCATCCCAATTCACCCCATTCCAATCCACCTCATTCCTATCCAATCCACCAAAACCAACCTAATCCACCCTACTGCAACCCACCCATTCCAATCCACACTAATACAATCTGCCCCATTCCAATCAGCCCTATTCCAATCCTAAACAATCTGCCTCACTCCAATCCATTCCAGAACGCCCCACTATAATTCGCCCAACTTTAATCCCAAACAGTCTGCCCCACTTCAATGTGCCCCACAACACCCTGCCCAACTCCAAACTGAAACAACCCACTCCAATTCAAAACAATCTACCCCACTCCAATTCACCCCACTCCAATCCAATCCACCTCTTCTCAATCCAATCCACCCTACTCCATTCCAGTTCACCCCACTGCAGCCCACCCCACTACAAATCAGTCCACCCCATTCAGTCCAACCCACACCAATCCAATCCAGCACAGTCCAATTTACCCCACGCCAATCCAATACACCTTACCCCAATGCAATCCTCCCCACCCTCCCCAGTCCACTCCAGTCCAATCCACCCCTGTCCCGCCTGATCCACCCCACTCCATTCTAACCCACCCACATCCATACCACACACACCAAACAATTTAATCCCAATCCACCTACTCCATTCCACCCCATTCCAATCAAGCCCACATCCCTCCAGTCCAATCCAACCCACCACACCACCCCAATCCATTTCACTCCAACACACTCCACTTTAATTCACCCTGCTCCAATCCAATCTAGTCCACATTAATCCACCCTACTCCAGACCAATTCACCCCACTCCAAACCACCTTAATTCACCCCATTCCAATCCAGTTCATCTCTCTCCAATCAATCCATCCCACACCAATCCAATCCACCCCATTCCAACCCACCTCATTCCAATCCATTCCACCCCACACTAATCTAATGAACCTCCCTCCAATCCAATCCATCCTACTCCAATCCAATCCAACCCACTCCAGTCCAATCCACCCAAGTCCAGTCAACCACAATCCACTAGAATCCACCCACCCTACCCCACCCCAGCCCAATCCACATCACTCCTCTCCAATCTACTCCAATCCACCACACCCAAACCAGTCCACCCACCCCTATCCACTCCATTCCACCAAGCTCAATCCATTCCACTCACCCCACCTTAATCAACCCCACTCAATCTAATCCACCCCACTCAATCTAATAGACCCTACTCAATCCAGTTCCTCCCACTCAATCCAATCCATTTTACTCCATTCCAATCCACCTCACTCCAATCTGATCCACCCCACTCCAATCCAATTCACCCCACCCCAATCCAATCCACCTCAATGCAATCCACCCCACTCCAATCCACCACACTTCAATTCACCTGACCCCCAATCCAACCCACCCCAATCCATTTCCTCTAATCCACCCCTCCCAATCTAACCCACACCATTTCAATCCACTCCAATCCACCACTGTGCCACCCTACTCTACCCCAATCCAATCTACTCCATCCCAGTTCTGTCCACCACACTCCAATCCAAAACAATCCATCCAATCGATCAAGCCTACCCCACTCCAATTCACCCCACTCCAATCCAATCTACCCCAATCCAATCCACCCCATGCCAATCCAATCCACTGCAGTCCAATCCCGAGTATAATCCATCTCATTCCAATCCCATACACCCCATCCCAGTTCCGTCCACCCCACTCCAATCAAATCCGTCCACCACACCCTACCCTAATCCAATATACCCCACTTCATTGCAATCCACCCCATTTCAGTCCACCCCACTCCAATCCAACACTCCCAATCCACTCCAATCCACCCCATCTAAACCATCCCACTGCAGTCCACCACATTCCAATCCAATTCACCCCATCCCATTTCAATCCGCCCCACTCCAATCCACCCCACCCAATCTACCTCACTCACTCAAATACACCACACTGTACTCCAATCCACCCCACTCTATCCCAATCCAATCTACCAAACCCTACCCCAGTTTAGTCCACCCCACTCCATTCCAATCCATCCATCCACCCCACTCCAGTCACCTCCAGTCAATTCCACTCCAATCTACCCATTCTAATCCAATACACCCCACTCCATTACACACCACTAAATTCCAATCCACCCCACTCCAGTCCAATCCACCCCACTCCAGTCCATTGTATCCAATTCACCACACGTCAATGCAATCCACCCCACTCCAGACCAATCTAATCCCCCACCCCATTCCTATCACTCCAATGCAAACCACCCACCCAAATCCAATCCACTCTACCCAATCAAATCCACTCCAATTCAATCCACCTCACCCCATTTCAAACCACCCCACTCCAATTAAATCCACCCTACATCAATCCATCCTACTCTACTCAATCCACCTCATTCTACCATAATCCAATCAACCCCACTCTACTCTAATCCAATGCACCCCACTACCTCAATCCACTCCCACCCACCAGACCTTATTCCACCCCACTCAACCCCACTCTATGACACTCTCTACCACTGAACCACTAAAATCTACTCAGCTCTACAAAACTCTACTCCATTTACTCCACTCCATGAAACTCCAACACACTCTTCTCCCGCTCTCCACTCTGACATTCCACACCACTAACTTTTAGCCATGCTGAACAGCAGCCACCTGGTGTACAACAGGGCAAAAAAACATTGCCCAAGCCAATAGCTCTAATATATGTGAAACTTATTGGCTTTGACAGTGCCCATTCTTATTTTAGTCATTGTGCCAGATTATTCTGTGATCTGAATTTATTTAACACAGTGCACTATTCATTTTATAGAATTGTACCAAACCACTGTCTTCTAGTTTTAAAGGCGATTGAGAAAAATAAATTACTCTAGTCAGTGACTTAAGTCCACTATGTGTAACCAGGAAGCCTGAGGTACAAACTTGGATTCCCTACATGACTAAATTGTGTGATCTTTACTTGATAGTGATATTTGAGAGCACTTTCAAGTCATTCAGTTGAAGATGGACTGTGTACAAAAACTCACTTGTATGTTTTATTAGCCTGTAATGTTCCACCATCCATAATAATAATTAGCCATGAAGGGATACCAGATAATTGGTTCACTTTGTTCACTCCTAGTGTTGTCAAGAGGGAGGGGTTAAGGACTATTTTAAAGTTCATGTAAAGAAATGTTCACTTCAAATACATATGAATGCAATGTTGTGATCTAACATACTAAATTGAAACACTACTATATATTTTTTAAAGATTTTATTGCTGTATGCCAAAAGAGGTTACATCGCATGATGGTAGTCAGGTATGAACAAAAGGTTCCATCGTACATTTACAGAAGAACAGTGCTTGGCTACATACATTCATGAAGAGTTAGCACACAGTTGTTTACATTTTCTGTGTAACAAACTGACCCATAATAAACTGTTCATCCCCATCCTCCTACCCAGTCACCGCTGCCTTAACTATCAGTGTAGTGAAGCACAGCCATTAACCCTGTGGTGTTTAAAAGATGATTTCTAATGAGGAAATCAAACAGAGTATCAGAGATAAGTGCCCTTAGAACACTGCCTTGTGTAGTTGCCTAAATTTGGCAAGAACAACTAGTGCATAGAAACCAAGAGTGTATGTGTCGGGATGGATTACAGGGGAAGTGTATCATTCTTGGTGCATTCTTTAATGCCCAAAACAAAGAGAGCAAGCCCTTGGTCAAAACTACGATAGTAGGAGGAAATTGATCCTTCCAGTGCAGTGTAATATTGTGTTTCACTAGAAGAAGAGCCAGGTCAAGGAATTTGTTGGAGGGTTTCTTGAACGTAGAGTGGGGGAATATCCCAAATAGCACCATTTCTGGGAAATTCGTTAGTACATAGCCCATCATGGTTTACAGCACCTCAACATCTCCCTGTGAGTATGAAAGAGTGTGGGGCAAGACCAAAGCATATGAATCAAATTGACATTTAACTGCATACAGCAAGGATAAATGCAACTGAGGCTCCCTGATAGGGTTTGGTAATTCGGGAAGTTGTAAGGTAGGCTCAGTTGAGAATATTAAATTGAATATACTTAAAACGGAAGCTGCAGGATATTTCACGGGGATATTCCAATATTTCAGCCCAGTCCGCATTGTGCAGAGATTGGGCCAGGTCAATCTCCCAATTTGTAATGTTTCCCAAACTGTATGCCACAGATTTTTAAATGTTTAGAAACATAATCAAAATGTTGCTGTTGCTTTCTTTCCAAGAGAGACTGGATAGATTGGGATAGCACTGATGCCCTTGACACTGTGCTCAAGGGCATTTATTTGCTACTAATCACAGTCATAATGTGCCACTTGAATGTAGCATCCTCAGAGGTAATCACATAAAGACCATAATGAATAAATAGTGCCATGTAGAAAATAGTAAATAAATGCAATGATAAAGTAGTCTCATGTGCCCTGTCCTTGGATGTGTTGGTGTAACTGACTTTTATCCTGAATTCTGACCCTTTATCCTGAAGTTTGACCCTTTGTCCTCAGTTTTTTACAGTCATGCCCAGAATTTGCCTCCATACCAGGTGGTCACCCTAATTTGTGGGGATTTTGCTTTTGGTGGATCAAAGCATCCTGATGGTGTGCTTGTGTCAACATTGAACTCAAACTCTCTTGCACGCAGGAAATATTGATTCATAGTGCTCTGCACTTCTTATCATCTCGAGAGTGCCCATGCCAGTAATGATAATTTTTGGCCGGTAAGTAATCTCTATGAAACATATTCATGAAAAAGATGAAAAATAAGAGCTCAGGCTGAGGTATCTTCCTCTGCCTGAGCCTCGTTGTCACACTTTTTGCTATTCACCAGCATTTTTCACCTATATGCCCAGAAAGCAGTCCAAGTGCAGGTTTCGAAGCATACTCTTGAGGTCAGGTGACTCGTCCAGCAGTGTTCTATTCAGACTTTGCAAGATTCTCTATAGCAGAACAATCTACATATGTGGAAATATCTTTCCCCTAGGAGAAATCCCTTCCCTCTACTCCCATTGAATCTGAGGGTGATCTTATCCTGTTCTCCCCAGGGAGTAATTACACTCTTCTAGTATTCCCATGGTGATAAAAGGGCAGATCGGAGCTCTGGAATGCCCAAAAATGTCTCTGTTTTTAGGCCTTTCAAAACTTTCAAACCACACCTTGGAATGCCGACTTTCCACACACCGATATATTACTCGTATATTTCCCTGCAGCTACTTTTGACTTTACCATCAAATTTCATTTACTGGGCCAAGAATAATTATTCACAGGCTACTGTCGCATGAACCACATTGTGTCATTTTTGAAAGTCATGGGTAATTGCCAGTCAAACGAACCTATGTCTAGAATGAAATTACGTATTATTGGTTACAAGGAGGCATACGTTGTCCAACAATGTCAGATTACAGTACATAGACAGTATACAGACATTTTACCTCATCATAACTAACTTGTCATAATTTTGGAGCAAGTCATGGCGAGAGTTAATGTCTAAACTAACTTTATTTGCACGCCGGGAGTTTCATGGTACCCTTGGGTGAAACACAAAATCAATTATTTGGAGTCAGCAATAAACATTACGGCAGCTCCACATTTATTACATAGGAACGGGCTCTCTTAGCTGCATGGGCATTCTAATTTCTTCTTACCTGGCACATCTTTCACCACTGAGTGATTGTGTGTTTCCAACATATCATTTAGAAATGACCAGTTATCACAGGGCGTTGCCTGCCTGCCTTGTATCCACTTCAGACTGCTAAAGGTCTGGAGACAGTGGTGGAGCTAAAATGTGGCTGTTACCCTTTGTGTCACAATGGTGATCTATATGTGACAAATTTTGCATTATAATGTGTGAAGTTCTAACACGTTAACTGTAAAGTGGTGCACTGAAAACCCACGTTGAAGTGTATTCACTGTAGACCAGTGATTTAGGGACACATTTATACTTTTTCATGCAAAACTGCGCTACGCAGTTTTGTGTGAAAAAGTATCCCACCAGCTAGTAGCATTCCAAGATGCCAGACGGGCATCATATTTAAAAGAAATGACAGTAGCCGGGGGAAGGCCAGGCTAGCGTTGTGAAAAAGGACGCTAGCCGGGTGGGGGAGGCGTGGGGGAACAGGACATTGTGTGTCAAAGGATGACGCTAATGTGGGCAGAGGCATAAAAACGCCTCTTACCAGACTAGCGTCATCCTTTGATGCACAACCCCATGGATATGACTCCTGTCTTAGTAAAGACAGCAATCATGCCCACCACCTCAATGGCCATGCCCAGGGGACAAATTGGGCCCAGTGCCATGTAAGGGGGCCCAAGTTAGGCCCCTTTATGGTACTTTTTAACAAAATAAAAAATACTTACCTAAACTTACCTTAATTGCCAGAGCACGGTGTCCCCCCAACCTCTGGCATCCCTCTGGTGTGAGTGTCCCTGGGGCTACGGAAGGACACCTGTGGACCCATTCCATGGTCTCTGATCATGGAAATAGGCTCACAGGTCCCCTAACGCCTGTCTTGACCCAGGCATTAAATAATGGCGCTAATCAAGCTTAGCCCCCTTATTTAAGGCCCCCCTTCCCCCGTGCTTTATTTTAGCATGGGGATAGATATGGCGCTAAAGTCACATCGTCATTTTTTTACCCAGGAATGCCTTCTTTTCATCTTATTGATGCAAGGTAGTTTCCCGCTAACAAAAAATGACTTTAACTCCAAAACTTTGGCACTAGAGGGGTCTAGCGCCAAAGTATAAATTTGGAGTTAGGTTTGCGCTAAATTTGGGAAAAAAAATGATGCAAATTTGGCACAAAGCAAGTATAAATCTGTGCCTTAGTGTGATGTAGTAGAGATATTTTAAACTAAGTTAAATCATTTGTTTTGATTTCATATCAAAAGAAATAGTTTTTACAGAATCGATAAATAATTTCTTGATAGAAATGTTTTACATGTCGTATGCTGATGCTGAAAATTGTAGTTCGCCATTATGAACTGAAATGTTTCAACAAGTTGTTTCACTTTACAGTTCCCTGTAACATGAATATAGACAAAGCGTATTAATGATGAATTTACATTTGCACCATTTCTATGTGCTTTAATTAACAAGAATAAAGTGTGCAATTTTTATTATTTTCTGCTTTAGTTAGCCATATTGATTTTCTAGGCCCCAGACTTTCAGTATGTGAGAAATCTTTTTTCTTTTGCTAATGTGTCACTCCTTTACAGATCTCCTTCCCACAAAATGTTAGTTTGGGAATAGATGCACCATTGTCTTATTCATAGAGAGGCTGAGAAAGTGGTTTTGAGTTTGGTACACTAAGAGACTGAGAACATGAACATTTCAAATTGTTGCACAGCTTTGCAGGAGAGCAAAAATGGATGCCTTCCCTTCAGAATGGTGGAAATCGTTCCTGATATTGCAGATGCCTGTTGTATGATGCTTTATGATTGGACAATTAAACCTTCCGATCCATGTGGGGTGATTAATGAACAAATGGTCTTCCACTTTGGACTTTAATTTATTGTTCCCCAGTTAGATTTTGAGGGTTCTTCATTCGGACTTTGAGAGGTACAGACCTCTTTGCCCTTGGCCCCTCATGCTCCTAACGCTTGCTGAGAAAAGACTTAGAATTTTTCCTGATCCAATAAGATGACTCTTGACCAAGATTCTGAAATGCTGACACCTTTCCTTTTCACTTACTTTTTGCCACCTTTAGTTAGTTTTATCCTACCCCAAATGTTTCCAAATTCTTTTCATCCTTTATATCTTTTTTTACTTTTTGTCCTCATGTTTTGTAACCCAGGACAGGAGAAATTGGAAACTTGTACCCTAACAGGATTCCCATTGACTAGAGAACTAGTTTGATGATTGAGATTTATGCAAATGCTTAGAAGAACGGCCAACATTTATTCTAAGAACATCAAATTTTGGTGCTTATGTTCTGTATTGCATTGAATGTTTAGCTTGTTGGGTGTTAATAAGGCTTTGGCTGTTCCACATCTTGGACATCCAATGGTAATTTTGTATCTTTATAGCCTTGTCTTGATTATTGTCTACATTAACCTGAGTCTGAGCTTGTAATAACATCTTTTAACTTTATATGCGACTTGGGGTTTCCTTGTGTGGCCAAATTGGTCATACTATAAATGTAATGTTGACTTGGTTAGTGGTGGCTGATTTTCTCCAACCCCTTTGCTAGGGTGAAAGAATCTGTCAACCTCATTTAGAGCATACCTGAAATGCTCCAGTAAATCTGGTAGTAGAGCTCTGGTTTATCCCATGAGGGGGGAGAATAATCAGACATAGTGATTGGGAGATAGTGATAGGAAATTAGGGATACCTGTGCTTAATATGAGATTGTCCAGACCCAGCCCAAATTCTGATCCCGTGGTTTGTTTGGAAGATTAATGGAGTTCCAGTGTTGTTCCTTTGTAGTGGATGTTTAAGTATTAAAAGTGGTGGCGCTTGTGTTGCATTTGCTAAAGATTGCGGTGAAGTGTAATGTTGTGAAGTGTTTTGCAGAGTTTTCAAAGTTTTGGGTGAATGTGGCACTTTCTGCTAAGGTGTTGTGTTTGTGATGAGTCAATTGTTGTCTAAGATCCCAGGATAAAGCACAAGTGTAGAAGACAATTGGTTACTTTATTGTCTGCAGTGTAAGGTGATGGTAGTGAGATGTCAACAGTACAAACAGCATTCCTTGTGTGAGTGTGGGTGGTTGGTATTAGTAAATCCTGAGTGCACTTGGAAAAATTATATCAATCAGAGTGAGATCTGATGGTCAAGTCTCATTCGTTGTGTAATTGTGAAAGCCATAGTTGGAAGCGTATCGTCGTACTGCTTTGAAGTGTTTGATTATCCTATTCTGTAGTGAGCAGACAGTTGTTATTGGTTTTTGCTTAAATAATTTAGCATTAGGTTAGCGTGAAGAATGATTACGAGAGAAATTGTAAAGGAGGGTGAGCTGCAGCAAGGAGTGAAATTTACATCACACTGTGTCATGTTGGTATAGTTTGGTTGGGTCAAGTCACACTGGTATTGGTGGACTACATCATAGAGTGTCACACTTCTATTGATTGAGGAAGGAGACACTAAGCCAAAGAGTATAAAAAGACAGAAAAGGCAGACTAGGTAGCAGAGACAGAAAAAAAATCTGAAACTTATGAGAGTGATTTGGATGATGATTTTGTAGATCAGTTACTGTTAAATCATCTACTTTCATGCAATTCTGAACAGATAGGACTGTCAGGTGAAACAGTGAGAAATGTGACTTTCGATATGTCTATTGTACCCATTGAACAGGACCCTAGTCAGACAGTACAGAGTCGAAATGTGAATCCGATGACACAGAATTTTAATTCAAATGAGACAGGACAAGGTTTCAGTCCAAATTTAACAGGACAAGGTTTCAGTATGCAAATAACGGGGACAGAGCTTAGGGATGACAATGGAACCAAATTTAATGAATTTTGCAAATTCAAAGGCATTAACAGTTCCAGTAACAATAGGCTCAGTTGTTCCCCTATATGGTCCAAGTATGACAGGGAATAATGTGCATGCATTAAATGTTCCAAATGTCCAGAACATTTCAAATGATCTGAATGTCCCGAATACCCCAGTGGCTCCAAATGGTCTTTCGTCAACAAGTTTTCAGGGATTTGTTAGTCCAAGTGGTTCAGAGGTAAAACAAATCCTTTTATTTCTAAGACCATTGCCCTCTGCATTAATTTCAGATCCGACTCCCATCATCACGTCAAACCGGTTTCCTCAGAGATCCTCACCATATTTTGTGCTCAGATCAGAACCTGCTAGCAAATTGATTATAGTACCCCTAATGGGAGAATTCCCTTTACCACTTTTTAAGAAAACATGTCTATTGCAAATACTCCTGATTAGGCAAATTTAGGTGCTGCAAGAGGGGAAGCATTGTCACATCCTCCAATAAGCTTGCAAGGTCTTAATACTGAGAAATTAGATAATTGACTGAATAATATGAGCCCTGCAGGTGCAAAAGTAGGAAATACAAATTGCAGTGGAAGACTGGTACAGATCCCAGAGCGAGAAATTCCACCAGATGTGCCCAGATTAAAAGTAGAATTAAATTAGATGATACTGTGAAATTCAGATACAGCTCAATTAGACACTTACAGAGAAGATGAGCTGCAATTCATATGGTAAGACATTACAAAACGTGCACAGCAATTTGTGAAAGTTTAGCTGAATTAGCCCAGAAATATGATGCAGATTTGGAGAAATCAAAGCCTTAGAAAAATTGCTATCGTTTAGAATTCAGTGAGTGGGATGTCAGGAATATGACACCTACAGGAATGATTTTACAGATTAGAGAATTGATTTGTTACTTTCAAAAGTGGGGCACATTAGATAAGTAGGAAGGATGATGGGCAAAAAAAAGAGATCAGAAGAAAGTGAAAACAGAATTGCCTTCAGCTGGAGCAAGTCAGAGTGAGGGAAACTTAAAAATGCTTCCTGTGAGAGAAGTTCCTGGTGGAGGGTGTGTTCAGGTACCTTGGAGAAGAAGTGATATTCTGTCATTCACAAATAATTTCCCGAAATTGAGAGAGAAGTCAGCAGAATGGTATAGGCTGACTGAAAGATTTGTGAAACTTTTCAAATATTTGCGGGATGATTTGAATACATTGTTTTACATTGTAGTTCCAACGGACTTGTGGACTGAATGCAATGTTTCTGTCGAGTGACCTGATAGTGAACCTCCAAGAGATCCAGTGACAAATGCGCTATCTAAAGAGGTATTGAAAAAGTATCAGAAGGTAATTAGCTTCTTGAAAGGCAAGGTGTCTACAAAGGTATTGTTAGGCTGCGAAACAACAGAACGACTCAGGAATTTAAGGAGTTGATACATTCCTATAATGAGGGATTGTTACAGGCTTTTTCAAAACCTTTAAGTGTACTGAGATGATAGAAGCAAACAATATGGGTCATTTTGTGTTCAGATTTGTTCAAGGATTAAAACCAGAAATAAATACTATGATTCAGCAGCATTTGATTTTTTGACAGAACAAATTCATTGATGAGATCCTGTGATATGCAAAATATTGCAGGAATAAATTAGGTTTGAAGCAGAAAAAGTTGAAAAAAAGATCATGGTGATACAATTGAAGGCTGCACAGTTGAATTAGAATCCACAGTTTGCAGGGATTACTGGTGGAATGCAGGGAGTGTATCAACAGGAAGCTCACATGATGCTGGGAAGTAATGGTTACTAGCAGATGAGGATGAGGTATTCCCTCAGATCAAAATGTATGCCTGGACAAGGTGACTTTGAAGAGGACTAATCTGTGTCACATGTGTGGTAAATTGGGCCATTGGAAGAGAGAATGTCCTCCTGTTGCAAATAATAATAATAATCAGATGCAAAATGATGGTTTGGGCAAATGCAGGGAAATAATGAGGTTTAAATGCAGAGTACAGAGACCTCAGATGAAAAATTGAAATGTGCTCCAAAGACAACAGATGTAGGTTCCACAAGCTCCGATTCCCCAAACACAGTCAAGTATTTCCCAACAGAACATAAACCTGGTCACAAATGTAATTCAAAATCAAACGACACCTCAGTTTCCCCTAACTGATTTGGGTGATGAGGAGTTTTCTGACATTTTACAATTATGGTGTCTGAAAGGAGAAGGGAATGCATTCTAGGCACATCCTTAGAAGTAAATCAACGTGGTTCATTTGTTGATGGTGATGTGAATGGTCACCACATGTCCTTTTTAGTCAATACAGGTGCTGCTCGCTCTACTGTGACAACAGCAGAGGTATGAAATCTGCCCCTATCTGGAAAGAAGATTTAATTTGTAGGAGTTGCAAATCAGCAATTGACCAACCTATAACAGAAGCTGTCCTCTAAACATAGGTTCCTTTACAGATGAGAACCAATTTGTGGTGTGTGATTTGAGACCTGTATGTTCGCTTGGACTTGATTTGCTGTGCAAGATGAACTGTTCCAATTGCTGTACCCCAAGAGGAATCAAAACCCATACAAATGATGAGGAGGCAACATGTAAAATTGTGAATCAAACCCAGAGTGTCACATTGTACCCTATGTTAGCCTGTAATGATTTACCTGCAGATTTGAAAGATACTGTGTCCCCTGAAATCTGGGACTTTTCAGGAAAAGAGATAGGACTTATCAAAGGTGTTGAGCCTGTCAATCTAACTGTGAAGCCGAATGCTGTTTATCCATGGATACCACAATATAACATGACACCCAAAACAATTGCTGGGATTACCCAGTGATCGAGTCCATAGTAAAACATGGAATTTGACAGGAGATAATGGGAGGTCCGGGTAACTCTCCTATGATGGGACTGTGGAAACCAAGTGATAAATATTGCATAGTCCAGGACCTTAGAAAGGTGAATGAAATTGTTCTTCCTTCTTGACCCAGGGTACCAAATCCAGCAGTGATTTTGTTTCAAATCCCATGTGAAGCTAAGTGGTTCACAGTGATTGACCTGTGCCAACCTGTTATCTCCATATCTTTGCATAAGGAGAGCCAGTTTCACTTTGCGTTTTGGTTTAACAGTCATGTTTTGGCATGGAGCTGAGTCCCACAAGGGTTTACCAAGAACCACTCAATCTTTAACCAGATCTTGAAAAGGAAGCAGGAGTCACTTTGAAATGTCCTACCACCCAGTCCTAATTCAGCATATAGATGATGTCTTGGTGGGATCAAATACTCATGAAGCTCGTGGGAGAGATACAATTGCCTCGTTGAACCACTTAGCTGAGAATGGACATAAACGTTCCCCGACTAAATTGCAGTCCTTTAGAAAGAAGTCTTGTACTCAGGGCATCACATTGAGAAATGTGCCAGGTAGGTGTCACAAGAGAGAATCTTAGCAATTCTGAAAATGAACCCTCCAAAGTCTCAGAAACAAATGAGGAAGGTTTGCTACTGTTGCCAATGGATTCCAAACTTTTTCCTTTTGGCCAAGCCTTTACAGACGCTGAAACACAAAGATGTATCTGATCCGATACGACTGGATGACAACTGCATACATGTCTTCACAGAACTGAGAGAAAATCTCTGTCGTGCCCCTGCTCTCTGAATGCCTGATTAAAATAAATGTTTTACTTCATACTGCTGTGACAAAGAGGGATGCACTCTCTCCGTTTTGGCTTAGTTGCATGGAAATGCAAACAGTCCAATGACATATTTTTCAGCCACTCTTGATCCTGTAGCTTTGGCGTTGCCCAATTGTCTTAAGTTGGCTGCTTTCACCAGTGTCAGCATTGAACAGTGCAAAAGCATTGTCATGGGTCATCCTCTGAATGTTTTTGTACCTCACTCTGTGGAAATTTGGTTAACCCATACCAAACCTCAGCATATGACTAGTGTTCATATCACCTATTGTGAACAAGTCACACTGGCTGCCCAGCACGTTAGTGAAGTGATGGATTACTTTTTACCCCACAACATTATTGCCACTACCTGTTGATGATAAGAATGTAACTGATTGTACTGATGAAACTGAACATGACTGTCTAGATGTCATTGAACTATGCTTCAAGCCAAGACCCGATATTCCAGGTGTTCCACTTCCCTAATCTGATTATGTGATATTTGTTGATGGCTCCTGTTTGAGAGACCATGATGGAGCCCTGAGAGCTGCCTATGAGGTTAGCACTGCCTCTCAGGTGTGGTTGAAGCCTCCTGGCTTCAATGAATCTTTTCCACACAAGTAGCTGAATTAGTTGCTCTTCAAGAACCTGCTGTGTTTCTGAACAGCTAAAGGTGATTATTTTCACTGATAGTCAGTACCAGTTTGGTGTTGTTCATCAGTTTGGCCAGTTATGGTCCCAGAGAGGCTTTTTAACCTCTCATGGATTCCCCATTAGGAAAATATATAACATATGAATGTATTACAGTTACCTATGCGAATTGTGGTCATGAAGTGTTCAGCATACTGCAAAGCAACTGATTATGTTACTCTTGGCAATAGTTATGCTGATAAAGTGGCGAGATACTGTGCCCTAAGTTTTTCTGCTTTTAATGGAGAATATTGAAATGAAGGAAATTATGAGACAAGTTACAATCTCTTGTCAACTGCTACAGACACATGAAAGGAAGTCAAAAGATTGCAGGAGGAAGTGTGGGAGGAAGGCATCAGAGTGACATTAGAACAGGTTGTGTCTAAAAAGATGAAGCTGATGGTTGGGTTTCAAGTATTTCAAGAGTTGTGATGTCTAACAGTTTATTACCACCTATGGCGAGGCATTACCATGGCCCAGCTCATGCAGTTCATAATGTTATTGTGCAAATCTTTTCATAAACATGGCTCAACCCCGGATTCAGATTGATGGCAGAAGCCCTTACCTCAGTTGTGTCACATGTCAGCAGATGAAAGTAGGCAAACCCGATTGCAGTTACACTGAGTCACACAGGTAGGTCAGAAGGACCTTTCAGCAAAATGTAGCTTGAATTTATTGAGCTACCCAGGTGCAATGGACAGAGATATGTCTTGGTCATTGTATGCGTTTTCTTTGGGTAGAAGCTTACCCACAAAGGATAAATGAGTCTTCCAATATCAAAACTGTTGCTTAGGGAGTTAATCTCCAGGTTCAGTTTCCCGACTTCTCTAGAGTCAGACTGAGGGACCCACTTTGATAGTGAGGTTCTTCCAATATCAAAACTGTTGCTTAGGGAGTTAATCTCCAGGTTCAGTTTCCCGACTTCTCTAGAGTCAGACTGAGGGACCCACTTTGATAGTGAGGTTCTGAAATTACTGTGTGTGGCATTATAAGTTGAGCAAAAACTCCATTGCAGTTACAGGACAGAAGCTTCTGGATTTGTGGAGAAAGTTAACCCCTTCCCCGCCACGGACGTAATGGTTACGTCCATGGCAGCGCCCGTGTGGCGCCATGGACGTAACCATTACGTCCAGGGACTGGCAGTCGGGGGAAGCGCTAGCGCTTCCCCCGAGGGCCGCCCCCCAACACCCCCAGGCCAGGGCTGAAAGGGGAATCCCTTCCCCTTTCACGCACACCCCCCCCGCCCCCCCCATGACGTCAGCGCGCGATCGCGCGCTGATTTCATGGAAACGGGGAATGACGCGCTGGAAGCCATTTGCTTCCAGCGCGTCAAGGGAGAAGGTGAGTATTTCACCTTCGTGCGGGGTGGGGGTGCTCTCAGAGAGGCATCGAGGGAAAGGAAAGGGTTTTCCTTTCCCTCGATGTCTCTTTGAGCATTCCTGCTGCCCGATCGCGATGCGATCGGGCAGCAGGAATGCCCACTAGACACCAGGGATTTCTGTATGTGTGTGTGTGAGTGAATATTAGTGTAGGGGAGCGACCCCTTGGGCAAGGGTCGCTCCCCTTTGGGGGCACATGCTTTTTACGTCGTTTCTGCCCCCCCTGGGGGCAGATTGGCCCTATTTTTAGGCCGATCTGCCCCCAAGGGGGGCAGAAAGCCACTAGACACCAGGGATTTTATTGTTGCTGTGTATTTTTTGTGTTGGGGGGCGGCCCCTTGGGCAAGGGTCGCTCCACTTTGGGGGCACATGTATTTTACGTCGTTTCTGCCCCCCCTGGGGGCAGATTGGCCCTATTTTTAGGCCGATCTGCCCCCAAGGGGGGCAGAAAGCCACTAGACACCAGGGATTTTATTGTTGATTTGTATTTTTTGTGTTGGGGGGCGGCCCCTTGGGCAAGGGTCGCTCCCCTTTGGGGGCAAATGTATTTTACGTCGTTTCTGCCCCCCCTGGGGGCAGATTGGCCCTATTTTTAGGCCGATCTGCCCCCAAGGGGGGCAGAAAGCCACTAGACACCAGGGATTTTATTGTTGATGTGTATTTTTTGTGTTGGGGGGCGGCCCCTTGGGCAAGGGTCGCCCCCAGGGGCCCTCATGTATTTTTGGGCAGTTCTGCCCCCCTTGGGGGCAGAGAGGCCTATTTTTTTTAGGCCTTTCTGCCCCCAAGGGGGGCAGAATCCCAATAGCGCCAGAAATAGTATGTATGTATGTGTGCTTTGTGTTGGGGGGTGGCCCCTTGGGCAAGGGTCGCTCCCCCCAGGGGTGCAATGTATTTATTGTCGTTTCTGCCCCCCTTGGGGGCAGATTGGCCCTATTTTTAGGCCGATCTGCCCCCAAGGGGGGCAGAAAGCCACTAGACACCAGGGATTTTATTGTTGATGTGTATTTTTTGTGTTGGGGGGCGGCCCCTTGGGCAAGGGTCGCCCCCAGGGGCCCTCATGTATTTTTGGGCAGTTCTGCCCCCCTTGGGGGCAGAGAGGCCTATTTTTTTTAGGCCTTTCTGCCCCCAAGGGGGGCAGAATCCCAATAGCGCCAGAAATAGTATGTATGTATGTGTGCTTTGTGTTGGGGGGTGGCCCCTTGGGCAAGGGTCGCTCCCCCCAGGGGCGCAATGTATTTATTGTCGTTTCTGCCCCCCTTGGGGGCAGATTGGCCCTATTTTTAGGCCGATCTGCCCCCAAGGGGGGCAGAAAGCCACTAGACACCAGGGATTTTATTGTTGATGTGTATTTTTTGTGTTGGGGGGCGGCCCCTTGGGCAAGGGTCGCCCCCAGGGGCCCTCATGTATTTTTGGGCAGTTCTGCCCCCCTTGGGGGCAGAGAGGCCTATTTTTTTTAGGCCTTTCTGCCCCCAAGGGGGCAGAATCCCAATAGCGCCAGAAATAGTATGTATGTATGTGTGCTTTGTGTTGGGGGGTGGCCCCTTGGGCAAGGGTCGCTCCCCCCAGGGGCGCAATGTATTTATTGTCGTTTCTGCCCCCCTTGGGGGCAGATTGGCCCTATTTTTAGGCCGATCTGCCCCCAAGGGGGGCAGAAAGCCACTAGACACCAGGGATTTTATTGTTGATGTGTATTTTTTGTGTTGGGGGGCGGCCCCTTGGGCAAGGGTCGCCCCCAGGGGCCCTCATGTATTTTTGGGCAGTTCTGCCCCCCTTGGGGGCAGAGAGGCCTATTTTTTTTAGGCCTTTCTGCCCCCAAGGGGGGCAGAATCCCAATAGCGCCAGAAATAGTATGTATGTATGTGTGCTTTGTGTTGGGGGGTGGCCCCTTGGGCAAGGGTCGCTCCCCCTAGGGGCGCAATGTATTTATTGTCGTTTCTGCCCCCCCTTGGGGGCAGATTGGCCCTATTTTTAGGCCGATCTGCCCCCAAGGGGGGCAGAAAGCCACTAGACACCAGGGATTTTATTGTTGATTTTTATTTTTTGTGTTGGGGGGTGGCCCCTTGGGCAAGGGTCGCCCCCAGGGGCCCACATGTATTTTTGGGCAGTTCTGCCCCCCTAGGGGGCAGATATGCCTATTTTTTAGGCCTTTCTGTCCCCAAGGGGGGCAGAATCCCCATAGCGCCAGGGATACTATGTATGTGTGTGTGTGCTTTGTGTGGGGGTGTGGCACCTTGGGCAAGGGTCGCCCCCCCCCAAATGGTGCAATGTAATCTGGGTGATTTCTGCCCCCTCACCTTGGGGGTAGATTGGCCTATTTTTTTTTTAGGCCCATCTTCCCCCAAGCAGAGAAGACTAGACACGGGAAAATGAAAAAATGGTTAGTGGCGGAGTGTTTGTCAACTGGCGAAGTATTTACTTTTATGATAATAACAGTTTTTCTCCTTTTTGTTTTAGTTCAAAGCTTTTGCTGACTTTGCTGTGGCTTGTTGCAGTTTTGGCAGTAGTTGTCCTGCGGTTTGCGTAGTTGCATGTTTTAGGTAAGTAAATAAATTTACTCCAAGTGAGTATTGTTGCAATGCATGAATGACATGTTTGTAGGTGGTGTACTGAATGCAGGATTGTGTGTGAAATTGTCCTTAGAGTTATGCACAATGATTATTGTGTTGTCTTATGTCTAATTTGCTTTTTTTTTTCTCTTTTTAGTGGGATATCGTTGGTGATTGCTGTGGCTGTGCAGAGTAGTTGCTGGTGAGTCAAGCTTTTTCAGGCAAGTGAGCAGTATAGTTTTTGAGTTTATAATTCTTAGTGATAAACCTATACTTTGTTACTTATCTTACACAGTGCTGGTTGTTGGTGGTGTATTTGTCCAGTTAATTTTAGTAGGAAGGATCATGGCCAGCCGTAGGATGACCGCTCAGCAGGTTGTTAGTGTGCTTTTTGAGTCATCTTCTGACCATGAATATGAGACTGACTCTGCATCTGAGGCAGAGGAGGAAGTGCAGGATTCTGGAAGTGAATTTTCTGTCAGAGATGAATCATCTGATGATGAAGCCACTCTCAGTGCTGATGAAGGGCCTGTTTTAGAGGAGGACAGTGATGTGCCAATGGTGCAGGAGCCAGCGGCTGAAAGGCTTCCCATTGAAAGACCTGACGCATGGGTTGCACCAAACATGGAGCAGCCACAGTTGCCTGCGTTTACTGGTTTTCCAGGGTGTCGAGTTAATACGGAAAACTTTTTGCCCGTCAACTTTTTTGAGTTGTTTATGGACGATATATTTTTGGAAGAGATTGTTGAGCAGACTAATTTGTATGCAGAGCAGTTTTTGAGGGACAACGCTGCCAGACTTAGGCCACACTCTAGAGCTAGCCGGTGGATTCCCACAAATCTGGAAGAGTTGAAAAAGTTCTTGGGTTTAACTTTTTTGATGGGGCTGATAAGGAAGCCGTCGCTGTCTTCATATTGGTCTACTAGTCCCTTGATGGCAACTGCTATATTTCCTGCCATCATGAGTCGTAACCGGTATGAGCTTCTTCTTCGGATGTTGCATTTTGTAGATAATGCTTTAGCCTTGCCACGAGATCATCCTGATTCTGACCGTCTTTTTAAGATTAGACCTGTCCTTGATCATTTGGTAGATCGGTTTTCAGAGATCTATGTTCCAGGGAAAGAAATATCTGTAGATGAGTCTTTGGTCCTGTTCAAGGGTCGTTTGGTTTTTAGGCAGTACATTCCTAGCAAGAGGGCACGGTATGGAATTAAATTGTATATGCTGTCAGAAAGTAGTACAGGATATGTTTATAATTTCCGGGTCTACACTGGTAGGGATTCCAATATTGACCCCCCTGGTTGTCCTCCCACTTTTGGAGTTAGTGAGAAAATTGTGTGGGAACTTGGTAGACGACTGTTTAACAAAGGTCACCATTTATATGTAGATAACTTCTACACTGGAGTTCGGTTGTTCAAGGAGTTGTTCAGAGTGGACACTGTTGCTTGTGGCACAATCCGCTCTAATCGGAAAGGCTATCCAAAAGAGCTTGTCTGTAAAAAACTTGAGAAGGGACAGTGCAGTGCCTTGCGGAATGATGAGCTGCTAGCTCTGAAATTTGTAGACAAGAGGGATGTATACATGCTAAGCACCATCCATGATGAGAGTACTTCACCTGTGGCTGTTTGGGGTCAGGTTGCCGAAGTGCGCAAACCTGTGTGCATCTTAGACTATAATAAGCACATGGGTGGTGTTGATAGAGTAGATCAGAGGTTAGAACCTTACACTGCTGCTCGTAAGTCTTATGTGTGGTATAAGAAATTAGCGCTTCACTTGTTCCACTTGGCAACTTTTAATGCTTTTGTTGTGTTTAAGGATAGTTCTCCAGAGTCAAGGATGACATTTGTGAAATTTCAGGAGTCTATCATAGCTAGCCTTGTTGTGCTGGAACAGGCAAGAGTTCCTAGAGAAGCAGTGGTGGAGGATGTGGCTAGATTGAAAGATCGTCACTTTGCTGAGCACATTCCTCCCACGGCCAAAAAAAACTTTCCTGCTAAGAGATGTAGAGTCTGTGCTCGAAGAGGTATCAGGAAGGAGACTAGGATGTACTGCCCTGATTGTCCTTCAAAGCCTGGGCTGTGTGTGGGTGGCTGTTTCAGGAGCTACCACACACAGAAGAATTATTGGGAAATTCCGTGAGCGTAAACTGGTGTTTTATATTTTTATATGTTCGGTTTCACGGTTGGCATTAGTCATGTATTCAGTTAGAGCTTTTGTGTTTGTAGTTTTGTACTAATTTATGATTAGTGGTTTCTTTGTTGTTTAAAAACAAAAAAAAGGGGATGGCATGTGTAGAGTGGCGCTTGGCTGGCGGCGTGGGTGTGGTGGCGCTTGGCTGGCGGTGTGTGTGGGGTGGCGCTTGGCTGGCGGTGTGTGTGGGGTGGCGCTTGGCTGGCGGTGTGTGTGGGGTGGCGCTGGGCTGGCGGTGTGTGTGGGGTGGTGCTGGGCTGGCGGTGTGTGTGGGGTGGCGCTTGGCTGGTGGTGTGGGTGGGGTGGCGCTTGGCTGGCAGTGCCGGCCAAACGCCAGTCCACACACTCATCAGCTGGTGTGATTGCTGTATCAGGCATGTGGGCGTATGAAAGTGATGGGCCCTTGACTGGCGCTGTCTGTGGATGCGAGTCTTGTAATGTGCTGGGCCCGTGGCTGGCGGCGTGAATGGTCTAGTGCATGTCATGTATGAAAGGTGTGTGAATGGACTGTAAAGCGGTTGGTGCCTTGTCGTGGCTTTACAGCTCACGAGCTGTGAGTCATTGGTTCAGTTTTTTGGCCTTTCAGTTATTACCAGTGCATTTCACTTTTGTGAAATCTCTTGTTAATAAAATTTGATCTACTGAACCATCACTCACCCTCGTGCCAAATCCAACCAGTATGTGTGGTACAAATGACAAAACCTGCTCCGCTGTAATCAGGCGTCGCAGCACACTTGAGACACGCTAGGTGCCTCAGGTGGGACCCCGATGATGAAGCATGCCACCAACTTGGTTGGTGGGTGAGGGGTCTTCTTCACATAACCTAAGTGTGTTTCTTTTCACAATTTTAGTGTTTGGCACATCACGGACGTATGTGCACACATCAAAGTGATATATTCAAAAAATACCTGTGTTTGGGGGGGAGGGCCCACCTATGTTTTTGGTCCTGGGTGCGGCCGTCATGTAGGGAAACCTACAAAACCCAGAAACTTTTTAAAACTAGGCACCCCAAGGAGTCTAGGGAGGTGTGGCTTGTGTGGCTCCCCCAACATTTTCTTACCCAGACTCCTCTGTAAACCTCACAATTTGCATAAAAAAGCATATTTTCCTGATTTTTCTTAGTAGGATCACCGCTCCAGCACAAAATTCCTACTCCCCAGTTTTCCCCTCAGTCTCCCAAGTAAAATGACACCTCACTTATGTGGGTCCCCAAAGCAGAGTCCGTCTAAAGATGTATAAAAGAATATGCCCTTATAAACTTGCTGTGCTATCCCTTCTATCCCTTCAGGTTTTGGGCCTTATTATGTTGCAGGCACCTGGGCCACCCACACAAGTGAGGTATCATTTTTATCGGGAGACTTGGGGGAACGCTGGGTGGAAGGAAATTTGTGGCTCCTATCAGATTCCAGAACTTTCTGCCACAGAAATGTGAGGAACATGTGTTTTTTTAGCCAAATTTTGAGGTTTGCAAAGGATTCTGGGTAACAGAACCTGGTCCGAGCCCCGCAAGTCACCCCTCCTTGGATTCCCCTAGGTCTCTAGTTTTCAGAAATGCACTGGTTTGGTAGGTTTCCCTAGGCGCCGGGTGAGCTACAGGCCAAAATCCGCAGGTAGGCACTGTTTTCTCCCAAAATTGTGGATGTGTCCACGTTGCGCTTTGGGGTGTTTCCTGTCGCCGGCGCTAGGCCTACCCACGCAAGTGAGGTATCATTTTTATCGGGAGACTTGGGGGAACGCTGGGTGGAAGGAAATTTGTAGCTCCTCTCAGATTCCAGAACTTTCTGCCACAGAAATGTGAGGGACATGTGTTTTTTTAGCCAAATTTTGAGGTTTGCAAAGGATTCTGGGTAACAGAACCTGGTCCGAGCCCCGCAAGTCACCCCTCCTTGGATCCCCCTAGGTCTCTAGTTTTCAGAAATGCACAGGTTTGGTAGGTTTCCCTAGGTGGCGGCTGAGCTAGAGGCCAAAATCTACAGGTAGTCACTTTGCTAAAAACAGCTCTGTTTTCTGTGATATGTCCACGTTGTGTTTTGGGGCATATCCTGTCGCGGGCGCTAGGCCTACCCACACAAGTGAGGTATCATTTTTATTGGGAGACATGGGGGAACGCTGGGTGGAAGGAAATTTGTGGCTCCTCTCAGATTCCAGAACTTTCTGCCACAGAAATGTGAGGAACATGTGTTTTTTTAGCCAAATTTTGAGGTTTGCAAAGGATTCTGGGTAACAGAACCTGGTCCGAGCCCCGCAAGTCACCCCTCCTTGGACCCCCCTAGGTCTCTAGTTTTCAGAAATGCACAGGTTTGGTAGGTTTCCCTAGGTGGCGGCTGAGCTAGAGGCCAAAATCTACAGGTAGTCACTTTGCTAAAAACAGCTCTGTTTTCTGTGATATGTCCACGTTGTGTTTTGGGGAATATCCTGTCGCGGGCGCTAGGCCTACCCACACAAGTGAGGTATCATTTTTATCGGGAGACGTGGGGGAACGCTGGGTGGAAGGAAATTTGTGGCTCCTCTCAGATTCCAGAACTTTCTGCCACAGAAATGTGAGGAACATGTGTTTTTTTAGCCAAATTTTGAGGTTTGCAAAGGATTCTGGGTAACAGAACCTGGTCCGAGCCCCGCAAGTCACCCCTCCTTGGATCCCCCTAGGTCTCTAGTTTTCAGAAATGCACAGGTTTGGTAGGTTTCCCTAGGTGGCGGCTGAGCTAGAGGCCAAAATCTACAGGTAGTCACTTTGCTAAAAACAGCTCTGTTTTCTGTGATATGTCCACGTTGTGTTTTGGGGCATATCCTGTCGCGGGCGCTAGGCCTACCCACACAAGTGAGGTATCATTTTTATCGGGAGACGTGGGGGAACGCTGGGTGGAAGGAAATTTGTAGCTCCTCTCAGATTCCAGAACTTTCTGCCACAGAAATGTGAGGAACATGTGTTATTTTAGCCAAATTTTGAGGTTTGCAAAGGATTCTGGGTAACAGAACCTGGTCCGAGCCCCGCAAGTCACCCCTCCTTGGATTCCCCTAGGTCTCTAGTTTTCAGAAATGCACAGGTTTGGTAGGTTTCCCTAGGTGGCGGCTGAGCTAGAGGCCAAAATCTACAGGTAGGCACTTCGCAAAAAACACCTCTGTTTTTTTCCAAAATTTAGGATGTGTCCACGTTGCGCTTTGGGGTGTTTCCTGTCGCCGGCGCTAGGCCTACCCACGCAAGTGAGGTATCATTTTTATCGGGAGACTTGGGGGAACGCTGGGTGGAAGGAAATTTGTAGCTCCTCTCAGATTCCAGAACTTTCTGCCACAGAAATGTGAGGGACATGTGTTTTTTTAGCCAAATTTTGAGGTTTGCAAAGGATTCTGGGTAACAGAACCTGGTCCGAGCCCCGCAAGTCACCCCTCCTTGGATCCCCCTAGGTCTCTAGTTTTCAGAAATGCACAGGTTTGGTAGGTTTCCCTAGGTGGCGGCTGAGCTAGAGGCCAAAATCTACAGGTAGTCACTTTGCTAAAAACAGCTCTGTTTTCTGTGATGTGTCCACGTTGTGTTTTGGGGCATATCCTGTCGCGGGTGCTAGGCCTACCCACACAAGTGAGGTACCATTTTTATCGGGAGACTTGGGGGAACATAGATTAGCAAAACAAGTTCTATTGCCCCTTGTCTTTCTCTACATTTTTTCCTTCCAAATATAGGAGTGTGTGTAAAAAAGACATCTATTTGAGAAATTCCCTGTAATTCACGTGCTACTATGGTCACCCCGGAATTCAGAGATGTGCAAATAACCACTGCTCCTCAACACCTTATCTTGTGCCCTTTTTGGAAATGCAAAGGTTTTCTTGATAGCAATTTTTTACTCCTTATATTTCAGCAAATGAATTGCTGTATACCCGGTATAGAATGAAAACGCACTGCAGGGTGCAGCTCATTTATTGGCTCTGGGTTCCTCGGGTTCTTGATGAACCTACAAACCCTATATATCCCCGCAACCAGAGGAGTCCAGCAGACGTATATTGCTTTCGATAATCTGACATTGCAGGGAAAAGTTACAGAGTAAAAAGTAGAGAAAAATTGATGTTTTTTTCACCTCAATTTCAATATTTTTCTTTTTCAGCTGTTATTTTCTGTAGGAAACCCTTGTAGGATCTACACAAATGACCCCTTGATGAATTCAGAATTTTGTCTACTTTTCAGAAATGTTTAGGTTTCTGGGATCCAGCATTGGTTTCATGACCATTCCGGTCACTGACTGGAAGGAGGCTGAAAGCACAAAAAATTGCACAAATGGGGTATGCCCCAGTACAATGCCAAAATTGTGTTGAAAAATTGAGTTTTCGGATTCAAGTCTGCCTGTTCCTGAAAGCTGGGAAGCTGCTGAGTTTAGCACCGCAAACCCTTTGTTGATGCCATTTTCAGGGGAAAAACCACAAGCCTTCTTCTGCAGCCCCTTTTTCCAATTTTTTTGAAAAAAAACGAAATTTTCACTGTATTTTGGCCAATTTCTTGGCCTCCTTCAGGGGAACCCACAAAGTCTGGGTACCTTTAGAATCGCTAGGATGTTGGAAAAAAAGGACGCAAATTTGGCTTGGTTAGCTTATGTGGACAAAAAGTTATGAGGGCCTAAGCACGAACTGCCCCAAATAGGCAAAAAAAGGCCTGGCACAGGAGGGGGGAAAAGGCCTGGCAGCGAAGTGGTTAATGGAACTCTGAAATCTCGACTAGCAAAAGTTTGTGCTTCCACCTTATTAAAATGGCCAGATACATTGACTCTTGTTTTGATAAGTTTGAGCAGTCCTCGAGACAGGAAAACAGGATTGTCTCTGCATGAAATTGGCATGGACATTGGCATGAGATTACCAGCTGTTCCTGCAAATGTGCTTGTGAACGTTACAGATAACATGTGTTAGAAATGGGGTCTTTGATTGGCAGTCAGGCTGCCCCCTGTCCAAGCAAGGACCTTCACTCTAGTCAGGGTAAGTCACACACAATCCAAATTATCCTGTGCCCACCCTCTGGTAGCTTGGCACTGAGCAGTCAGGCTTAATAACTTAGAAGGCAATGTGTAAAGTATTTGTGCAATAAATCATTCAAAAACACAGTATAGCACCACAGAAATACACCACATATTGTTTAGAAAAATATAGAATATTTATCTGGATAAATGCAGGTCAAAACGATCAAGATTCAATAAGTACATGTTAAAATATCACTTCAAAGAATGATAAAAAGAGTCTTTAGTCTTTACAAAGCAACAAGTGTCTCTTGCAAGCACAAAGTACCTGGTTTGCATTCAAATTCTCTGCTAGGGACAGCAGAGGGGGATATGTGTGGAAAACGGGAGGTGTGTGTCGGTTACCCCGGGTGCACACAGACGATGCGTCTATATTTTTCCATGCAGGAAAGGCTTTGCGTCGATTTCCGGCGCACAGACTTGGATCCTCTTCGGGTTGCGGGGTTTTCAGATGCCCCGGGGACAATGCAGAGAAATCCTGGGCATGCAGGACGAAGTAACAGGAGTTGCGTCGATCCGGAAGTGATGCGTGGAAATTTCTGTCGCACGGCAGGTGCTGCGTCGCTTCTTCTCGCAGGAAGTCAGGCTGCGCCATTCCAGCTTGACTTTTATGTCGATCCAGTGGGCCGTGCGTTGAAGTTCCGATTGCGACGCTGGCGCTGCATCGGTCTCCTCTTGGGGACCTGGGCTGCGTCATTCCAGTTCGCCGTGCGGTGATTTTCTCACCGCGATGCAGACTGTGCATCGTTTCTGGCAGGCTGTGCTTCGAATTTTCACCTCACAAGGAGTTCTTTGCAGGATGAAGTCTTTTTGGTCCTGAGACTTCAAGGAGAGGAGGCAAGCTCTATCCAGGCCCTTGGAGAGCACTTCTCAGCAGAGCCAGAGGGCAGCAAGGCATCAGGCCAACAGCAGGGCAGCAGGCCTTTGCAGAAAAGCAGTCAGGTGAGTCCCTTGGGCAGCCAGGCAGTTCCTCTTGGCAGGTTGCAGAGTCTGGTTCAGAGTTTCTTCACCAGTGGTATCTTGTCCAGAAGTGTCTGAGTTGGTAGGGTGAGAGGTCCTGTTTAAATACCCAAATGTGCCTTTGAAGTGGGGGAGACTTCAAAGAGTGGCTTAGAAGTGCACCAGGTCCCCTTTCAGTTCCATCCTGTCTGCCAGGGTCCCAGCAGGGGGTTTGGCAGTCCATTGTGTGAGGGCAGGCCACTGTCCTTTCAAATGTAAGTGCCAGGCCCTCCACCCTCCCAACCCAGGAAGACCCATTCAGTATGCAGCTGTGTGCAGGTGTGACTGAGCATCCTCAGTTTGGGGTTGTCTGAGTGAAATGCACAAGGAAGCTGTAAAGTAACATAGCCAGACGTGGATTGAAAGGCACAGAAGGATTTGAGTGTAGAGAAATGCTCACTTTCTAGAATAGCAATATTAAATCCAACTTCACCAATAAGCAGGATTTTCTATTATCATTCTGGCCATACTAAATATGACCTGGTTACTCCTTTCAGGTCAGAATCTACCACTCAAACAGTATATGAGTGTAGCCCTAATGCTATCCTGTGAAAGGGGCAGGCTTCACAGCAGTGTAAAACGGATTTAGGTGTTTTACACTACTAGGACATATAGAACACACATGCTCATGTCCTGCCTTTTACCTACATAGCACCGTGACCTATGGGATACCTAGGGCCTACCGTAGGGGTGACTTATATGTAGAAAAAGGGGAGTTTAAGTCTTGGCAATCACTTTTAAATGCCAAGTTGAAGTGGCAGTGAAACGGCACACACAGGCCCTGCAGTGGCAGGCCTGGGACACGGTTAGGGGGCTACTTATGTGAGTGGCACAACCAGTGCTGCAGCCTACTAGTAGCATGTAATTTACAGGCTCTGGGCACATGTAGTGCACTTGACTAGGGACTTACAAGTAACTCAATAAAGCCAATTGGGTATGAGCCAATGTCACCATGTTTTAAGGAGAGAGCACATGCACTTTAGCACTGATTAGCAGTGGTAAAGTGCGCATAGTCCTAAAGATAGCAAAAATTAGGTCAGAAAAAGAGAAGGAGTAAGGCAAAATGTTTTGGGGGTGACCCTGAAGAAAGGCCATTTCCAACAACATGGTACTCGATTATTGCAAACTACTGGGTGCTGTGGTTTATTTTGTGTCCCATCAGGTTTGAGAAGCTACAGTTCAGCCGCAACAGGAGTTATATCATGACCTGTGTCCAGGTGACTATGTTTTGGTCAAGAAGCACATCCGAAAGTCCTTCTTAGAACCTGCTTAGAACCTTGGAGATAGGGCCACACCAAGTAGTGCTGGTGACGACGATAGCTGTGAAGTGTGCTGGTCCCCCTAACTGGATTAATGTGGCACACACTTGTAAAATTCCATGTGACCTTGATGAAACAGCACCTGAGCAGCTTAGTCAAGCTATTGGGGATAAGCAAGTAACTGAAACAGCACATTTACGGTCTGAGGAGGGTCCGAGTGAGTCACCAGCGGCAGTTGGTACTGAAGGGTTGAGACAAGAACTGTTGAATATTGAGAAAATTCATTTTTAATGGTTTGTTGAATTGATAAGAATATTATTTCATTATTTTGTGTTAATATTTACACTTCTTTATGTGTATTGTTTAATTTAATATAACACATACCTAAGCACTTTTTTAAATTTAAACAATATTTACAAATAAATATACAAATGTACTAACTTAATATCAGAATTTTGCACCACAATATTTCTTTAGTTAATTTGTAATGCTTTACATTACAAGTATGCAAATTCAAAATGTTTATATTTCATTATCATTTAATAAAGGCACATGTTTTATAATTTATATTTGTATAAGAATTGTAATATACTTTAAATCCCATGATTAAATACATTTTTGATTGCTAAATAATAAGAATATTATCATTTTCTTAATATATGTATGTTTCTAATGTTTTTTAAAATAGTACCTATTTAAGGAATTTTATTTCAAATTTAAACAGTATTATTTTACAAATAAATATACATATTTACTAAATCTATACCAATATTATGGACAATACTATTGTATTCAATTTTTGGTACTTTATGTTCTAAGTATTTAAAGTCAAAATTTTTGAAGTACACATTTTGACATTGATGTTTTGCGCCACAATATTTTTGTGGTTTATATTCTGACATTCAGCTGGTGAATACATCTCTCGTTTCAAATTTAGATGAGGTTTCAACGACATGCAAAAAATGTGTTGAACAATATTAATCCTCAATTGTGATGGTAAATGTTTTTCTAGAATGCCAGATAATAGGGTAAACACATGTCTATATGCAATTATCCTTGAAGATCAAAACTGTAGGCAGCTTGGGAACTTCAGATGTCAGGGAATCGCTCAATCATGCCAACTAGCAGAGTCTACATTCAATACTGTCAAGGCATTTGATTGAGTCAATGGAGTTTTTGTAGACCACACAAATGCTTTTGATTTGGGTGAAATATAAATCCTATCGAGCTAACAACTGTACTATGGATATCTGAAAGCTGGGTTTCAGGTAGCCAGGGGAACGTGGCATATCCCTCATCAGGAGGATTCTGCATCTTTATACGGAACCCCTAGTGCAAAATGTAAGTTCTGATTCAGGTGTTTCCCTTTCTAGGTCGTGAAACCAAGATGTCAATTTTTCTGATGATTTGGCAACACTCACTTCTTATTCATCTCCAGCTTCCACAGTAGTTAATTGTAATTTTAATTGTAATTGTATTTATATAGCTCTTCCTACCCCTGATGAATGATATTATAGGGGAAATTGGTCAGATCTATGGGGAAAATGAGCAAACCGGTTATGAAGGTCTGGAAGTCAGGTTACTCCTACCTTCAAATAGTTAATCAAGTGGGACACTTAGGTATTCAGATTATAAATGTCCTGACCTCAGTATAAATACAGAACGTGATGAAGAAAGTAGAAGCTCTCCTGAAGAGGTGGGTCAGCCTCCTTCTCACTTGAATAAGTAGATTGATCATGCTAAAAAAAAGTGTACATACCTCCCAGATATAGTTTTCCCTTTGGGTGTATTCTTTTGTGGTTTAATAAGAACAAGTGTATTAAGGTACAATTGAGGTCCATTTAAAGAACTGCAGGGGCTCATTTGGACCATCGTTCACAGAGAACTGGATCCCTTGGCTGTAGCCCTACAGGGAGAGGGTTCTATTGTTTAGTATCACGTACTTCATAAAAGTGAGCTCCAAGACACTACATGAGAGGTACGGATTTGGTCTGAGGTGAGATTAACTACTGCTTTTTCTAATAAAGCAAGCACCAGCCAATGTGGAACGTGCTAGGTGCCCCAGGATTTATGCGTGACAAGCTCAGTACCCAGATCAGAGTTGGAGGCTATATGGTTTGTGGTCCGAAGGCACGCTGTGCTCATGGGATATACCCTTTTTAAAGAAGACACCATCCTGTTAAAATTAAAATTAGCTAAGCTGTAAGCATGAGTTTCAGTTTTAAAACAGGAAGAGTGAAAAGCAGCAGGGTGCTGGAAAGGATAATTTGTCTGCTAAACCTGAAGCTAGGGGTATTGTCAAGGAAGCTATGATGCCAGTGCAGAAGGTCTGGGAAGGATGGTTGTCAACGCAGCAGATAAGGTATTGCTGGAACGCAACTATTAGGTTTGCATCATTCTGCATCACTCAGTAGGGACCCTTTCTTTACCATCCATAGACCTCAATAGATGCCTGAGACAGGCAACGTCCAGTACAGGTGATATTATTTTCGACCCGAAGTGTGGTCCTCCTGGAGCAAATGATGCACATGTCTTTCTGCAATGTCCTTCTTCTCGACGTTCTTGACTGCTGTGAGTATTACTGTCTCCGGGATACTAAATGAAGAAGCAGAGGTGTGTTGCTCATTCACTAGTTACTTTTTGACAGCTGTCTGTACTTAATATTTAAACATGCCAACGATAACAAGAAGATGCTTTTTTCACTCATTACTGTTGGTCAAACAGAAGATAATCAGACTATTGATTACGTACTGTCCGTGACAAATGGTGGCTACCTGCATGCTGTAAAATGTACTTTATTGCTTGATAACGGCTCCCCTAAACAGTCTTCACTGGAACTGTGGGCCCAATACCTTGAACGATTACATTCATGTAATTATCCCCTTCGTAGACCCTGCCTATTCGTGGGAACCCAAAAGGTGTTGTATGAAAAAACACAAAAGATGCTCAACAGGCTAAAAGGGTACCAAATACAGTATTAAACTGTGCAGGGCTAAAAGACAAAAATTGGGGCACTGCACAAGAGAGAGGCATGTCAATTGGTCTGTGTGCCCTCAATGAGGCCTGATGAGCATAGTTGAAAATATTTAGAGAATTCAGTCAAGAACAAGCACTCTTACTCCAAGGTCCACTTGTGACCAAGAAATGGCAATAAGACCACTGATAATGCAACCATCCACATAATGGCATAGCTCCTGGATATGGGCACATATAAGGGTACAAGTACTCAACCTCTATGCATCTGTATCATCAATCACATTTTTTTCCTTTGCCCCTGCATGTTCCACTCCATTTTTGCTTTTGACAATGCTGGGGACTTGATCTTGAGAGACTCACCAAATAGCAAATTGTATGCTCTTCTGGTACAGCATTGGTGTACTCGGAGATGAGGAGATAAGCAACGTGTTCTCTGTACCCTTCATTCTGGAGACAAATGTCTTTCTTGAGTCCATCTTCACAGGGCATGGCACGCAGTAGCTGTTTTCGGGGTGCAGTAGTTGCACCGAGTGGTGATGCCAGCTGTTGGACTTTTGCTTATGCAGGGTCATCCTGAATCTTTTTGCCTCCTGCCTCCTATTTTTTTCTGACCTGTCGCTGTTTGCTTTTGAACTCTGAGCACTTTCCCACTGCTAACCAGTGTTAAAGTGCATATGCTCTCCGTGTAAATTGTATGTAATTGGTTTATCCATGATTGGCCTATTTGATTTACTAGTAAGTCCCTAGTAAGGTGCACAAGAGGTGCCAGGGCCTGTAAATCAAATGCTACTAGTGGGCCTGCAGCACTGGTTGTGCCACCCACATAAGTAGCTCTGTAATCATGTCTCAGACCTGCCACTGCAGTGTCTGTGTGTGTATTTCTACACTGTAAATTCGACTTGGCAAGTGTACCCACTTGCCAGGCCTAAACCTTCCCTTTTCTTACATGTAAGGCACCCCTAAGGTAGGCCCTAGGTAGCCCCAAGGGCAGGGTGCAGTGTATGGATAAGGTAGGACATATAGTAATGTGGTTTATATGTCCTGACAGTGAAATACTGCCAATTTTGTTTTTCACTGTTACAAGGCCTGTCTCTCTCATAGGATAATATGGGGGCTACCTTTAAATATGATTAAAGTGTAGATTCCCCTAGAGAGTAGATGGACATGTGGAGTTTGGGGTCCCTGAACTCACAATTGAAAAATACATCTTTTAGTAAAGTTGATTTTAAGATTGTGCGTTTGAAAATGCCACTTTTAGAAAGTGAGCATTTTCTTGCTTAAACCATTCTGTGACTCTGCCTTGTTTGTGGGTTCCCTGTCTGGGTCAGTTTGACAGTTGGGTTGTTTTTCACCTCGCACTAGACAGTGACACAAAGGGGGCTGGGGTGTAACCTGCATTTCCTGATTAGCCATCTCTGCTAGGAGGGAGGGGTGGAGTGGTCACTCTAATCTGAAAGGACTGTGCCTGCCTCTGACAATGCCGGCTCCAACCCCCTGGTGTGTGTCTGAGGCCTTGCCTGGGCAAGGCAGGATTTCACAAGTAGGTGTGAGTCCCCTTTGAAGAAAGGTGACTTCAAAGACTAAAATGGGTATAAGAAGGGCACCCAAATCTACAGACTTTAGAAACACTTCTGGAACCAAGAGGAACCTCTGCCTGGAGAAGAGCTGATAGCTGAGGAAGAAGTGCTGCCCTGCCTGTGACTGTGCTTTGTGGAGCTTTCCTGCAGTGCTGCTTCTGCCAGAGTAAGAGGGCAAAGACTGGACTTTGTGTGCCTTCCATCTTGTGAAGAAATCTCCAAGGGCTTGAGTTAGAGCTTGCCTCCTGTTGTTTGAAGTCTCAGGGACAGCAAAGACTTCTCTCTGCCAGCACCTGGAGTCTCTGGAGAGACTCCTGCCCCGACAAGTGGTGCCCTATCCAGTCCCTGGGCCCTTGAAAGGAAAGCTGGTGGAATCCAAGGAAATCGACTTCGGATGACTCCGGACCGCCGCCGCTGCTGAATCCGGTAATGCCGCCTGTACCCAACGCCGCACTCCTTCGCTGGAACGCGACGCTCTTCGCAGGCCCGACGCCGCTGCAGCCCCGCTGAAGTCCGCGACTCCGTAGAAGTCGCTGCACCACGTCGTGACCGACGCCGCTCGAAGTGCGTGGATTCAACATTTCGCACAGACGCCGAGATCCCCAACTTCGCGCATCGGCTTGTTTTCACTCTTCACCAAAGGTACTGTACTTGGGGGTCTACACGACTCTGTGTCCGGCGCCGCTGGTGTCGGCTTGTTGGGAACGACTCCGTCACGACGCCGTGTTAACATCTCATCGAAGCATTTTTGTTTCTAAGAGCTATTTTTGAGTTTAATCTTTAAAAATTCATAACTTGACTTGTGTATGTCGGATTTTTGTCGTTTTGGTCTTGTTTTGTTTAGATAAATATTTCATATTTTCCTAAACCGGTGTTGTGTCATTTTGTAGTTATTTCATGAAGTTACTGTGTGTGTTGGTACAAATACTTTACACCTAGCGCTCTGAAGTTAAGCCTACTGCTCTGCCAAGCTACCAAGGGGGTAGGCAGGGGTTAGCTGAGGGTGATTCTCTTTTACCCTGACTAGAGTGAGGGTCCTTGCTTGAACAGGGGGTAACCTGACTGTCAACTAAAGACCCCATTTCTAACACCAGCTAGCTTCACAAGGTTAAGTTCAGTGCACTAGGGCAGGTGAGGGATCCCTTCATAGCTTTTTCTTGTATGCTTGGAAATGTTCACAGCCATTACAAGCATCAGTTTGGCAACACTTATAACTAGTATCAGAACATGTGTGCACAGGAGGTAACTTATGACCGCTAGCAGTGCCATAGCAGGTTTCTGAAAGTTGTATGTGGCCAGCAGTACATAGTCAGTGGCAAGTGCAATGCTTTCTATAGATACGGTATATGCTCTTCCCAGACTCCATTTTAACCTGGTTGGTCAGTGGTTAGAGTTGCAAACTGTGGAATCTGCACTGATCCTGATTGGTAATAGACTTCTGCCTAGCTGCCAGAGCTTGTAAACATAAGCTGGTTTACTGACCACCTTTTTGGACACAGATTTGCATTGCGATTGCGTCTATCATGCTTCCAGAACATGGATCTGAGAGCGACAGATTTTCTGCAGGTAACAAGTCTGAAAGTTCTAATTAAGTCCCGCTGGTCTGACCTGCAGCTGCCATTGCCTGCTAAAATCACCCAGCTAACTAAAAGAGACACAGCACATGGAAGCCATCCTTACCCTTCAATAGAGAATGGGGAGGGCCGCTTTAAGAAACTTTAGCTGTAGTTCAGGTGGACCTGAGTGGTGGCCCTGTCACCCAAGAAAACAACCTTCCTACACCACTCTCATTTGTTTTGATCTTGATTTGACTCCTTTTGTTTGCAGAGGTCCAGCACCAGGTTGATCTTTTTGTTTTCAGTCCATTTTCAGTGTTGTGATCAAAAGGGTCGCAAATGGTAAGGATGTGAATTGATAAGAAAGTAACTTTTGAGAAGAGGGAAAAGATCTATTTTACAGCGCTATGTGTCTGACTGATCGCACAGCGATCACAAATTGTGCATGTGTGCAAACAGTATTTGAACCATTTCCTTATTTTCATCAAACTAAGTAATACTGTGTTGTGCTTCTAATTTTTCAGGAGTGTTCTGGTACTGACTGTAATCGTATATTCTGAGTATATTTGGTGAAAGTTTATTATGTTATTTTCACTGACATTGTTTTATTGTGTGTTGTGTTATGTTGTGTGTGATGTTCGCTTTTTATATTTTATGTTTATGTACAGATATTTTTCACTCACACCGTAGTTGTAAATTCCATCTGCTGGCCAAATTGCCTGCAGATGCTAATTCAATCTGGCACCTTTTGTGCACTTAGATTGAGGTGACAGATTTGTTTTCTTTAATATCAATTAAATACTTGTAAGGAAATGCCTACTTTTGCATGATCACCCCAAGTTTTTTTAACTGATACTGTTGGTTTTTCCATCTGTAAAGGCAGAGTCCCACCAAACAGGCCTCATTGCCAGTGCTCTGACCCTTAAAATGTATATGTTTGATTGGCTCACCTACAATTGCCATCAGTTACCTTGACTATAAGTCTCAAGTATATGGTTTCAGGGGTACCAGGGCCTGTAAATTAATGTGTCCCTCATAGACTCGTGATTTGCAGAAATTATTTTGCCACCATGAGTGTGACAAGGCAAAGCAAGACTTCTACCCCACTGCTGCTGGCTGGCAGAGCAGTTTTAATCCTGCCAACTCAACTTTGCCATTTAGAGTAATGGCAAATCTCAAACCTTATTTTTTAATATTTGTAAGTCACCCATAAGGCAGGCCTACTGAGCCTTAAAGGCAGGGTGCATTAAATTAAAAAGTTGAGCCTGTGTTTCATATTAACTTTACATGTCCTGACAGTAAAACCACTCCATTGTTGTTTTTACTATGGAAAAGCTGGTAACGCCTTTGGAAAGTACAGGGCTACACAAAGACAACTCAGAAGGGCTAACATTTGAATGGTATGACTAAATGTGTTACCTAAAGGTATCCAAAGCATTGTTGCATTAAAGTTGACTTGTTTCTCAAGTCAAAATTAATGTAACTTTTATGCAAATGTCAACTTTATCAAGTTTTTACTTTGTTGCCCAAAGTTTTCCAGAGAACCTTTACAGATGCACATAAGTTGTTGCCCTCGACAAGACCGTCTTCTGCCCCCCTTCACAGAGGTGTGAATGACTCCCCGGAAGGAACATAGAGGGCCTGCCTTAGGAAGAGGTGTGACCTACTCCTGGAAGAAAGCCCAAACAAGGAATGAGCCCAAAAGGTGAGATTCAGAGGAGAAGCCACCTTGAAGGGCAAATGGTACTCACATTTGAGAGGGGCTGCTATTTTGTTTTAACTGACAGGCTGGCATTTCGGACAGAGATGGGGAAGCCACTGCCAAACCACTTTTTTCCATGGGTGGATAACCCCCCAACCTCACCCTGGTAGCCACACCTCTGGGATGGGCTAGGGAGCTCTACACACCAAGAGGATGGTTCTGTCATGTAGGGAGTCGGCAGAATGGTGCATTCTGGTCTATCTAGATGCTACACCTCACAAAAAGTCTTTATCACGTTAGAAGGAACCTGGTAGCCCGTTGGTTAGTAGTCACCACATCCCTCGAGGTAAAGGAATAGGTATAAAGGTGACACCCCCGACACCTAGACCTCAGTTCACATCTGCACTTCAGAGAGGGCCAAAGAAGGACTGCCCTGTTGTTCCCTGGACCCAGCAAATAGATGCTGCACCAAAGATTGGGTTGCACTTGCTGCAAATTGGGCTAGCAAAGAAATAACTGTGCCTGTGGTGTCCTGCTTGAGGAAAAGTTGTCCACGAGCCCCAGATAGAGAAGGTGATTCCAGGACTCAGTTGACTGACTACTCCATGGGTCAGAAGTAGTAAGCTTTTTTCTGAGCTCAAACGCCCCTATTCGCAGAATCGGGCCATTTGCACACAGAAATTTTGGCATGTACAAATGCTATTGTGCAATTCGGTAAGCTACTACCAAATCGCAAAATAGGTTTACGAGTCGGTATTAGGAAGGGGCGTTTCAAGGACGTCCGTTCCTAATAGGGAGCCATAGGGGAATGAAGGAATGTTTTGCAATCAGGAATGCAGTAACAAAACATTTGCAGTTACCACCAACTTCAAGTTGGGGGTAACCCCTTTGCAAATGGGGGTGCAAACATTTATTAGGACCACTGCCTACTCTTAAAAAATAAAAAGGGAACTTTTTAGTTTTCTTTTTGTAATGTAGCCTGTTTTCCTTTAAGGAAAATGGGCTGCATTACAAAATAAAATTGCTTTACCGAAAAAGCTTTCACAGACGGTGGTCTGCTGACAATCGTAGCAGACCACCATCCCTGCGATTGTAGCCATTCACAGTGGGTCGCAAATTGCGACCTGCCTCATGGATATTCATGAGGCAGGTCCATTTGCGACCCTCTGTGAATCGCTGACAGTGTTAAACAAGCTGTTGTACATCGCATTTTGTGATTTCTTAATAGCGAATTGCTAACATTTTCTATTAGGAAATCTCAAATCTGTGATTTTGTACATCTGGCACCATGTTACAGCCACAGGGCCATAAAAAATGAAGAGGCCTGCAATGGCGAGTTAGTAGCCAAAACGTCTGATCATCACTGATTGACTAAGTGCAGACTGGGAACTGAGTCATGACCCTCAAAAGTTGCATCCGAGTCTGCTGGACCCTGGAGAGTTGTCAGAGTGCAGTTTGGTTGCTTACCAAGGAAGTTACTGGCTGTTAGAGGGAACAACTGGTTTTGCTGTTACCAGACACCAGTGGCAATTGTTTTTTGGCTGAACTTCACCTGAAATTCAAGGGACATGGACACCTGAGGCCAAAGTCACCCCTGTGGACTAAGACCTTGCCACAGGAAGAACCCTAACAGTGGATCAGCATGCACAGCATCCTTGAGCATCTTTAGCATCCTGCATCCCTTGCATCAGGGGCATTCCAATGATTCCTAAGGAAGTTTCCCATAGAGCCTGGAACTTGACTGGAGACTTCTTTAACTGCAAGTAGTCCTTGTTATGTGATGGCAGTCAATCTCTGTTACATTTGATCTATTTCTACAAATGTTATCGTACATTTTTTCAACTGTCTCAAGCACATCTTTAAACCATCGGCTTTTAAGAAGTGTAGCGTGACTCAACATTCCTACAGTTGTGATGAAGCCCAACATTTGTTTCAGTGTTTGCTGCTTCCTTAAAATGTCCATTTGCAGTACGAAAAGAATGGAGAGGTAATGGGTGTGATGGCAGTCCAGCACTTTGTAAATTTACTTTAATAATAGCTTATTTTGCATCACTTCTATGTCTGTTATTTATTTCATATTGATGTTTTAATGTTTTTAAGCATGATGTGTTCTGTGTAAATGTGACAAACAGCATTCCACACAGTGTTACCTACAAACCTGAATACCAAGGGAGTGGTAATGATAACCGTGGTGGCCGAAGACTATGTTTATGCATCTGATATAGTAGGCTTACTTATGTTAATCACTTGTTTTAATATGTATTTGTGCTAACACCAACATTTTACATGCAAGCTCTGCTGTGATGTAGTGTCCTTTGTACTTTTATGATTTTAGCTAAAGATCAAATAAAGATTTTTAAACTGAAACTGCAAGGTAACTGTTCACATGGACCTTATTGGTCCCCATGATTTGCTCTCCAGAGCAGGTCACCCCAAGAGTGCCTTTATAGGATTTTCAAGTTACTTATTGTGATTAACCCTTAACTGTACATCGTGGTTGACACTGTGCTAAATTAAAAGCTGTGATTTATTGTCTGTTTAGAAATTCATATCTGGGAGAACCCTCCGGTGGAACATTGTCATTGGTGTGTCTATATAAAGATAAAAATACAAGTTGTTTTCATAAGTTGGTGTTGGATTTTTATTGTGTTGAATTTTCTCTTTTTGCAACTTTTTTGGTACTTCTAAATGCTTTACGTATGTTAATTTGATAAAACCTGACTGCTTAAGCCTAGGAATGAGATACAGTTTTACAAACAAACCTGACTAGATCTCATACAGAAATGTGACTTTAAGACATGGTGATGTTGCACTACAACACCATGCAATAAACCACTTTCCTGGCAATACCAATAATTTGCATTAGTATCTTCCAAGAAGTGACAAATGCAAAAAAAAGAAAATGTGATGAACGGTCACTCTCAGATCATACCATACCATAATCACAAAATCCTAGATTACAAACTTGTGTTTGGATCAAATCCTTGAATAATCAATAATGGTCCAATGTCCAAGAAGATAATGTTCTAGATGTACGGCCATTTGGGTATAGTTATTAATTAGCATAACTCTGTTCACCTGGCACAATATATCTATCTATCTTTTTTTACACTTTTACTTACATTCAAAAAAATCTGAGATAGTAATCCAAAATGATTCCTAGTTTAAATGCTGAATCTTCTTGTTTATACAAACTGAGCACTAAAGACCTTTGGAAGTAAAATGACACCAGGTGACATTTCAACAAAATCAATTTAATACTGCAAATTTCCAGCCCCAACTAAGAGTCAGTCAGATATAGGCAACTGTGAGTTAATCCCCATGGAATGATAAATGTGCAGATCTGGTTCTGAACCAGTTTTGGATGGGAGCTGGAGGTTTGGGGGCAGAGAGCATATCAGGGTGCAGGAGAGTGGGCTCCTCTATGCCCTTTGAGGATTACATGTGGGGGCCAGTATCAAGGCCAGGCTATATTTCCAGCGCAAACCTCATGAGATTTTACCTGCCGAATTTTCCAATAAGGAAAACTGGCCTGGTGTTTCTGCACCTGGGAAATCTGTGTGTGTGGAAATACTGAGCCGGTTATAATCAAGCTGGTCAGTATCCCACCAGGCGTTGCCTATGTGCCTAATTTCTAATATGAGCGCAAATAGGGTAACTATCACACAAGGCAACAGTTCACCATACTGATCCGCAAAGCCTGGGCCTGAAAGGGCATCATGAAATCAGACAACCCTTCTGTCTGGTTGCCTAAAACACTCCTAACTGTTCTCATCAATATTCCCTATGTCTCTAATCCTTACCCCATCTGTAGCGCTGTTTTACAGCTCCTCTTTCTGCTACTCTCTAATTTTCAGTGTGCTTTCAGTTCCAATCCCTAGGACCCTCTTCTCAAGTCTTCTTTTTTCCTCCGCTCTGCTGTGTCTTTATGTGCAGAGCTCTATTCTTCTATTCCTCTACTCCTCTGGCCAGTCCAGAATGCTACTCTCCTGTCTTTTTCCTCACCTTGTGCTTCTGTTCTTCAGTTCCAGATGAACCTCTACCCAAATTGAGCCTGTGCCTCTAGTGTAGCTCAGCCTGGGTACCCTCAAATACTTACGCCACATACAGAGCTGGGTATTAAATGTCTTTATTCATCTGCGTGTGACCACAAACTCAACATTCTAAACCTGCATTCACTTCACCACACTCTAACACTTACGTCACAGTTCTACGGAGTCCATCAGGAGCCAAAAACGGTTCCATCTTGAATAATACATGACTCTACATCTTCCCCTCTCTTAAATAAAAAATTTCAATTTTCTACAAATATATACACAATCACAATTCTTCGATGAGCATTTGTGGTGCTCTGATTACTCATCCTGATCATGTCTTCGGAAACTGGGAACTTGCAATAGAAATGTCCATGATCTGCATTAGTGATGCAGCAGCAACAGCAGTCATGGGTTTTTCAATTGTCCTTTCAGATCCAGTCTCTGCGTTGACATCAGTATCTAACACATGGTGAGCTACATGTCGTAAATGCGAGGAATCTCATATAATGGACTTCCGAGGATGTTGAGCAGTCACCATGTGTCCTTTGCTGGTTACAACATTGAATGGCTCAGCATCGAATAGAGCATCAGATTTAAATTTTCTCGACTGACGGACAAGCACTTAGGGGGTCATTACAACCCTGGCGGACGGTGTTAAAGGTGCGGTAATACCGCAAACAGGCCGGCGGACCAAAAAAGAGAATCATGACCCTGGCCGAAACCGCCAATAAAGACAGCCACTTTAACACCCCGACTGCCACGGCGGTACAGACAAGCAGCGCTGCGGTCACCGCCAACAGACAGGCGGAAGACAATGTACCGCCCACAGTATCACAACCTACCAATCCGCCATCTTTTCCGGGGCAGATTCACCGTGGATAAAAAAACGGCGGAAACAGTTCCTGCAATGGGAAAACGCTCACCTGAACACATCCCACGAGGAAGGAGGACTCCATGGATCCAGAATTACAAATCCTACCGGCCCTTGTATTCCTACTCATCTACGAAGAGCAACGCCGGCGCCGGTGAAGACAACGGTGAGTACTGCACCTACGACATAGGGGAGGAGGGAGGCAAAAGTCAGGAGGACACACACAAAACACCCCTACCCCCACCCTCACCCACTACAACACACACACCAATGCATTCACAAACATCACAGTAACAACCCACAACCCCCCCGGAAGAATGCAAACACAAAACGAAATCAGTTCAAACATTGTAATGTTTCAATATACATGTCTCAAATATATACAGAAATATGATAAAATCATTCAAAAGTATATACATTACGAGAAGCAGTGCAGATATGTACATATCAATGTCCGTGCACCACTAGTCCAAAAATGCATGGGCGAGGCCCACAAAAGATACCTGTCCACAAACGGAGAGAACACTGCCGGGGCATCAGAGAGAAATACAACAGGCACCTCAGGGGGAAGGGAAGGGGGGGCACCTCAGCCGGATGACTGCAAAGCCAGATCCACTACGGGGCTCCATGCCCATTGATGTATCTTGGGGAGTGCAAAGCCACAGTCTCACAAGTCTCTACAGTGGGTGGTTTGCCCACTGTACCATCCTGGGGAGTGCAAAGCCACAGTCTCACAAGTCTCTACAGTGGGTGGTTTGCCCACTGTACCATCCTGGGGAGTGCAAAGCCACAGTCTCTCAAGTAGATAACAGCCACCACTGGTTCTGGAGGGGTACTGGTGCCCAGACTGGATTAGTCTCCCCGTGACAGTTCCTGTCCCGTCACTGTCCCAGCTGCACATGGGATAACAATGCTTGATGTGGCGGTCTTTTCCTTCTTCAGCAGTGCATGCCCTGTTCAGCGGTGCTTAGCCATGGCGGTCTCTGGACTGTTCAGCAGTGCTTTGCCATGGCGGTCTCTGGACTGTTCAGCGGTGCTTTGCCATGGCGGTCTCTGGACTGTTCAGCGTTGCTTAGCCATGGCGGTCTCTGGACTGTTCAGCGGTGCTTTGCCATGGCGGTTCTGGACTGTTCAGCGGTGCTTTGCCATGGCGGTCTCTGGACTGTTCAGTGGTGCTTAGCCATGGTGGTCTCCGGACTGTTCAGCGGTGCTTTGCCATGGTGGTCTCTGGACTGTTCAGTGGTGCTTAGCCATGGCGGTCTCTGGACTGTTCAGTGGTGCTTAGCCATGGCGGTCTCTGGACTGTTCAGCGGTGCTTTGCCATGGCGGTTCTGGACTGTTCAGCGGTGCTTTGCCATGGCGGTTCTGAACTGTTCAGCGGTGCTTTGCCATGGCGGTCTCTGGACTGTTCAGCGGTGCTTTGCCATGGCGGTTCTGGACTGTTCAGCGGTGCTTACCCATGGCGGGCTCTGGACTGGGCATTGGTGTGTGGCATGACGTTCTCTGGACTGGGCATTGGTGTGTGGCTTGACGTTCTCTGGACTGGACATTGGTGTGTGGCATGACGTTCTCTGGACTGGACATTGGTGTGTGGCATGACGGTCCCTCATTGCCCAGTGGGGCTGTGGCTGCTGGGGCCCTCCTGGGCACTGACTCCGGCGGTGGTCTCCTGACCAGTGATGACACTTGGGCCCTCCTGGGCACTGACTCCGGCGGTGGTCTCCTGACCAGTGACGATACTTGGGCCCTCCTGGGCAATGACTCTGGTGGTGGTCTACTGACCAGTGACGATACTTGGGCCCTCCTGGGCACTGACTCCGGCGGTGGCGGTGGTCTCCTGACCAGTGACGATACTTGGGCCCTCCTGGGCAATGACTCCGGCAGTGGCGGTGGTCTCCGGGCCAGTGACGACGGTGCTGGCGGTGGCGTCCTGGCCACCGGGAAGGATGCAGCCCTTCTCCGCCGTGATGCTCACACCAGGCTGTGCAGACTTCTTCTGGACCTTCCCCACCTTTGGAGGAGTCACAGCTGACTCTGCTATCCCCCTGGGACCCCTGTGAGTTGTTTTGCCTCCAGGAGTCTTCACACGGTCCCGTTGGCCACTTTCCAATTTCAGAGCCTTTACAGGGGGTGGACTGGCAGTGCCTTGGCTCCGTGTCACACTGCCTGCCCTGGTGGCCGGTGCACTCCCCACACCTTGAACATGCACCACTGGTACAGGAGGCTTTTTGGCTGAGGCGCTACGACGGGACTGATGAAGTGGAGGGGGGGTGGGGGCAAAAAAGTCAACTTTACAGAGGGACAGTTTCTGATGAACACTGGAATGGGTAGGTGGAGGGGGTCTGGGAGTGGAGGAAGAGGAGGTGGTTGTAGGAGGTGTCACTTTAGGTGTTTTGGGTGCAGGTACTGGAGGCTGTCGTGAGGTGGATGGCTGTTGGGTGGGTGTGTGCCTGCGTTTGTGTACTTTGGGAGGGGGCGTCACAGACACACTGGGAGAGGACACAGGGGACGTGTAAATGGGAGTGGAGGTGGTGAGTGCAGGTGAGCGGGGTGTGGTGCTGGGTGTTCTGGTGCGAGTCCTGGTGCCTGTAGATGTAGTGCATGCAGGTGAGAGTGTAGAAGAGACTGGGAGGGAGGAGGGAGACGACGAGGAGGGGGACACAGTGGAGGCAGTGGATGTTGCTGTGTCTGCATGTGGGTGATGCTTGTGTGTGTGCCTGTGGGTTGTGTGGTGCCTATGTTTGCCTGAGCTACTTTTGTGTGTTGAGGTGTGTGCATGCTGGTCTGATGGTGTGCTTGGGATAGGCTGGGGTACAGGAGATTGGGTCTGGGTGGAGGAGGTTGGAGGGGGGAGGCTAGACACAGGGACAATGGCTGCCATCAGTGCTGAGGCCAGAGATTGCAGGGTTCGCTGAAGGACAGCCTGACCAGAATGAATGCCCTCCAGGAATGCATTACTGTGTTGCAACTCCCTTTCTACACCCTGGATGGCATTCACAATGGTAGACTGCCCAACAGTGAGGGACCTGAGGAGGTCAATTGCCTCCTCACTGAGGGCAGCAGGGGTGACTGGGGCAGGGCCTGAGGTGCCTGGGGCGAAGGTGATGCCCACCCTCCTGGGTGAGCGGGCACAGGGCGAACACTGAGGGGCTGCTGGGAGGGCGGTGCTGGTAGGGGAGGTGGCGGCTGTACCTGTAGAAGTGGGGCGCACAGATGGTGCGCCACCACAAGGGAGCCCCCATCGGCGGACGAGTCCGTGTCGCTGGTTGGTGGTCCGGTGGCCGACGTGAAGCTCCCCTCGCCCTCCGTCCCACTGGTGCATTCTGAGTCCGTGGTGTGGCCCTCCATGGCCATGTGGGATGCAGCTCCCTCGTGCTCCGGTGCCACTGTACCTCCGCCTGATGATGCTGATACACAAAAGAACAGGGAGACCACAAAAGGGGGGGGGGGCAGACAGAAGAAAGACAGGTTGAGTGCATGGCATACTGCTACCAGACAATACAGACACAGCAGCCCCCTGCACTACGCTGTGCTCCTGGCCTCTACAGATGCAATCTCTGGGATCTGGCCTACATGGCTATGGTGAACTTCTGCACACATGGATGCCACAGGGGCATGTATACCTGTACTTGGCACTCTACTGCGGTGGGGTAGAGTGCCACATGGCCTGCATTACGGAGGGGCCTAGCCTACATATTTCTGCCTGGCCTAGGTAGACCCACAGGCCTCCTCCCCCACCCAGACCCCTCCACTGCGCGGAAAGTCCGCAGAATGAGAGTGTACTCACCCCCTTGTGTCTGCTGTGATGCCCTAAAGTGCCCATCCAACTCAGGGTAGGCCACCGCCAGGATCCGGAACATCAGGGGGGTCATGGTGCGACGGGCACCCCTCCCACGTTGGGAGGCCATCCCCAGCTGAGCCTCCGCCGTCTTCTTGCTTAAGCGGCGAATGTCCTCCCATCTTTTCCGGCAGTGGGTGCCCCGTCTCTGATGGACCCCCAGGGTCCGGACGTCCTTGGCGATGGCACGCCAAATGTCCTTCTTCTGGTGGGCACTGACCTACATGACATGCACAAGGGAAGAAGAGAAGTCATTACCAACTGCACCGTCGATGTGAGTGTCCCCCCTCCCTACCCTAGCCATGTGGCACATTCATTCACATGCATTAATGTTCCCT
The DNA here is from genome assembly GCF_031143425.1 of Pleurodeles waltl. Classification (NCBI taxonomy): domain Eukaryota; kingdom Metazoa; phylum Chordata; class Amphibia; order Caudata; family Salamandridae; genus Pleurodeles; species Pleurodeles waltl. The sequence continues at coordinate 994,442,415 of NC_090436.1, read as the reverse complement.
GAACTCTGCCCCCTTCCCTCTTACAACCAGCCCCCTCCACCCAGGCCTAGCCCATACAACGTGCTACCTGTGTACTAACCTGTTGGTCTGGAGGACCGTAGAGTAGCGTGTACTGGGGGAGGACCCCGTCTACTAGTTTCTCCAACTCCTGAGTAGTGAAGGCAGGGGCCCTTTCCCCAGACGCAGCAGCCATCGTCGCTTCCAGACCGAGGTCACAGCAGCACGTGCAGTGTAGGTCCTCTCCTGTCGAAGATCAGGTATCTAGTGAATGAACAGATCGAAAATGGCGGTGACGTCCGCGGCGGTGACGTCCGCGGCGGTGCGTATCATCACTGGCGGTGTACTTGTTCATTGGCTCCTGGGACCCATAGGGTCCAATGTTAACCAATGCAGCATTGCGACGCGGTCTACGACCGCCTACCGCGACGGTGTACAACGGCAACGCAGTCACCCCACAATCCCATTGTCCCAGTTTAGAGGTCAGGCACCCGCCATTTCAGGGGCCCACATGGCTTCATTTACTTCTGCGTCACACATAGCTATGCCTACACTCAACACACATACAGGAAGGGTTTTGTGTTTGGTGTCGTGTTCTGTGTAACTGTGGGTACATACCTGGTAAATAGTTGACTCTGTGGTCGCTGTTGTCCTTCCTAGGACCGTCATTTGGGACAATTGAGAAGATGGCGGAATCCTCCGGTGTACCGACCGCTGGTGGACCTGTTGACAATGGGGGAGCGGCATTTAATCGTCACCTACAGGTTTGACCGTGCCACTATCCAGGAACTATCTACCCAGTTGGAGCCAGACCTGCCATCCCACTGGAATCCCCCCTGACGTGCAGGTGCTGTCAGTGCTCCATTTCCTTGCAAGTGGCTCTTTTCAGACAACTGTAGCCATGGCATCAGGGATGTGCCAGCCTATGTTTTCCAACGTGTTGTCCAGAGTGTTGTCTGCCCTGCTGAAAAACGTAAGAAGATACATAATTTTCCCTGAGGTGGAAGATTTGGCTACAGTGAAAGGTGACTTCTATTCCCTTGGACATATCCTCAACATCATAGGTGCTATTGATGGGACCCATGTAGCTCTGGTCCCCCCCACAGGAGTGAACAGGTGTACAGGAACCGGAAGAGTTATCATTCCATGAATGTACAGATGGTATGTTTGGCAGACCAGTACATCTCCCAGGTAAATGCTATGTTCCCTGGCTCAGTGCATGACGCCTACATCCTGCGGAATAGCAGCATCCCTGATATGATGGGTGAACTCCAGAGGCACCATGTGTGGCTATTAGGGGACTCTGGTTACCCCAACCTGTCCTGGCTATTGACCCCAGTGAGGAATCCCAGGACCAGGGCAGAGGAATGCTACAATGAGGCCCACGGGTGGACTAGGAGGGTGATCGAACGCACCTTCGGCCTCCTGAAGGCCAGGTTCAGGTGCCTCTATATGACAGGTGGTTCCCTATTCTACTCACCGAAGAAGGTGTGCCAGATCATCATCGCCTGCTCGATGCTTCACAATCTTGCTTTGCGACGCCAGGTGCCTTTTCTGCAGGAAGATGGTCCAGTTGACGGTGTTGTGGCAGCTGTGGAGCCTGTGGAGCCTGTGGACAGTGATGTGGAGGAAGCTGAGGAAGAAGACAACGACAACAGGGAGTCAGTCATACAGCAATATTTCCAGTGACACACAGGTGAGAACATTTTCATTTTTACCATTACATTCACTGTCACACGTCTTCCTCTATCCTGTGTGTAATTTCATAGGTTTATTTGGTAACTGAGTTGTTCCTTTACATTACGGTTTCACAGGTGTGCTTACCAAAGTGTGTCATCTGCATGCATCCTTCAAGGACTTGTGATGTGTGACATAGGTATGTTGGCTTTACAACTAGAAGCGCATTTTGACTCTGTCATTGATAATACAATTTACCAAATCATAGACTGACTCAACATTGTTTTGTGGTTCAAGGGTGTTTATTGAAGTGCTCAAAATTGGAGGGGGGTTGTAAAATGGTGATGGGTGATGGTGGAGGAATGTCCATGGCAGAGTCCAGTCTATTAGTCTCACAGGTGCACTGGCCATATGGGCAAAGGTAGTGGAGCTGGGGCAGTTTAAGTATGGACAGGGTAACAAAGTGGGACAGTGGGAGGACAATCAAGGTGGTCTCATTTCTTGGCAGGGGTCTTGCCATCTTGCTCTGTCCTTTTCCTGGATCTCAGGGACCGCTTGCGTGGTGGTTGTCCTTCTGCAGGGGGTGGGGTGCTGGTGTGGTGGTCCTGTGGCGGGGCGTCCCATCCACTAGCGCCGGCGGAGGTGGTGGGCAGTTCATCGTCCATGCTAGTGTCAGGGGCCCCTTGGAGTGCCACAGTGTCCCTCAAGGTCTGCTGTATGTCCTTCAGCACCCCTACGATGGTGCCCAAGGCGGAGCTGATGGTCCGGAGCTCCTCCCTGAACCCCAAATACTGTTCCTCGTGCAGGCGCTGGGTCTCCTGAAACTTGACCAGGACCGTCGCCATCGTCTCCTGGGAGTGGTGGTATGCTCCCATGATGGAGGAGAGGGCCTCGTGGAGAGTGGGTTCCCTTTGCCTGTCCGCCCCCTGTCGCACAGCAGCCCTCCCAGTTCCCCTGTGTTCCTGTGCCTCCGTCCCCTGGACCGTGTGCCCACTACCACTGCCCCCAGGTCCCTGTTGTGGTTGGGGTGGTGGGTTGTCCTGGGTTCCCTGTAGTGGTGGACAAACAGCTGATTGACCTGTCCTGAGTATGGAAGTTTGGACCCGCTGGGTGGGTGCTGTGCTGGTGTTACCAGAGGGTGGAAGGTCAGTGTTGGGCTGTGCCTGTGCGAGGGGAACCGACTGTCCCGAGGCCCACGATGGTCCGGGCTGGTCATCCAGTAGGGCAGAGCTGCTATCGTCACTGTGGGCCTCTTCTGTGGGTGGAGTGGAGTTGTCTGGACCCTCCGGGGTGGTGACGGTCCTTCGTGATCCTGCAGGGGCATAAGAGCATGATTATTGCATGTGTGTGTGTCATGGTGTGCAATGGGTGGGTGAGCGTGTACCCCAGTGCAAGCTTTTCTGTGTGGGGGCTTGTGTGATGATGGTTAGGGGTTGTTATGGGTATGTGCAGTGAGCATGCTTTAGTGATGGGTGTCCATGCTTAGTTGTGTCATGCAGGGCTTGGTGTTGGGATGTGTGGTTTGTGTTCTTAGTACATTAGTGAGGAGTTTGGGTGATAGGAGAGAGTGTGAGGGTGGGGGTGTGTGATAGCATGCAGGTAGGGTGGGGGATATGATAGTTACAAATTGACTTACCAGTGTCCATTCCTCCACCGACTCCTCCGAGGCCCTCTGGATGCATGATGGTCAAGACTTGCTCCTCCCATGTTGTTAGTTGTGGGGGAGGAGGTGAGGGTCCGCCGCCAGTCCGCTGAACCGCGATGTTGTGCCTGGAGACCGCTGAACGCACCTTCCCCCGTAGGTCGCTCCACCTCTTCCTGATGTCCTCCCGATTTCTTGGATGCTGTCCCACAGCGTTGACCCTGTCCACGATTCTTCGCCATAGCTTCATCTTCCTGGCTATGGGTGTGTGCTGCACCTGTGAGACAAATAGCTGTGGCTCTACCCGTAGGATTTCCTCCATCATGACCCTCAGCTCCTCCTCGGAAAAGCGGGGGTGTCTTTGGCGTGACATGGGGTGGTGTGTGTGATGTGTGGGGCGGTGTGGGTGTGGATGTGTGTGGTGATGTGTAGTGGTGTGTGGTGTTTTGTGCGTGGATGTTGTGTGGGTGATGGTGTTGTGTGCCTCTGTGTGGTGGGATTGTCTATTCTGTGCTGTCTCTCTGGCCTTCGTGAATAGATTTTGGTCGTAGGGGATTGTGGGTGATGTGGGTTTGTGTTTTATATAGTGTTGGGTGTGTGGGAGTGGTGTTTGTATGTGTATCAGGTGTGTGTATTTGGAATTGTCCAATGTGGCGGTGTTTTGGAGATGTGTGTGTATTTTGAGCGCGGCGGTGTGTACCGCCAATGGAATACCGCGGTTGATAGACCGCCGCGTGGATTCGTGGGTCGTAATAGCATGGGCGTGTTTCTGTTGGTGTGGAGGTGGAGGTTTTGTTTTCGCCAGTTTATCACTGACCTTTGGTGTGGCGGACTTGTGTGGGTGTCTGAATTTCGGCAGGTTCAGAGATGTGGGTCATAATAGCTGTGGCGGAATTCCGCGGCGGTGTATTGGCGGTCTTCTGCATGGCGGTAAGCGGCTTTTACCGCCAATGTTGTAATGACCCCCTTAATCTCCTCTAGTGAAAACAATGTCTTTTGCATGTCATCAATTGTCTGCATAGGCCTTCATTTTCCTTTTGCGAATGGTTCTTGTTAGAAATGGAGTCTTTGGTTGGGAGTAAGGTTACCCCCTGCCCATGCAAGGACCCTCTCTCCAGTCTAGGGTAAAGGAGAATCTACATCAGTTAACCTCCGCTCACCCCCTTGGTAGCTTGGAACGAGCAGGCAGGCTTAACTTCAGAAGTAATGTGTAAAGTATTTGTACCAACACACACAGTAATACAGTGAAAACACTACAAAATGACACAACACAGGTTTAGGAAACTAGGTAATATTTATCTAAACAAAACAAGACCAAAATGACAAAAATCAAACACACACAAGTCAAGATATGAATTTTAAAAAGAATAAGAGTCTTAGGGCCAGATGTAGCAACCGTTTTGCATGTCGCAAACTGCGAAAAACGCGGTTCGCGACATGCAAAACGGCCATCGCGATGCAGAGTCACATTTTGCGAGTCGGTACCGACTCGCAAAATGTGATTCCGACTCGCAAATAGGAAGGGGTGTTCCCTTCCTATTTGCGACCGCATCACAATGCTGAGTTGCTTAGTGACCGCGAAAGCGGTCACAAACCAACTCGCAGTTACCATCCACTTGAAGTGGATGGTAACTCATTCGCAAAAGGGAAGGGGTCCCCATGGGACCCCTTCCCCTTTGTGAATGCCACAAAAAATATTTTTCAGAGCAGGCAGTGGTCCTATGGACCACTGCCTACTCTGAAAAAAACGAAACTAAATGGTTTCTGTATTTTTACTTTTTGCAGCTCGTTTTCCTTTAAGGAAAACGGGCTGCAAAAAGAAAAAAAAAACTGCTTTATTTAAAAGCAGTCACAGACATGGTGGTCTGCTGTCTCAAGCAGGCCACCATACCTGTGAGTGCCTAGACTCGCTATGGGGTCGCAAACTGCGACCCACCTCATCAATATTCATGAGGTGGGTCTTTGCGACCCCATAGCGAGTCGCAGAAGGTGTCTGAGACACCTTTCTGCATTTCATATTGCGAGTTGCAATTTGTGAGTCGCTATGACTCGCAAATTGCAAGTCACAATATGAAACCTACCTACATCTGGCCCTTAATCCTTAGAAAACAGTGAGAATGTGGTGATTGCACAAAAGTACCTGGGTAGCGTCAAAATAAAGCCGCATGGGCGAGCGTGCATTAAAAAAAGGCCAACGATGCATCGATTTTTCACTTGCAAGCGAGACCGTGCATCGTTCCTCCTCTGGTTGGGCTGCATGCGTTGTTTCTTCTCTCCCGCAAGAGAGCGATCTGTTGATCCTGGACAGGCACCTCGGGTCCAGGCAGGCTTTATGTTGATTTTCCACACCCAGCGATGTTGCATTGAAATCGGGTCACACGGTGTCAAGAAACCGTGCTGCGTGGGGGGCTGTGCCATTAACAGCAGCGATGCAGGTGCAGCGTCGATTTTAGCCACGAAGTCGGTGGTGCGTTGTCAATCAGCCGCGGGATGGGTAGTGCGTTGAAAGCTTCCCTACACGGAGGTCTTTGCATGGATTTCTGTCCTTTTCCACCAGCTTCACCTTTCAAGGGCCCAGAGACAGGTTAGGGCACCACTTGGTAGGCAGTACTCTCAGCAGAAAGCCCAGGTGCTGGCAGAGGGAGGTGGTGCGGGCTAGTAATCACCAATTACTGGTGCACAATAATAACACTCAATAAATTATTGTTCAGTCACTCCTTTTTCTCTAGAAAAAGGAGAAGTAAATTTATTGCACAAACACTACTATACTTTGCAAGTATATACATTGGCAGATGGAACATACCATAGATGACATTGTGTAATCACTGGTGACCACCTAGAGCGGGTCACCCAACATATCAAGTGAGTTTAGACATGGTCGTTCTGTGTTAAACACCTTACATTTGCATAAGTCATTGCCATTATTGCGAGAATGATGAACCAATAAAATATGTGCAATCATTATGATAACATAATAAAACATTTATCAGGAATAACCCTTGTGTTTGTGTATTCTTTCATGTATGTGACATCAAACTGTAATTGTAAAAACAGCCCCTAGAGGGCATCACACTGAAACAACATTGCAGGTCAACCATACGGTCAGCCCCTAGAAAGCATCACAACATGGACATTATCCTTCTGAATTTTTAGGCCTTTCAGGCACATGGCTTTTAGAGGGAGAAACATTCCTGGGTGTAGAGCAAAAGCTCCAGCCATGAGTGCTTAAAAATATACTAGAAATCCAGGGAGGTAATAATTTTGGAGTCCCCCCAACTTAGGATGAGGACTCTGAAAGTAAGAAAGGATGAGTTGATTGGTGGTGGTCTTGTCATCCTACGACCACCACAGGCAGATATATAGGAAAAAATGTGTTTAAAATCACACAGGCCTGCAAGGCATTATAAGGCAATTCTTAGGGAAGCAGTGAATTTTAGAGTAGTGGCTTCCCTGCTGCGGGGAGAGCCATGCATCATGTTTTCTTTGCTGTTCTTGGATCAGGGGGCCTGGTCCCACCCAGGAACGCCAAGTGTTGCGGCTTCAGTGGAGGGCAGGCAGTGAGTCCACCAGTGGCTGCCCTCACTGGCTCCCTGCACAAGTAGCACAATTGTGTGCTACTGTGGGAGCCAGCAGTTTCCATTAGTGTCTGCCTGCTCCTGTGGGCAGAAGTGCAGTTTGTGGCCTCCTCCCACTTCCCCAATCAAGGCTATGATTCAGCAGCTTGCACATTTTTTACAGAATAATCAGCTGTTGGACACTACTCTTTTCGGATTAAGAAGCAGCCACCGCCCCAAAACGGCTGTGGCTGAAAAAAAAAGAGGAGATGAGGGCCACCCTGGGCGAGGGAGTTCAGCCCTTGTCTTACTTGATCTATTGCCAGCCTTTGAAATAGTTTATCACAATTTGCTGATTGGCCGTCTGCATGCTGTCGGGATCGAGGGGGCTGCACTCACCCTGTGAAGATCTTTTTTCTCAGGGCAAATGGAAACAGTGCCCCTGGATCAAATTGTTTCTGATCCTTTTTCCCTACCTTGTGGGTTCCCACAGGGACCCTCGCTTAGTCCAACATTGTTTAACATTTATATGACATCCATGGCAACCCTGATTAGATCCTTCGGTTTTGAATTAACATCTTATAAGGACGTTGCATAAACTGTGGTAGGACAGGTGTGAGAATTCATGAGTGCATGTTGGTAATCAGTAACTGGGGAAATTGTCTGAAATGTAATTCTGGAAAGACTGAGGTCATGTACTCAGCCCTCCCTCTGGTAAGCATGCCGGTGGCCAGAGGAGCTAGTAACCCTGCCTATCCCTGTTAGTAAAGCCAGGAACCTAGGAGTTGTAATGGATAACAAACTCACCTTTGGTGAGCAGGTGAATGCTGTTATCTTGTCCTCTTTCTACATCTTGAGGATGACAAAATAATTGCCCCCCATTTCCCCCCCACTGCACAAAAGGTTGTGGTAATAGCCCTGGTCCTTTCAATGATACATTATTACAATGGCTTGTAATTAAATATGTAGCACCAACATCTGAACAAATTACAAACTCTGCAGAAAGCTGCTGTCAGGTTGATTGCAGGGATACCCAAATTCAGATCTGCTTAGTGAGCCATTTACAAATTGGATTGGCTCACCATCAGGCTACAAATCAGATTTAAGGCTCTGAGCACAGTTTATAAAACCTTTCATGATTCTGGCCCAGACTATTTGAAATAGAGTTTCAAGTGGTATGAGCCAACTTGCAACCAGCGCTCCTCGGGAGTTAAGAACCTTGTTGTACTTAGGTTTAAACATACTAACTGGTGGAAAAGAAGCTTTGTGACAAAGGCTGCCAAACATACTTTAACATAACATAACATGACATGACATGACATAACATAACATAACATATAACATAACAAAACACAACACAACATAACATAACATGACATAACACAACATAATTAACATAATATAACATAACAGTCAAGGGCACAAGGAGCAGGGAGGGAGGACGACATGGGGGGAGTGCAGCACTTCCCCCGGCCTCCATGTTGGCTCAGGGCCCAGGGATAGGATCCTGGCCCCCTCCAGCCTCCTGCAGGGGGAACGTGGTGGCACTCCTTCAGAGCTTTTGGCGAGCACGCCAGTGCTTCCTCACATTGTTGAGCACCAAGGGGTCTGGCGATGGGGTCCCAGCCCCTTTTAAAAAGAACCTGTCCTGGGGATGGGGTCCCTAGGGTGAGGTGAAGGGACAGGTAGGGGGTCCCAGGCACGCCCTCTCTCCCAGCCGAAGCCAAACAGCAGGCAGCGGAGCTCCATTTGCTCCCATGCTGGAAAGTAGGTCAAATGTCACCAACCTTTAGAGTGCTGCATCTCTGGCTGTGTTGGGCTGATTTGTATGATCTTTAGATCACTTTACTCCTATGGCGAGTACTATCCACTAGGGGCAGTTGCAGCAACCATCCGCACCTCAGAAGTGGTGCAGTCCTCAAAGAGCTGGTTTTCCTGGACCCCTGAACCTTTGGTTCTTTGTTGGTGGGTGCATACAAATCCAGGGCTTTCCCTATTGGGGGCCAGGTGTTCTTCCTTTCAGTTCACCACCGGAGTTCCAGGATCCAGCAGTGAAGTGTGTAGAAAACTGCAGGCAAGAGAGAGTCTCTCTCTTGTGCAAGTGTTTTAAGGAGAAGAGGAAGGTTTCAGAAGACAGGCACCCCGGGCCAACCCTGGGGAACCAAATCACATCTCCACCTCTCTCCCAACCCTCCCGCACAGCATGCTGGATCTGGTCACGTCAGCTCCTAGGGTCTCAGCTCCACCCCTCACTGACATTCCTGCCAGGGACTTGCACACTAGAATTTCAAAAGGAGCCCCCTCGGTGGGTTGGCTCCACATGATAGGCACTCTTGTTTGTTCAGTGGGCCTGGGCAGGCCTATCTCTGGTTCAGTGTGACAGCTGGGTGATTGACACAGAGCATTCTACCCCACTCTTTCCTCCTGAAAAGCTGGGAGAAGTACTGCTAATTGCCCCATTTGTATGGGGTGGTCTCTGTTCCTGCTGCTGAAGAAAATGTAATTATGGGCATGGCAGGGTGACATAAGACCTGGGCTCTGATCCTGATCTGAGCCAGGGAAATATGGAAACTCATAAAGACCCATAAGATGTGCAGTTATCATTTTGGAGGTTACCTTTTTGGTTTTCTCAAACAGGTTATACTCCAATTGAAGATATCAACAGTCTATGTAGGCCAAGGGGAAGTGGAACTACACTTTAAGGCAGATCCCTCCCTATGTGTATAATAGCGTGCCACTATAGATAAAACAGTAATGCACACTGACGTTCCCTATTAGTGTACACTACCCTCATAAGGCCTATCCCATGTGACTACCTAATCCTGCTTAGTTTCTATTGTGTCAGGCTACCTGTGCGTTGTTACCGAGCTGTGCACGACAGCAGTCTACCATGTTCATGTGTAACCGGACAAATGCCCCTTACACTTGCTACATAGCAGCAGCCTTATCTTAAAAGGCAGGCACTGGCTGTAAACATGTCGTTCTTTTGTCATGTAATTACAATGGGTCAGTCACTGGTAGTGAGACTCACCCACAGAAAAGCAAATGATCTGGGCATACTGCAGGGATAGAACAAAGCGCAACAGTGGCAAAGTGTTGTATGCATCTGAAAAAATAACTGGCCATGCCAAGGAAAGAACGTAACATAGAAACATCTTGTGGGAGATTGGCAGTTGACAAAGCTTACACTTTAGCTGGATCAGGTGTCATACCCCAATCAGGAAAGTTATGGCCAAAGAACTTTAGCCTTGTCTAATTCACATTTCTCAGCATTCAAAGCTAAATTTACATCAACAAGTAAACAACACACTTGCTTGAGAGCTTTATTGTGCTCCTTCTTTGTTGCTTGGAAAACTCAGGTTGGAAATGGCTCTTTTTGCAAGGTTATCCCAAAGCTTTTTGCCTTCCTCCTCCTAATTGCTCAGGTCTGTTTTGCTGGTTTATTGTCTTTGCGCACTTTACCACTGCTAATCAGTGCTAAAGTGCAAGTGCTCCCTAGGTGAATTGAACTGTTGATTGGTTTATCAATGATTAGCATATCTGATTTACTGGTAAGTCCCCAGTACAGTGCACTAGAGGTGCCCAGGGCCTGTAAATCAAATGCTACTAGTGGCCCTGCATCACTGATTGTGCCACCCACATAAGTAGCCCTCTAAACATGGCTCAGACCTGCCACTGCAGTGTCTGTGTGTGCACTTTTATACTGCCAATTCGACCTGGCAAGTGTACCCACTTGCAAGAACCAAACCTTCCCTTTTGGTACACGTAAGGCACCCCTAAGATAGACCCTAGGAAGCCAAATGGGCAGGGTGCCGTGTATTTTAAAAGGTAGGACATGTACTGGTGTGTTTTACATGTCCTAACAGTAAAATGCTGCCAAATTCGGGTTTCACTGTTGCAAGGCCTAACTCCCTCATAGTTTAACATGGGGGCTGCCTTTAAATAACTTTAAAGCGCAGATTCCCTTTGAGGGCAGATAGAAATCTGGAGTTTGGGGTCTCTGAACTTACAATTTAAAAAATAAATCTTTTAGTGAAGTTGGTTTTTAGATTGTGAGTTTGAAAATGCCACTTTTAGAAAGCAGGCATTTTCTTGCTTAAACCATTCTGTGACTCTGCCTGTTTGTGGATTACCCGTCTGGGTCAGTTTGACAGTTGGGCTGTTCACACCTCTCCTCTAGACAAGACACAAAAGGAACTGGGGTGTAGCCTGCATATCTTGATGAGCCATCTGAGCTAGGGTGGAGAGAAGAGTGATCGCTTGCACCTAAAAGGACTGTGCCTGCCCTCACACAATGTAGTCTTCAACCCCCTAGTGTGTGTCTGGGGCCTGGCCTGGACATGTAAGAATCTTGCAAACTCTTGAGACTTTGCTTTGAAGTTTGCCAACTTCAAAGGCAGAACGGGCTATAAGAAGAAGACTGAAAACCTCAGAATCTTTCTGGAATCAAGAGGAATCTCTGCCCAGGAGAAGAGCTGAAGAGGAGTACTGTCCCTTTGCTGTGTTGCTTTGCTGGACTGGCCTGCAGTTGCTGCTTCTGCCTGAAAAGAGTGCAAAGGGTGAACTTTGCTGTGTGTTCTGCTTGAGAAAGTAGAATAAAGCTTGACTCCTGTTGGAAGTCTCAGGGACACCAAAGACTTCAGTTTCCTCGACCTGCAGCACTGGGGACTGTGGGGGTCATTCTGACCCAACGACCGCGGAAGCACCGCCAACAGGCTGGCGGTGCTTCCTGGGCCATTCTGACCGCGGCGGTAAAGCCGCGGTCAGAAAAGGGGAACCGGCGGTTTCCCGCCGGTTTTGGATTCCGACCCCCTTCCCGCCATCCCGTTCCTGGCGGTTTTTACCGCCAGGAACAGGATGGCGGGAATGGGTGTTGTGGGGCCACTGGCATGGGCAGTGCAGGGGCCCCCTAACAGGGCCCCATAATGATTTTCAGTGTCTGCCTTGCAGACACTGAAAATCGCGACGGGTGCCACTGCACCCGTCGCACCCCAGCAACTCCGCCGGCTCCATTCGGAGCCGGCTTCATCGTTGCTGGGTCTTTCCCGCTGGGCGGGCGGGCGGCCTTTTGGCGGTCGCCCGCCCGCCCAGCGGGAAAGTCAGAATGACCGCCGCAGTCATTTGACCGCTGTGCGGTCTTTTGGCGGTCTCCGCTCGGCGGGCGGTGCCCGCCGCCCGCCGGGGTCGGAATGACCCCCTGTGTGTTTTGTGCTGTTCAAGAGGAGAAACCACTGCGTCGCTGCCAACCACGCCCCTGGCCTGCATCGTGACCTGCCAACGCCATACGGAGCCCCACTGTCCCGCTTCGCACCACGACCCTGGTCCCACCTATGCCGTCATCAGACGACTTCACCGAGCTGCTGCTTGCACCGCGACCTGTGAGCCCCACACTCCAGCATCGCCTGCTCACACTGCAGACTGGGCATTTCCGATGACGCCACTCCTGCTGACGCTGGTGCTGCTGTCTGCATCATCGACTACAGTGTCTTCACCAGGCATCCTGCCCACACCGTGGCCTGTGGACACAGCCCGTGAGGGTCATGAAGCACTGTCTTGTCCCTCAATGCTGGCTTAGGCCTACCGAGAACAGCGATTCAGCATCAACGATGACGCTGCCTGTACCGTGACCTGGTGACACAGCACGTTGCACCGCCCCGCTTCACACTGCAGCCCTGGTCTCACGATCCGCTGAAAGTCGTCACTGAGCCACTGCTTGCACCCTGACTGGTGGGCACCGCACGTCGCATCGTTCTGCTTGGCACCGTAGCCCCAACTCCATCCAAGCCAGAGCTCCTGACTTCATCAGCCCGGAGTTCGATCCGCAACGCATGTGACTTCAAGGGCCCGATGACTCCAGCTTCAACTCCTGAACCGACACCACGACACTGCTCTCCGGAGCTCACCACGAGGATCATGACGCCCTGCAATTCCAAAGGTACTATTTGCAGGCCTTCTCAACAACTTAGCTGGCCTGCGACGCCACAGCTGGCCTGAACTGTTGGTTTTGTTGATCACGATGCTATGATCACCCCAGGGGAAGCTGTCGACTTCAAGGAAGTGTATTTTTGAGTAAATCTTGCAGAATTCATATATCTATTACTGTATTGTGGATTTTTATCGTATTTGGTCTCGTCTTATCTAGATAAATATTGGCTATTTTTCTAAAACTGGTGTGGTGTCCTTTTGTAGTGTTTTCATTTATTACTGTGTATTATGTGCAAATGCCTTACACATTGCTTCTGAGATAAGCCTGACTGCTTGTGCCAAGCTACCAAGGGGGTGAGCATGGGTTATCTGAGAGGGTATCTCCCTTATCCTGACTAGAGTGAGGGTCTCTACTTGGACAGAGTTCAACCGACTGCCAACTAGAGACCCCATTTCTAACAACTCATATGTCATCACTATACTTGAAAGCATCCCTGACAGCCTGTATGATACATCAAATGACATCCTGAAAAAACTCTGCAGCTAATAACACACCAAAATGTAAAGCCTGATTTAGATTTGGGTGGATAGGTTACTCCGTCACAACGGTGAAGGACATCCCATCCGCCAAAATATAAACTAAATATTTCAGGGAATAATGTTATGTATATTTCAGCAGATGGGATATCTGTCACCGTTGTGACAGAGTAACCCGTCCACCGTAATGTAAATCAGGCACTTAGGTGGTCATTATGACAATGGTGGTAACTCTTAAAATGGCGGTAATACCGCCAACAGGCTAGCGGTAATTACCACCAAATTATGACCATGGCGGTGATAACTCCCAGAGATAGCCAATGTACCACACCAACCGCCAGGGTTTTAACACCACTGACCACGGCGGTAGCCATCAACAGCCAAGCAGAAGACAAGGTACCACCCACCATATTATGACATAGCAAACCACCACAATTTCCAGGGCGGTACCAATGCCATCAAAACCCTGGCAGAAACAGAACACAGAAGACAAAAGACTCACCTTCAGAGACACAGAGAAGACCAACGCCGCCATGGAACCGGAACTTCAAGTCTTCCTGATGCTCATCTATGCCATGCTCCATCTGGAACACCAACGCCGATGAGGACGACGATAGTGAGTACAGCCAGAGATGAGGCCAGAGCCTGGAACGATCTCTGTTGGGCCGCCAACCCACTGTGAATGCCCTCCAGGAATGTACTGCATTGCTGCATCTGGGATGCCAGCCCCTGGATGGCATTCACAACGGTTGACTGTCATACAGAGATAGATCTCAGGAGGTCAATAGCCTCCTCATTGAGGGCAGCAGGGCTGACTGGGCCAGGGCCTGAGGTGCCTGGGGTGAAGGAGATGCCCACCCTCCTGGACATGGGCAACTCGGTGAGGGGCTACTGGGAGGGCGGTGCTGGTACGAGGGTGGCACCTAGCACACAAAGGAGGGAGAAAGGAAAAGGAGAGTGACACACACATGCACAGTACACACCAGACACACAACCAGCTGCAGAGGAAAACCAGTCTCACAGGACACGTCATAAAAATGCAAGGACAACATTTAGCCAGATCTGATAGTGTCATCAGATGCCAACAGTCACCATATTGTCCATGTGACAAGAGACATATGAGTCACTGTTCAGAAAGAGCCAATGGCCAGTCCAAAGTACGAAAGGCCCACAGGCCACAGGGCACAGTCCAAGGCTCAACTTGTTCCCTGACGAAATACGCACTACACTGTGCAGGGGCATCATGTTGGGAATGGCCAGGCAACTCATGGGGAAGGAGGGTGGGAGGCACCTCAGCTGAAGTGGGCAACTTGCCCACTGGTTCTGGAGGAGGCTCCATGCCCATTTCACATTGCTGGGGAGTGCAAGGTCACAGTCTCTAAGGTGTGGGTCTCGCCCACTGGTTCTGGAGGGGGCTCCATGCTAATTTCGTATTGCTGGAGAGTGCAAGGTCACAGTCTCTGAGGTGGGGGACTTGCCCACTGGTTCTGAAGGGGAGTCCTTGTACAACTGTCCCTGGAGGGTGGCCTACTTGCTTTCTGCTGGAGGTGAGGACTGCTGTGTCCCAGTTGGAGGGGAGGGCGGCTGTGTCCCAGCTGTAGGTGAGGGCTGCTGTGTCCCAGTTGTAGGTGAAGGCTGCTGTGTCCCAGTTGGAGGTGAGGGCTGCTGTGTCTCAGTTGGGGGTGTGGGCTGCTGTGTCCCAGCTGGAGGTGAGGGCTGCTGTGTCCCAGCTGGAGGTGAGGGCTACTGTGTCCCAGTTGGAGGTGAGGGCTCCTGTGTCCCAGCTGGAGGTGAGTCCTCCTTGCCCAGTGCTGCTGGAGGGGGCCTCTTGCCTCTCTTAGTTGGTAGAGTGGGAACCTTCCCTTTCTTGGGTGGTGGAGTGGGATCCTTCCCTCTCTTGGGTGGTGGAGTGGAATCATTTCCTTTTTTGCCTCCATTACTAGGAGGTGCCTCCACTGTCCCCGTGGACTGTTTTGCTGAGGTGCTGGGCTGGGTTGTCGTTAAGCTTCTTAGGGACAGTGTGGTGGGATGAGGGAGGAGGGATGGGAGTGGAGGTTGAGGGAGTTGTTGTTGGAGGTGTATGTCTGCTGGACTTGGGTGCAGGTGAATCGGCAGTGTGCTGATGTGAGGTGGATGGATGTGTCTCCTAGGAGGTGGGGGGCAGACAGGGTGGGAGTGGACACAGGGGATGCGTGAATGGATGTTGTGGAGGTGTCTGCAAGTGAGGTGTGTGTGCAGCTTGGTGTGGTGATGGTGGTGGTGGCTGTTTATGCAGTGCATGCAGGTGACAGTGCGGACGTGACAGTGAGGGAGGAGGAGGAAGAAGAGGGGGAGACAGGAGAGGCAGTGGATGTTGTTGTGTGTGCAACTGTCTGTTGTTTGTGTCAGTGCTTGTGGCCTGAAGTGTGCTGACTGTGTTTGTCTGTGCCTCTCTTGTGTGTTGTTTTGTGTGCTACTTGTCTGTATGTCTGCATGGGATGGGTTGGGGTTGAGCAGATTGGGACTAGGAAGTTGTAGTGGGAGGGGGTCGGTAGGAACAGGGACAATGGCTTCCATCAGAGAGGAGGCCAGAGCCTGAAATGATCTCTGTTGGGCCACCAATCCACTGTGAATGCCCTCCAGGAATGCATTGCATTGCTGCATCTGGGATGCCAGCCCCTGGATGGCATTCACAATGGTTGACTGTCCTACAGAGATAGATCTCAGGAGGTGAATAGCCTCCTAATTGAGGGTAGCAGTGCTGACTGGGCCAGGGCATAATGTGCCTGGGGTGAAGGAGATGCCCACCCTCCTGGGTGAGGGGGCACGGGCAACTCGGTGAGGGGCTACTGGGAGGGCGGTATTGGTACGGGGTGGCGGCTGCACCTGTAGCTGGGGTGGTCCCAGAGGTGTCCGCCACCACTAGGGAGCTTCGATCGGAGGAGGAATCAGAGTAAGTGTTGTCACCTCCTGTCTCTACCGTGGTGGTCCCCTCGCCCTCCGTTCCACTGGTCCCCTCTGCATTGGTGGGCTCTGCCTTCTGGGTCCTGGGGGATGCAGCTCCCTCTGTCGCCGGTTCCCCTGCTCCTCCAACAGATGATACTAATGCTCACATGGAGAGCATGACAGAAGAAAAAAAGGGGGGAGAAAGAAATGGAGCACTGGGTCAATTGCAGCACCAACACCACAGATGGCATACACATTGCCGTCGCACACAGGGATCAGGATTGAGCACCATGCATTGCACTGGCATTCTATTGGCTAGGTACCACAGCAAGACATGAGCCAACCCCTGCCAACTGAACCCCTCCTGGGAGTCACTAAGCCCTGTCTGACATGGAAGGCAACCTAGCTAGGTTACCAGATTTAGCAATACAACCACTACCCTTGAGCTGGGTCATGCTGCGATCTCTGACCTGGCATTAAGGGGTACTCACTAACTGACACCCACCAACAGGATGCCATACCACCTACCAATTATAGTTGTAACGCCCACTGCCACCCCCTTGTGGCTGCTGTGATGCCCTCAAGCGCCATCCAGCTCTGGGTGGGCCACCAACAGTTTGCGGGCCATCAGGTGGGGTCAGGTTCTGACTGGCACTCTGCCCTCATTGGGAGGCCATCCCCAGCTGGGCCTCCGCGGTCTTCCAGGCCAGCGTCTCAGGTCCTCCCACCTTTTCCTACAGTGAGTGGTCTGCCTGCTGTAGACCTCCAGGGTCTGCACGTCCTTGGCGATGGCACACCACAATCCCTTCTTCTGATGGGCTCTTACCTGCAGAGGAAACACAGACAGGAGGACACCATTACACATACAATCCAGCCTGTCACACATATGGCCCACAAATCCCATTTCCATCTCCATCGGCACACACATCACCCAGAGCCCACCATGCACACTACCACCAGACACACCACCCCCCCAAATGACACAATGCTTGCACACACATCTCCATGCAACCTTGTCACATGCATCGTTCCCAAGGTGTACTCACCTGTTGGTCTGGAGGCCCATATAGCTGTTCATACTGGGGTAGGACCCCATCCAACAAGCGCTCCAACTCCTCCGAAGTGAAGGCAGGGGCCCTTTCCCCGGCTATATGGGCCATGGCAGGATCCAGACACAGGTCACAGCAGCACACACTGTGTCGGTGTTGTCCTTTGGAAAGTCAGGAATCAAGAGAGGTTATAAAATGGCGGTCACGTCCGTGGAGGTGTACGCCGTCAGCGCCGCCGGTGATCCCCATTGGCCACTGTACTCCAGAAAGCCCCATATTAGGCAATGAGGAATAGCACGGCGCTGCAAGACCGCCTTCCACCACATTGCCCAGCGCTCGTGGAGTTACCTCACTTCCACCTGTCCCTACATACAGGACAGGCGGTTGACATTTTATGGTGGTGGACAACATTCAGATAAACGAGAACTGCGTAAATTCTATAATTTGCACATACATTGCCATTCCTATTGTCCCATCACATTACTGCTCTATGTACACTGAGGTGGTGGTTTCATTGTTCAAATTATGACACCCTACTCACTCTTGTGTCCCTTAGATACCTCCCACTGCCGAGGAATTGGAGGAGGAGACAAGACCCTGTGTACAGACCCCTTGCGGACTTGGCTACACTGGAGGACAGGCACATAATACTCACCTTTAAACTGGACATGGCCACTATCACAGAGCTAGGTGCTCAATTGGAGCCTGATCTGACATCACTTATCCATCATCCTACTGGGATCCCCACTCTTGTGCAGGTTCTATCATTGCTCCATTTCCTGGCAACTAGTTCTTTCCAAGTGACAGTGGGCTTGGCAGTAGAAATGTCACAGCCAATGTTTTCAATCGTGCTGGCAAGGGTTTTGTCTGCCCTGGTGAAACACATGTGCTGCTACATTGCTTTCCTCCAGGTGGAAGATTTGGCCACTGTAAAGGCAGGGTTCTATTCAATGGGACATATACCCAATATTATTGGGGCGATTGTCCCCCCCTCACCAGAATGAACAGGTGTTCAGGAATTGGAGGAGTTTCCACTCACTGAATGTGCAAATGATGTGCCTGGCGTACCAGTACATCTCCCAAGTCACTGCCAAGTATCCTGGGTCGGTGCATGACAGCTTCGTCCTAAGGAATAGCAGCATCCCAAATGTGATGGTAAAACTACAGAGGCACAGGTTGTGGCTAATTGGTGAGCCTGAATACCCACCCAGTGTATGTCAGTGTATGCCTTCTGGTGTTAACTCCATACCAATGTGTAAGGCTAATGTTTGTCCCTCACTACTTGCAGGTGACTCTGGCTACCCAAACCTATTGTGGCTCCTGACCCCTGTGAGGAATGCCAGGACAGGGGCTGAGAATCATTATAATGATGCACATGGGCGAACCAGGAGAATTTTTGAAAGGACCTTCGGCCTCCTGAAGGGCAGGTCCAGATACTTCCATCTCACAGATGGATCCCTGTGCTATTCACCCGAAAAGGTCTGCCAGATAGTAGTGGCATGTTGCATGTTGCACAACCTGTGCCTCAGACAACATGTGCCTTATCTTCAGGAGGAGGAGACTGGAAATTCCCCTGTGGCAGAAGTGGACCCTGAGGGCAGTGAGGATGAGGAGGCAGAGGATGAGAATGTGGACAACAGAACATCAGTTATACGTCAATACTTCCAATGACACACAGGTGAGGCAGTGGAACTGACCATTCCTCTGATTATTGATGTTTTCTGTGTGGCTGTAGCCGGATGGCATTCACTTCCCTTGCATCTCTACTTACTGTCACCTATGCCCTCTCATTTTGAAGATGTTGGTGATGTACCAACTGTGTACTGATTTGATGACTGCAGGCAGATACAGGTCATTAAATGTATGCTATCACAGTGTTCAGATCATTTGCACATGATGTGACTGTTTTCATATATGCACATTTTCATCACATAAAACACTTTCACTCAAGTTGTGTTCAAGGGTGTTTCTTGTAGTGTGCAAATAATTGACAGAAAAGTGAAATGAAATGGGGTGATGGTTGAGGAAAGTCCAGGGTATTGTTCTGGTCTGTTTGTAGCACAGGTCCAGTGTCCAAGGGGCCATTGGAAGGGGAGCAAAGGCAGTTCAAAGTGGATAAGGTGACAGGGTGGGACACAAGGGGGACATTCAGGAGGGTCTCATTTCCTGGCAGTGGCCTTGGTCTTGGCAAGTGTCTCTGGCTTCTGTCTGGGTCGCAGGGAACATTTGCGGGGTGGTTCACCTTCTGCAGGTGGAGGTGTACTGGTGTCCTGTGGGTCCTGTGGCAGAGCCTCCTGCTCACTAGCTGCAGCGGAAGTGGTGGCTGGTCAGTAGAGTGGCTAGTGATAGGGGCTTGCTGGTGTGCTGTCCATTCCCTCGTGATGTTGCCCATATCTGCCAGCACCCCTCCTATGGAGACCATGATGGTGTTGAGGGCCTGACAATCCTCTATGATCTCCTGATGGTGTACCTCCTGCAGCCGCTTGTTCTCCTGTATGTTGGTAAGGATCTGGCCCATCTTGTCCTGGGATTGTTGGTAAGCCCCCAGGACATTAGTGAGTGCCTCCAGGAGAGTTGGTTCCCTGGGCCTGTCCTCCCCCTGGCCCACAGCAGTCCTCCCAGTGTCCCTGTTCCCCTGTGCCTGTGTCCCCTGAACGGTGTTCCCACTGCCACTGACCCCAGGCCCATGATTGTCTTGGGGGTGAAGTGTGGACTTGGGTCCCTGTACAGGTGGGAACACTGCTGATTGACATGTCCTAGGGACAGAGGTGTGGGGACATTGGGTGGGTGCTGTGGTGTTGGATACTGATGGGGGAGGCTCTGTGGTGGACTGTGAGTGGGCTGGGGGGCCGACTGAACAGTGGCCCCTGATGGGCCAGGTAGTTCATCCAGATCCTGAAGTCCAGAGTTATTGTCATCACTGGGGGCATCTTCTGTTGAGGGACTGGATAGTTGTGGCTCCTCCTTGCCACTGAGATTGGCTGGGGCTCCTGTGGGAATGTCAGTGGTGTATTATACTTCATGTCTGTGACATATTGTACATCCCTAACTTCCCCTTTATTGTTGCTGTTGCCCTGCCACCTTTGTGTATGGTGATGTATTATGGGATTGTTACTTCTCCATGATGTGCATGCTTTGGTTATGGGTGTACATGCAGGACTGGGAGGGCTGTCTATGCATTGGTATAGCATGCAGGGCTTGGCATTGGAGTTAGTCAGGTGTGTAGGTGCAGTGTGTGGGATGGAGTGGAGTGATGGGACTGAGGGGTGCAATGGTATGCAGGTATGGGGTGATGAGTAGTAAATATTGACTCACCAGTGTCCAGTCCCCCGGCTACTCCAATGAGTCCCTCGGGATGCAGTATTGCCAAGACTTGCTCCTCCAATGCTGTGAGCTGTGGGGGAGGAGGTGGGGATCCACCGCCAGTCCTCTGGATGGCGAGCTGGTGCCTTGCTGCCACGGAACGTACCTTCCTCGTAGGTCATTCCACCTCTTCCTGATGTCATCCTTTGTTCTTGGATGGTGTCCAACGGCGTTCACCTTGTCCACTATTCTCTGCCATAGCTCCATCTTCCTGGCAATGGATATTTGCTGTATCTGTGCTCCAAACAGCTGTGGCTCTACCCTGACTATTTCCTCCACCATGACCCTCAACTCCTCATCAGAGAAATGGGGGTGCCTTAGTGGGGACATGGGTGTTGTGTGGTATGTGTTGTGCAAAGGGTGTTAAGTGATGTGGCAGTGTGTGGGATGTGTGGTGCGTGACGGATGGATTGGTGTTTGCGGTGTGTGTGTGTAGTTGTCTCAGTGGTCTTCGTGTTAGTCTTGTGGCGATTATTGGTATTCGTAAAGGGTTGTGGGTGATGTGGGTGTGTGTTTTATAGTGCTGTGGGTGGGTGTGTGTGGTGTGTGTATCAGTGTCAGGTGTGTGATTTTAGGTTAGGCCAATGTTGTGTTGTTTTGTATTTGGGTGGCCATAATGAGCGTGCTGGTGTGTACCGCCAATGGTTTAGTGCCATTGAATATCCGCTGTTGTGATTCGTGGGTCATAATGTGGTGGGTGTTGTTTTGTTGGCGTAACAGTATGGGTGATCGTACCGACACTTCAACACTGACCTTTGGGCTGGCGGATTTGTGTTTGTGGCAGTATTCTGTTGGTTTGTTGTGTGCGTGTCATAAGATGGCGAACGGATATTCGCCACCGCGGCGGTATGTTGGGGGCCGTCACCGCGGCTGTAAGTGGCATTTACCGCTAATGTCATAATGAGGGTCTTAGTTTTTATATTGCAATAGACCAATATGTATAGAAACGTTTATAATGTACCTGCAATTCTCCTCAAGTTCAACTTTATGATAGGCAAGAGAAGACATTTGCACCACTCCATCGTGTTATCATGTCAGCAATATGAGGACTTAAATGTTGTACTCTTTCAATTGCTTTGTTCGCTTGACACATATCTATATAGATGTGTACAGCTCCTTCACAGTCCTTTTTGGGTACTACCAGTATAGGAGAAATCAATGGTGTTGGACCAGTAGGGCGCTCAATAATATCATGTCTCAGTGATGATTCGAGTTCCTTTTCAACAGTTTCTTGTAAATCAAATGGAATTTGCATGTGTCTTTGAGCAACAGGACGGACGCCTCCATTAATATATAATTGTACTTTCATAGTCTTCAGTTTTCCTAGCCCATTAAACAACAAAGGGAACTGACTTACTATTTTGTGATGAGCATTCATGTTATAGTTCACTGAGATCAGCCCCATATCAGCAGTTGTACTGAAACTTGATTAGACAGATTCTTGATGCCATACCTTGACGGACATGAATGGGCGCTTGCACTTTTGTCTTCTTGTGTTTCATTGTTGCTATTAACATGCCTTGACTTTTCAATGGCATTGATGCAGCTCATGTATATTCTTAAGTTTTAGATGGCATCAGTTGTGATAATAAGGATAGTAATTATATTTCTCGTTGTGCTTAATGTTGATTGATACACCACTGTTGATAATGAAAGATATTGAGCAACTGGTTACCTTCAGTGTAATCTTCGGATAATGTTTGAATGACTTTGGTGCTCTTTCATGTAGACTTCTCTTTGACTGGTATTTTTCTTCACATGCGGCCAGTTCAACATGCTTACATTTTTCTGAGGTAAACATTGACGTTGCAGGACCATCTTCTTCACTTTCACTTGATATTGGTACTGAAGAACTTTTTGACAATGATTTTGATAATGATTAACTTTGTTTGGTGTCAATTTGTCTCAACTGGTGTTATCGCTTGGCCTTGTGAGCATGCATCGAACATTGCTTCTGGAGTATTTGGTCAGCCATTGTGTCTTCTCACTGTGACACACTTACTATTTTCTTCACCTCGCAAGCCATTACAAAATGGTTCTCCTTCTCACAGCCTTTCCATATCTGTTTAATGGCAGGACATTTACCTTCGTGTAGAAAGGAAAGTCCTCACCTGAAACACATTTTCTTTTTCCTTGTAGATGAAAGTCCACACCTGAAACACAACTTCTTTTTCCTTGTAGACATCACTTTCTGTCCTTTATCCTGTCCGTTAGTCCTTTAGCCTTGTGCTTCTGCTTATTTTTCATGGTCATGCTTGAGTCACTTTTGGCACCCACATGTCAGCACCTACATGTCACCAGTTTGTCGAGCGGCATGCTCTTCAGCTGTGGCAGCCATGAGAACTTGCTCCAGACTAACAGTTTCTCTCAGTATTCATTGTCTGAATGAATCCGACAGGCATCCATCAATACCTCTGAGACATATCGCTTCCTCATCATTAAATTGATTGAACTGACAGTGTTTGATGAGCATATCCGGTCTCTCAACAAATTTGTCTTTGGTATCACCATTTCGCTGTCATTCTTGATGGAAAATGTACCTTTCATAATCTACATTGAAAAGTAGACTCTGCTAGCTTGAAAGTGTGGATTCAGCCTGTCTGTATCCAAGGAGATACTGAATAGAGCACCAGTAGCCTCCCCCCAGGCCCCAGGGACTGGACTTAGCTGATTGGCTCCCTGAGTCTCTGCTGCACCTGAGACCCGCCCCCCCCACCTGCTCTGGCTCCTTAAGTTTGTGGAGGGAAGGCCAAAGACAGGCACCTCCATTTTGTGTTCCTCTGTGCATTCTCTCCTGTGTCCTGATACAGCCCAGTGTTCAAGGATTGCAAAGAGACCTAGGTAAGGAGCCCAAAGATATTTTCTAGTCAACTAGTATTAATTGTTCAAAAAGTGTTTGTTTTACTGTGGACTCTCTGTGTTTTCAGGCAGCCTGGCCTCTTTTAAAGTGGTGTTTGTTTCAAAATCATTTTTGCTGTGACTGTGTGAATTCCCTTGCTAGTTTTGTGGCTCCCCCCCCCCTTTCCTCCCCCCCTTTGCCCCCCCTTTTATTCACCCCTATTCTTAGTAAAAAGACTACATAGATCTTTCAGAGTGTGGTTTTAGGAGACTGTTTTTTAATCTGTTTGTGTGATTTAAATTGTGCTTAAAAGCTGTCTGCCCCCCTGTATTTTTTGCCTTAAAAAGCCCGATTTTTAGAGTGTGCGCCCAGAACTATTGCAGTGTTTGTCTCTTAAACAATCTCCCCCTTACCTGAAAAGTAGACTCTGCTAGCTTGAAAGTGTGGATTCAGCCTGTCTGTATCCAAGGAGATACTGAATAGAGCACCAGTAGCCTCCCCCCAGGCCCCAGGGACTGGACTTTAGTTAACTTGCTCCTTATATAGGTTCCTCGTGGTTGTTGCATATGCTGTTATGATAGGTTTTTTTTGGGAGATGGTGTTTCATTGGTTGCTAGCTCCAGGGATGCATTTATGATTGGTGGATAGGGCTGGGATTCTGATTGGCTGTTGGTTCTAGGGCTGTGATTGGTGGATAGGGCCAGGATTCTGATTGGCTGTTGGTTCTAGGGCTGTGATTGGTGGATAGGGCTAGGATTCTGATTGGCTGTTGGTTCTAGGGCTGTGATTGGTGGATAGGGCTAGGATTCTGATTGGCTGTTGGTTCTAGGGCTGTGATTGGTGGATAGGGCTGGGATCCTGATTGGCTGTTGGTTTCTAGGGCTGTGATTGGTGGATAGGGCTGGGATTCTGATTGGCTGTTGGTTTCTAGGGCTGTGATTGGTGGATAGGGCTAGGATTCTGATTGGCTGTTGGTTCTAGGGCTGTGATTGGTGGATAGGGCTGGGATCCTGATTGGCTGTTGGTTTCTAGGGCTGTAATTGGTGGATAGGGTTGGGATTCTGATTGGCTGTTGGTTTCTAGGGCTGTGATTGGTGGATAGGGCTAGGATTCTGATTGGCTGTTGGTTCTAGGGCTGGGCCTGTGATTGAGGGTCAGGAAATAGGGCTGTGACTGGTGATTAGGGCTGGGTCTCCCATTAATTGGCTAAATCAGGGTTTAAAATCGGATTGGCTAGGGTTAGGACCAGCTTCTTATTGGCTAGTAGGGCTATAAAAGGCTAGGATTCTGGGCGTCTGAGCCCGGGCATCGAGGCAAAGGGCGGAGAGGACAAGGGCAGCTGTCTGTTTGGGTCTGTTCGGGACAGGTAGGGACTAGGGACTAGGGCCAGAAATGCTGCCCAATTCTCATTCCACCAGAAATGGTTTCTGCCCCAACACATCCCTCAACATGCAAACACATTATCTGCAAAGATATCCAACTCATGCATCATAAACTGACCACAGACATATTGCATTGCCCCACCACCCAACACAATACCCTACATACAACACATATACACATACACCCCATAACTACTACAGTCAAACACCTTCATACTCACAGCAAACACTACTCTATCCCCTCCCACTAACACTACCTACCACCGCCCACACAATACAAAACTACAACATACAACACTCTCAGTTTCAGTCTCCCAGATACACACTCTCTACACATACTAACCAAAAACACTATCCGCTGTTCGCTTCACACAGACCGCCTGAACTCATAACAATGCCAAAACCCTGCCTTCAAACACATCATCTACACACACTCTTCCCCTCTGCTCACAAATTACACATAACCATACAATCCCCACATTTCACTCCACCACACATATTACCTCTTCCAGTCATCTCAACTAATACTTATCTCCCTGACACACATCCATCACCTCATATACACCTCATACATTCATCTCCAAAACACATCAACACCCCATCTAACACTCAAATTCCACTTAACAGCACTAACTCACATACAAGTCCCTCACCAAAAACAACTACACCAATAGCCCCTCTCATTATTCCACAAAAACAATACCAACCACAAACATCAGCACATCAAAGCAACACAAACTTACATTACACTCATCATCATACCCACTCTCACCCCCAAGACTACACAAAGGATACAAATTCCACCCTATCTCCACCCCTACCCCCCCACTCTTCACAAGCACCTACCACAAGCACCCCATCCCAGCAACCTTCATTCAGTCGCCTCTCCTCCATTGCACAATTTAGAGCCTTACATCATGATCCACATGCTCCTCCACCACCCCTAACCCATACTCCATCCACACTAAACAAACGCAAACAAAATAAAAAACATGCCACTCATAGCAACCTCGCATCCCCTTGTTTGTTTCATAATAAAACTACCCTTACAAAAAACACTACACTCCTCATGGCTCTCTCAGCCACCAAGTTCACCACCCACACACACAGACCCAACAAAATGCCTCCTTAACCTGCTGGAAGAGGAACACTATGTTGAAAAGCAAGACTATTGTGAGCCTCAAACAGTTAACACAACTAGCAACACTCCTGCTTCAAGCTCACATTATACTACTTACCCTTCTACTAAACAAAACAACACTACCACTAACACACCCTATCTAAACTGCCAGCTCATAAATGCTCAATCACTCTAAAAAAACAAGACCACATCTACGACCTTCTCACAGACACACAACCTGACTTACTATTCATTACGGAAACCTGGTTGGGAGATGACATGGCACCCGTATTGCACGAAGCCCTTCCTCCAGGCTATCAAACCATCACACAAAACCGTATAGGCAAGAGAGGAGGTGGACTAGCTATTATATTCAAACAGGCAATAAACCTCAGTAAAACAGACAACATCTCCATACAAGGTTGTGAAGCCCTCCTTACCAGATGCCACCCTACTCCAACTTCCACCTGTAACTTTCTCCTCCTTTACAGACCTCCACCTAACAACTCCACTTTCCCAGATGCCTTTCTTGACATAGTCTCAAACCTTATTACACTATACTCCAATCTATGCATTCTTGGGGATCTAAACATTTGGTTTGACAAACCCAATATGCCCCATCCAAAAGCTATCACCACTGGCCTACTCGCATTGAATCTACATCAGATTGTACACAATCCCACACACATCGCTGGTCACATCCTAGATGTAATTTTTGCTAAGCCTGAACTTGTTACTATTCATAGCATCACACCAACCACCTGGTCAGACCACCATCTGATAACTTTCCGACAGACAACTCCACAAATCAACACACCCCACAACCACTTACATACATACACCTATCGACCATGGAGAAAACTCAATTTGGATCACTTAGAAACACAACTAACAGCAAACACAGATCTAGATACAATCAATTCTGTACCTAAACTTTATGAGTGGCTACAGGAAGCTTTTGATGTCCTAATACCACTCAGAAAAACTAAACATGACAAAAGAAAACCAACACCTTGGAGAAACACAGAACTTAAAAAGATTAAAAAACAAATCAGAAAGTTGCAGCGGACCTGGCTCAAAACAAACAACAGTCAAGACAAACTGCAGCTACACAAACTTAACAGGATATACAAATCATCAATCAAAAAAGCTAAAAAAAGATACTACTCAGACAGAATTCTAAATGCTCAGTCTACAACCAAGGAATTTTACAAAATTCTCAATGAATTTCGAAAAAACCCACATGCATGGAAGGAAGTTATCCCACCACTCAAGATTTCACAAACAAATTGGCAACTCACTACACAACCAAGGCAGACACATTGGACTCCTATTTAAAACAGAAGAAAACCATCAGCACCAACCCCTTTACTAAAATACCCTTTAAGAATAAACCATCCCAACCTCTACAGTCCTTCAAACAAATATCCCAGGATGAATTTATGGATTTGGTCAAAGCAAGCAGACCTTCTGGTTGCCCTTCTGACCCTTGCCCACCACAGATCTTCAAGAACATCCTGCTATCTACTTCCGCTGCCACACCTGTAAGAAGAATCATCAACAACTCTTTAACTTCAGGAACTTTTCCTACAGACCTGAAAAAGGCATACATACGACCATTATTAAAGAAAACAAATCTAGACCCGCAAGACCCCAACAACTACAGACCTATCACAAATGGACCTTTCCTGGGCAAATTGATAGAAAGAGCAGCATTCGCCCAGATGTCACAATTCATTGAAGACAATTCTATACTTTCAGACTTCCAAACTGGATTCCGCCCAGGAAGAAGCACTGAATCGGCACTCATGGCAATCTGGGACGATCTTAAAAACACAGTTGACCGAAATGGAGTTGCTGCACTACTTCTCTTGGACCTCTCAGCTGCCTTTGATACGGTTGACCATGACACCCTAACTCAAAGACTCCACAAAGCCGGCATACAAGGGATTGCGCTCGACTGGATTACTTCCTATCTCCAAAAAAGAGCAAATATCATCCACTCACCCCCCTTCTCATCCGAACCCTACCTCACAAAAACAGGGGTCCCCCAAGGGTCAATCATCTCACCTTTGCTTTTTAACATCTACATGATATCTTTACCAGAACTGATCAATGAGTTCCATCTCACATGCTACAACTATGCAGATGACACACAAATACTACTTCAATTAGAAGACCCCAAAAACATTGAAAACTCTCAAATCTTCAGTTGCCTCAGAGCCGTTGATCAGTGGATGACCTGGAGCCATCTCAAACTAAATACCTCCAAAACTGAAATACTCACATGTGGTGACTGGAAACATTATGACCCTCTATGCGTCTGGCCTGACGATCTCGGACCACCTCCTCAATTATCCAAGGAAGTTAAAAACCTAGGAATCACCATGGATTCCAAACTAACTATGAATGCCCAAGTAGACAAATTAGCACGCACAAGCTTCATCACCTTAAAGACTTTGCAACGCATTTTCCCTCACCTCGGATTTCCACACAAGGTTCAAGCTACTATCTCACTTGTATTATCCAAACTGGATTATGCCAATAGCCTCTACCATGGATCATCTCTATCTGTTATGAAAAAACTACAACGTATCCAGAATTCCGCATCCAGGCTACTACTACATATAAAGCCGCAAGCCCACATCTCCCCTGCCTTGAGAGCACTACACTGGCTACCCGTTGCCAGAAGATGCACTTTCAAGCTGCTTTGTATCACCCACAAAGCTATACATGGAACAGGACCGCTTTTCATCAGAAAGAAAATTACCAAATACATCCAACAAAGAACCCTCCGCTCAAGACTGGCACCCCGCCTTAGAACACCACCATACAAGAAAAAGACTGTAGGTGGTACATCCTTCTCCGTCCAAGCAGCCAAACTATGGAATTCATTACCCCCAACTATAAGAGCCACAGATAACTTTCTTGTTTTCAGGAAACTACTCAAGAGTTGGCTCTTTTCTTCATAACCACCTTTTTCAAACAACTATGAACTGCATATGCCTATGTGGATAATTATTTTTTTCAGATTATATGTATATTTCTATTTATTTATAGTTTCTTTGGAAACTAAAGCAAGGCTGTGCGCTCAGAGATCCCATAGCAGAAAAAGATCTAGAATCCTTCCTGGAGGTGAACTGATGATGTACTAGAGCGTAATCTGTATCTGACTGTGACGCACGGGTTCTATCTCCCTCTCCTGGAGACACAGAGTAGAAGGTTCTCCCTTTATAAAGCACCTGTAAGCTCCGCCCGCTGAGCCACGCCCGTCCACCCTCGAAGTAGGTAAAGGAATTCCCGCCTTTTACCAGGATGATGGACAGCTTTCCAAAACGACCCCAATGCGTTTACCGCCGATTCTGGTGGTGCGTTGTTAATGCTCAGAAGCACGAGGACATCTCCACAAAGACGCACTATTAACAATCACATTGGCAAAGGAACACAAGGTTGCTGGAGACGTTTTCCCCGTGGCCCATCACATACCCTTAGTGTACAATATAAACGGGGCGTATAAAACATGCTAGGTTACGCTTACTAACATACTCGTAGAAAATACTCCGGTTGGGTAGGCCACGATGCTCATTTTACAGAAACTAAACCTCAAAGGAAGCACTTGCAATTATAATCGTAGCAGGTGCCGCAGTTGAAGCTCAGCTTCTGGAAAGGACAAGCCACCCTAACTCTTGGGCTTGGCAAAGATAAAGCACGGCTGTGCGCTCAGAGATCCCATAGCAGAAATGATCTAGAATCCTTCCTGGAGGTGAACTGATGATGTACTGGAGCGTAATCTGTGTCTGACCGTGACGCGCGGTTTCTATCTTCCTCTCCGGGAGACACAGAGTAGAAGGTTCTCCCTTCATAAAGCACCTGTAAGCTCCGCCCGCTGAGCCACGCCCCGTCCACCCTCGAAGTAGGTAAAGGAATTCCCGCCTCTTACCAGGATGATGGACAGCTTTCCCAAAACGACCCCACTGCGTTTACCGCCGATTCCGGTGGTGCGTTGTTGATGCTCAGAAGCACGAGGACATCTCCACAAAGACACACTAGTAACAATCACATTGCCAAAGGCACACAAGGTTGCTGGAGACGTTTACCCCGTGGCCCATTACGTAACCTTAGTGTACAATATAAACGGGGCGTATAAAACATGCTAGGTAACGCTTACTGACATACTCGTAGAAAATACCCCGGTTGGGTAGGCCACGATGCTCATTTTACAGAAACTAAACCTCAAAGGAAGCACTTCCAAATATAAACGTAGCAGGTGCCGCAGTTGAAGCTCAGCTTCTGGAAAGGACAAGCCACCCTAACTCTTGGGCTTGGCAAAGATAAAGCAAGGCTGTGCGCTCAGAGATCCCATAGCAGAAAAGATCTAGAATCCTTCCTGGAGGTAAACTGATGATGTACTGGAGCGTAATCAGTATATGACTGTGATGCGCGGGTTCTATCTTCCTCTCCTGGAGTCACAGAGTAGAAGGTTCTCCCTTTATAAAGCACCTGTAAGCTCCACCCGCTGAGCCACGTCCCGTCCACCCTCGAAGTAAGTAAAGGAATTCCCGCCTCTTACCAGGATGATGGACAGCTTTTCCAAAACGACCCCAATGCGTTTACCGCCGATTCCGGTGGTGCGTTGTTGATGCTCAGAAGCACGAGGACATCTCCACAAAGACGCACTAGTAACAATCGCATTGCCAAAGGAAAACAAGGTTTCTGGAGACGTTTACCCCGTGGCCCATCACGTACCCTTAGTGTACAATATAAACGGGGCGTATAAAACATGCTAGGTAACGCTTACTGACATACTCGTAGAAAATACTCCGGTTGGGTAGGCCACGATGCTCATTTTACAGAAACTAAACCTCAAAGGAAGCACTTACAATTATAATCGTAGCAGGTGCCGCAGTTGAAGCTCAGCTTCTGGAGGTGAACTGATGATGTACTGGAGCGTAATCTGTATCTGACTGTGACGCGCGGTTTCTATCTTCCTCTCCGGGAGACACAGAGTAGAAGGTTCTCCCTTTATAAAGCACCTGTAAGCTCCGCCTGCTGAGCCACGCCCAGTCCACCCTCGAAGTAGGTAAAGGAATTCCCGCCTCTTACCAGGATGATGGACAGCTTTCCAAAACGACCCCACTGCGTTTACCGCCGATTCACGTGGTGCGTTGTTGATGCTCAGAAGCAGGAGGACATCTCCACAAAGACGCACTAGTAACAATAACATTGCCAAAGGCACACAAGGTTGCTGGAGACGTTTACCCCATGGCCCATCATGTACCCCTAGTGTACAATATAAACGTAGCAGATGCCGCAGTTGAAGCTCAGGTTCTGGAAAGGACAAGCCACCCTAACTCTTGGGCTTGGCAAAGATAAAGCACGGCTGTGCGCTCAGAGATCCCATAGCAGAAAGATCTAGAATCCTTCCTGGAGGTGAACTGATGATGTACTGGAGCGTAATCTGTATCTGACTGTGACGCGCGGGTTCTATCTTCCTCTCCTGGAGACACAGAGTAGAAGGTTCTCCCTTTATAAAGCACCTGTAAGCTCCGCCCGCTGAGCCACACCCCGTCCACCCTCGAAGTAGGTAAAGGAATTCCCGCCTTTTACCAGGATGATGGACAGCTTTCCAAAATGACCCCAATGCGTTTACCGCCGATTCCGGTGGTGCGTTGTTGATGCTCAGAAGCACGAGGACATCTCCACAAAGACGCACTAGTAACAATCGCATTGCCAAAGGAAAACAAGGTTTCTGGAGACGTTTACCCCGTGGCCCATCACGTACCCTTAATGTACAATATAAACGGGGCGTATAAAACATGCTAGGTAACGCTTACTGACATACTCGTAGAAAATACTCCGGTTGGGTAGGCCACGATGCTCATTTTACAGAAACTAAACCTCAAAGGAAGCACTTACAATCATAATCGTAGCAGGTGCCGCAGTCGAAGCTCAGCTTCTGGAAAGGACAAGCCACCCTAACTCTTGGGCTTGGCAAAGATAAAACACGGCTGTGCGCTCAGAGATCCCATAGCAGAAAAAGATCTAGAATCCTTCCTGGAGGTGAACTGATGATGTACTGGAGCGTAATCTGTATCTGACTGTGACGCGCGGGTTCTATCTTCCTCTCCGGGAGACACAGAGTAGAAGGTTCTCCCTTCATAAAGCACCTGTAAGCTCCGCCCACTGAGCCACGCCCCGTCCACCCTCGAAGTAGGTAAAGGAATTCCCGCCTCTTACCAGGATGATGGACAGCTTTCCAAAACGACCCCACTGCGTTTACCGCCGATTCCGGTGGTGCGTTGTTGATGATAAGAAGCACGAGGACATCTCCACAAAGACGTACTAGTAACAATCACATTGCCAAAGGCACACAAGGTTGCTGGAGGCGTTTACCCCGTGGCCCATCACGTAACCTTAGTGTACAATATAAACGGGGCGTATAAAACATGCTAGGTAACGCTTACTGACATACTCGCAGAAAATACCCCGGTTGGGTAGGCCACGATGCTCATTTTACAGGAACTAAACCTCAAAGGAAGCACTTCCAACTATAAACGTAGCAGGTGCCGCAGTTGAAGCTCAGCTTCTGGAAAGGACAAGCCACCGTAACTCTTGGGCTTGGCAAAGATAAAGCAAGGCTGTGCGCTCAGAGATCCCATAGCAGAAAAAGATCTAGAATCCTTCCTGGAGGTGAACTGATGATGTACTGGAGCGTAATCAGTATCTGACTGTGACGCGCGGGTTTCTATCTTCCTCTCCTGGAGACACAGAGTAGAAGGTTCTCCCTTTATAAAGCACCTGTAAGCTCCGTCCACTGAGCCACGCCCGTCCACCCTCGAAGTAGGTAAAGGAATTCCCGCCTTTTACCAGGATGATGGACAGCTTTCCAAAACGACCCCAATGCGTTTACCGCCGATTCCGGTGGTGCGTTGTTGATGCTCAGAAGCACGAGGACATCTCCACAAAGACGCACTAGTAACAATCGCATTGCCAAAGGAAAACAAGGTTTCTGGAGACGTTTACCCCGTGGCCCATCACGTACCCTTAGTGTACAATATAAACGGGGCGTATAAAACATGCTAGGTAACGCTTACTGACATACTCGTAGAAAATACTCCGGTTGGGTAGGCCACGATGCTCATTTTACAGAAACTAAACCTCAAAGGAAGCACTTACAATTATAATCGTAGCAGGTGCCGCAGTTGAAGCTCAGCTTCTGGAGGTGAACTGATGATGTACTGGAGCGTAATCTGTATCTGACTGTGACGCCCGGTTCTATCTTCCTCTCCAAAAGACACAGAGTAGAAGGTTCTCCCTTCATAAAGCACCTGTAAGCTCCGCCCGCTGAGCCACGCCCCGTCCACCCTCGAAGTAGGTAAAGGAATTCCCGCCTCTTACCAGGATGATGGACAGCTTTCCAAAACGACCCCACTGCGTTTACCGCCGATTTCACGTGGTGCGCTGTTGATGCGCAGAAGCACGAGGACATCTCCACAAAGACGCACTAGTAACAATAACATTGCCAAAGGCACACAAGGTTGCTGGAGACGTTTACCCCATGGCCCATCACGTACCCCTAGTGTACAATATAAACGCAGCAGATACCACAGTTGAAGCTCACCTTCTGGAAAGGACAAGCCACCCTAACTCTTGGGCTTGGCAAAGATAAAGCAAGGCTGTGCGCTCAGAGATCCCATAGCAGAAAAGATCTAGAATCCTGCCTGGAGGTGAACTGATGATGTACTGGAGCATAATCTGTATCTGACTGAGACGCGTGGGTTCTATCTTCCTCTGCTGGAGACACAGAGTAGAAGGTTCTCCCTTTATAAAGCACCTGTAAGCTCTGCCCGCTGAGCCACACCCCGTCCACCCTCGAAGTAGGTAAAGGAATTCCCGCCTTTTACCAGGATGATGGATGGATGACTAAGTATTTTTTACCCATGATTCTAATTATGTATTGTATGTGCATATGTGTGTGTAGTCATGTGTGTGTGTGTATAAATATATATATATATGTGTATGTATGTGTATATGTTGTTTCTGTGCCTGGCATGTTTGTGGATCATTGCATGGCTCCTGTTTTTTATTGGGTTGTTATACTAGATATCTATGAATTTCTGCTCTCTTTTTATCACACTTATCTACTCATCACTCTTATGTCATGTCTCTATCAAACTATCCTCCATTCTCACTCGGACTCATCCCAAATCCCTTCGACCACTTTCATCTCCTAAATATCTCTGCCTAAGCTCTTCCCTCCACCTCCACATCTAACTCACCAAACCTCACTCTACCTCTGTGACCTCCCACACAACCCTACTAAATTCTCCTGCATTCATCTCACCCTGCTACTATGCTCTCCCTAACTCTTCCACATCCTCTTTCCCCTCCGCCCCCCTTTTATTCATCTCAAGCCTTTGGATTGAGTAAATGAAGGATAAACTCCCAATTAACACTTCTGGATTTCTTTCCTCCTCCACCCCTCCATTACTCCAGTCAATCTAACTAACAAACTCTCATATCCGCAACTCAAATTAACTCATAATAATACTAAAACTGTACTCCTTATTAAATTATACTAATCCATCACTAATTCTTGTTGGGTACCGGAGTAGCGTGCTACTCATCGAAAAGCGCTTCGACGCCTCGTCAGGGGTAGTAAGCGCTATATAAATACGATTACAATTACAATTACATTCCGCACTGGATTGAATTTGAGATTCAAGGCTTCTTTAATTTGGCGGTCTGTAGTTTTGTCAGTTATCGGCATTTTCTTTATGACGTCTTTTACATCCTCACCAGCAAGATTCCTAAAGGTATTTGATGATCTTCTTGTTATATATTTCTTCTAGTGCATCGATTAAATCCACAAATTTCTCTATGCAAGCAGTCCATCTATCCCCATCTATTGCCTCCCCACACACCTCTGGACCATCACCTCACTGACGGAATTCCGAATGGCCCTCATGACCTTGATATTTGATTAAGCCTCTGGGTCCTCCAAGCACCTGGACACCCTATTGGGTGATTAGCTACACTTCATAAATCCTGATAGATTGCCAATATTCTGCTTTTTAGCGGTATAGAATGGTGGAGGGGATTTTGGAAAGGTGGCAGCGTTAGAACTGAAGTAGGATTGACTGACTCTGAAAATGGAGTTCGCTCCAATACTATGCTCTTAACTAGGACTGAATCCTCTATGCCATCTCTAAGGTGCTGCAATGTGCTGGCCTCTAGGTCATCTTGGAAAGTCTCTAGAACAGTGGCCTCTTTCTTGGTCTCCATTGGAGCCCTTCACTTTTCTGGAGACGTATGGAGTTCTTCTGAACTGCTTGGGGACAACATTCTTAATATTAAACAGGAGTTCAGTTCCAACAATCCAGTAGAGACTTACTCAGAGAAGCTGACTCACTCGGCCACAGCTTCCTTACAGTCATTCCAAACAATCAGCTTGGCCCAATCCTGCCAAGCAATCTTTTCCGTAAATCAGGTTCCCCATTAGATCCCTGCCCTGTTTTCATTCTCCATGACGTGGTGAATTTTATTAACCCTATTGTTAATGAGATTCTGAATTATTCCTTATCTACAGCTGAGGTTCCAACAGATTGGAAAGCCACTGTCGTCAAACCTCTGCAGAAAAAAACAGGTAGCAGATCTCTCTACTCTTTCAAACCTATGTCCAATCTCTTTACTTCCTGCTCTAGGTGAAATTATTGAAAATCGTGTAAATAGTCAATTAACAGCATATCTGGAAGAAACGAATATGCTCCACCCTCGGCAGTCTGGCTTCCGCCCTTGTCATTCCAATGAATCAGCTTTATTGGAAGTTGCCGATACTCTGAAGTTTACTTTAGACGCTGGTAAGAATGCAGTACTGATATTATTAGAACTGTCGGCTGCGTTCAATACAGCCTCACATGACATCCTACTGCGACGTACTCAGAATTGCAGCATTGCTCATCTTGTCCCGGCATGGCTCATATAATTTCTTTCAGACTGTAAACAAACTGTTGGGTTAGGCCCTTATTCTTTGGTCGAAAAGACAGTTATTGTAGGAGTACCCAGGGCTCATCTTTGAGCCATGTCTTACTTAAAATCTACATTGCTCGGTTAACCTCGTTGATCACCTCATTTGGGATGGATACAACATCTTACGCTGGTGATGCTCAACTGGTCTTGGCCCTGGATACAACTTCCACCAACTCGGAATTCAGCTTTAAATGCTGTTTAACCCAAGTTATCTGTTGAATGGAACATAATCATTTGAAATGTAACACCAAAAACACAGATATTATGCTACTTGGGAATGATAATATCTTTGACCCTCAGCTATGGTGGCCAATTTCTGTCCCTCCTTACCCAGCCATGGTTGATGTAGTGAAAAATTTAGGAATAACATTTGACGAATTTCTTTCCTTACATCCTCAAGCCCTTGCCACAGCAGGAATGTGCTTCAGCTTAATGATATCTTTGAAAAAAATCTATGGCTTCCTGCCTTTATCAGTAAGAAAGATTTTGGCAGTTGCTATTGTAACATCTAGGCTTGACTATTGTAACAATCTATTAGCTGTGTCTACGAAACAAATGATCTGGAAATTGCAGAATGGTGCAAAATGCTACGGCCAGGCTTGTGCTGAAATTATCTCGACATTTCTCAACCTCAACTGCTCTTAAAGCTCTCCACTAGTTACCAGTTTACAAGAGGGGTTGCTTTAAAATGTTGCTGCTTAGAGTTAGAGAATACAGAGCCTGAGGTCCTAAATATCTTACGGTGAAATTCACGGGCCATGGCATAAGCCAATCTTCTGAAACCTCTTCGGTTTAAACTGAAAACTAGAGGAAGTAAATCTATTGTAATCTTAGGGTCTAAAGCCTAGAGCCAAATTCCCAACTCTTTGAGATTCATTGAGTCGGAAGCACTTTTAAAAAAACAACTTAAGACTTGGATTTTTAATGCCCCTGAAACTCTTTGCCAGTCACTCAAACACTAACTTTGTTCCCCCCTCCGGTTGTTATTTTATCACTGGCCACTCACTGCAGTGCCAGGATGCTCCCTTGGGAGTGACAGTTGCGCTATACAAATTTCACATTCATTCATTCATACCCACCAGCTTTGGTGGTGTGCTGCTTTAGTTATTTAACAGCTCCGTAAGCACAACCCTGTGCTTCTTCTTTGCCCATTGCTGAAGTCATAGAGGTTTTCTTATTGAAGATTTGGTGAATGCCATGAAAATATGCTTTATTATCAATTATTCTGTCAGCTAGGGCTTTTGTGTATTCTGCTTTTATCTGACTATTGTATTTTTTAGTGCTTCATTTCTGTATCTGTTTGGGTTCGAGTTCAGCGTTATCACTTTGTATGATGTATAGCTTTATGTTGCGTAGTAGCGCAGTACATTCTTCTTTGCCAACCATGTGTAGACTTCTCAATGAAGCTTTCTTTATCTTTACGTGTTTCACACCAGCTGGAATTGCACTTTGAGTCCACATATGGCAAACTTCGATTCCGCACTGCAATGGAGGCACACTTGGCATGCACAAGCAGTTTTACTGGAATACAGTAAACTCTCTGAGACAGCACTGTGGATCTTCGGTTTACTTATCCCCTATTGTGTTGTCAGTTCTAGCGTCTTCCCCAACCTTGGTACCCACCAATGACTACTCCACACATGGAGCTGGGTATTACACGTCTCCGTGTAACGACAAACTCAACATTCTCAAACTGCATTCTCTTCACCGTGCTCTAACACTTATGTCACAGTTCTATGGAGTCCATCAGGAGCCAAAGGGGTTCCGTCGTTAATAACTCATACATTACACCTACTCTCCCATCAACACTGCTATGCCCCTGTCTCTCCATTACTCTAATACAAGGACAACCTCGGCCAGTGGCTTTAAACCTTTAGACTTCTGCAGACCCTCACTAAATCACTACTGAAAGCCAGGGAGTCCAGCCTAAGCAATTTCTATGATTTGAACCTGAGAATAATACACAAAAATATAAAAACAATTATACATCAAACAAATACACAAATCATGAAATATTTTATTTAATTCACAAACAGAAAATATGCAAAAAACAAACTTTTTATTTCAGTGGGAAAGATGGAGCTTTTCAAAATTTTATTTTATTTGTAAAAGATGAAGCGATATGCTTAAGCATGTCACTTTATCTTTTTTTGCGCGGCATGCATGCTTTTTTTTATTGGAGCTTACCAGTGGTTCAATTAAGGTTACCAATCATTCATAGTAAATTCTATTTGCTGCACTTGTGTTGCTCCCACTAGTCAAGCTCAGGAGACCAACTTAATATTTAGCCTCCAATTTCAAATCCCTTCATATTTACCATAGCAGTGGGTGTAACTTGCATAATTTGCTGTAGTGTAATTATGCGCAATTATAGCAAAATTATAAAAGATTATGCGGAATTACACAGAGTGTGACACAGGATTTAGTGCTATTTTCTTAGTGCAAAATGCGTTTTGCACTGAGTATATAGTGCTAATTGCTACAGAACACAAACAGCAGCAGCCAGCATCTGTTCACACTCACTAAGGGGCATATATACAAGAAAGTGGCACATCAGCTATGATGCAACACCTTTCTTGCGCCCCGCACCCTTCTAACGTCACCATGGTAGTGCCATATTTACAATACAGCGCACCCTGGTGCATGTTAGCACAAAAGCGTCAACATTTTTGACAATTTTGTGGCGCATTGGTCGGCCAAAAATGATGGCGCTAGCCCAGCAATGTGTGGGGAGGCCTATTGGAAACAATAGGAGCATCACTTTAACGCCTGCTTTGGACAGGGTTTAAAATGGCACAGAGAAATGGCACAGAGAAATCTCATAAATTTCACTGCGCAACTTTTCTAGGCCTCCTAACGGAGGAATGCCACCCTTGCATACATTATGCCTGGCACAGACAAGGGGTTACAAAATGTGACGCAAGGGGTTACAAAACACAAGCATTGCTCCACTTTGTAAATTTGGAGTGGGGAAAAGGCCTCCTTGACGCCGCCTCAGCATTACAAAAATGATGCTAGGGCAATGCAAGACGGTACTAGGGGCTTGTAAATATGCCCCTAACTTCTTTTTGTTCCTGTGTACTGTGGTATAATTTTTGTGTCAAATTATGACTCCATGTTAAGTACCACTAGCATAGCCTTTCCCTGTGCGACTGCTCTGCATATACTCATGGTATTTCACTCTCTCTGAGCTGCAGCAAAGCAAGACGAATCAACCCAAGTTTCAGGGCACCACCATCCTATCTTCTGTTATGACCAGCTGAGCTTGAAGGGTTCATAAATACAGTTAAATTGCATGTTTTCGCCATCATGAAGGATTCCATTCACTACCTTTGTTTAAGGTCAGACTGAATTAGCCTGTAGGGCAATCAGGCAGTGCCCAATGGGCATGTCAGTGTGTGGGGCAGATATGTGTCTGTGGGTCTGATTTACGGTCTTATGGGCTGTTTTTTTTTGCTGGCATCATTTTTATTACCTCAACGTTACCTGCAGCAAGCACAAATGCATGGTCTCCATTACTCTGAAAAACAACTACCCTGAGGGACATATTTACAAGCCCCTTGTGCCTCTTTGCGCCACACTAGTGCCACTGTTTTTATGCTAATGTGGAGTTCAGGAGTCAGTTTCCCACACCATATTTACAAAGTTAGGCAATGCATGCATTGCCCCACTTTGTGAACCCTTGTGTCATAATGTATGCAAGGGTTGGGGTGTTCCCACGCAATGCTGATGCTCCACTGTCCTGTAAATTATCCCCGAGTGTATTTACAAGTTCAAATCTGCTCGATAGGTAAGTGTGTTCCACTGTTTTAGCTATCTAACATACCAGTAATGGGGAGTCTAGCCACCCAAAGCCCATTTGTGTTTATAGTTTTCCATCCAAAACTGCCTGACCCTTTATTTGGTTATGGTATGATTTATTCTACCTGCGCCTCTGGACTTGTAGCGATGGCAGGGAATGTGTGCCTGTATGTTGCCTGTCCTTTTTGCTTTCTTTGCTTTTGTTGAGTTTGACCCGTCGACATTACTTGACTTCTTTCGCCCTCTTGTGAATAATTGCACGCATTGCTCTACACGACGAATAGCTGACAACTCTCAAATCAAATCAGTTACCAGTAAGTGGCAATGTACTCATAAATAATTGAATGAATTAATGAATGCACGAACGAATGCTGGAATAAATAAACATGTAAGCAGCGGTTAGCAAATTTAATCACCTCATGTCCCTTACTTGTTAATTTCAGAAGACACACTGACAGCTCCATTCGTCAAGCAGCATCAAAGTGATTAGCAAACCAAAAAAGGCATCTTGTCTGGGACCAAACTAGAACTTCACCAATAATTTTATGGCAAATTTTATAGCTAAATGCTAGTCCATAACTGTAACATTGCTTTGGTTTATTCAGTGCTATATATATATATATATATATATATATATATATATATATATATATATATATATATATATATATATATATTTATCAGCAAAACATATATATATATAAATTTAGCACTGAACAAACCAAAGGGTACAGCAATGTTATAGTTAGGGATTAGCATTTAAGTAACCTTAGAAATTCACTGGAAACACCCACGGTTAGAGGGACATTATAGTTATGTTCTGAATTTACGTGCATAAAACATAGAAATTCAGCTGTTATAGTTAGAGGTGTTTCAAGTAGCTATAACTCATGCCCTAAGGTAACTATAACTAATGCCCCCGCCATGCACAGATTTCTCATCAAAATTTTTATTGCAAATGTTGCAGTGATACTATCTATGATGCCATAGAAAATATACTGAATGATGTAATATGTGGTGTAATAAGCTGTGCATGGTGAGGGATTGTGTGGTTATACGGGTCTGTATGTCTGGATGCTTTGGTTCAAGGGACTCTTGCAGGAGTCCTACAAGCTCAACTTAAAAAATCAGAGCAGACCCAAGGGATCTCGACAAAAACAAAAAAAAAAACACAGTCATTGTTTTTTATTTTTATGGCCCGAGGGTGGGCCAGGGTTGGAGGTATCTATTTTTAAATATTTGGGATGGGGGTGTTAGTGGGTTTCCCTTAAACCTAGGACTGAATACAAATGAAAGGGAAGGGGGAATCAATAAATCCCAGGGACCCCATCCGCTTGGGCTGAACATGAATTTGTGGGGAGGGGGAATGTAGCTCCCCTCCCATGTCCCAATGGGCCCCGGGGAACTCCAACCCCTGAGGCCAAATATTAAATAAAGGGGTGGGACTTGTGGCCTTTCTCCTTCATCCACTATTGCTTCCTGTGAACCCTGTTCCCCATGGTCAATTTCCCCCCCAAAAACATACAGCCTCCTCCCTGAGGCACTGTTGGGCCCCAGGGACCCCATCTCCTAGAGAAAAATTTCTTGAAAAAGGAGGGGACCAGACGCCCCTCCACGTGCAGGTATTGGTACTGGGGACTCAATCCCTTGGGGTTCGATACTGAACAGCGTCCTGGGGAACCCACCCCTAGGACACTGTGGTTCCCTGCATGGGAGAGTGTAGGTATACTCTACCTTTACTCTCATGTTCAGGAAACTCAACTTTGGTCCCGCCCGGTGAGAGCTGTTACAAAATACTGCTCCCACACGGGCAGGAGCGAGGACAAAATGACGTTTCCTGCCAGTACCGAGTATGGCGCTGACTGGGGAGCCGGTTGGGAGTAAGGGGGCCTTGGGGCTTTCTTTGTGGCCCCCAACTACCCCTGCAATGTCACAACCCCTCACAGCAACATTGAAAAAGTATCCTGGGTACTTTAATCCATGTCCTAAAGAGAACTTACCATCATTTTTAAAGCACTCTTGGCTGGAGTTCTATACTTTTCATCTGGAGTCCAAGATCCTCCTGTGGTTGGTTTTATGATTGCATGTTGTTGGCTGAATGAAAAATGTTAAAGAAAAGGCTCAGATACATGTTATTATTACTTTTTTTTAACGTCTCACAGTCTTTCATGTAACATTTTTCAGCCCACAAAAGGCAATCATAAAATGTTTGTTAAAAGAAGGACTCTCCAACATGCTCATGTTATTTTTTTAAATTAAGACTTTATTAAACATTTTTTATATAAGGTGATGGTAATACATGTAAAACAAAAAAACAAGGTTTAAAGTTGTGTTATAGTTAGAAATTGTAATTATATCTAACTTTACATTAAGAAAAAACTTAGAAATTCACTGAAAAAATCAAAGGTTTAAGTAACAATATATACTTACGTATGGTAACAATATCTTACTTTACATTAAAAAAGGTTCAAAATTCACTGAAAAAAAGTAATGTTATAGTTAAATATAAGTTCCAGTGACAACTTAACATTTTAAGCTAAAAAACACTGATATTTACCAGTTATGTCTCATGTAACTATAACTTGTGTCTTTTTTTCCATATGGAGATCTGAAAGCAGAGCTCGCTCTCTACTGTTTACATTCTTAACCCAAGCCATGAGTGCCTTAAATAGAGAAATTGAAGCTTAAACCATATCACACCCACAAGGTCCCTTCAACTGGTACAGTCTGGTGATGATGATGTAAGCAGAAAAAGCAGATTGAGTCTAGGGTCTCCTTCAAAGAAAAATTGTATTTTTTGAAGTTTTAAACTGTGTGTTT
Source organism: Pleurodeles waltl (assembly GCF_031143425.1). NCBI lineage: Eukaryota > Metazoa > Chordata > Amphibia > Caudata > Salamandridae > Pleurodeles > Pleurodeles waltl. The sequence goes on along the minus strand of NC_090436.1, from coordinate 994,399,755 downwards.
CATGCTGAGCTTTCCACTGGTATCTTTACTGCCTTGTTAGAGTGATATTGGTATGTGTCCACGTTTAATGAAATTGGCTGAGGATCTCATTGAGAAAAAAAACATTTTCCTGTAATTATTGTTGTGGGATATTGATGGTGATGATGCCTATCAAGCATTAATAAACATTCTAGAAAACAGTTCATGAGACTACCCATCAACAGGTTCCACATCCCGAGCTGAAGGAAGCAGTGCAGAACTAAGTGATAATGCCTTCTAGAAGTGTCATTAAATTTAAGTGGTGCACTGGTTAGCAGCTAGTTTTAGCTTTAGTTTCATATTGTACCACATGCTCTGTCCTCTACTGTATAGAGATTTAGCTTTGTATGTTCCAGTGGATAAGAAGGTGAAGCGTACAGAGCTGATGTATGTATTATTGTGGATAACACTGATAAATCAAGATACAGTTCAAATGATAAGTACTCCTGTGTAGGCAAAGTACACATCAAATAGTGGAGAAATAAAGAGTGCACAAGAGATAGTATCTAATTAACAGTGGTCACATGGTTAACATGAAGCAGCCACCTAGACCTATAGACTTTCAGGGGTGTAAAAGTCCAACATTAAGTGAGTGACCAAAGTAATGAAGTTTACTTGGGTCTCCAGAGTGACTTCAGGGAGCCGGTCTTCCATATGTCACATTTCCTGTGCCTGCCGCAGCTCAGGAATTCAGCCCTGGGCTCTTCGCTCTTCACTTGCCATTTCTGAAGATATCATGCTTGGTTTCTTCATCTGCATTATGTAATATGCTCACATTTAACTGGTCGCCAAGTCTGATATGAGGTCATAAAAAGAAATGTGGCATTCAGATCATAATCAGAGATTTACAAGGGTTTCCCAACACATCATTCAAAATGCTCTTCTTTGTAAAATCTCTTACTCCCTCTTTTTCTGTTGGTCTTAAATCAGGAGGCAAATTCTCTTTTGTAGAAACCGGAAATTAATGAATTTTTGACACTTGTGATTCTATTTTAAAATCAGAATCATCGTCTTGCATCTGAATTGCCACCCCCTGGTGTATAATATATTATGCAATTCATTTTTCAGAGGAGGTCTCTAACTAATAAGTTAACAGTACTTGTACCACAAATTATAAATTCATGATCATTTTTGATTGGAATAATATTTACAGCAACAGTTGCTGAAAACCTGATTTGTTCTTTGCTTGTTTGATATACCTAAAAATTTGACTTCTTTTCCTGAGAGGTTAGTTTGGGAACCTCCATGGGATGAAACATCGAGTGGGTAGCAACTGTATCGATTAAAAATGATACTGGGTGGCTAGTTACCTCTCATCTACATCTGGGTCACTCTGGTCTACCTCGAGGACTGCACCAAGCATGCAACCTCTCCCAACCCCCCAAAGGCACTGTCATAGTGACGGATTCACCCGAGTAGGAAAGTTGTTGCAATTTGAGGAAAATAATTATTAATAAATAAAAGATTTTGATGAAAATTGGAATTCTGTTGATGATTAGGCATTTTTTTTAAAAATGTTTTGTGGCAACTGGAGCTAGAGGCATAATCACACTGAATTACCCTTATTGCTGCATATTGTGCACAGAACTCGGCTGAGTTCTGTAGGAAAATGCCTCTTTTGACATGTTCAACCCTATATTTTTTGACTGATGCTGCTGGCTTTTTAACTCTGTGAACTGGAAACCTGCTAACCAGACACCCGTTTAGGTGCTCTGACCCCTAAAAACATATTGAATTGCCTATAATCCCGATTGGCATATTTACCTTACCTACAAATCACTATTTTGTGGTACAAATTTACTCAGGACTAGTAATTAAAATGTTAAGAGAGGACTGCAGCACTTATTGTGCCACCACTACAGTAACAATATAAAACATGGCTCCAGGACTGCTGCTGCAGCCTGGATGTGTATTTTTAAACTGAAACCTTCCTTTTTAATATTTTCAAGTGACACCTAAGTTACGGCTTAAATGCCCACATGACAGGGTGTATGGTACTTCTTGTAATTGGCCCTTTCTTGAAGTTCATCCTCAAAACATTTAGCCTTCACACTCCTGTTTTCTGAACCCATTGTTGTTGGCTTAAATGGCTCTGCACAAGTTACCACTGCTAAAGTGCTTGTGCTTGTGCCTTTAAAGATTGTAAAATTGATTTACACCCAAAATGGCACATTTAATTTACTTGTGAGTCCCCGGTAAAGTGGTTCTACATGTACCCAAGGCCTGAAAATTAAATACTAATAGTGGGCCTGCAACACTTATTGTGCGATCCACTGAAGTAACCTTGTAAACATGTCTCCGGTCTGCCATTCCAAACCTTATGTAGAGATTAAACTGCCCTTTTGACCTGGTAAAATAAACCTTTTTCCAGACATACGTATTATTTTGTAAAATACGTCACTCCATAGTGTAGGCCCTAAACAGCCCTTAGGGCAGGATGCAGTCTATTGAAAAGAAAAAGTAGGATATATGTTTTTAAGTTTTACATGTCCTGGTAGTGAAACATTCTTAAATTTGTTTTTCAATCACAGCAAAGCCTACCTCTCACATAGGATTGGGCGATTGGGTTACCTTATCACATTTAATAAGCAATAACTTTCATTTGGTAACAGGTAGGAAGTTCTAGTTTGGTGTCTAAATAATATTAATTACAACCCTTTTTAATTGTAATGTCAGATTGTAAGTCGCAATTCTGAAAATGCCACTTTTAGAAAGTTGCCATTTCATTGTCCTAGTCATTTGGTGCCTTCTGCCTGTATCCTGCGTTACATGACTAGGTGTAGCTGGCAGTTAGACTTTGTGTATTATTGAAAGAGAGTAAGCCAAAGGGAGAATAGGTGTTGAAGGATGGGCTATCTCTGACTTCATAGAGGGAAGGAGCTGTAACCTACCCCACCCGTACATCACAAAGGCTCTGCCTCAACACACCAACAAAGGGTTACACACTAGTCTTTTATGCCCCTAGGCAAGCTGGGGCCAGGATTGGGAAGCAGGAAATTCCAAACATCTTTTGGGGTGGAAACCCCTAGAACCTTCTCCTACCTCAAAGCTGGCATCAAATATATATATATTATACCCTCAGACCCAACTCTTCAGTACACACCTGAACCTGAAGAAAACTGTGAAGGTGGACTGCTGTGCTGCTCTGCTGCAAGATGTACTGCTACTCGATGTACTGCTACTCTGCTGCCCTGATACTCTGTTACCCCGCTGACCTGCTGCCTGGGTTAGAAGGCTTGTTGTGCATCTTGAACACAGGACCACCAGAGTGACCACAAGGACTAGTTGGCTGGCCTCCTGACCAGAATTTAGAGACAGAAAAGACCCTAGCCATCTTTAACCCAGCACCTGGACTCTATTTGCTGTGACTCCAATAGCTCAAGTAGTGCCACCCAGTCCTGGACCCTTAGAGGTGGGCCTGAAGATGCTCTGCCCGGCTGTGGTCCAAGTAGAACCAATGCAATGTGATGTATTGCAGCATTGTATCAGAACCACTGTTGCATCACACATACCTGATGCAGGGATTCTCAGCTCCTCCAAACTGCTACTTTGTGATGCATCCTTGATGCAGGACCTCACATTGCAGCCCCAAAGCTCCCAGAACCACCATTGCACAATGCATTTTTGGTGTAGGACTTTGCATCGCAGCCCTGCCTCACCGCTGCATGACACATCCTCAATGACGGACTTCACAACATCCAAAATCAGGATTTATGGTTCTTTGTTAAGTTGGCCTAACTTGGCCCCTATAAAGTGCGGGCCTGAACTTGTGACTTTGCCCCGGTCCGGTGCAACCAGATTACCACAGTTGGTGCTGTGTGCTTTTAAGCACTACTTTTACCTAAGTCTTTAAAACTGCATATTTTCAGTTCTATTAATTGGATTCCTGTCAATTTGATGTTCAATAATTTATTACATTTTCCTAAATTGCTGTGGGATTTTCCTTATGTTGTTTTTTCACTTTATTACTGTTTGGAATACTACTTAAATACTTTACACATTGCCTCTAAGTTAAACCTCACTGCTTTTGTGCCAAGCTACAAGAAGGTTTAGCAAAAGTTAATTTGGGTTTTCTTGTGTCTCACCCTGACAAGAATTGTGGCTGCTGCTTGAACAGTGCATCACCCTCCTCAAAAAGCTACCCAGTTTCCTTCATTGTTTAAATGTAGGGCAAGTATATTTATTGTTGTACATACCCTGATAGTGAAAAATCTCCAAAGTCATTTTTCACTGTGGCAAGACTGGCTCTCATTTGGACTAACATTGGTTTACACTGTTCAAACTCTAATTTTAAAAGTAATTTTAGATCCAATTTAAATGTTCCAGTCAGATTATAAATCATTACTAAGCATGGGACTCACTAAATGGAGGAAGGGCAGGACTTGAAGGCTCACAAAATCCCTGCAGTTTTCTGGAGACAGGGCACACTTAGGCCCTGATTTATACTTTTTGGTGCAAAACTGCACTAACACAGTTTTGCACCAAAACGTTTAGCACCGGGTTGCACCATATCTGTGCACCAGCCGGGCACCATATTTATGGAATGGAGCAAGCCGGTGCAAAGGCTAGGCTAATGTCAAAAAAATGACGTTAGTCGGGTGCGGCTGGTGGCATGGAAGAAGGGGGTTTTGCACCAAAAAAATGACGTTAGGCAAGTTAGAGCCAAAACAAATGACTCTGGCCAAGAGTCATTTTCTGACGCACAACCATCCATACCACATGACTCCTGTCTTAGAAAAGACAGGAATCGTGCCCACCACCCCAATGGTCAGCACGGGGGACCAGGGTCCCCTGGGCATGGCCATTGCACCCTGTGCCATGTATGGGGGCTTATTTCAGGGCCCCCTATGGCACTTTAAAAAATAAAATGAAATACTTACTTGTACTGACCTGTACTTACCTGGGATAGGGTCCCCCATCCTCCGCTGTCCCTCTGGTGTTGATGGGGGTGTCCCTGCGGCCTGGGGAGGGCACCTGTGGGCTTATTTCATGGTGTTCCACCATGGAAATAGGCCCACAGGTCCCTTAACGCCTGCCCTGACCCAGGAGTTAAAAAATGGTGCAACGCAAGCTTTGCAGCATTTTGTAACCCCCTCCCTCCCGTGCACCATTTTTGTACTGGAGTATAAATATGGGGTTAAGGCCATAGAGTCATTTTCTGCATGGGAACACCTACCTTGCATCTCATTAAGGCAAGGTAGGTTTCCACATCCAAAAAATGACTTTAACTCCATAAATTTGGCGCTAGGCGGGTCTAGCGCCAAAGTATAAATATGGAGTTAGTTTTGCACCGAATTAGAGTTAAAAAAAATGACACTAATTCGGTGCAAACAGAGTCTAAATATGCCCCTTAATGCCTGAGCACGTGCCTGGGCAGAAAACAGGCCAAGAGAGGGCCATGCTAGTGCCTGTTCATGGCCGAATGAGTTTGGGCTGGGCCACCTCACTTGAATTTAATATTTGTATCATCATAATTGACTGCAGTTGTAAATTATGGGTAAGAGAAAGTCAACTATTTTATCAATGCCTCCTAAGGATTACCCGTTGGCAGCCTCAATAACTAGATTCTTAACCAGTGCAATAGATGTAATTAACTCGGAGATTGATTGTGTAAAAGAGAGACTTGGGGTTACCAAGAAGGCCCTATCTAAAGTCTTGGATAATTAAACACATTCAAGATCTATTTCTTAACCTTTAGGAAATTAGCCAATTTGAAGTGCGGAAGGAAGGGAGTCACTTAGGGGGTTATTCTAACTTTGGAGGAGGTGTTAATCCGTCCCAAAAGTGACGGAAAAGTGACAGATTTACCACCAGCCGTATTACGAGTCCATTATATCCTATGGAACTCGTAATACGGCTGGTGGTATATCCGTCACTTTACCGTCACTTTTGGGACGGATTAACACTCCTCCAAAGTTAGAATAACCCCCTTAATCTCTGCATGTTTGCTGAAAACTTATTAAGTACATCTGACAACACTATTGTGGTCATTATGACATTGGCGGTGAGTGACAAAGAGGTGGAAATACCACCAACAGGCTGCAGTAATTTCCGCCAAATTATTACCATGGTGGTGATAACCCCCATAGACAGTCAATGTACCACACCATCCGCCAGGGCGTTAACACCATTCACCACTGCGGTAGCCAACAACAGCCAGGCGTAAGGCAAGGTACTACCCACCATATCATGACCTTGCAATCCGCCACGATTTCTGGGGTGGAACCAACGTCATCAAAAGGCTGACGGAAACACTGCACAGAAGAACAAAGACTCACCATCAGAGACACAGAGAAGAACCACTCCGCCACGGAACCGGAACTGCAAGTCTTCCTGGTGCTTTTCTACGCCATGCTCCACCTGGAACACACACGCCGACAAAGACGACGACGTTGAGTATTGCCACCTAGCACACAAGGAAGGGAGGGAGGAAAAGAACAGTGACACACATGCACAACACACACCATAAACACAACCAGCTGCAGACGTAAACCAATGGCACATGACACACAGCATAATAAAACAAGGACTATATTTCGGAAGTACTGAAAATGTATTAGCAAGGCAAAAGCCACCATATGAACCAAATATGTACAATTGTCCACAAAGGGCTAGTGTCCAGTCCAAAGTACTAAGGGCTCACATGGTCAAAGGGCAGAGTCCAAGGCCTAACTCGTTTCCTGATGATATCCTCACAGAACTGTGCAGGGGCATCATTATTGAAGTGGGCAGGCACCTCAGACGGGAGAGGGTGGTGGGCACCTCAGCCGAAGTCGGGAACTTGCCCACTGGTTCAGGAGGGGGCTCCATGCCCATTTCCCAATGCTGGGGAGTGCAAGGTCACAGTCTTTGTGGTGGCGAACTCGTCCACTGGTTCTGGAGGGGGGTCCATGCCCATTTCCCAATGCTGGGGAGTGCAAGGTCATAGTCTCTAAGGTGGGGAACTTGCTACTGGTTCTGGAGGGGGCTCCATGCCTATTTCCCTTTGCTGGGGACTGCAAGGTCACAGTCACTGAGGTGGGGAACTTGCCCACTGCTTCTGTAGGGGGCTCCATGCCCATTTCCCAATGTTAGGGAGTGCAAGGTCACCGTTTCTGAGGTGGGGAAATCACCCACTGCTCCTTGAGGGTGCTTCTTGAACAGCAGTCCCTGGAGGGTGGCCTACATGTCTGCTGCTGGAGGTGAGGGCTACACCATCTCAGCTGGAGGTGAGGGCTCTGTGACCACTGGTGGTGGTGGTGTTGGTACCCTGCCAGCCTCTGCTGGAGGTAAGGGCTGCTGTGTCTCACCTGTGGAAGGTGCCTCCTGGGCAGCCTCTGTTGAAGGGGAGGGCTGCTGTGTCTCAGCTGTGGAAAATGCCTCCTGGGCAGCCTCCGTTGGAGGAGAGGGCTGCAGTGTGGCAGTTGGAGGTGAGGGCTGCTTCTCTGTCCTGGCGTTTGGAGTGGGATCCTTCCCCTTCCTGGCTTTTGGAGTGGGATACTTCCCCTTCCTGGCTGTTGGAGTGGGATTCTTCCCCTTCCTGGCTGGTGGAGTGGGATCCTTACCCTTACTGGTTGTTGGAGTGGGATCCTTCCCCTTCCTGGCTGTTGGAGTGGGATCTTTCCCCTTCCTGGCTGTTGGAGTGGGATACTTCCCCTTCCTGGTTGTTGGAGTGGGATTCTTCCCCTTCCTGGCTGGTGGAGTTGGATCGTTACCCTTACTGGCTGTTGCAGAGGGATTCTTCCCCTTCCTGGCTGGTGGAGTGGGATCCTTACCCTTACTGGCTGGTGGAGTGGGATCCTTCACTGTCTTGCCTGCACGACTGGGAGGTGCCTCCACTATTCCCGTGGACTGTTCGGCTGAGGTGCTGGGCTGGGTCGTTGGGACCCTGCTCTTACGGGCAGGACGAGGGGGGAGGGGAAGGGAAGAGGTCAAGTTGGGCAAGGAAAAGCTTCTTAGGGACAGAGGGGCGGGATGAGGGAGGAGGGATGGGAGTGGAGGTTGAGGGAGCGGTTGTTAGACTTGGGTGCAGGTGGACTTGGGTGCAGGTTCACGGGCAATGTGCTGATGTGAGGTGGATGGCTGTTGGGTGTCTGAGTGCCTGCGTTTGGGTCCTTTTGTAGTGGGGGGACAGACAGGGTGGGAGAGGACACAGGGTACGCGTGGACGGATATTGTGGAGGTGTCTGCTAGTGAGGTGTGTGCCGCTTGGTGTGGTGATGCTGGTGGTGGATGTTCAAGCAGTGCATGCTGGTGTGAGTGTGGACGTGACTGTGAGGGCGGTGGAGGAGGAGGAGGGGGAGACAGAGGAGGCAGTGGATGTGGTTGTCTCTGCAACTGTCTGGTGTTTGCGTGAGTGCTTGTGGGCTGAAGTGTGGTGCCTGTGTTTGACTGTGCCACTCTTGTGTGATGTCTCATGTGCCTGCTTGTTTGTATGTGTGCATGTGATGGGTTGGGGTTCAGGAGATTGGGACTGGAAAGCGGTAGTTGGAGGGGGTACAGTAGGAACAGGGACAATGGCTGCCATCACAGAGGAGGCCAGAGCCAGATTCGATCTCTGTTGGGCTGCCAATCCACCATGGGTGCCCTCCAGGAATGCATTACATTGCTGCTTCTGTGATGCCAGCCCCTGGATGGCATTCACAATGGTTGACTACCCTACAGAGATGGATTTCAGGAGGTCTGAAGCCTCCTCACTCAGGGCAACAGGACTCACTGGGGCAGGACCTGAGGTGCCTGGGCAAAGGAGATGCCAACCCTCCTAGGTGAGCAGGCATGGGCAACTCGCTGGGGGGCTACTGGGAGGGTTGTGCTGGTACGGGGGAGGCGGCTGTACCTGCAGCTGGTGTGGTTATAGAGGTGACCCACTGGTTCCCTCGGAGTTGGTGGACATGGACAGAATGACAGAAGAAAAAAGGGGGGAGAGAGAGAAAGGGAACACTGGCTCAATTACAGCACCAACACCACAGTTGGCATACACAGCACTGTCACACACAGGGATCAGGATTGAGCACTATGTATTGCACTGCCATTGATTTGTTTAGATACCACAGCAAGATGAGGGCCGAACACTGCCAACTGCACCCCTCCTGGGACCCACAAAGCCCTGACTGACATGGAATGCAAACAGGCTAGGTAACCTGCATTTACCATACACCCATTACCCTTGAGCTGGATCACGCTGCAATGTCTGGCCTGGCATTAAGGGGCACCCACTAACTCACAACCACCACCCAGATCCCATGCCACCTACCAATGATTGTAGTAATGCCCACTGTACTCACCCCTTGTGGCTGCCGTGATGCCCTCAAGTGCCCATACAGCTCTGGGTAGACCACCGTCAGTATGCAGGCCATCAGGGGGGTCAGGGTCCGATGAACACCCCTTCCTCGTTGGGAGGCCATCCCCATCTGGTCCTCCGCGGTCTTCCGTGCTCAGCTTCTCAGGTCCTCCCACTGTTTCTTGCAATGGGTGCTCCACCTGCTGTAGACCCCCAAGGCCGCACGTCCTTGACGATGGCACGCCACAATCCCTTCTTTTGATGGGCACTGACCAGCTGAGGAAACACAGACAGGAGGACAATATTAACCATACAATCCAGCTTGTCACACATATGGCCCACCAATCCCGTTTCCATCACCATAGGCACACACATCGTCCGGCGCCCACCATGCACACTACCACCAGACATCCTCCCACCCTCCACCATTGACACGATGCTTGCACACACATCCCCATGCATCCTTCCCACATGCATGGTGCCCATGGTGTACTCACCTGTTGGTCTGGAGACCCATACAGCAGTCCATACTGGGGTAGGACCCCATCCACCAGTCGCTCCAACTAATCCAAAGTGAAGGCAGGGGCACTTTCCCCTGTCACAAGGGCCATGGTAGGTTCTAGCCACAGGTTACAGCAGCATACACAGTGTAGGTGTCGTTCTGTAGAAAGTCAGGAAACAAGTGAGGATTTGGATAGAAAATGGCGGTCACGTCTGCAGCAGTGTTTACCGTCACCGCTGGCGCAGATCCCCATTGGCCACTGTGCTCTATAGAGCCCCATATTAGCCAATGAGGAATTGCATGGTGCTGGAAGACCACCTTCAGCCATGACGCCTAACGTCAGCGGAGTTACCACACTTCCACCTGTCCCAAGATACAAGACAGGCAGTCGCCATTTTTATGGTGGTGGACAACGATCAGATAAACCATTAATGCGTCATTGCCTAAAAAAGCACATACAATGCCATTCCCACTGTCCCATCACATTGATGCTGTATGTACACTGAGGTGGTGGTTCTATTGTTCAAATTGTGACAGCCTACTAACTCTTGTGTCCCTTTGATACCTATCGCTGTGGATGAATAGGAGGAGGAGACAGACCCCGTGAACAGACCACTTGCGGACTTGGCTACGCTGGAGGATAGGCACATTATACTCACCTATAGACTGGACAGGACCACATTCACAGAGCTATATGGCCAATTGGAACCTGACCTGATATCAGCCATCCATCATCCTACGGGGATCCCCCCTCTTGTGCAAGTGCTATCAGTGCTCTATTTCCTGACAACTGGTTCTTCCCAAGTGACAGTGGGCTTGGCAGCAGGAATGTCACAGCCAATGTTCTCAATGGTGCTGGCAAGGGTTCTGTCTGCCCTGGTGAAGCACATGTGCAGCTACATTGTTTTCCCCCAGATGTAAGATTTGGCCACTATTAAGGCTAGATTCTATGCAATGGGCCATATCCCCAATATTATTGGGGCGATTGACTGTACACATATTGCATTAGTCCCCCCTCCAGTATGAACAAGTTTTCAGGAATCGGAAGAGTTTCCACTCACTGAATGTGCAAATGGTGTTCCTGGCTGACCAGTACATCCCCCACGTCACTGCCAAGTACCCTGGGCCGGTGCATGATGCATTTGTCCTGAGGAATAGCAGCATCCCAATTGTGATGGGCCAACCACAGAGGCACAGGGTGTGGCTAATAGGTGAGCCAGAGTCCCCACTCACTGTATGTCAGTGTATGCGTTGAGGTGTTATTTCCATAGGATTGTGTAAGGCTAAAGTTTGTCCCTCACTATTTGCAGGTGATTCTGCCTACCCAAACCTTTGGTGGCCCCTGACCCCTGTGAGGAATGCCAGGACAGGGGCTGATAACCGTTATAATGAGGCACATAGGCGAACCAGAAGAATAATTGAAAGGAACTTCAGCCTCCTGAAGACCAGGTTCAGGTGCCTCCATCTGACAGGTGAATCCCTGTGCTACTCACCGGGAAGGTCTGCCAGATAGTAGTGGCATGCTGCATGTTGTACAACCTGGCCCTCAGATGGCATGTACCTTTTCTGCAGGAGGAGGAGGCTGGAGATGCCCCTGTGGCAGAAGTGGGCCCTGAGGACAGTGGGGATGAGGAGGCAGAGGATGAGGATGTGGACAACAGAACATCAGTTACACGTCAATACTTCCAATGACACACAGGTGAGACAGTGGAACTGATCATTGCTCTGAATATTGATTTCATCTGTGTGACTGTGGCATGATGGCATTCCTTCCTTTGCATCTAAACTTACTGTTACCGGCTTGTCATCTTACAGATGTTGGTGATATGTCAACAGTGTTCTGATGTGATTACTACCGACAGACACAGCTCATTAATTGTATGCTATCGCAGTGTCCATATAATTTGCACCAGATGTGACTGTTCCCCTAAATGCACATTTTCAACACATAAAATACTATCCGTCAAGTTGTGTTCAATTGTGTTTATTGTGGTGATATAAAATTGAGGGTAAAGTGCAATGGAATGAGTTGATGGTAGAGGAAAGTCCAGGGTATTGTTCCAGTCTGTTTGTAGCACAGGTGCAGTATCCAAGGGGCCATAGAAGGGGAGCAAAGACAATTCAAAGTCGACAAGGTGACAGGGTGGGACACAAGGGGGACAATCAGGAGAGTCTCATTTCCTGGCGGTGATCTTGGTCTTGGCTAGTGTCTCTGGCTTTCTGGGTCACAGGGAACATTTGTGGGGTGGTTCACCTTCTGCAGAGGGAGGGTTGCTTGTGGCCTGTGGGAGGCCTCCTGCCCACTAGCTGAGGTGGAGGTGGTGAGCTGGTCAATAGACTGGCTAGTGGTAGGGGCCCGCTGGTGTGCTGTCGATTCCCTCATGATGTTGGCCATGTCTGTCACCACCCCTGCTATGGAGATCATGGTGGTGTTGAGAGCCTGCAAGTCTTCCCTGGTCTCCTGATGGTGTTCCTCCTGCAGCCGCTTGTTCTCCTGCATGTTGTCAAGAATCGTGTCCTGGGATTGTTGATGGGCACCCAGGATCTTGGTGAGTGCTTCCTGGAGAGTTGGTTCCCTGGACCTATCCTCCCCCTGGCGCACAACAGTCTTCCCAGTGTCCCTGTTCCTCTGCGCCTCTGTCTCCTGAACCGGTGCCCACTGTTACTGACCCCAGGTCCCTGATTGTCTCGAGTGTGAGGTGTGAACTGGGGTCCCTGTACAGGTGGACACACTGCTGATTGACGTGTCCTGGGGACAGAGGTGTGGGTACGCTGGATGGGTGCTGTGGTGTTGGATACTGATGGGGAAGGCTCTGTGGTGGACTGTGAGTGGGCTGCCGTGACCGACTGTCCGGTGGTCCGTGATGGGCCAGGTTGATGATCCAGATCCTGAAGTCCAGAGTTACTGTCATCACTGGGGCATCTTCTGTTGGGGGACTGGTTTGTCGTGACACCTCCTCTCCGCTAAAATTGGCTGGGGCACCGAGTGGGATGTAAGTGATGTGTTATGCTTCATGCCTGTGACATGTTGTACATCCCTAGCTTCCCCGCTATCGTTGCTGTTGCCCTGCCACCTTTGTGTATATTGATGGATTGTGGGATGTGCTTTTGTGTTGGGTGTCTATGCAGGGCTGGGAGGGCTGTCCATGCATTGGTATTGCATGCAGGGCAGGGCTGGGCATTGTGGTTTTTTCATTTGTGTAGGTGCAGTGTGTGGGATAGAGAGGAATGATGAGAGTGAGGCTGAGGGTGTGTGATCGCACACAGGTATGGGGGTGATGAGTAGTAAATGCTGACTCACCAGTGTCCAGTCCTCTGACAACTCCAGTCAGTCCCTCAGGATGCTGTGTTGCCAAGACTTGCTCCTCCCATTCTCTGAGCTGTGAGGGAGGAAGTGGGGGTCCACTGCCAGTCCTCTGTATGGCAGGCTGGTGCCTTGCTGCCACGGAATGTACTTTCCCCCCTAGCTCGTTCCACCTCTTCTTGATGTCGACCCTTGTTCTTGGATGCTGTCCCACAGCGTTCACCCTGTCCACGATTCTCCGCCATAGCTCCATCTTCCTGGCAATGGATATTTGCTGTACCTGTGCTCCAAACAGCTGTGGCTCTACCCTGACTAATTCCTCTACCATGAACCTCAACTCCTCATCTGTGAAATGGGGGTGCCTTTGTGGGGACATGGGTGTTGAGTTGTGTGTGTGAGTGTGGGTGTTTGGTACTGTGGTTGGGTGTGCGTAGTGGTGTGTGTGAGGGATGTATGGGTGTATGTGGTGTGTATGTCTAGTTGTTGCAGTGATCTAGGTGTCAGTCTGGTGGCAATGATTTGTATTCATAAAGGGTTGTGGGTAATGTGGGTGTGTGTTTTATAGTGCTGTGGGTGGAAGGGTGTGGTGTGTGTATGAATGTCAGGTGTGTGTTTTTGATATTGGCCAATGTGGTGTAGTTTAGTATTTGGGTGTTCATTTTAAGTGCACTGGTGTGTACCGCCAATGGTTTACCACCATTGAATGTCCGCTGTGGTGATTCGTGGGCATTGTTTTGTTGGCGTAACGGTATGGGTGTTGGTACCACCACTTTAGCACTGACTTTTGGGCTGGCGGATTTGTATATGTGGCAGTATTCTGTCGGATTGGTGTGTGTGTGTCATAATATGGAGAACGGATATTCGCCACCGTGGCGGTATGTTGGCGCCCATCACCGTGGCAGTAAGCAGGATTTACAGCCAATGCCATAATGAGGGCCTATGTCTAATAGCAATGATCCTGTGGGACCCCACCGCTCAAAATGGAAAAAGGCACCCTGAGGCATGCAAATACTCATTCAAGGAAAATACCCACTGGAACTAAGGGCCTGATTTAGATTTTGGTGGATGGGTTACTCCATCACAATGGTGACGGATATTCCTTCCGCTAAAATATAAATCCCATAGTAAATAATGGGATTTATAATTCAGAGGATGGGATAGTCTCAATCAAGCCCTAAGTTACCAATTATGCCAGTGATTCTTAAATTGTCTCAAAATAGTCAATTTGATACAGCAGTTCTACATCAAGCATCAAATTTAGCATGTCCAGAAGGCAATTCCATTAATGTTCATACTAAGGCTATTGAAGACGTCCGTACAGCTTTGATTGACCCCCATTCTCTCTCTACCTGAAGGGTTATTGAGTCTATACTCAATGAGCTGTTAGAACAAGGGTCTCCTAATTCCATTCGTCTTGCGGGGCCAGTTTGTGCAGGGACAACCAAAAGTAGTCATAGTACAGGTGGCAAGGTGGCAATAATGGGCCAGTGGGTACAGCAGGAATCAATTGTAACAGCTCTTTGAGCAGTCCAGCAGCAAATCCAAGATGTATCTGCCAAATGTCGAATGTAGGAACTTCGCCATCTACTTTAGACCTAGGGGTCTGGAATTACCTCCAGAAGCTATGCCACTTGTGATTGTGCTCAACAACATTCAATTATTAACCCAAATCAAAAAAGGACAATTTCCAACTACAAAATAAAATCACTCATTTGATGGGTAAAACGCTTAGGAACCCTAGCTGTGATGCCTTGCATAAAGACATTATTGCTGTCTGGAGAGTACCCTGGGTGGGTAAAAGCCTTAAAAGGGAGGAAGGGGACTTTGTTGTCATCAACTACAGGGATCCGCAGTTGGTTGGATTCTTACTTCATATGCTGACATGCCATGAGACACCACAGAGTAATATCAAGGCAGTTTCTCTTGGATATCTCTATAGATCCAGTAATGCTATGCCTCATAGACCTGTAATACCACCTGTGCCCATGTGCAGACCATTCACAAATGAGACCCATAATCAATTTACCCCTCTGGAACTGTTTATTTGACTTGTGTAAAATAAGGACCTAACCGAGAATAGGGATTTAGGGCTACATGCCCTGGAATAAAAGATTATGGCAGTAATTAGGGGCCTAGTGCAAAAAACAATGTCTTAAATACAGACCAGTGAAAACACTATTTTGAGAAGGCTGCTAACTGTCCCCATAGGTCAATCATTGTATTGTAAGCTTCACCTACTTTTATGTGCCACACAGAATAGAATTTATTGTACATAGAAGATTCTATAAAAATTGCATGTTTAATTTTCTGGCTCTCAACTTGGTCAAAGCTGGAAGCTTTGCTTAACCAAGCTGTGATTACTGACTGTTTGAAACATGTTTAAAGATTGTAACATCCAATGGCTGACACGTGAATGCCAAATTTGTTTGATAAGATACCCAGAACATTCCGATAACTCACAGAGTATTGATCCCTCAGTCAAAGTCAATGTTAATACTGACTTTCTGGCACTGCTGATGAGGAGAATAGAAGCCTTAACATGTGGCAAGAGAAGGGTGGTGGCTTATCAATCTCTACACACTAAAAACTTTATGGAACCCTATCAATACTTTGTATCACATCATCAACAGAGGTACTTTTTGGTCAGGTTCGATTTACCATCACCCATCTGTTGGTTTCTTACCCTAGAGATATGTTCTGTGAAACTTACCTTTGCATCATTTCCTTGTGATTAAGAGTCTGCACAATCCATGCTACATTTTTCTTTTTCGTGAACTTTATGCAGAACTGAGGAAACTCTTTCTAATTCCCTTGCTTAGGCTGCTTAATATAAGAATATGCAGACCAGCCCTATTTTATTTACAGTTACTGCAGTCCAAACTGGTGTGCCTTATGGTATACAGATTTTTTTTGTGGCTGCAGCAAGATTAACAAATATTGTGGGCAAGTGATGTAGCACTGACACAATCTGGTTTTAGAACCATGTCTAAAAGGGAAGATTGTTTTCATATGTTATGCACAAATTACTTTATGATCTGACTGTAGGGTTCCATATAATTGTTTATATCTGTTGCACCATGCGTAGTAACTCACAGATTGCTGGAATGATTGTTTTATTTCTTAATCAAGGCGAGATTTGGTTTTAAGGTTCTTTTATGTGTTTGTTATTTATTACTGTACTATGTATAAATTGCTTTGTGCTCTTTTATGGTTTTTTAAACCAAATAAAGATTTATTGACTGACTGACTGACTACTATTAAGGAACAGACACTTTTAGAAAGTTATCTCTTTCAAGCCCAAAACAAATAGGCTTCTTTGACGCCTGATGGCTCACATGGAGTGAGATATAAATTGCTTAAAGACAATGGACAAAAAGCTTTGGGATGTGTTCTTGTATTTCTTCCCAGCAGGAAGGCCTGGAGGTTGTGCCCAGCCCCATCCTGAGTTTCAAAGGATGCCTACTGTGTCAAGGGCAGATATAGTTCACACCTGGGTCTGTCCCAATTTTGTCCTTGTACACACTTGTATAAAAGGTGCTTTTTAAAGCATACATTATTAAGGATATATTTTCAACATGGCTTCCTGTCATTTAAAAATATATGATACACCACTCTTCACTGCACTTTCATTTTCCCACCAGCATCCTCCAATTATATTCTGAATTATATATTATCATTATCAGGGGATAAGAATCTGCTATTCATCCTTCATGTGGCTCCATGTCATCATGGTTAAAGGTGACTTACTGTATGTTGAGTAAATGCTCAAGCTCATTTATAAATACTGTTACTGCTGTGTATAAACAACATACATTAAAGTAGCTATGTTAATGCCAAATGAAGAGAAAGACCACATAAACACAATGTTAATATGTATTTTATTTGTGAAGTACCTTAGAAAGTTTCTCATTCAGAATATGAACTATTTAAGTTATACAGAGAAAACAAAAACAAAAAAAGATGACTACAATTATTTTTTAATAATATGACCAAACAACTGAACTCAATGCCTACTCAAAATGTACCAAATACTCTGAATAGGTATGGAAACACCTTATTAAAACTATAGGCATCATGGACTAGAAGGAGATTACAACACCCAGGTATTAGAACCTCCACATATGGTGGCTTGCGTTAAAACTAAGGGCCTGATTTACAGTTTGGTGGATGGGTTATTCTGTCACAAATATGACAGATGTCCCGTCGGCCGTATTACGATCTCCATAGGCAATTATGGGATTGTAATACTGTGGACGGGATATCTGTCACGTTTGTAATAGAGTAACCCCCTCAGCCAAACTCCAAATAAGGTCCTACATCTGTAGCATAAAATAGTAATACAGCTGTTGTTTGACTCTCAAGAGCTAGATGGCGCATGTCATACTGATTCACTGTTAAAAATAAGACTAGGCGGCATCCTAGGTGATCGACCAAGACATTAACCCTATAGGTGCTGCACCTGCACAGCCATTGGCCGACACTTGGAAAGGTTAGAAAAGCCCCTCTGATGCTTTGCACCAGAATATTTCCTTTTTTATCCTGAGGCTCGGGCTGCTTGAGAAGAGCTTCCAAAGCAGCCTGAACTTTTATTTTTGTATGTAATGGCGATCAGCACACAGAGCTGAAGGCCTCGTCTTACTTTCACTGAATCAGTGCTCAGGGGGATATCTCAGCCTCCAAGCACTGATTCTTATGAGAGAGGTATCATTGGAAAGGGGAAAATCTCCCAGTGGAACCTTCCTTTGGGATTGTCACAGGAGAGTAATCCCTAAGCAGGGATTCACACACTAGACACGAGGTGAAGGAGAACTGGCACCTTGGGCAAGAGCTTGTGCTCCCCCTTAAGTATTTTTTTAATAGTCTTCCTGTCCCTTGGGGGGCAGATGGAGGGAATAACCCTAATCAACCTCCCTAGGGTTGCCGGGGGGGTGCAGAATGCCCACTAGAGACCAGGGATTATTGATACTAAGACTTTGTAGGGGTGGGGGCTGCCCAGCATGGGAATGACCATTTCCCCACCCCACATAAATTGGAAAACAGTCTTTATGTCCCTCCCTGGGGGGCAGATGGGGGTAATTACCCTTGATTGCCTCTCATTGGGGTCAGAAAGCTCAACAGATGGCAAGATTTGTTTTAGCTATAGGAGTTGGGGATACTGCAATGGGTGTGGCCATGCCCTACCCACACTAAATGGGGCAACAGTCTTTCTGCCCCCTCTGGGAGGCAAATTGGGGTAATTAGCCTAGATTTGCCTGGTGGGTGGGGAGTTAGAAAGCCCACTAGAAGCCAGTGATTTGTTTTTAATGTGGCTCTGGGGGCTGCCCAGCACAGTCACGGCTATGGCCCCACTCCAAGTAAATGGGGAAAGTCTTTATGCCCCACTGGTGGCAGACGGGGGATTACCCCTGTTCTGCCCACTGAGGGGCAGTAAGCCCACCAGACATCATGATTTTTTTTTTTAAATAAAAAAATATAGGTGTGGTGTCTTCCCGCATTGGCATGGCCATGCCTCCACTCCAAGTAAATGAGGTAATAGTCTTTCAACATCCCTTAGGAGGCAGAGTGGGGTAATTACTCCTGGTCTGCCTCCTTAGGCAGAAAGCCTACTAGAAGCCAGGTATTTTTTTTAGATGTAGGAGTGGAGGCTGCCCAGCAAGGCATGGCTATGCCCAATCACAAGTAAATGGGACAACAGTATTTCTGCCCCCTGGGGCGCAGATGGGGTAATTACCCCTGATCTGCACTCCAAGAGGCTAAAAAAGCCCGTTAGACTTCAGGGAAAGTTTTTTTTTCAATATGGCTGGGGGATGCCCAACATGGGCATGGGTAACCCCATCCCAAATAAATGGGGCAACAGTCATTCTGTCCCTCTGGGGGCAGATTGTGGTAATTAGTCCTGTCTTGCCCCGGCAGGGAGGAAGAAAGCCCATTGTATGCCAGGGATTTTTTTAAAAAATAAAGGAATGAGAGCTTCCTGACATGGGCATGGCCATGCTCCCCAAGTAAATGGGGCAGCAGTCTCTCTGCACGCTGGGGGCAAAAGGGGTAATTACCCCTGATCTGCTTTGGGGGGCAGAAAGCCCACTGTAGATCAGCAATATATATTTGTAATAAAATAATGGAGTGGGTCTTTCCTATCCTAACATCCAGCATCACCCTCACCCCTAAAACCTCAACAGTCTTTGTTCCCCTGCAGACAAAAGCATCCCATTCCAATGGCATGTTTGATTTTTTCTGCATTCCGTCCATCTTCTGTTGTTTTTGCATTTGTCGCCCCAAGTAGGAAGGGTATGGCCAGACATGGGTCCTGTGCTTGCTATGCCACCAGATTCAAGCTAGCCTGGCTGATGAAGGGTGATGCCCTGAAACCGGTCCCAGGATGCTTGTTTCTGGTCCAGGGAGGACCTGCCCTGGCGGTTCGGACTGGAATGTTCCTATGGGGAACAGTGTCAAGACTGATTTGCATATGGCTGTGTCTGAGCTGGAATGGCATGGCAAGCAAAAAAACTGATGGATTAAACCCCGATCTGTGACTGGGGGTGAATGTTTGACTTTTCTGCATTCCGTCCATCTTCTGTTGTTTTTGCATTTGTCACCCCAAGTGGGAAGAGTACGCCCAGACGTGGGTCCCGTGCTTGCTATGCCACCAGATTCAAGCTAGCCTGGCTGATGAAGGGATACCCTGAAACCGGTCCCAGGGTGCTTGTTTCTGGGCCAGGGAGGATCTGGCCTGGCAGTTTGGGCTGGACTGTTCCCATGGGGAACAGGGTCAAGAGTGATTTGCATATGACTGGGTGTGAGCTGGAATGGCATGGCAAGCAAAAAAACGGATGGACTAAACCCAAATCTGTGACTGGGGTGAATGTTTGATTTGTTCTGCATTCCGTTCATCTTCTGTTGTTGTTGCCTATGGGTTACCTAGGGCCTACCTTAGGGTGACTTATATGTAGAAAAAAGGGAACTTGAGGCTTGACAAGCAGTTTTATATGCCAAGTCAAAGTAGCAGTGAAATGTTACACACATGCCTTTCAGTGGTTATTGGGCTACTATGTGAGGGGCACAATCAGTGCTGCAGGCCCACTAGTAGCATTTAATTTACAGGGCCTGGGCACCTCTAGTGCACTTTAATAGGGACTTACAGGTAAATTAAATATGCCAGTTGGGTAGGAGCCAATGTTACCATGTTTAGGGTAGAGAGCACATGCACTTTAGCACTGGTCAGCAGTGAGCAGAGTCCTAAAACCAGCAAAAACAGGGTCAGAAAAATGGAGGGAGGCAGGCAAAAAGTTGGAGGATGATCACCCTAAGGCTGTCAGGTCCAACACTGTCCATTTTTTAATGTCCAAATGAGTAACATTTTTTCTAAAAGCAGTCCATGCCCTGTTTGAGAATACATTGGGAAAATAAGATAACTTGATGCCACCTGATACAATTATCAAAAGGAAAGCTGTACTACACTAACATCTTCCCCTTTGAAAATCAGTTACTACTGATGCTCAAGGGTGGTAACTGATAAGTGATTTCAAACTGCAATTGTGGTCATAAACCATTGATGCATACAGCATGGACTCATAAATAGGAGGGGGGATGCTCCGTTCACTCGCCTTCCATTTTGTATTTCAGAATGTATTGCTAAAGCTAATTTACGATCTAATTTATCTTGCGCTGCGGCCTGGTTAGCGTCAAAATAAATGACGGTAACTGGGCAGCGGAGGCGAAGGGAAGACTGGGGGTTGTTCGCCAAAGAATGGTGCAACAGGTTAGAGTCAAAAATATTGGCTCTAACCTGACTTGCGCCATTTCTTAACGCACAACCCCCATGGAAATTACTCCTGTCTTAGCAAAGACAGTAGTCATGCCGCCCTGCCCAATGGCCATGCCCAGGGGACTCTTGTCCAGGGGGCATCTAACACTAAATAATGCTCTTTAGGTCCAACTTGAAGAAAGAAGTACAACTAGTCTGGCTCTTACTGACCTCAGCTGGAAGATCTGAGAGGGGAAAGCAACAAGAGAAGCCCTAATTCCCTAAAGAATGGAGTCAGCAAAAATTAATGGGATGGGCACAGAGTTGGTGGAAGAGCTGGGGCATAAAGACCTTCTCAGAGGTTTGAAGAACTTCATCAATAAGTGGTGGCTGAAAATAATAAGTGACCAAAAGTACTTTACATAGGCCATCTGTGATTTAATAAATATCTGGCAGATTTATCATATTTGGCTTCATGTACAAAGGCCTTGTGTGGTGGCAAACCTTGTGATTTACAAAATCGATAAGTCTGAACTGCAAAAACAAAAGCCACAGTGATATTCCTCAGGGCCTCATTGATCTGGCATCTCCTCTCCCCCTTATGCCAGTTCCGTTCTCCTACGAGCCGATGGACACTGTGATCCAGGTATCAAAATCCCCTTTTACGTTGCAGACAGCCTGTGTACCACCAGGAAGAATGGTACACACTTATGAATGGTGCATTGTGCAAGGGTATCTTACCTGGATAACACAAGTTCCAGAATTCCTGAACTTTTTTTTTTGTTAGCAGATGGCAATGGACTCCATCATGGATTACTGGGCATAACTTTTCTTGTGTATCATAGAAGCCTTGCTAGGAAGTCGTGTTGCTTTGTTGCTGCAAAGAAGTCTCTTGCTTCATTGAATCGGATTTGTGATTTAAGTTTGTGAAACACATCTTCTTGAGAGTTTGCTGAGGACAGCATAGTTACAGAGAAGTATACTGGCAGGTATTGTGTTTGGGAAAATTACGTTTCAACTAAGCTTGTTTAGAGAACAGACTTTTGAACTGTTCTTTGTAGCCAATAATGGCAAAAACATTTGGTACAATGACAGCCTTTTGAGCTTAAAGTCCTTTGTGAAGCGATTGTTGGAATTAAATTGTCACAAAACCATTGATAATATTTTGTAGAATTTATGGGTATCAGTGTTTTGTGATATATGGGTTGACAGGAAATTAACTTACAAAGCATTAGGAAATGTTTAATTATTTTTCAGTTGTATCAAGTTTATCAGATAAGAACCAATTTGTTTCAGAATGCGCATCTTCCCAATCCGGGTTCCGCAGCAACCACAGTACGAAACTGCCCTCATCGCCGCCACCGATGACATCAGAGCCATACTGGACAATGGCGAAACCGCGGCCCTCATCCTCCTGGACCTCTCGGCTGCGTTCAACACCATCTGCCACCACACCCTGCGCTCACGCCTCAGCAATGCAGGAATCTGCAACAGAGCCCTGGACTGGGTCACCTCCTTTTTCACCGGCAGAACCCAGAGAGTCCGCCTCCCTCCATTCTGCTTGGAGGTCACCAAGATCATCTGCTGCGTCCTTCAGCGAGACCATCTTCAACGTCTACATGGCCCCGCTCGCTAACACTGCCCGATTCCACAACCTCAACATTATCTCACACGCCGACAACACCCAGCTGATCCTCTCCCTCACCAAGGACTCCGCAAAGACCAACCTCCATGAAGGAATGAAGGCCATCGATGAATAGATGAAAAACAGCTGCCTCAAACTCAATTCTGACAAGACAGAAGTCCTCCTCTTTGGCTTCACTCTCTCCACATGGGATGACTCCTGGTGGCCTGTCTCTCTTGGAGCTGCTCCGACTCCCACCGACCACGCATGCAACCTAGGATTCATCTTGGATTCCTCACTATCCATGACCCAGCAAGTCACCCTGATCCCCTCCTCCTGCTTCAACACCCTCTGCATGCTTCGAAAGATCTACAAATGGATCCCCACCAAAACCAGAAGAACAGTCACCCAAACCCTCGTAAGCAGCAAACTGGACAACGGCAATGCCCTCTACGCAGGAACCATGGCCAAACTACAGAAGAGGCTGCAACGCATCCAGAACTCCTCTGCACACCTCATCCAGGACATCACTAGCCACTGCCACATCACAGGCCATCTGAGAGACCTGCACTGGCTCCCAGTCAACAAGAGAATCACCTTCAAACTCCTCACCCATGCTCACAAAGCATTACACAACACCGGACCAGAATATCTCAACAAATGGCTCTCCTTCTACACCCCGACCCGCCATCTCCGCTCCGCCGACCTCACCCTTGAAACCGTCCCACGCATCCGTAGAACTACAACCAGCGGCAGATCATTCTCGCACCTCGCTGCCAAGACGTAGAACACTCTTACCACCCACCTGCATCAGACCAAAGGTCTCCTTACCTTCAGGAAACTTCTCAAGGCCTGGCTGTCCGAGCGGTAACAGCATCTCCCCCCACCCCTTCCTCAGTGCCTTGAGACCCTCACAGGTGAGTAGTGCGCTTTACAAATTTCTGATAGATTGATTGATTTATTTATGCTAATGTGGCTCAACGAAGCAAAAATAGTTGTGCCATATTTACAAAGTGGTGCAATCCATGCATAGCGCCACCTTGCGACCCCTTGCGCCAAATTATCCCTACATCAAGTATAATGTATGCAAGGGGGGTGTTCCGGCATTATGAGGCCTGAAAAAATGGCGCAATGAAATCTACAGGATTTCATTGCGCCATTTTTGGCGTAATTTTTAATGGCTGCTGAAAGCATGCGTTAAAAGGGTGCACTCATTGAAATCAATGGGCCTCCTTGTACTTTCCTGCACTAGCGTAAAAAATGACGCTATTGCAGCAAACTGCCACAATAGCATCAAAAAACATGATGCTATTGGCCTAATGTGCGCCACGGTGCACCGTATTGTAAATACGACGCACCCATGGTGTCATTAGGTGGCGTGGGGGGGTAGCAAGAAATTTGGCGCATCGATATTGATGCGCCAGATTCTTGTAAATCTGGGCCAGAGAGTTGGTTAAACAGAGATATTCAAAATCTATAATGACAGATTACTACATTACTTTATTTGCCTTTAGGCATCCATCCAAAATGCAACTCTCTGTTCCCAGTTGACTGACAAGGCAGAGAGTGATATTCAGTGTTTCTTTTTTCTCTCCAATCCCATTCCCTTTTCCCTGCTTTCACTATTAATCCCTTGCATATTGTTTGTTGTTAGTGGGGAGGTGAAAGAATCCATTGATCCAGTTGGATCCAAGGTGCAAGGATAGTTCTTTCTGACACTGGCAACTACCTTGTCCTGTTTAACATTTCGGTCAGTGTGAGTTCTTATCTGTTTGTGCTTGGTATCAGACCTATCTATCTTTTTGATATCCGTCAGGCCTTTACTGTCTGCAATAGTGGTGTTTTGACTCCCTGATTCCTTGCTGGTCGAATTACGTTCTTCCTTTCAATGCTACCCATGCATAGCACAACTTATGGCATTAACACTGACTCATACATAAGACGAAATAGGTGAAGCCCTGAGACGTTTCAGTGCAGTACTGCATGCCAAATCTATTTCTATTCCTTCATCAACAGGGACTATCATCACTCCAGTGACCCCAGCACCAAATTGGACTTGAAGAGGATGCTGGTTTAGGGGATCAGCCAGGTAATGGGATTTTTCGCCAGGGTGAGATGCGATATAACCTAACATATTGCATACCAACCTGTTCCAGAGCACCTGCTTGTTTCCAAGAAGTGCCGGTACTCTCCAATTAAAAGTATTACGTTTTTCTTGAGATGTGCAGGTACTCTCCCTCTCAAAATAAAAAAGTGCCGGTACTCAGTACCGGACAGTACCGGCCCATTTAAAGCACTAAACCAACCCCTGATGTCTGTAGCCTCTTTATGTCTACCAATTGCTTTGTTGTCTGTATCCAATGGACACACCATTTTCCTCCACGAGCCATCAGCTTCTGACACAATCCGAATATGTGATTAGTGATGTTAGTTCTCTGACCTTTTCATTCAGACTGTGTAGTTACAGTAACAACAGAGCCGCGGATCTGTGTCAAGGTATGCATCTCCCAACGGGCGTTCTTAAGTACACTTCCCTCTGTGGTCTCCTTTGTGGGACTGAAAAAATGGTGGGTTCCTCTAAAAGTTATAAGAGGGACCTGAAGTCTTAGCACTGATGTCTGAAAATTATAGCAGTTCTACAGGCTTCTGGCGAGTGAGTGAGAAACCTATTTTCATTACTCACTATCCTCCGTGGAGGTGACAGGCTATGATTGGACCTCAGTCATTGATTACTTAGGAATATGGGTGACGGTAAGTGCCTCTAGGGAAGTTTGAAGAGGATTCCCATCCAAATGTTGGACCTGAGAATGATACCCACAGGGCTGAGCTGGGAACACACTATAGAATAAACCTTACTATCACACTATGCACGTTAACTAAGAGAAATACTAGAAACGCCATTATCAAAAGAAAATGAATAAACAATTTCGAGGCATATTTTAGAAAAGTGACGCTGCACACAGTGCAGCACCACTCTTCTTGCGCCCTCTAGCGCCCCCCTAATGCCACCATGTGTGCACCATATTTAAAATATGGCGCACCACGGTGGTAGTTAGGGGACTAGGGTCTGAATTTTTTCTGCTAGTCCA
This sequence comes from Pleurodeles waltl, assembly GCF_031143425.1. Taxonomy (NCBI): domain Eukaryota; kingdom Metazoa; phylum Chordata; class Amphibia; order Caudata; family Salamandridae; genus Pleurodeles; species Pleurodeles waltl. The sequence goes on along the minus strand of NC_090436.1, from coordinate 994,374,216 downwards.
GAGCTTTGCAGGATTACCGTAAAAAATGTTGACGTTAACCCTGCAAAGCTCACTGAGGCCCATTGAAATTAATGGCGTGCCTCCTTTTAATGCCTGTTCTGAGGCAGTGCTAAAAGTGCCGTGAAAAATGATGCGAAGAAATCTGTAAGATTTCTTTGCACCAGTTTTTCGGCCCCCCTAACGGGGAAACGCCTCCTTTGCATATATTATTCCTATTTCAGGCATAATGTAGAGCAAAGTGTTACAAAGTGGTGCAATGCACGCATTGCGTTACTTTGTAAATATGGCACGGGGATTTTGGCCTCGTTGGGCAACATTTGCGTCAAAGTAAATTACACTAATGTGGCGCAAGGAGGCGCTAAGGCCTCTTAAATATGCCCCTTTATTCCATACAGCTGAAGGAAGAAAAGTTACAAACACAAGAAATATCCACTTAGTCAAATTAGACAGCAGTCAGCCCAGTCTTACCTTGGAGTCCGCTCCTACCCAAATGTCTTGCCTAATGGCATATGTTTGAGGTTTTGGATGCAGGCAATGCTACCCTCTGAGGTATAACAACAATTGTAAGGTTTGATGTACCTGTCATGGAAATAAGGCAAAAGAGTGAAGGCTGCATAGTAATTCCTGGTGATATTAAAGCAATCCTGGTTGGATCCCTGTGAAAGATGAAGAAATAGGCTGACTGTCTGTCACAATTTGAAAAGAAAAGGATGCATGCAAGATCCTGAGCAATGGTTTTGCAGCCCAACAGTCTGAATTGGTAGTGTTACTCCAAATGATGCTGAGTGTGTAAACCGCAGTTTGCACTGTCTATGGTGTTGGGAACATTTCAAGATGGATGGCCTTTCTCCCTTGGGTGAGAATATAAGTGGTTTCCTGTGGACCGTCCCTGGTGAAGTGAAGAAAATCAGAAAGCTCTTACAAGCTCTGGTGACATATAATTAATTCTGCCTGAACGTGCAGGACAGCCCACATAGTAGCACTCTCTGGATTGGTAAATCAGATGTGTGTGGCTTCTCTGACTAAAGCTTGTGTAGTGTCTGTCATCACAATGCAGTTCCCGGAGGTTCAACCAACCCAAGTTAACTTTCAGGCTTCTAGATTTGCAGCACAATGTAGACTTACATGTCTGTAAGGTACCAACCAGTTCATGGGCAAAACATCCTATCTTGTCAATTCAAAGGACAAAACAGAGTGAGAGAGAGATTTTGGCTTTTGATCGCCAGCCTTGACAACCAGACCACAGGGAATGTGAAATTGCCAATCATATTTCGGTGATGTCAAAACTAAAACCCTTGTGACACAGTACTCTTTATGGATATGTTGATGTCTGGTGTGCACCTGCCATAAGTAACAAATAGTAATTTACTGACCATCGTCCGCCCTTATCTATAAGTTCCTTGAGGTGAAAAGTCTCTAGCTGACCAGTGCCTCAGGTGGTTGCTCATACCCCATCCAAGACCCCTTGATAGACAACTCCTCTGTGAATGGCAACGGGAGGAACACTAATGAAATGACTGCCCTTTGCTTTTCGGACAAACTTCTTTTGTCGAAGCCTACACCAAGGAGAAGTGAATATCTGATGGGCAAACTCACTTCAGACATCTGTGATCTACCCAGGGACAGAAGGCAAGCTGAGTTGTGAACACTACGAGTGCGGATGGCCATCATGAAACCTGGGAGAAATGCCAGCAGGTGGAGGTGGCAGGGGAGTGGAGTAGGTACTTTTACATGCTCTCCAAGGACTCCTCATAAGGAGCTGCATGAATACCCTATTGTGAGTGTGTTTTCATGAAGCACACCCAGACGTACTTCTGGGATGCTGGAATCATAGCCACCAGGGATGGTGAATAGCTATGTGTGTCTGGGTCTAAATTTTTGTGTGTTCGATTCTTATGGTATACCTTGTAGATCATATGCTCTGATCAGCATGTCGTGATAAGTGGTAATGGTGCAATTCGTCAGTATTTTCTAAAATATTCTTTTAATTTAATTAAATCATTCTTCGTGTAATTAGACAACTGACCGTTGTTTTGAGCAATTACGGCCTCTAGTGCTCAGCCTTGCATTAGCCTTCTAAACTTGGCTGTCGATTCACCAATTCCTTGATCCCCGAATACCCTTATGTGCTGCAGAGGGTCTGGGTGAAGAGCAACAAGGGGAAAGCACGGAAAATTGTAAGGTGCTATGTGAGTTTTCATATTGTTTCTGCCATTGCCTTCATGACCATTGAGACCAGTATTGCAAAGTACAGTGCCAGGGATACCAGTAGGCAAAGTGTGGTAGTCAGTTAACAGCAGACGAAATCCAACTGACACTCAGTAATCATATTACATTATTTTTGTCATGAAATGTATTTATTATAAAGCTAGTGTGAAATGACTTCTAAGATTCTAGATGTGACATTTTATATTTTTCTCTTACCAAACAATACTGAAGATTTGGCTGATTACACTCAAATTCATGCAGGAGGTGTCATGTCTCTCCACCTATATCTATGTATGATGTAAGGTGACAGGGTGTGCTGAAGGGTGTATTTTTGGGCGTCTTTGGCTCTTCACTGGGACTTTGGGGTGTTTTGTTATTTTTGCAAGGATTTGTCATCTGTGTGTTCTCCTAATCGCCAGCCACTCTCTTTCGTTCTTATGTTAATGTTTGATTTTTTGAAAGTTTTGGACACTAATCACTGCTTTGCTCGAATATGGATGTGACGTCAACTGATGTAATAGGGCCACACTATCTTAATATTTGAACTCACTTTGTCTTTCTACACGTACTCCTCATCGCCATATGTTGTAACAATGTGAGATACAATATCTGACGCTCCTAATCTTTACATAAGAATACTTGTCAATACACAAATGACTGTCTGTGACAGGTACATGGGGTCCTGTATGCTTTCTATAGCGGACCCTCGTTGGCTCTGTCGATGGAAATGTTCCTTTGACAGCCCGATGGAGTTGAGCCCATCAGAAGAATGCCAATATACCACTTGCCCTAGTTTGAGTTGACAGTGTGATGTCCTTTATTTTCCCGGCTGACAGAGGCCATCCACAAACATTTTGGGGCAGATTTAAGAAAAGTGGCCATGCATCCAATGAGGTGCCACTTTTCTTGCACCCCTTAGTGCCCCCCAAATGCCACCATGTGTGAGCCGTATTTAAGATACGGTGCACCATGACCTAGTTAGGGAACTAGTGTCAACATGCTTGACGCTAGTTTGGCACTTTGCCGGATTCGCATAAAAAGTGTTGACGCAAATCCTGAAAAGCACATTGAGGCCCATTATTATAAATAATGGTGTGCCTCCTTTTAATACCTGCTGGTGGAAAGGCAGAGATGGGGCCATGGGGGCCATGCACTACCCATGTACATGTCGTGGGCTGTGCAGGTCCCATCCGTCAGCACACTCAGAATGTGAACTGTCTGTAATAGCAGTAGTGTGCTTTCCGACTGTGCTGGCTGCACAGACAGTGTGGCGGCATTGGCCTTGGCTCTCCCTGAGAGCTGAAGCCAATGCCACTGCACAATCTGCACCGTCCGGCCTGGGAGAGGCTGCTGACTTGGCGGCAGCCTCTCGACCGTCGTAGCAGGCCCTACGTTTTGTAATATTAGTTTGTAGATTTAAGAATAGTTGATGATTTTAATAAAGTGGTAGAATTGGACAATAGTTAATATTGGAGGTAAAGGGAAGGATGGCACCAGCGCTTGTTCAAGGAGAAGCCAAGAAGGTGACATATTTAGATCTATATGACTGAACCAAAAAGAACCTTGTTTTAAACTAAAAGCTTTATGATTTTATAACTTAAACAATGAGTTTTGTTATTTTAAATAAATTTAGATATGAGTTTATTTAGATGTTTACAGCACTGAAGAGTTAGTTGATAAGGAACCATAAAGAGGAGGAAAAAGATTTTTGGGGCAATAACCATTGTTATAGATTCTAGTTTTCCTCATCAAGATAAATATAAGGCAGACCACAAATTAATTTTGTCTTCAACATACTTTAGAATGTATTCACAATTCAAAGTAACTGATTGTTTACTAGTGGGAGAAAATAATATACCAAGATACTGTTTGCCATATTATATTGTTGTTGGAAAGTATATCTGGGGTACACTGAAAATGTAATGGAAAAAAATCGGTTTTATTAGTGGTTTAAGTATACCCGAAACCTGAGAGTACGTTTGAATTAGGTTTAGCAGAGCAGGAATGGAGGATTCAGGTTTACTAATATACAACAGAACATCGTCAGCCTAAGCTGAAGTTTTTATAGTAGCATCATTAATAACAAGACTTTCAATTTAAATAGATTTTCTGATGCAGAGAGTAAAGGTTCAATCACAAGGAGAAAAAGCAATGGCAATAAAGGACATCCTTGTCTAGTGCTAAAAAGGTAAAAAAATATTAGAGATTTGTTTGTTAATGGATATGTGAGAATAAATTAACTGCCTAAATTAAATGCGGATAAGGTATGGAATAAAAAACACCAATGTACTTTATCAAAAGCTTTTTCAGCATCCAATGCCAGGGCTCCAGAGGGAACAGAGAAGGATGGACTAGCTTCTATGACATGGAATGATAATTCCGGCTGGAGTGCACTGGTCCAACTGCCACTGCAAATCTGGCAGTCCTTTGACGGCCAGACTCGTAATGAGACCCTATGTCTCTTTCTCCCACCAGCCTACACTGCCTGTCTCACTCTTGTAGGTTCTTTTTCATCCCAACTTTCTGACTTTGCCTCTGTTTTAATTTCTTTCTTTTCCATCTGCTTTATACCTTCTCTTCCTTTATCTCTCTTGGTCTCACCAACTGCAGCCATGATCACAAAGTAAGTACTGGTACTGACTCTGTTTTTATAGAATGTATTTCAGTGAAGAATATACGCTGAGGCTAGAGGCTCAGTAAATAGAACAGATGTTTTTCTACCACTGTTAGTTTTGGGTAGTTTAAGAAAGCTCCACATTCATATTTGGTCAGATAAAATAGTACTCATGAATACTGAATGGCAGATTAAACACATGCGATATGTTTAGTGACAAGAAATTAAAAGCATAAATCTGGACTTGTATCAATCAACTGCACAACGCTGTAAAACAAAGAATAAACACCGAAGGAGCATTTACCATACTTTAATTAATTCGAAATTGTCTCCAGCTAACAGCAGATTTTAAGTGAAATATAGCTCATGATAATTGCACTAAAGGTACATTGTACGTAATCATTAATTAACTAGGAATGTTTGTAAAAACACATTTAGATAAGTCCAGCACATTTCAATATAAATTCACACTGTCAAAACATGACATCTTCGTCTCATGACATTCATCATCTTAAAGAACATGTGAATGGAAGTGCTGAAACTGGAGGATATTATGATGCAAGTTTAAACATGCCAAATGCAACAGCTCCCTTTGATCAGTCGTACTTTGTAGTTTATTGCTATTTGTAAAATATTTTTGGGGGGTTTAGGGAGTTGTTAGCAACACTTGGCATACCCCTCTTTTCACGTACACACAGATAACTGTATTGGATAAAGCACAAATTGCTTATATTGGCAACATGTCTGTTGTGAGGAAGAGGGCTGCTTGGAGGAACAGCTTCTGAAAAGGATGAGGGGGGGGAAGAAAAAGAGACAGATTTGGCTGAAGATGAGGAAATGGGCGAACGTTGGCAGAGACAGAGAGAGAAAGGTAAATAAACCAAGAAGCAGGAGAGAGGGCTCAGCTACTAGGACAGCAGTTATAAGGGATAACCAGACCTGCAGTTCAAGGAGAAAGGAGACAGGGCATAGAAATTGGGAAAAGGGAGAGACAGAAAAAGGACCGGGAAGCGAATAATATGGGAGAAAGTAGATTGATAGAGTACAAAGGGATTGAGGTGGCGAGAAAACAAAACTAGACGAAAGAAGAGAGAGCGTTGGGTGGCAGTAAGAGGAAAACACGAAGGCTTGCAGGCAGGACAGTGAAACCTGAAGGAAAGTATTTGGAAAAGGGAGCTGGAAGGAAGGGGTTGTCAATGGAGTGAGAAGGAGAGAGAAGAACAAGGGGGGGAAGTAGAAAAGAGGAGGTAAAATTGAGGTCCCCTGTTCGATAGTGTTTCGAAGGCATGTCTAAATGGGACCTAGAAAGAGGAGACACTTTGCATAAAATGTCGAAACTGACTGAATGTTCTTGTCATATTTGAAATGTCCCTGAATGAATTGTCTTTGTAACAGAAAAGCAAAACTGGTAAGTCAGCAGATCCCTTTGAAAAGCCCCACTGTGAAATGCAAATCAGGCTGTACAGTCATTAGATTAGAACTACAAAGAGGTTCACTGATTTCAGAATTCTCCTCAAGTGCCTTCGATTTTTAGGTTTGGCTTGACAGTACATCTGTCTGAATAACCTACTGTTTGCATTATGCAGTGGGCTTTGAGACAGCCCCTTTCACCACTGGCTTGCTTTGGTTAATTTCCTTCAGCCATTGCTTTCAGACAGCATGAATCACGTTATTAATCAGCCCAGGGGAATATTTCTCTCTCACAATCTTTCTATTGGCTGTTTGGTGTATCATTTCACCTCCTATGAGGTGCTTCCATGGCAATGCATGAGGGATTATTTTACATATGTCAGGACTTTAGTGTGTGCTTGATCAATGTTGCATCATGTGAGATTTCGAGAGGAAATCTTGGAGTGATGCATTAGCTTCCCCTATTTGAAAGCTAGAAGTGAATAAGCATGTCGTTGAGCAATGTTTGTTTTCCCTGACCTGCCTTGCTAATACTCAGGTTGTTCTGTAGATGTGCAGCATCCATGTCAGGGGGTTGGGTATATAAAAAGGGGGCAGCCCTGTCACACTACCAAGTTGAGAACTCTGTGAAGAGATTCCTTCACAGTCCCCAGCTCTGTGATGTGACCTGAGAATGTTATTTGCCTAATACGATGAGGAAAACTTGTTTTCTGTAACACCTGTCCATTCTTAACAGCCCAATGAAACATCCCAATAAATATGGATGCAATCTAGATGCGAGGCCCATGTAATTCCACTGTCGCTGTAAATGACACACACTTGGCACCCGTGACCACAATCTCGTCCAAGGCACAACAATGCAGCACTGGCCTGCTATGTCAATGAAAGGTACACAGTCTGCCTATTCTTTAAAACCAATCCTTCTTTGCTTGTATATACTGTCAGGATACATCACCCCTCATTTACTATTCCAATCTCCGTGCCAGGCTGCAGCCTTTCCATGTACTATCGACCTTACCTCAAGGTAGGCCTCACCTGCCATTTTACGATTGCTTCAATTGTCCATGTAGGGCTGTCACACTTTGCTGCACCCCCTAGTTATGTCCCGTTTCTATGGTACATTGCATCCACCCACTATCTGTCCTGCTTCCCTCAAAATCACGTAGCACGCCTAGAAACACATCCACGAATTACCTTTGTGTGTCTATATTGTTGGCTGTGCTTTCTGAATATGTTTTCATGGACTGGTGACGTGCACTTGGTGTTGCACCATAGATGCCAGGCTGTGATCAGATGTATATGTTGGCTGTTCGTTGAATGCCTCAAGAAATCAAACACTGAGATCAAAAACCCTATTGAATATGAACCTATCTAAATTATACGTGGATACGCATTGGAATGATTCAATAGAACATTTAGCAGATACATATATAAATGTGCTCATAAAGATATGGAGATTGAAAATATAAGGTTTATATAAACAAATAAAGCAATGTAGAAGATAAAGTGCAAAGTTCGAAGAGCTCTTGGTGCTTAGTTGAGAAGATTCAGGTGTCTTTCCATCCAAGGTTTCTGTGAAACAGAAGCAGAGTAAAGAGTTACATTACATTGGACACAGGCAACAGTTTTCACCTGCACATTTCTGTAAAATCGACCTTTGCTCATCTGTCTCCTTGTGTATCAAAAGCATCTATGTACAGGTAGTTCACATTTGGAAAGGCGCATCTTATTGCTAACCATGGTTTTAGTTGAGTTCAATGTCCTTGTAAAACTGTTCCCCCGACTATTCAATGAAAATGCATATAGCGCAGTTTTGTAGAAGGTAGTTCTAATATAGGTCAGCTTTTGGGATATCCTCATAGGACATATTTGCAAGGAATAAATTTAAATGGAAATAATGTATGTAGTTAGTGCTTGCAGTCAATGCGACCTGCAGTTTTAAAATATGGTGGAGCGCGATGGCGCCAAACTCACCATATATTTTAGGCTTCTCCACATGCAGCACTTCTCTCCTGTGTCCACGAGCAGGAATGGAAAGGCTACCTTCCTGTGGTTTCCAACCAATCCTTGAGCTGCTCTCATGCTGTTTTCAGCATGAGAGCAGCTCAAGGATTGGTGGGAGCGGCTAACCCAGAGCTCATTTTGAGGCTGGGAGCCTGTGCTAGCATGCCTGCACCTGTTTGACAGTGCTGGGATTGCTGGGTCTACAGTGCGCATGTCGGGCTGGCCGTAGCTAGACAGCTGGCCAAGCAGACATATGCACTGTAAGGGGCAGCTGTGTTCCTGCAATTGCAGGATTCAGCCCCACCCCATTCCTTCAAGCTTGCGCTGTACAGAGTGCAAGCGTGAGGGCAAAATAAAATGGCATTAAATATGCCATTTTATTTATGTTTGCCTGCTGCCTTAGCAGCAGGCGGGGCGACGCCCCTCTGCTCTTAAGGAACAATCATCCCGGCTTGCACTCAAAATCTGGCATGGATCCGGCCCACCAGCACCTATTGGTGAACATAAAACAGCACAAATGACTCCAGTAAGCATGCTGAGCAAGATGTGCTTTGAATTATGTTGACGCAGTGATTCCTCATTTTTATGGGAGTAGGATAAACATCTTGTGTATTGTAAACAGCACCCAATGATACATACCACATACCACACAAAGATGAATCCCATGTAATTTACATTATCTAAGAGAAAGGACCACCCCTGCAGGACTTTTCTGAGATATGAACTCCTGTATTCCAATTGGACGGAACATGTGCCAATGTTTTGTTTAAACAACTTTATCATTTTGTAGTTATTTTATAATTAATCATTTTGGAGTTCCTTAGTATTGATTGGACAATTCGTATCTCTTTAATATTTTGAATTTGCTGTGCTGCTTCTTGCCTCCATTTTCAGTTTTTGTAATGTTAGTCCTTCAACTTGTCCAGTGTACAAAAAGGTGAACTGAAAACACCTTTAAAATGCTTTGAAGGCTTATACATAATGCATTAATGCTTTTAACACCTCTCATCTACTTTTATTATGACAGTGACTCTCTCTTTCTCCTTGGAGGACTAAAAGTAATGTTTTTGCTCTAACAAATTTTAAAAACACTTTTGATAAAATACTTAAACATTTTAATCAAAGCATGACATTCTTTTCAAAGATGTTATTTACTGGGCTCACCAAAGTATACAGAGAAGTGATAGATGAGATACATAAATTAATGTCGGCCACAGGTTACCCAAGGTCACATTCCAGTCCATCATTATCTTACATACCATGAGCCTCAGTTTGGACCCAGCGATATGCAAATCAGTCTTGACCATGCTCCAATGGGAATAGTCCAGCCCGAACAGCCAGATCAGGTCCTCCATGAACTGTTTTGCCCTAGTTTGTACTAATCAGCCAGGTATAGTTTGATTCCAGGAACACAGTGTGCACAGGACCAGGTTTGAGCATACCCATCCCACTTAGGGCTACGCACTGTAGTATACAAAAAAGTGATGGAAGGAATGCTTGAATTAATGTAGGCCACTGGTAATTATTCAGAGTTGCATCCCATTCTATTATTACTTTGCATACCATGCCCCCTCAGTTTGGAACAAGCTATATGCAAATCAATTTTGACTCCACTGACCTTGTCAGAGAGCTGCTCTGCCTCCAGTCAGCTCCTCCATCTAGTGCAGCCCGTGTCGGATTGAACTCTGACCCCGGTCAAGAGTTCGAGGCCCTCTGACACCCGCAGGCTCCTGCCTGCACCTCATCCCTGGTGCCTAGTGGGAGAGCTCTGCTCTTCTGCCAGGCTTCCGTATCGTGCCTTTTTCCTTTTCTGAGATTTTCCTTTTTTCTCCGCTTTTTTTCCCACATTCACTCTTATTTTCTCTTATTTCTCTCTCTCTTTCTCGCCTTCTTGCTTCGCCCTCCCCATCGCTGCTGCCCTGCAGCCCCACCCCCCTTTTTTGTGCCGTTTTTCCCGCTTCCGCCTCCCAGCTGTCCTATCCTCCCTACTTAATGGCGAACTCTGCGCAGTAGGAAGAGCAACCCCACTGACCTTGTCAGTGAACTGCTCTGCCTCTGTGCAGCTCCTCCATCTAGTGCAGCCTGTGTCAGATCGAACTACTGTATGACCCCGGTCATGAGTTTGAGGCCCTCTGCCACCTGCAGGCTCCTGCCAGCGCCTCATCACTGGTGCCTAGTGGGAGAGCTCTGCTCTTCTGCCAGGCTGCTGTATTGTGCCTTTTTCCTTTTCTGAGCTTTTCCTTTTTTCTCCTCTTTTTTCAAGCTTTCACTCTTATTTTCTCTTATTTCCCCCCTTTTTTGCACTGCTTTTCCCACTCCGGATCCCGCCTCCAAGGTGTCCTCTCCTCGTCCCTCTCCCTACTTAATGGCGGCGGCGTGCAGCGGGCGCGTTGCTGGCACGCCGAAGGCAAGCCCATCTGCACCCGTCCACGACCCGACCGTGACCAGCGTCAGGACCCTTGGACCTCCTGCCTGCCACCTCCACACGTCAGCAGCACTCCCCGCACTCAACCCAGAATGCAACAACAACTTCAAGCTCTCATCTCCGACCGACACCCACGGCCCCTTCAGCTGCCTCCGCTGCCGCCAATCCTTCACCACCACCAAAACCTTGGACCCGGCACACCCACCCGCAACAACAACCCGACACCAAAGACCCTGAAATTCATCCTCCTCAACATCTGCTCCCTCCATAAACACGCCAACGAAATCTGGAACCTCCTTGACAGCACCATCACAGACGTCGCTTTCCTCACCGAGACCTGGACCAACACCACCTCAGGCCCGGACATCGGCATCGCCATTCCCTAAGGATATAAGATCACCCGGAAGGACCTCCACAGCCGGCCCAGGGGGGAATCACTATCGTCCACAAGTCCAACATCTGTCTTAGCATACACTCCGATGACCCTACAACACCTTCATTTCAAACTACAGGCCAGCCCGACATCCACTTCAGGGGAACTCTCATCTACCACCCACCGGGACCCCACGCACCCTTCGCCGACTCCATCACTGACTGCATCACCGCACAAGCCATCGCAGCCTCCAACTACACCCTGCTGGGAGACCTCAACTTCCACCTCGACAACCTCCAAGACCCCAACACCGCATCCCTCCTAGACAACCTCCACAGCATAGGGCTCCGACAGATCATGACGGAACCAACACACTCACTAGGACACACCCTCTACCCCATTTTCACAACAGGAACATCAGTCACCATCAGCCACACCTCCAAACTTCCATGGACAGTCCATCAATGCATCCAGTTCACCTTCAACACACCCACCATCCTCAGACCCCAGCACCAACCACCAACCATCTCGTAGAAGCTGGGCAAGAAACACCGATGACCAGCTCACCGCCACCCTCGTCAGCTCCGCCCCTCTGTCCTACACAACGATGACCCGAACCCCGCAGCACGCACCTTTCACAAATGGATCACCAACTGCACCAACAATATAGCCCCCCTCATGAAGAACAACAGCAACCACGCCAAGAAAGCCAGCTGTTTCACCGCAGAACTCAGAGATTGCAGACGCACCTGTCATTGCCTCTAGAAAATCTGGAGAAACACCAAACCCACTGAAGCCCAAAACAACCTCAAAGCCGCCACCACACCCACCACCAACTCATCAGAAGCATCAAAAAGAAAGCAAAACAAGACAGAAACTACTCACACACACACATCCCACCCTCACAGGACCTCTGCGACAGACTAAACACCTACTTCCACCACAAAATCCAGGCACTTTTTGACAACTTCAATAAGGACACCCTACGTGCAGAACCCCCTCCACCGGAACCTGAAACCAACAAACCAGTAATCACCAAGTGGATCCCCCTCACCACCAAAAACACTCTGAAGTCAATGAAGTCCATACACTCCGGGGCCCCCAGGGACCCATGCCTACACCACATCTTCAACAAAGCAGCTGACACCATTGCCCCCAAGCTCTACCTCCCCATCAACCGCTCCCTAGCTGATGCCTCTTTCCCCGACGAGTGGAAACACGCCAAGATCAACCCCCTCCTCAAGAAACCCTCGGCAGACCCCACCAACCTCAAAAACTTCAGGCCCATCTCCCTGCTCCCTTTTCCACTGAAAGTCATTGAGAAAGCCATCAACTGCCAACTCGCCACTTTCATCGAAGACCACAACATCCTCAACGCCTCCCAATCCGGATTCAGAAAAAAACATAGCACCAAAACAGCCCTCTGGCTACAACCAACGACATCAGCTTTCTGCTGGACAATGGAGAGACGACGGCACTCATACTGCTAGACCTATCGACTGCCTTCAACACAGTCTCCCACCACATCCTGATATGCAGACTTCACGAAGCTGGCATCGGAGACAAGCCCCTCGACTGGATCCAATCCTTCCTCACTGGCAGAACCCAATGAGTAAGACTCACCCCCTTCCTCTCGGACCCCACACCTACCACCTGTGGAGTTCACTAGGGATCCTCCCTCAGCCCTACTCTGTTCAACATCTACATGGCCCCGCTGGCTGCCATCGTCAGGAGCTACGGAATCAACATTGTCTTTTACGCCGACAACATCAAACTCATCCTCTCCCTATCCAACAAACTCAACACTGCCAGACACAACTTCCATGAAGGCATGGGAGCAGTCGCCAACTGGATGTTAAACAGCTGCCTTCAACTCAACACGAACAAGACAGAAGTACTCATCATGGGCCTCCAACCTGACACATGGAATGACTCCTGGTGGCAACCCACCCTCCGAAGCCCGCCCACCCCCACGAACCATGCCAAAACCTCAGGATCATCCTGGACTCCAGTCTCAACATGGACCACCAAATCAGCTCTGTCACATCCACCTACCTCCTATGCAAGACCTTCAAATGGATCCCCTCAAACACAGAAAGACCATCACACACACCCTCATCATCAGCAGGCTGGACTACAGCAACGTGCTCTATGCCAGGATCAACAAGAAACTCACCCGCAAACTACAGAACATCCAGAACACCGCCACCAGACTGGTCCTCGACCTGCCCCGACACTGCCACATCTCCCAACATCTGCACACACTTCACTGGCTTCCAATAGAAAAAAGAATTACCTTCATGATCCTCATCCACACACACAAAGCCCTCCACGACACTGGGCCAGCCTACCTGAACAGGCGACTCAACTTCCACATACCCCACAGGACCCTTAGATCAGCCCACCTCTCTCTCGCCAAAGTACCCTGCATCAGGAAAACAAGAACAGGGGGACACTCCTTCTCCCATTTCGCAGCCACAGCCTGGAACGCTCTATCTCAGACAGGCTACCCCCCTCCTCATCTTCACAAAGGAGCTGAAGACATGGCTCTTAAAAGAACCACCTCAGTGATGGACGCTACACGACTCCCCCCTTCCAGTGCCTTGAGACCTTCACGGGTGAATAGGCAAGCTAAAAAAAAACTTATTGATTGACTCTACTCCAGTGGAAACAGTCCAACTCAACTGCCTGGCCAAGTCCTCCTTGAACTGGAACACAAGCAACCTAGGACCAGTTTTGCCCTATTTAGGGCTCATCAGCCAGGTATAGCTCGGTTCCAGTGACACTGCATGCACAGACTGATTTAGAAGTGGGTAGTATCATTAAATCTATAAATTTGTCAAAGAAATGGTGAATTCTATGTTTTGGAGACACTTACAATGACATCTTCAAACCTGACAAGTGGCTGGACACCTTGACCCTAGAATGGGAGTGGAACTCCTAGAGATACAGTTCAAGGAGCAGGAAGCTAATATATTGAAGTATTTTGCATCCAAGGTGGAAGGTGCAGAATAGGTAGGATGCACTGAGTAGCCATGGAATGAAAACGAGCAGGACAAGAACACAGAAAAGCATGAGTTTACTGGACAATCATAATCAAAGAAAAGGGTCTGTCCTGCCAGGATGCCCATCTCTACTGACGGAACATATCAGAATTACTCACAGCCTGCTATATATCACCATAATCCATTTAGTGCCTTATTCATAGCTTGGTAGAAGGGATACCCCACCACAAACTTGGAAGATGTCTCATCCACAATATTACAAGTGCATTATAGCCTATGGCACTTGAAATATGAGGGATAGGATATCCTTCACATTTTGGTGGTATCTCCCTTCTGCCAAACTCTAATAGGCTTCAGTCTGACTATACAGAGTCCTGTGCCAATGCTCTGTAGTAATGCATCCTGGTACATCTAATCTCTAGACGGACAGATAAGTACTGGGTATCTGACTCCAATAATGTCAATGAATGCATTGTGCTCATGTATACTTGTGCCTGTACCTGGATCCACAGTGACATCTACTGATAACTGCAATCTGGTGTATGGGGTGCTAGTGCTTGACTACACAGTAGCATTTAGCAGTAGCCTGCTCACTGTGCAATGCTAGATCCAGTGGCCGTATCAGACTCTAAAGTGGCATCTGAAAATGGTTTACCATACTGCACCCTTGCCTGCAAAGGAAATAGTAATGCGGTGAGCAGAATATTGAGCTCTGGTAGAATGAACTTCTATGAATGTCTTCAGCAAAGTGTGGGGAGCAGGTTTCAGTGAGACTTTCCTGGCAATGTTTCATTGGATGAATGACTAGTATTTTCACTATGGTTTTTGCAGAGTGCCATATACAGTAGTATTAGCACTTGTAATATGTTTTATTGATCTATATGTTAGTTAGTTAGTTAGCTTTATTTCAGTAAAAATCAATACCATAAAAGCACGTCACAATTCACAAATTCATAATTTTTACAAAAGAACAGGCTATATATAAAAATCATTAAATGTAAAACATTGGACTACATAAAAAGACCTTAAACATAAGACATTCTCCCTATGAAAATTCATACCATGTTATAAAATTGTGCAAAAGTGCAAAGTATTTCATGATAGATATCATGGATCCAGTATGTACCTGACTAAAAACAATGATTAAAATAAGAATAAAAGCGTTTCTGTTTAAGAGATATTAGAATATAAAGACATGAAGAATTCATTAAACAGTGGAAAGTTGATAGATGCATAGATTAAAATTCACGAATAAGATCATCAATGACCACTCCCATCATCTATTATTAGATTTTCCCCTGTTTTTTTTAACATTTTCAATCTGCAGTACCAAATAGATTCTAAATATTTTGCCAAACAGCAAGCCACTAAAACAGATGGATCAGATTTAAAAACTCTCAAAGCCAATAGGCAATTCCTAAAACCCATTTTTCTACATAGTGGAATAATCCAAAAAGCCCTCTGTTTATGGTATGCAAAACATTGAAAGGGGACGTGGGTTATGGATTCTTCCCTAGCGCAGCCCATCGGGCACATCTTAGAGGTGCAACTTGTATTAGACCATTTGTAAGTTAGGATGCGCAGAGGGAGACAGCCTATCCTGAATCTAGTATACAATGCATGTGCATGTGGGGAGAGTAATGTATCCATGTATTGCTCCGATTCATAGTGACATTTAATTTTTAGAAAACTGCCAGTCATGGATGGTGATGAGACTGCAGTCAGTTGTGTAAGTTGGGCATTAAGCCAAAATGCATCCTTCAGAATCTGTGTTGCATTTTTTGGAATAGATAACGGATCCTTCCAGTATGTCCCCAAACCAAGCAATACGAAGGTCCGTTCCACATACGCACACCACTTGATTTTTGAACTAGTGTTGTTATCCATCAGGTTGGCTAGCCCGCGTCTATAAGGAATAAGAGAATCTAGTGACCATAGACGAATCCAAAACAACAGAGGCCTAAGAGTGGCGATCTGATTGATTGGAGGCAAATTTAGATCCATTCGGATAGGAAGCATTGGAGTACTAGAGGGAACTCTTAGCAGCATCTTTAGAAAAGAGTTTTCCGCCCTTGCCAGATCGTCTAGATTGCAATGGCCCCACAATTCAGCTCCATAAAGAGCCCCCCCCCTTGCTTGCGATTTGTATATTTCAATGGCGGGCGTCATGGCAAAGCTAGAAGATCTAGCTGCAAATCTTACTATACCACTCGCCCGTTGTTTCAAGCGGAGGGTTGCCTTCTGGAGCTGAGAGTGCCATTTATGTGTATCTTCTAATTTCAGACCTAAATAGTCGAAATCACCAACTCTTTCCAATGTGGCACCCTCTAAATAAATGGGTTGCCTCATCCTACCTTTTTTATCCCCGAACACCATGCATTTAGTTTTTAATCAGTTAATTTCCAGGCCATGATCGTTGCAGAAATCCATAAACCTCGAAAGCAGGGTTGAAAGGCCTGTAGCTGTTTGTGATATCAACAAGGTGTCATCGGCAAATAGGAGTCAAGGAATCTTCTGCCCTCCTATTTTAGGGGCGTCATTGGAACATTCCATAAGATAAGGGATGCATGCATTTATAAATAGGAGGAATAAAGTAGGGGCGAGTACACAACCTTGTCTCACGCCGCGGGCAGTGGGAAATTCTTCAGTTAGTTCACCTCGCGGACCCCATCTAATTCTGGCATGATTGCCAGTGTAAAGATCTCTAATAATATTCAAAATAGAACAGGGAACTCCCAGTTTGGTCAAGACCTCCCACAATTTGCAGCGAGGTACTAGATCGAAGGCTGATTTTAGATCAACAAATGCTACAAATAGGTGGCCTGAATCTGCGTCAACAATTTTCCATTTAATGGAAATGAAGCGGAAGAGCTGGTCTATTGTGCTGACTTTTTCCCTAAAATCCGCTTGGAGGTGGCTTAAGATTTGGTTTTCCACTATCCATTTCCTCAGCCTGCTCAACAATTGGTGACAAAATATTTTTTGAAGGTTGTCAAGAAGACTGATAGGTCTGTAGTTCCCTGGGGAATTTCTCTCTCCTTTCTTGTATATGGGCACGATAATTGCCTCCTTCCATGAGTCCGAATAGGATCTAGTAATCAGAATTGCGTTGGAAATCCTATTAATGTATGGACTCCAGATGTTCTGATCCGCTTTAAACATATCTGAAGGGATCCCATCCGACCCTGGGGCCTTCCCTGCTTTTTGGGCAGTAATGGCCTGCGCAGTTTCTTTTAATGTAAAGGGAGGCAGGGAGAGCATAGGTGGGTAGGATGCTGTCATCTCTCCCGAACTTGGTACACAGTCCAGTGGGGAACCATACAGTTCCTTAAAATGAGAAAGCCTGGCATCAGGAGTAATATGTGACTCCAAGTTAGGTGCTCGATTCTGGTCGCTACGAGAGACCAGAAGCCAGAACCGTTTAGAGTCGTGGACCTTAGCTGCCTCAGATAATTCGCTCCAGAGCCCCTCTTCATACCCATGTTTGCTCTTGTTGCATGTTGATACATAATGGCGCCTAGCGTTAGTAATTCCTAATCTATCCTTTGTCCTTAGCACCTTTATCAAGGTGTTTTTATCCTCTCTGCACCGCTTGTTAAACCATTTGCTGCTGGATTGGGCACAAAAGTTGGTTGATGGCCTAACACATTTGGAAAACAACTCTTTCAAAATTGTAAAGAGGTCCAAATGTAGAGACGTGACTTCAGGTGGGGCAAATGTAAGGCGATCATCGAATGACTAGTGAGTAGAAGTTAATACACACAGTTTATCTCGAAGCTTATTTGATCTCTGAAAGGAGTCCCATCTTACCGTACGCCTATTGCTAGACAACTTCATGCCACCAGGAAGGGCAGAGGAGAATACAGCTCCAACTAAGAGAGATCTCTTATACGTGAGCTGAAGAGGGGCGTGATCACTGGTATATGGATTGCCCACTTCCACGTTTGATATGTGGTGCCAAACTCTTAAGTCTAGGAAAATGTAATCCAGTGTGTTGCTGTATAAGCCCCTAAAAAAAGTTGGTGTGGCGGGAATATCAGCTGGGAAGCGGCCATTACCAAGACGGCGTCCATGAAGCATCATAAAATCTATCATCTGCGTAGCCCTAATACAAGGTTTATATAAAGTTTGTTGTGTAGGATAGGGGTAGATATTCCATATGTTGTCTTCAAGCTGCATAACCTCTATAAGGTCTGAGTTGAGTTCAAGTTGGACATTAAAATCCCCTGCTATTATAATATGATATTTTAGACGGAGATCCGGGATTAAAGTATTCAATAGCTCAATAGTAATTGAACGATGGTTAGGAGGACCCGGCCTACTGTAAATATTTATACATAGAACAGGGGAGCCTGAAATTGGTTGGATAGCAATGGCCAGAATATCAGGGGAATCTACATGTACCTCCTTGATTCCTCCCACCTCTGTCGATTTTACCCAGGTACATAAGCCCCCTGCTGCCCTACCTGCTGGAGATGGCTTAGCTGGTTTAAAAAAAAACTGAACCCCGGTCTATACATACAGTGTGTTGCCAAGGTTTCCTGGAACATGCAGATATTGAAGTTTTCGACTTATGCCCCCCATTCAGTGTCAGCAAGTTTACCATTGATACCAGCCACATTCCAAGACAGGAATTTTGCTGTTGCTTGGGCAGTGGAGCGGGTTGAGTTGCGGAGGGTATCATCAAGGGTGTGGCTATTAATGTGCTCGGCAGAAGGTAGATTTGTGAGGTTATTAGTAATATCAAATTGTGATTTCAGTGGTGGAACGACACCTGATCTAGGTAGATTAGGTGGAAGACCTGTAACCGGTAAATCAGGGCTAAAGATGGAAATACAGGAATTGGGAAGACATAGTCAGTCAATGTCTGAGGTAGCCCCCTGAAGGTCAAGTTCACATGTCGTTTGGCCACTGGGAGCAGGACCAGCACTGATCGTGGGTACTGGATCGGATGATGAACCTTTGAAAACCTGGTGGCCTGATGGCCTGATATCTTGATAACCCACGGAACTACTCAAGGCTGAGTTGGCTGTTCTGGAGGGAGGATTCAGCTGCATATGATCAGGAGAAGGGCTGGTATGTTCATAGATTGTTTTACATTTTCTTGTTTGACCAAGGTAAGTGTTGAGTGTTTTATACATCCCCTCATAATGGAAAATACCTTGTTTGTTTAAAGCATTAGTGGGAAATCTCAATCACCAGGGCATTTACATTGAGGGAATTATCAGTCCCTCACAGACAAAGGTTTACCATGGTTATTAGCCTTATTTCACTAATTTAAGGAAGATCATGTTGTAAATTCAGACAAAGAACAAATAAAAAATACAAGAGCAAATAACATCTGGCCATGCAGCAAATTCTTTGACAAATCATGTGCTTCACAAAACTCAAGGTAAAGACTATTTTAAAAATATCTGTAGCTGTATTCAAGGACAAAAACATGCCTTTAGATTCTATATCTGTCAAATGCTTTTCATTATGTAATTGATCTAAAGTTAACCATAACATACCCCTTATTGGGAAAAATAAGAACACATTATTGGAAACTTTAAACAATGTTGTACACCATGTTTTGATATCATTACCTTCATGGCATTCTAATTGTCACCTCTTCTCTCTGTGGTTGTTGGTATTCCCCCACCTCCTGCATCACCTCCTCCACCTCCTCCACCTCCTGCTCCTCCTCCTGCTGATCCTGCACCCCCTGCTCCTCCTACTTGTGCTGCGGTAGTTGTAGTGGTAGTCGGAGCTGATGTAGTTGTTGTGGGAGTCATGACCGGAAGAAATGGAAATATGGGAAATGTTGGAGGCCACGGATAAGGATGAACAGGCACCGGGTATGGAAAAGGCCTGATCCTCACAGGAAACCTGAATAAAGGCCTTTGCAGATGAAACATATGCTCATAAGACTGTAGGGAAAAAAGGAAATGCATTTACGAAATGAAAACACCTTCTTTGAAGCCTAACTGCATTAACTGTATTTTTAGTGCTGATATTATTTAAATACTTCAGATTATGGTGATTTCCGATTGCCAAACAGTTATACGCCCTCTCCTTGCTGAAACAGCTAAAATGTGTTTTACGGTTGTATAGTGTTCCTTTTCACATTTCTTCTCGCAAGAGAGGCTTTTAAAGGTAATTTTGCACCAACTTGCTTTGGAAATCTAGGTATCTGTCCATACTTGCCTTCCATTTGATCCATTCCTACACAGCCATGGGGAGATTAGCAGATACATGAACTCTCTGTTGTTTATCTCCAGTATACAAGGGCACCATTTTATCATTAGTGTTATACATATAGGTTAATGTAATAAATAACTTTTGATTTAGTTTCCCCCTGTTTACAGATTTTTGGTTGTTGAAACGTTCTTGGGACTTTTTTTCCTAATATTTTGACAACAGTTGTGTTAAGTATTTGGTGTTCATTAAGACAACTTCAAGTTATTGGCTGTCCACAGCAACCAACAGATTGCGCTCCTTTTCATTCTGCAGAAATCTTCAGCTAGTTAAAATTACTTGACTACTATTTTTATTGCTTGTCAAAGATGTCCCTGTTTTGCTTCTACTTCAGATGGAGAGGAAACAGGAATAAAAGGAATTCCAACAATGCAGATCTCTTAATCTGAGTAATTAATTTATTAAAGCACTTTTTAAGGTTCGAGTAAATGAGGCTCCCAATTTGTTAGAGGCTCCACTGACCATTTCATTACGCAACAGAATTATTCATCTCACCCCTCCAGCTTACAAGCAGGTGATAATGACTCTCTTAATTAATCAGACAGGGCAGAGAATAAAAGAGGTGTTGGAGGTGGTTTGCAAATTAGGTGATCTTGGCGATTGGAATAAACCAGAGAGAGCCTCCCGATCAGAGGGTAGCTCAGATAACAACAGAGTATCTAGGAGAGACATGTTTATGGCTTACTGGAGGATGGTGTCAGCAAGTAGCAGATTGATGGCATAGATACCAAAAGCCTGTGGAAGATGTACTGTAAAAGAGGCTTGAATTTCAAAGAAGGCAGCAGATGGGTTCATAAGCAAGACAATAAACGTGTAACTCAGGGCCAGCCACAGCTGCAGGATGAAGGAAAAGAAAGGGAGAAAAATGTTTCTTCAAAGGGTAAAGAGGAGGAAGAGTTGGACAGCGAGTGGCTAACTTTTGAGAACAGGGACGGAGGGGAATGTGCTCGCAGACATGAAAGCATATATCCAGATCTGACTTTTGCAAAAGTTGACAGGTTTAAATCAGACTAGGAAAATGGCCAAGCTCCAGTACAAGGATGGGCTTGTAAAGATAAAAGACCCCATGTTGATGTAGAAATACACTGGAAACACAAACATGTGCAAAATGTCCGAGCATTAGTTGATACTGGAGCGAAGGCCTCTTTAATTTATGGAAATCCTAAAAAACAATTCAGGTCAACAGTACACTCTTACAGGATTGGGGGAAAAGCAGACCCCCACCGTGCAAACTACTGTACAAATGAAAATAGGGAGTACACCTAAAAGAGAAAATACTGTTTTGATTGTGCCCCTCCTGGGGTACATACTGGGATCTGACATTTTGAAAGGAATGACTTTATATTTGGATGAAGGTTCTTATCAATTTGCATCAAAGAGATACATTTCAGTGCCAGCTATGGTCTTCTGCAGATACCCCCAGTGAAGGTGCCTCTACCGCATTTCAGAAGGACATGATGAAATAAGCAAGATTATCTAAGACATGATTGAGGCTGGTGTAATAGCTCCAACTACCACTGAATGGAACAATCCCCTTTGGCCTGTGCATCAATCTGAAGGGCGCTATAGAATGACTATTGGTTACCAAGAGCTGAATAAACATACACGCCCGTTGACAGCTGCAGTACTCAATACCATCACTTTGATTGAAAGAATATAGAAACATAAAGGAGTCTGGTATGCAACTGTTGATATTGCTAATGCTTTCTTTTCTATACCGTTGGCCCCTGAGTGTCAAGAGCAATTCAGTTTCTCACATTCTGGGAGACAATTCAAGATGTTATCTTTGCCAATGGAGTATATGCATAGCCCAACCATCTGTCACCAGCTGGTGGCAGAGCACCTGGATGGAGTATCTGTCATTCCAGGAGTGCAATTGACCCATTACATTGATGATGTGATGATTCAGCGAAAGACACAAGAACAGGTGCAGGCTCAGTTAGAGCGGGTTGTGGAACTCTTGCAGAGTAAAGGGTGGATGATTAATTCAGAGAAGGCACAGGGACCCTCTCAGAATGTGAAGTTTCTAGAGAGTCAGTGGAATCAGGGACACAGAGAGGTGTTGCTGCAAGCAAAACAAAATATTTTAGAGTTTGCCACTCCCCGCACTAAGCAGGAGACACATCGATTCATTGGACTGTTTGGTTTTTGAAGACAGCATATCCTCATTTGAATGAGATCTTGGCCTCTTTGTACAAAGTGAAGAGAAAGAAACATGAGTTTGAATAGGTGAACAGCAGAAGTATGCATTTGATTTGGCAAAGGAGGCAATTCAAAGGCTTTAGACTTGTGGCCAGTCTAAGAAGGAGACATTGAGTTGCATGTAACCGTTCAGGGGCAATGTGCAAATTGGAGTATGTGTCAAAAATAGAGAAGAACAAGGGTGCTGTTGGGGTTCTGGACTAACAAGTTACCTGAGGCTGGGGAGCGATACACTCCCTTTGAGAAACAGTTGCTTGCATGTTAGTGGGCTCTAGTGGACACTGAGCAAATTACCCTAGGTCATAATGTGATTTTGAGACCTGAGATTCCAATAATACAGTGGGTGATGAGTTCACCTAAAATGCACCACGTAGGACATGCACAAGAAGGTAGTATCAAATGTTGGAAATAGTACATCCAGGATAGGGCTTGAGCGGGACCAGTAAGCACAGCCGCTCTCCATAAACAGGTGTTGCAAGCCCCAGTGCAGGATGTGGAGAGGGTGCAGGAGGTACCACAGATAAAAGAATCACACGTGAGATGGGGTAAGCCATTTGAATCCTTGTCTCCTGAGGATAGAAAACATGTATGGTTCACTGAGGGTTCAGCCAAATATGTGGGAGCTAAAATACATTGGAAAGCAGTGTCATATAATCCAACCACCAAAACGTTGTTAACTACTATAGGAGAATGGAAAAGTAGCAATATGAAGAGTTGTACACTGTGCATCAGGCTTTAAAACTTAAAACAAGAGTTACCTGGGATTTTGTCAGAGTCACCAGATCCTCGGGGTCTGCGCTCGTTCCCAACACGTCCAACACTGAACAGCTCCAAGACTCTGATAGATAAATCACAGAGGCTAAGAGAGTTCAAGAGGGGAAGCGGGGATTAGGAAGGGAAACAGCTGGGAAGGAGACCTGTAGTATGAAAAAGGTTAGAACACACAATATGAAAATTATATTTCCTGAAATCAATACTAGACTATGATTCTAAGCATAGTCATTCTGAAAACATGAACAATCTAAGAATTAAGTTTAAAATGACTAAGTTTCAAGATGGCCGGATACCTGTAAGGGAATCAAGATGGATTAAATGAAAACTTTCTTATTCAAGTACTTTCCTTTACATGAGAATCAGAAAAATTTTCTGAATAAATTTTAAACCAGTCATATAAATCCTTTTTTGAAAATGCATACTAGGACCATACAATATTGCATCTAGACACTCTGATCTTCTGTGTACTCTTAAAATGTTTCAACACAAATTGCGCATATTGTGGATTTATATATATATATATATATAGTAAACACCATAAAAGGATTGTGCACCATGAATAACACAATATGGATTCAGGAAAAACAAATCACATAACTTGTCAACTCGAATATTACATGATAAATATCTTAGAATAGTGGCATACAATAAACAACATGAATTAAACTCGAGGAGAGAATCGTGTGTCTTGCCGATTCGAGTGTCACCATGTAAAAAGCCAAGAAATGGTAGTACTCAATGAATATCAAAGTCAAATCATCATTAAACGAATCGCCCGTCTTGCCGATTCGTAAACCACAATGTAAATGCCAAGAAATAACAGCTCACAATGAATAACAAGATCAAAGTACAATGAAACGAATCGCGCGTCTTTTGCCGATTCTTAAGCCACCATGTAAATGTCAAGATATGGTAGCGCGCAATGAACAACAAAGTTAAAACACCATAAAACGAATCGCGAGTCTTGCCGATTCCTAAGCCACCATGCAACTGTCAAGAAATGATAGCGTGCAATGAATAACAAGATTAAATTATCATGAAACGAATCGCGCGTCTTGCCGAGTCACAAGTCACCCTGCAAATGTCACAAACACTCAAGCGCATATTTCACATGCGCAAAGTACTCTGTCAAATCATAAAAGAATTAGGCCCAAGAACATGAGAGTTCTCGATAACGGCGTCGGGAGGCCAGCCCAACCACTGTCTTACCGCCCAGAACAAGGATCTCCAAATGAAGAATGAAAGTCAGATGTCTGGAAGATCAAATAGGCCACCGGGACAGGAGCTCAGGAAGTAGCTGCTGCTCTGCACCGGGACCTCTGAATAGTGAACACTTGGAGCTGGGCTGGCTCCTTTTTATAGAGTCTTGGCCCAGCCCACTACCACACCCAGGCATGTTGCAGGGAAAGTCTCTAGAAGGCCCTGGAAAGGGACCACACCCTAACACACTCTGAATGCCTGCAGCAATACATTGCAAATGAACAGCATTTGTAAGCACATTAAAAATAAGTCTTCAGGATTGAACTCTGCAATGCAAAGGTTAAACAACAACATATCAGCACAATGCATAAATTACGTTGTTTTGAGAGTGCTGGGTTTTTGTATTCTAGTCGCCAATAGAATGCGCACTGCCCTGGTGTTGACAGGGACTTGTCATATTTACACTGATTCTTAGTCCACTGCCAATGGGTTAGCCACTTGGCTTCCCACGTGACATGCACATAACTGGCAAATACATTCCAAAGAGGTGTGGGGCAAAGAGTTGTGGCAAGGGAGGAATTGATGGAAGCAAGTAAAATTAAAGACACAACTGCATTTTGGCTCGTGGTTAACTCTTCATTGCTGAATGATAAACACGAGACGCCCATGGATACTGTCATTCCAGCCAAGACTTGGGTGGATTATTTCAAAAAAACTTTTGCCACAGAAACAAATGTTCAATCAGAAATGTTAAACTGTCTGAAGCTTGTAGGAAATGATCAGCTAAGTTTGGCCTTTAGTAATATTATAAGCGTGGATGATGTTAAACAAGCCATTCAAGACTGCCCCTCTGAGAAAGCCCCTGGCCCAGACAGAATTCCTGCCGATCTATATAAAGCGCTTCCAGATTTCTGGGGACCACTGCTTACCAATGTCTTGAGATCGGCTGTGGCAGGCCCTTTAGTAGATTCTTGGAAAGAGGCGATCATCGTCCCGATTTTTAAGAAGGGAGATAGGGCAGATCCTTTGTGCTATCGCCCAATCTCTTTATTGGATAGTTCAGTCAAAATTTTAGGTCGAGTGATCCTAAATAAGCTAGAAGAATGGGCGACTGAATTTCACTCCCTCTCAGAAATACAATATGGCTTTCGGCCAGGTGTGGGCACAGTAGAACAAACTCTTAATTTGACTCTCATAGTCCAGAAATATACCAAAGTCAAAAGGGGCTGTATACATCTAGCATTCATGGACCTGTCCTGTGCCTTTGATACAGTTAACAGGGAGAAATTGTGGATGGTAATGCTGGATATGGGCGTGGATAAAGATATAGGGGGTGATTCTAACCCTGACGGGCGGCGGAGGCCGCCCGCCAGAGTTCCCCCCTCCAGAACACCGCTCCGCGGTCATTAGACCGCTGCAGTGATTCTGGCTTTTGCACTGGGCTGGCGGGCGGCCGCCAAAAGGCCGCCCGCCAGCCCAGTGCAAAAGAGCCTTCCCACGAGGACGCCGGCTCAGAATTGAGCCGGCGGAGTGGGAAGGTGCGACGGGTGCAGTGGCACCCATCGTGTATTTCAGTGTCTGCAAAGCAGACACTGAAATACAAAGTGGGGCCCTCTTACAGGGGCCCCTGCAGTGCCCATGCCATTGCCATGGGTACTGCAGGGGCCCCCAGGGGCCCCACGACAACCCATACCGCCATCCTGTTCCTGGCGGGAGAACCACCAGGAACAGGATGGCGGTATGGGCTGTCAGAATCCCCATGGCGGCGCAGCGACCTGCGCCGCCATGGAGGATTCTAAAGGGCAGTGGAAAACCGGCGGGAGACCGCCGGTTTTCCGCATCTCACCACGGCCAAACCGCCGCGGTCAGAATGCCCTGCGGGGCACCGCCAGCCTGTTGGCGGTGCTCCCGCCAACCCTGGCCCCGGCGGTCCATGACCGCCGGGGTCAGAATGACCCCCATAGTCATCTTACTTAGTAAACTTCACGCCTGTACAGAGGCTCGGGTCCATTATTCCCGGGAGGGAGGTTTGACAGAGAAATTTCCCTCACTAAAGGGGGTTAGACAGGGTTGTGTCCTTGCCCCTTTTCTTTTTCTTTTGTATATAAATGGGTTAGAGAAATTTCTTTGTGAATCAGGGAAGGATTCCCCAGTCATCAATAATTCTCCAATCCCTGTACTCTTGTATGCAGACGATGCTGTACTCATTTCAAGGACAGCAAATGGCGTCCAGATTTTATTAAATGCTTTTAATACTTTTATGGGGAACCTCAGTCTTAAAATTAACAGAACTAAGTCATTTGTGATGAAGACCGGACCCAAATTAGCAAAAACGAAAAAATTTGTTTTAGATGGGCATGAGATACTCAAGGTCCCACATTTTACGTATCTGGGGGTCCCCATTGATGTAGATTTTAATTGGAAATTTGTAGTTAATATACGTTCAATACAATTCCAAAAAGCCATTGAAGCAGTTTTCAGGTTTGCGAAAAGACTCCGACATAAACCTGTTAAGGAAATGATGACTGTTTTCTCCTCTAAGTGTCTTTCTATTGCGACATTTGGAGCCGGGGTTTGGGGGCACGCAGAATGTACAGGACTTCAGACTATAGAAAATAATTTTTTAAGAAGGTTATTAGCAGTCCCCCGATCTAAGTAGGTTTGAGATACATATCTAGCTATATAAAACTTCAACCTGTAATATTGTTGGTAAAAATCTGGACTAAGCCAGAAGCGTTTTTATGTAGAAAGGTGATACAGGATTGTCTCCTCTTGTCACGATTTCTGGACATACCCTGGCTTGGATATGTTTATTACTCTCTCCTATCATTAGGATTAGGAGAATTTTTTCTTAAACCAGATACTTTAACAAGACAGGACATTAAGAAGGTTAAAGACATATTCTGGCAGAAAAACCAGGCCAAGACGCCAGCCTCTGGTGTAATCAGATCATGGACGAGGTATGAGACACAACAACTTCAACCAAAGCTGCATCTGACTATTATTAATCATGAGCGACAAAGGTTTTTACTCACGAGGCTACGTTTAAATATCTTACACTACCTGGTAGCATTTCCAGTATGTGGAACCTGGTTCAAGAACCTTCCTCCCTGTCGCTGTGATGGAAAGACATCTCAGAGTACATTACACTTTATGCTCTTTTGCACTTTATATGCTGTTCCGAGAAAAAGGTTTTTACGTCCGTTATTTTTGTCTAACAGTATTAGAACTAGCCAGCTTGCTTATTCCTACTTATATAATCTGGGAAATATGGACATAATTCAGGCTGTGTTAAATTTCATATATGCTGCCCATGGTATTCGGAAAATGTATTAATAACGTTTTTTAGTAATTTTATGATTGAGAAATTTGTATGTTTTATTTATTTGATGTTTTTTATGGTCTTTTTGTACCGAATAAAGTAATGAATGAATGAGTTGTGGCAAGAAATTTGGGAAATGCTAGAGCAAAGTACCGATACTGTGTATCATGTAGATGCTCACTGTCCCACTGATTCACTAGAATGTTGATTCAATTCCGTTCCGAAGACAAAGCCAAAATCTCAGAGGCAGAAGTGGCAACACAAGATTCAGACTTGGTGGGGATGGCTAAATGGGTGCACCAAATATGTGGACACCTGGGAGAGAAAGCCACTTAAAGGTGGGCAGAGATTTCAGGGATGCACATTCTCCTAGATATAATAAAAACTGTGATTTTACAATGTCCTATTTGTCAACACACACAGCAGAGATCTGTCCCGCAAACTGTCAAAGGTCAAAAGGGGAGAGGGAAGTTACCAGGATACATATGGCAAATGAATTACATTGGGCCACTACCGATTAGTAGCATTTGTTAATATGCTTGACAGTAGTGGACACCTATTCTGGTTACCTGTTTGCTGTCCCCTGTAAGCATGCTAATCAAACAATACTATCAAAACCTTTGACCTGTTAATGTTATATTATGGAGTACCGCTCCAGGTCCAGAGTGACAAAGGGTCAAACTTTAAAGGAAAATTGGTACAAGAGTACTGTGCACAACAGAACATTGGGTGGATTTATCACATTCCATATTATCCACAAGCCTCAGGACTGACTGAGAGAATGAATGGCTTGCTGAAAGCCCAATTACGAAAATGATCAGATGGAGCCTCGAAAAACTGGAGAGAGCAGTTAAAGGAAGCCCTCCAGATTGTGAATAACAGACCACTAACAAATGCTGAAACTCCCCTGATGAGAATGTTAACCCTGCATTGCAGATACAATCCCATGTGGCCACCAACACCATCATGCATTGGGAAATGTAACTTGGAGCCTTAGCTCCTTACAGAGCCACACTACAGGTTTTGACCTACATGCTTTAAAAGTGTACGCATTGAAACCAAGGGGCATGGCACTTTGTGAAACAGGTGCTGGAATACAGATTCTCCCGGAGCATTTCAGATTGATTGCTCCCAGATCTGGGTTGGCACTCAAAGGTATTCAGGTCTTGGGAGGAGTGATCGACACAGACTACCAAGGAGAAATCAAAACTATTCTCTTGAATAGTGAAGACACTGACTTGATACAATCTGGAGATAGAGTAGCACAAATGATAATTAACCCTGTGTATGGAGGAATAGTGAGGAAGGGGAGTGCCCCAACCCTTCTTAAGGTACGTGGGGAGGGAGGTTTTGGTTCAACAGACAAAAAACCCTGGTGCTAAGGTGTGGGTGGAATCCCCAAATCACCCTCCAGAACCAGCAGAAATTATAGCCAAGGGCCAAGATAATGTTCTCCTAATAATGAAACCAGGAAAGGAGCAATGGGAGCACATCCCAGCTGACAAATGGTATTTGCAAGAATGATCATACTTGTCTCTTTTACAGATCATACTGCAAGGTGTCTATGCGCTGACTGTGCTGTGTGGTCTCCTTTCAGGCGTGTGTGTGGGATCAGGGAGGACTGAAAGCCCCCAACTCAGAAATAATTGATTGACCACGTTGAGCGATGCCTTTACTACACCTGATTGAAAATGTATGGACCCACTTGGCATGAGTTGTACTCAACCGATCATATTGCTGCATGGGAGCCATGCAAAGTACAGTGGATGTCCTATCAACATGCCTAGTGGCTATCCCTACACCTGCAAAAATTCTACTGGGTACCTTTAATGTCACCAATGAGGATAGAAATGTGCAACAGAGTGACATGTTATCTCATTTTGCACCTTACACTTATTGTAGATTTTGCCAAGAAACAACAGATGAAAAGTGAGGCAGTATCACACAACTAACTACTTACAACATCACCCCTGGAGATGTATGTTTTAATTTCACCAGTAATTCATGTCAAATTGGAAAATGCACTCAACTGCGCCTCGAAGCAACATCAGGACCTCCTCAAGAGATACCGTGGGAACAAAAGGTACTCGGCCATTAACGAATGGATACACATTGCAAACGGATGGATAATCCTATGTCTTGTCTTCACGTGGTTAATGCTACTAGTCACATCAAGCATGGTAAAAAACCGGTTGGTTGGCTGTTTTCGGGTGGAAATACCACTTTCACCTACATTCCCGCTAATATAACTGGTAGACCATGTACCTTTACACGATTAGGACTGATGATGTTTCCATTTCATTCTGTACATACTCAGTATTCAAGAGAAGCTGTTCAATTAGGTGAAGACTGTGATGTCTAACTCCAGTTATTATCCCAATCAGAATATATAACCTTAGGTCTTTCTATTGTAGGCATGCCCGGTTTAGCTGTTTATAATACTCGAAAAATCAATAAGTTGGCATGCTTAATAGTTAAGAATATTAATCACACTTCTATTGCTTTTTCTGAATCTTTACTAGATATACTTTAAAGACTACTAAAGCTGCATTGCAAAACAGAGCTGCTATAGACTACTTATTATTAAAGCATGCTCACGGCTGCTCTGAATTTGTTGGCATGTGTTGCTTCAATTTGTCAGACCACTCTAAATCCATCCAGTCCCATATTGACACTTTATATAAATTGGTGAAAGGAGTAAAAACACGATGTGGATAAAGGGTGGTGGGATTGATTGTTCCAGTGGTTGCCCGATTTCAGACAATTACATAATGTCTTGGGTGGGATACTTGGGGTAATTTTTATAGTTATAATGTTGTGTTGCTGTGTACAATGCATACCTAATTTGCTTGTAATGTTCAGACCAAAACGAGTTAACTTCACACCAGTATATTATGAAGGCATAGGTGAAAGAATGGAGTGTAATAATATCTGTATTTGACCGCTGCTCCATCTTAACCACTGACTCCATTTTGTGCTTAACTTAGCTTCAAACACCATCACCGTCACATTGGTGGTGCAAGTATGTGTCCACGCACAATATGGTTTTCGCTCATGCCTTCACTCTTCGTGCTCTCTTCTCACCAAGGCAGGGACATAACACATAGGAGTGAGGGTAAGACAAGGATGTACCAGAAGAATGTTCATGGTACGGCAGGGAACAGTTTGGTCTTGGGAGGACACCTTGGGATGTGGCCAAATCCCGAATGTGCTCTTTCAACATGGACTGGTACAGCCAGCATTTGAACAACAGTTCAGAATATGGGAGGGGGGAGTTTCTAGAATTGTCCTCTCTAGCTTGTTTAAGGTATTTAAGAGGAAAATCTGATCACTGGGGTTAGAGACAGAGCTCATTCCGGGGGAGGGACGCCTTCGCCCGGTTCCCATTGGGGGTCATTTCTCTCTCTTTCTGTAGTCATCTGGTTGATGGCCCTACCTCACCCCATGATAATGTATTTTTAATTCTTATTTTAGCTTTATATGCAGATATGTAATCCATGATAAAAGTAGTGTATTTTCATTATTTGTTTCTAAGATCATTATTATATCTACTGCTGTGATTATTTCATTTTCCTCTGCGGCAGTCACCTACCAGAATTCTAGTCATAATAGAGGCATTTATTCCTGTATAAGTAAACACAGGTTGAAAAAAATAAGGGGCATATTTAAGAGCCCCTAGCGACACTCAAAAGCCACATTAGTGTAATTTTTTACGCTAATGTGGCGTTAGAAGGCCAAAAACACCATGACATATTTACAAAGTGGTGCAATGGATGTATTGCGCCACTTTGTGACACTTTGCACTACATTATGCCTGTGCCAGGTATATTGTATGCGAAGGGGGTGTTCACCCGTTAGGGGGGGCCAAATAAGTGGTGCAAGAAAATTTAAGAGATTTCCTGGAGCCATTTTTTTCGGCACTTGTAACGGCTGCTCAGAATAGGCATTAAACAGAGGCTTTCATTCTTCAAAATGGGCCTCTGGGTGCTTTGCAGGATTAGCGTCAGAATTTTTATGGTAATCCTGCAAAGCACCAGACTAGCGTAAAAAATTCAGACGCTCGTCCCGTAACTACTGCCATGGTGTGCCGTATTTTAAAAACGGCAGACACATGGTTGTATTAGGGTGGCGCTAAGGCCCATATTTGAGGAAACTTAAGGCCACCTTGCACCATATATTTTGACGCAAAAGCAGCACTAACTTAGCGCCATATTTATATTCAGACACTAGACCCATCTAGCGACAAAATATCAGAGTTTGCGTCATTTTTTGGGAGCGACACCCCACCTTGCGTTGTTTAGCGACAATGATATGCAAGGTAGTCATTCCCTCCCAAAAAATTACGCAAGCCCTCTAGTGCCATATTTATTGCCCAACACAAAGCCAACACACATTAAGGAGCCAGTCCCAAAAAATGGCGCAAAGTCCAATTAGTGTCAAAATGTAATGCCTGATCAGACCAGATGTTAAAATGAGGCCAACACACTAGTACAAAAGGAAAACACACAGAAGGAGTATTGGCAACCCCCTGGACAACATGGAACTGTTAATGCTCCAGCTTGGCACACTTCATAGATGACAGCAACAACAAAAGGTCTATCAGCTTGGCCGCAGCAACCCTAAACACCACCACAGCAGCCACAAAGGCAGTACAGAAGGCAGGAGAGGATATTTAGACAGCGCACAGCCATCCTTGCGCTCAGGGAACAAGATGTCATCAGGACCTACTGTCTAGAGCGGGAAACCATTGTATGCCTGCTGTATCACAAGGCGCCAGACATCACTGCAAGGGTGGAAACTCCAACAACTATTTCACTCATTACCAAACTCCTGACTTATGCTGGCCTGACGATCGTTTAAGACAACTGGACCACAAGTGGGTGGTATCTCCCAGCCATCCTTCTCGGCCTTCCTTACAAAGGTTTTGGACGCAATCATATGCCTCACACCTCACCACATCTGCTTCCCCAACACCCAGCAACTGCAGCAGGAGATCAAGCAAGGTTTCTACCAAATTGCTGGGTTCCCACATGTGCTGGGTGCAATGGACTGCACCCATGTCTAACTTGTGCCACCTGCTACAGCGGTGGCGGTAGGCGATTTCAGGTAGATTTGGACGCATCTACTGCTGCGGTCATTACGACTCAGAGGACCGGCACGCTTTCTGCGGCAGTGACACCGTCGCAAAAAGACTGGCGGGATTCGGGCTCAACACCATATTCACCTCCCATGCACAAATACAACTCCACCAACACACATGCATGTCCCCACACCCCTAAC
Source organism: Pleurodeles waltl (assembly GCF_031143425.1). Taxonomy (NCBI): domain Eukaryota; kingdom Metazoa; phylum Chordata; class Amphibia; order Caudata; family Salamandridae; genus Pleurodeles; species Pleurodeles waltl. The sequence goes on along the minus strand of NC_090436.1, from coordinate 994,341,162 downwards.
CACAAACCCCCACACGTTAACACAGAAAAACACACATTTATTATTTTTCATCACAGACCACATCCACGCACCCAGACAACACAAATACACACAGACACCTCAAACACACAGGGCACACACAGAGATACTCCCACACACCGATTGATGACATTTGCCCTACCTTCCTCAGGAATCAGGCGTCACCCCTGCAGGAATCCCTATGTTAATAATAGGGCGCCCCACACCGCCGACGTGTTTCCGCAGTCGAAACACTGATGTGCTGAATTGTGGGTCATGATTTGTTACCGCCGATGTCATGATGAGGGCCTGTGTGTAGGGATGGACACGTCACTGCACTCCTACAACCATACCTGGCCAATCCACAACTCCATAACATGATACTAGGTTACCAAAAGGGCATATGGGGAACTGGCCTGCTGAAAATGTACTAGGAGAGGCCCGAGATGCATGTGAATGAGGAGACATGGGACTTAGCAAGACTGGTCCATTGCAGAAAAAACCCACCATTCCCTCTCCTGTCACACAGGTGTCTGAAAACGTATTCACACATCACTAAAAAAAAATATACAACGGTGCCACACTGCCCATGATCCACATGCAGATACATATGACAGCCAGCAATTACCAACAACTGAACTGTGTGCAAGGGAGCTTTTCCAAGGGAAAGGGATGGGAATCACATGCTACACACAGGGCACAACACCTGTGTCATGGCACACAACACACAACAATAGGTTCAATGTCACAGAACATCACTCATCTGCAGGTCTTAAATGAAGGGACTGATGGTGACATATCAGAAAAGTGGTGCAGCATCCACAGGAGCACCACTATAATTGTTTCCCTTGCTGAAACCCACTGCCACCATGTGGGCCCTGTATGCAATAAATGGCGCACCATGCCAATAGTGTCAAGATAATGGATGCCATAGTTGGTCTCTGTAGGAATAATAAGAACGTACCTGACCATCTAATGCGCAGTACTTATGGACCCATTCTAAACTATGGTGTGCCCCCTCCGAATGCCTTCTCTGTGAAGATGTTGAAAGTGTCTGTGATAAATCATGTCTAGGAACTTTGGTGAATCCTCTGCACCAATTTTGCTAATCCTCCTATTGTGTGAATCTCACACTTGTACACATGCTGACTGGAACAGGCATAATCTGCCACAAAGGGTCACTAAGTGTTGCAATGCATGCGCAGTACCAGATGGTAACATGGTGGCCTGAGTTTGGCCTTATAGGGCTTCCATAGTGTCAAAACGAATGACACTATTTTTGTGTACGGAGGTGGTATGTGCCACTTACTTTAGGACACAGCATCAAATATGGACAACACAACACATAATTTGCATGGTCCTTCTGTCAGTCCATATTTAATTTGATAATAATTTGGTTCCTGATCCACAACCCATGATAGTAATGTCCGCCACCACACACCAATTCAACCATTCTACAAAACAGGAACACACACAATACCAGATGCAAGTCTGAGTCACCACTCTACCTAAAACTAACATCTGCCATGCCACATATGACACTACAAATATGCATGACAGGCATATGTTCTCACATTCCTTTGCAGCCGACCAAGGTTATGGCACCCAGCCATGGGTGATAACTCCTTTTGGCAACCCGACAACAGAGGCAGAGCGGGCATACAATGAAGGGGCAGAAGGACACGAAATGTGGTGGAGAGGACATGTGGGCCCCTGAAGTAAAGGTTCAGGTACCTGGCCCTGACAGGAGGAAGCCTGTTGTATGCATCACCCCTAGTATGCAAGATGATCCTTGATTATGCAATCTTGCATAACATATGTATTTGGACTAATGTTCCCTGGGATGAACTGCTAGATGTCCCCAGTGAGGTGGGGGATGACAATAGTGCAGCACAGGTGGAGGGGGAACAACAAAACACTGCTGTAGGAGTTTGCATGAGACAACGAATTGTACTGAACTTCTACACCTAGGCACTGTACAACAAAAATCACCCAATAAATATCACCATTAAATCACTTTGCACCAGATTGTCCATGGTGTAAGTCATGGTGTAACTCATACTCTTCTACATATACCATTAGAAAGTTGCTCATACCTCAGAGAGCAGGAAATAACCACAACAGTTACAAAGAATGTTGGAACATAGCTTGTGATGTAAGAGGGTCTGGTGCCTCCATGCGCACATCAGCATTACATAACTCACGTCCATGTGGCTGACGAAGGCATAGATCCACGCACCAGAAATACAAAGTGATGTAATGTAGGCATAGCACCAATTCTGACCCCTTGCACCACATGTTGGCTACGCCAGGCAAGATGTATGCAAGGGGGGCATTTATATGATAGGGGCTGTATCAAAATAGTGCACTTGGAAATAAGGAGTGGCTGCAGACTACTTGCACATTCCTCTTTGGGTACATTGTGTATCACATACACCCCATAAAGTGTCAAATATTAGAGACCCATGTGCAATGGTGCATGTTTCATAAGCCAAAAGTACATGTCCATCATGGTCATTACAAATGTGTAAAAGGGGTAAGTAAAGCCGAAGTGATGGGCAACATGATGCAGGAGTATTGTCAGTCAAGGGCTGTGTGTGTGTGCTGAGAGTCATGTATGTGCAGAGTAACATGATATTTTCACATATGTAAGCAGGAGTGAATGCCTCATGATGCTTCATCTGTTTCTATGTTTTGTTATAAGTAATGTTGCCAGTGGAGGCAACTACTACCTAACCATATGTAAAATATTTGACAAGTGCAAGCATTGTGGCAGTGTGAAAGGCTGGTGCTACGTAACGGCAGAACTAGGCCAGAGGAATAGAAGCTGTATATTTCCGCTGTGGGTGGCACCCAAAAAATTTAGACTCAACATCAACTTGGTTACACTGTTCCTTCATTTGAGTCAAGTTATATATCTTACTAAGGCTAGTTGCTTACATGACTGTTCCCTTGTAATCCAGTAGTCAATTTCCACTTTGCACGTGTAGCATATTCATGTATGGTGCCAAACATGCCAAGTACAACCATACTGACAGGGTTCCCAACATCAGTGTCCTGACATACACCATGTGGTGCCATATGTTACATATGACACAAACATGATGGAGGTATGTGTTGGTTCTATGTCTATGAAAACAGGGAAGCATCTGAGTGTTTGGATGCTTCTTCACATAGATCAACTACAAGAGTCAATATTTTAGCCAAAGGCCAGTATCCTGCTCCCCTATATTGTTAAACATATGTATCTGAAACATGGACATATGTCTGCCAGCCAAATCTGTGCATGTTCTTGTATGATTACTATGTGCCCCATATGTGTGAAACAGGTGCAGCACAGTGCTGTGCCAGCATCAGCAGCACCGAGCTGCGCTGCATTTGTAACACAGGCCTGCCCCATTTTACCAGGACTATGGAGCAGGCCTGCATCTGCACCTGCACTGGCACATAATTCAGCAGCCTACGCAGGCATATTTGGACCACAGAGCAAGTGTCTCTGTGTAGAGGGGAGAGTCTATGTGCAGGTAGGTATCCCTTCCTAGACGTAAGCATTCTAAAATGGTGATATGCCACTTCTATGTGTGCTGCAGAATGCAGGCTACATAGTAGTGCCAAGACATCCGTTATGTTATTTTGTTAATGTGCGGGAAGGGACACCTACGTGCACATAAGCAAACATCCATGGCATTTTACCTCTACTGTGTGTGCTTTCAAATGGTGCACACATATGAGAAGCAAGAAACAAGGATGTATCAATGCACTCTTAAACACTTTGCTATGCTTACACCACCCCTGGGCTGTTGTTAGTCTCTTGGGGCTGCCAACAAGATGTCTTCAACATCTGGGGCAGCGTAGAAAGCAATGGGTGTTACAATGAAACAGCCACTGCAACAACCATTGCATGTCCCCTGATGCAGAATACTGTGTCATGCTGCCCATATGTACATGGAGGTGTTACGCTACAAACAGCTGCATAACAGATGTACATATGGTGCAGTGAAAAGCACCACATGGGCATCAGGAAAATGACGCTCCAGTGGTGCTAGGGCTTCAATTATCTGGCAGTTTGTCTTACAGACAGAATTGTAATGTTTGCCAGTTGTTCAGTCCTAAGACAGAGTTGACTTGCTTACTCAGCTTAACAAATGTGTAACAGTTGTCCATACACGTAAATGTTCAAAAATCACTAAGCTCTGTGTATCTGTCATGTCTTGCAGGTGGACCTCAACCCTACACAATTGGAGAGGTGTCTGAGTTTGAAGACCCCGATGCAGCCAATTAAGTGTCACCATGCGTCATATGTGTCATTCTAGGGTTTTGTGTGAGAAGGTATGATGTGTGCAATGCAATGTTGAAATGGCATGTGTGACCAATGGGATGGCATCATCTGAGTTAGAATATAGACATCATGTCTGATGCAATGTTGAGGATGTAGAATACATAGAGTGTTGCACAAGTGCCAACCTGTGCGGCTATGGAATTGTGGGTGTTAGGAAAAGGGAAAGCATGGCCACATACACAGTGATGTCAGTCAAGTTATGTGTCAGAGGTGCTGTTTATCTGATTAACATGCCTGTTGCTAACATATTTGTCACAGCATTTTGAAAGCACTCTGTGCACACATTGTTTTAAGTTACTCAGGAAATGGTACAGATGATGTACATGTGATGAGGTCTCTAGGAGGCTTATGTAGGAGACACTTGCACAACTGGTGTTTCACTACCCTTTAGATATTAAGGAGCATATTTATAGGCCCCTAGCGGCACCCCTTGCGCCACACTAACTTCATTTATTTTTATGTTAATGTGGCCCAACAAGGCTAAAATCCCCGCCCCGTATTTACAGAGTGGCGCAATGCATGCATTGCACCACTCTGTAACCCTTTGCGCTACATTATGCCTGCGCCAGGCATAATGTATGAAAAGGGGGCATTACCCTGTTAGGGGAGCCTGAAAAATGGCGCAAGGAAATCTATGAGATTTTCTTGCTCCATTTATTACGGCTCTTTTAAGAGCAGGCTTTAAAAGGGGGCTTCCATTCTTTAGTGTGAGTCCCTATGCTCTCTGCAGGTGTAGAGCCAATATATTGGCACTACTCCTGCAGAGTGCATCAATAGTGTCATAAAAAATGACACGATTGCCCCATACCTCCCACCATGGTGCGCCATATTTTAAATACGGTGCACACATGGTAGCGGTAGGGGGGTGCTAAGGGGTGCTCGGTGCAGCGCCACTTTCCAGAAAACTGCCCCAATGTGAGGCAGCAGCCAAGCAAGTAGCCTTATTGTGCTGTGCAACAGTCAGTTGAGTACACAATGAGCATACAACTGTGCTCCAGATGGATGTGAGACATGTCTACGGATTGTAGCAAACTAGATGTGTACAGATTTACCAACATGATCTACCCATCATGATAATTGTGAGTGAGCTTGGACACATCACATGTGTATATAATGTGGATGCTGAGTGTATACCTGGTACGTAGGAAATGTTAGACATACATATGCACAGGTAGTTCAATAAGAAGGAATACTGTAGCTGCACCCAGTGCAGTGCCACTCTTCCTGCGCCCCTTAGGGCATCCATACAGCCACCATGTGTGCGCAGCATAATACATTTTGCACACCATACCACAGGGTAGGGGGCAATAGGTACAAAATCTGCAGACAATATAGATGTACTGTTCAGGGTTAGGGCAAACTATACAGGCACTAACCTTGAACTGTACATAGGGGCCCATTGTAGGAAATGGTGTGCAACCCTTTTGCATGCATTGGGTGTGTCCTATGTGCCTCCCTGTTAGACCTGACAGCCTTAGGGTGGTTGCCCTCAACTTTTTGCCTGCCTCCCTCCACTTTTTAGCAGTGTTTTTGCTGGTTTTAGGACTCTGCACACTTTACCACTGCTAACCAGTGCTAAAGTGCATATGCTCTCTCCCTTAAAACATGGTGACATTGGCTCATACCCAATTGGCTTATTTAATTTACTTATAAGTCCCTAGTAAAAGTGCACTACATGTGCCCAGGGCCTGTAGATTAAATGCTACTAGTGGGCATGCAGCACTGATTGTGCCACCCACATAAGTAGCCCCATAACCATGTCTCAGGCCTGCCGTTGCAAGGCCTGTGTGTGCAGTTTCACTGCCAATTTAACTTCGCATTTAAACGTACCTGCCAAGCCTTAAACTCCCCTTTTTCTACATATGAGTCACCCCTAAGGTAGGCCCTAGGTAACCCATAGGTCAGGGTGCTATGTAGGGAAAAGGCAGGACATGTACCTGTGTAGTTTATACCCCTTGGTAGTGTAAAACTCCTAAATTCATTTTACACTGCTGTGAGGCCTGCTGCTTTCATAGGCTAACATCAGGGCTACCCTCATATACTGTTTGAGTGGTAGATTCTGATCTGAAAGGAGTAACAAGGTCATATTTAGTATGGCCAGAATGGTAAGACAAAATCCTGCTGACTGGTGAAGTTGGATTTAATATTACTATTTTAGAAATGCCACTTTTAGAAAGTGAGCATTTCTCTGCACTTAAATCCTTCTGTGCCTTACAATCTATGACTGGCTATGTTAGTTGACAGCTCACTTGTGCCTTTCATTCAGACACCCCCAAACACAGGATGCTTAGTCACACCTGCACACATCTGCATACTGAATGGGTCTTCCTGGGCTGGGAGGGTGGAGGGCCTGACACGTACATGTCAAAGGACAGTGGCCCGTCCTCACACAATAGACTGCCAAACCCCCTAATGGGACCCTGGCAGATAGGATGAAACTGAAAGGGGACCTGGTGCACTTCTAAGCCACTCTTTGAAGTCTCCCCCACCTCAAAGGCACATTTGGGTATATAAACAGGGCCTCTGACCCTACCAACTCAGACACTTCTGGACAAGATACCACTGGGGAAGAAACTCTGAACCAGAACCTGCAACCTGCCAGGGGAAGCTGCCTGGCTGCCCAAAGGACTCACCTGACTACTTTGCTGAAAAGGACTGCTGCCTTGCTGTTGCCCTACTGCCTTGCTGTTGCCCTACTGCCTTGCTGCCCTCTGCTGAGAAGTGCTCTCCAAGGGCTTGGATTGAGCTTGCCTCCTGTTTCCTGAAGTCTCAGGGCCAAAAAGACTTAGGGGGTGATTCTAACTTTGGCGGGCGGCGGAGGCCCGAAGAACTCTTCTTGACAGGCAGGAAACCCTGCTTTCAAATATGAATATGTCACTCCTTAGTACACATTGGTGCATGATATTCAACAGTGAAACATGCAAAATGAAAAGTGCCACTTTCTTCCAATGACTAGAGTGACTAACTCTAAAAGGTATTTTCACTTAATCCTAGTAAATGTCAAAGTCCATTATAAATTGTATTCTATAACATTCAAAAGGAACCAGCTATTAAAGCCCTTCAAAGTCTACTTATATTTATTGAAAGCAGAAATCACTGGAAGAGTCAGGTAATTAATAAATATTTTGGAAAAGTACCTTTTAGAAAGTTACTTTTCTCCTACTGAAGATTCTGGTGGCTAATTTACATTATTTCTCCAGCAGCAGTCCAGCCAAGTACTTGCTCATATGAGCACAGGGACTAGGGCCTTGGTGTTTGGAAGTATTTTTCTTCCCCATGCAGGAAGCGCAGTTGTGATAGGCCCAAAAATTTTATTAACTTCAAAGCGGCCTGCCCTGTCATAAGTATATGTCAGGTGACACCTGCAATAGCCTTTGTTCCTCTAATCAGAATGGCACCAAACCCAGTAGGAAGAGAGCAAACCCCTGAACATTATCCTGGCCACACCTGTGGGTAAGCACAAAGGGGGCTATTCTAACTTTGGAGGAGGTGTTAATCCGTCCCAAAAGTGACAGAAAAGTGACGGATTTACCACCAGCCGTATTACGAGTCCATTATATCCTATGGAACTCGTAATACGGCTGGTGGTATATCCGTCACTTTACCGTCACTTTTGGGACGGATTAACACTCCTCCAAAGTTAGAATAACCCCCAAAGTCTCTGCACAAGGGGAGAAGGGTTTCTTCATCTTGGATTCTGGAAGTAAGATGCGCTGTGGGATTGTTTGGAGAAGTGCAAACAGGAACTGCGGTAAACATGAGTAGGGTTGCTCCTGGTAACTTTTATCTCATTCTTTAGGAGAAAGTGAAGAGTAATACCACCCATTTGCCGGTGCTAATAACAAATGTGGCACTCCAAGGAACCCTCACCAGAGCACTTTCCGACCGGTTTGATGTGACCTGAGAAAAGACCTGAAGGACTGGTCCTGCTTCCTTTTATACCCAGGACAAACAAGTGGACTCCATGGGTTGGTGGTCTGACCTCCTGTGTGGATACAGGGACACTTCAAGCTGAAAAAACACTTTTTTCTTGAAGACCAATTGCCCTTCTTGGAAGGCCAATTGTCTACTTCTATCTGGACCTGCCCTGGGCCCTGCAAAGCCTTGGCATGATTAAGCATCAAACGTTATATGAGCTTCCCCTGAAGTCTGGGGGCTAGGTGAAGAGGTTAGGGAAAAAAGACTAGCCACTGCAAAATTAGGACTTGGGACATTCAGAGAACCGGGACCAACCATCAAAGTCAATCCAGTGAAGACACAATTTTATTTCGCTATTGAAACAGATTTGTCCTGCTTCTAGGTTCATAGGAGCAGCAATTCCATTTCAGCAGGGACCTTTGCCCGGAAGCTATCTAGCCTCTTCAATCTCTAGAAAAGAGATGTACCTTTCCCAATGTAGCAACTGGGAATGAGTGAAGGTGCCAAAAGTATCCAGAAGACACAACAACTTCTCTGGGCACAAAATTTGAACATTTCCCATTCACAGCTTTCCCCACCAGAACGAACAACTTCAGCAGAACCTCACTCAACATCTACCTCAGTTGGTGAGACTGTCCAGAACACAGTGTGCTGCCTTGCCCTGCTGAGAGATACTCACTTCCATTTCACAGACTAAGGCCTCATTATGAACTCAGTGGTAATCACCGCCGACTGCCGTGGAGACGGTGAACAGAAGACTGCCAGTGGCGGTGGACTGCACACCGCCAAATAATGGTGCCAAAAAGGTAAACCTCCAAAAATCCTGCGACCTCCTCCCACTGCCAGGGCATACAATGGTGGAAAGGCATTACACCCCACCCTGCCACCGCCATGCAGGCAAATCCTCTGCCCACCAAATATTCATGCAAAAATTAGCATGGCTGATAGTGAATGCTGAACGACCATTGGCGGTACGGACCACCATGGCCAGTAATGGGACCCACCAACAACAAATGCACACATTGGCAAGTCTGAACACCACACACATGACACACATCCACAACACTATAAAACACTCAAATACACACCCCACAATCCTTTGCATTGCCAATAGCACAACTGAGATTGACAACACAACATGCATAAACTGAATCTAACATCACACAAGTCACACACACAAATACACCACCAAAACACATACATACCCCAAACACCATCACAAGCCCCACACACAACCACACAACAGCACCCACAACAGACACCATGGCACCCCCTAAGCACCCCACTTCACAGACATGGAGATAAGGACCATGGTGGATGAAATACTAAGGGTCGAGCCACAACTATTCGGGGTACAGGTGCAGCAGACACCCGTGGCCAGGAGGATGGGGTTATGGCAGTGTGGATAGTCAACAAGGTCAATGCAGTGGGAAACCATCCACGCACAAGGGACGACATCCGGAAGAGATGGAACGACCTGCACAGGAAGGCTCAGTCAATGGCATCCAGGCACAATATCACAGTAAAGAAGACTGGTGGTGGTCCCTCACCTACTCCCCCCTAATACACTGAGTGGGAGGAGAAGGTCCTGGCTATCCTGCACCTGGAGGGCCTCACCGGACTCACTGGAGGACTGGACTTGCGTAAGTCAACTACAACACCAAACAGTTACCCCACCTATAATGCATGTATCACCCCATCCCTCTCACTACCACCATGAACCCATCCCCTACCCAGTCCACCACACCCACATCCTAGTTCCCTGCATGCCCACAATCCCACAAACAGATCTATATCCTGCCCCCTATGCACAGTCACCTACCCCTGCATGGAATCCCAGTGGCTCTACAGCACCCACAATGCACCTCTACCCCTACATAAAATGCAACTAAATGTACACGAAGGGACCTTGCATGCCACCACAGGGGAATATAACCATCAAATAGTGCAGAGCAGTGCAGCAAATGCCGATAAAGTACCTGACACCAACCTGTCTATTCCCCCACACACAGGCACCACCACCCATGCCACCCGAATGGAGATGTCGAGTGCGAGCCCTCCACCTGAAAACAGAGGCACCACTCAGGAGAGTGCAGAGGGATGTATGGAAATAGAGGAACTCCATGGCCCATCACACAGTCCTGGACTGTCACCCTCCAAAAGCCCCACCCAGGACACAACTGACACCCCTACCACCCAGCCACCCTTATCAGCTCTGGCCAAATGACCACACACCCGTGTCTCCCGGCCACGGACTGGCGGACCACATGTACAGAGGCCAGAGTCTCCACCCACCAACAGGCAGGATGATGAAGGGCCAACTGCAAGTGGAACTGCCAGACCTGTGCAGGGGGCACAGGCACAGGGGGCTAGGGCCAGTGGGAGGGCATCGGTGGCCCAGGGGGGTGGACAAAGGAGGGATGCTGCAGCCCAGGAGGTGATATCTGAGGTCCTGGGAGCATACCACCATACCCAGGACAGGAAGGGCCAGATCCTGGCCACCCTGGAGCAGAATCAGAGGCTGCAGATAGCAAACCACCAGCAGGCCATGGAGCAATGGAAACAGCTCAATGCCATCATGGCCTCCATTGCAGGGGTGCTGCAGCACCAGTACCACAGCCAGCCTGAGTCCTCCACCCACCTGCAAGCCCCGACCACTAGCCAGGACACTGACCTGCCATCTACATCTGCAGCAGCTACTGGACTGGTCGCACTGCCAGAGGACACACAGGAAACCAGCACCCTTACCCCTGCAGCCCAGCTGCACCTTCGCAAACGTGCCCTCAGACCCAGAATTACCACTGAAACACAAGCCAAGACCAAGCCCAGCGCCAGGAAGTGACTCTGCCCTGAACTGTCTCCCTTTTGTGCCACTGAGCTACCTTGTTGACATGCCACTGCCATCACACCATCTTCCAATGGCCACATGGACCGCAACAGAGTGCTACCAAGAGCTGAGCATGTGTACCTGAGCATGTATTTGCACCATGAGCCCACTCCCTTTCACTGTTCCAACACATATGTATATTTTGCCATTCAATAAATACACCTATGCACCCAATTCATATGTAACTCGTCAATATGAGATATGAATTGTGAGTGTGTATGCATTAGCCAGTTAATATCATTATCACACCTTTATTGCAGTGAAGACATCAGCTTCATTGAACAGTGCCTTAGAGTCATTGGAAGTATAGGCGGATTAACTGGGTTCTGAGGTTGAGATCTTCCCCCTCTTCTTCCTCACCATCACTCTCATCCCATCTCTGAGGTTGCAGGGCTGGTTGGGCAGCACCCTCCTCTTCTGGAAGGGGGATAGCTTTCCTCACAGCCAAGTTGTGCAGCATGCAGCAGGCCACCATTATCTTACACACCTTGTGAAGGACATATTACAGGGATTCCCCTGAGAGATGGAGGCAGCAAAATCTAGCATTCAGACCGATTGTGCGCTCAATCACCCTCTTAGTACGTCCATGGGCCTCATTATAATTCCTCTCTGCATCTGTCCTGGGATTCCTCACTGGTGTCAGTAGCCATTGCGACTTGGGGTCGCCAGAATCACCTGCAAAAGTGGTCGAAAGAGGACTTGAACAAACTGCCTTTACTTGCATACAGCATAGCTGTCAGCAATGTACTAACCAGTGTCATACACACTCACCTATGAGCCAACCTCTCTCCCCTTGTAGTTGTTCCATCATGTGTGGCACACTGCTGTTTCTCAGGACAAATGAATAATGGGCTGAGCCTGGGACCCTGGCATTGACACGTGATATGTACTAATCAGCAGTACACACCAATTGTACATTCATGGAGTGAAGTTCAAGATTCCTATAAACCTGTTCATTCACTCATGGTGGTATGAGAGCTATGTGGGTTCCATCAATGGCACCTATCACCTGGGGAGTATTGGCGAAGGCATAAAATTCTGATTTGATGGCGGGGAGCTCAGCCCTTTGGGGAAACTGGTCTTAGGTTTGCAAGTGTTGAACTTAGACATCCAGGAATCTGGACAGGATTTGGCTGAACATTGGCTGTGAGACCCCTGCACCCAAGCCCACTGTCACCTGAAATGAGCCTGTAGCCAAAAAATAGAGCACAGATAGCACTTGCACAGTTGTAGGAATGGCATGCTGATTTCAATTTGCCGGTTTCAGAACAGGATCCATTAATGCACAGAGGTCATGGATTGTAGCTCTATTGAGTTTGTAGGTGATAAGGATGTGACGTTCCGCCATAGTTTCCAGATCTACCAGGTGTCTGTATACAGATGGGGCCCTCCCTTGCCACATGGGTCTGTATCTATGGGGGAGGAAAGAACACATTCTGAGTGTCAACTTACACTTGCATCCCATGATGTCACTGTTTTTTCCAAAATGCAACACGTAGGTAACACACACAAACAGAAAGAATGAGGTACTCCGTCAGGCAAATGTGTGCTGAGTTAATTCTGTCATAATGGCATCACAGTGTGGACACACTTCCAAAGATAGGTACATGTGAGGATCATAGAATGATGTCAGCAAGCGACAAAGGGGAGAGAGATTTGGCCATGGATGAGGCCCCTGGCCAGGCTATGGAGACGTGGTGGTAGTAAAATGGCAGCCTTCTGCCATCCAGGTATGATAGAGTGGAAGTGACTTCATCCCGCGGGAGTTATTCGTCATGGCGGATTGAGGTGTTCACCGCCGTGCACCTGATCATTAAATTACATGGTTGTCAATGGGGAACCTGGGCCAATTATGATCGCCGCCGGCGGTGACGGAGCACACCGCTGTGCTACCTATGCCATTTTGTCACACCCTTGACACTTGACTCCTGATTCCCGTTAAGGGTAGTACTCCACCGCATGTGCTGCTGTGTCCTGACTCTGGTCCCTGAGATGGCACGTGTTACAGGGGAACGGCTCCGGCCTTCACCGCGGAGGAGCTTGAGAAGCTGGTGGACCCCTGTATGCGAAGTTGTATGGGCGACCAGAGGAGCAGGTGAGTTGGCATCTGTCATCCCTAGTTGTGTGTGAGTGTAGCGGATGCCTGTATGCATGTGGGTTCGATGTGTGACTGCCCAGCCATAGTCTGTCTGGCACGTTCTGCCTGTGAGTTGAAAACATGCATGTCAACAATGGCCGTTCCATATGGAATGACATGGCATTTGTATTCGTTGCACACATACTGACGTCTGTTTCTTTGCTCTGTGTGTCCCATGCAGGTTGCGCTCATCAAAAGAAAAGCCTGTGGCAAGCCATCGCCAAGGAAGTGCGGACCCTTGGGGTCTATGACCAGCGGAGCACCCACTGCAGGAAGCAGTGGGAGGACCTGAGGCACTGGGCCAGGAAGAGCGGAGAGGTCATGCTGGGGAAGGCCTCCCAACAAGGAAGGGGTGCCCGTCGGACCCCGACCCCCCTAATGGCCCACATACTGGCGGTGGGCTATCCAGATCTGGATGGGCACTTGAAGGCACCACAGCAGCCACAAGGGGGTGAGTACCAACACTGTTGTGATACCACTTTGATGGATGTATTTGGGTGCTGTGGGATGTATGCATTGTAGTGCTAGGCAGTAAAGACAGGTGTGTCCCTGCAGTCCTGCCCCCTCCAAGTCCTTGGGATGGTGTAAGGGCTAGTTTTGGCAGACTCTAATGGCCTATGAGGGGTCCCCTATCTGTCATCTGGTATTCACTGTGGCCTTATGTACTTGTAAGTGCATTGGCTGGCCATGGTCTCTCATGGCTGTACTTCACACAGTGTATCAGGGTCGTGTTTCATGAGGGTTATTTGGTGTATTTTGGGGTCATGCCCACTAGTGAGGGGCACATTCATTACGTATGTTGTCTGTGCGTGACCTGGGTGGAAGCGTGTATGAGCCAGAATGTACATATATTCAGGATTTGACATAGTTCTCCCTTGTTGTGTTTCCCCACCTCTGTGCTCTTGTGTCCTTTGTGTACATTAGCATCATCTGGAAAGGGAGCTGATGCACCGGCGAATGGGGATGCAGCAGCCCACGGTTCCAAGGAGGCAGAGTCGACCAACGCCAAGGGGACCAGTGGGTTGGAGGGTGAGGGGAGTATCACGGGGGAGGCAACTACCACCTGAGCTAGTGACTCTGATACCTCCTCCGATGGTAGCTCCCTGGTGGTGGTGGACCCTACTGGGCCAACCCATTCTTTGCCATCTCCTGCTACTCACCATACCATCACCGCCCTCCCAGTTGCTTTTCAGGCTTTGGCCTCCTCTTTGATACCAGCCAGTGTCCCTGGTCTTTCCGTTCCCCCTCCCACCACCCCTACCCCTTCCAGCACCCCACCCCTTCACCCATTCCAAGCACACATACAGACAGCCATGCACACAGATCAACTCACAAGAAGCACACTGAAAAAACACAAGCACCACACTTCCCACCACAGGCATGCAAACACCCAACATACAAAAGCACACACAACAACCCCCAGTGTGCCGACCTCCCGCGCCACACTGTCTGTCGCACCCTCAGTCACTGCTGCTGGCCCCATTCATGCAGTCACCACAACATCTGACATCCAGACATGCACCCCAGACACCTCACCACAACTACATTGCCAGACACTTGCAGCACACTCACCAGACCTACAGACATCCAGACAACATCCATGTACACTGGCAGCATGTCTTCTCCAACTGTGTCCACCCCCCCTCCTCCCAAAACACTCAAACATTCACACGCATTCACACCACACACATCCACCACACATAAGCATACTTTACAGGCACCTGCATCCACGTCCGGCACACCTACACCTGGTACGAGCACTCCCTGAACCTCCACTCCCAGACCTGCATCCAAATCCCCTCCAACTGCACCTAAGAAGCTTTTTCTATCCAGTGTTGACCTGTTTGAAACCACTGGCCCACCCCGTCTTGTCCCTAAACGTGCCCATGTCCTTGCCCAGTCCACTCCTTCCTTGTCCAAGTCCGCCCCAGTCTGCCCTTCCCATTCCCGCCCCCCTTCCTCAGGGAGGAAAAAGCCCTGTGTTGCCCCAGGTCCCTCTGCCACCCCCGGTCTAAGCCCACTCCCCCTCCTTCCAAGGGCAAGCCCAAACCCGCTCCACCTCCAAAACTTAAGCCCAAGCCCCCACTCCCTCCAGATGTAAGTCCCCACCCCTTCAACCCCCTGCCCCGGTTACCTGAGGTGCCTGGCTGCCGCATTGATGCCCCTTTCGGGTGGAGCACCCTTTGCACACGTGGGAGTCAAGTTCGGCCTATATTGGCCCTTCAGGGTATTTCTAATGGCCTGGCCAATGGCCTTATTTGAACATTACTTATTTGGATGTAAATAAAATGTCAGTGCCCAGTAGTGCTGTTGGCACAATATAGTGACGTTGTTCAGCTTTTCACTGTGGGGGTGTAGTGTGCACATGTGTGTATTTTGGTGCAGGTCTTTGTCGCCTTGTGTCTGGTAAGTACATCTTGTTTTGGTATGGATGGCTTGGAATGTCTGAAGGGTTGGGAGTACATTGCAGGGTGGGTGGGGTGGGTGGGGTGGATGTGTAACTGTGCCCTTTCTTACCATGTGTACTAGGCTGCAGTACTTAACGTAATTTTTGTTGCTGGTTATGGACCTGGAGGAATATGGCAAGGAGCACCACTGGCATTATTTCCAACTCTCGCTCCATGTCTGGGTCAGCGTTTTCTGTGTACCTCCGGTGAGTGATTCCTTATATATTGTTCATTTCCACCACGCTTTGCCTGGCGGTGATTCCCGCCCCAGAACTGCTGGCGGTCTGGTGTTTAATTATTTGGTGGGCTGGTAGAGCATTTCTGCCAGCCGGTGGCTGGCCTCCTCCATCCTCATCAGGACTATAAAGATGGCGGTGTGTGGATGGACTGTTACTTGTTTCTCATTGGCTTCATTATTTGGCGGTCCGGACCGCCAGCCTGTTGGCGGTAGTTACCACCACTGCCGGCGCGGCGGTGTTTACCACCATGTTCATAATGACCACCTAAGTCAGATGGTAAAATCATCAACCAGGTCATCCCGGTTTAGGTATTCAATCTCAGAATCCATCATGGTTAGTCTCAAAGTGTCCCTAGCTTCTGGTCTACCACAGTGTTGGAGCTGGCATCTTTGGCATTGTTTCCCTAACGTTTTGACTTCTGACCTTCTAATTTAGACTGCTTTTGCTGGCTTTAGGAATTTGATAATTTTACCACTGCTAAGCAGTGCATGTGCTCTTTTCCTAAAACATGGTAACATTGCTTAATCTATAATTGGAATATTTAATTTACTTATACGTTGCTAGTAAGGAGCACTACATGTACCCAGGAGCTGCATTTTAAATGCTACCAATGGGCTGCAGCACTGATTGTGCCACCCAGTTAAGTAGCCCTTTGAACATGTCTCAGACCTGCCACTGCAGAGCCTGTGTGAGTAGTTTTAAACTGCCATGTCCACCTGGCAAGGTAACCTACTTGCCAGGCCTAAACCTTCATTTGAATTACATATAGGTCACCGCTAAGTTAGGCCCTGGGAAGCCCATGGGCAGGATGCAGGGTATTTACAACATAGAACATGGATTATTAAGTTTTACTTGTCCTGGTAGTGAAATACTCTTAAATTATTTTTTCACTACTGCAAGGCCTATCTCTCCTATAGGATAACATTGGGATTGCCTTATTACATTTTATAAATGTAATTTCTGATTAGGAAGAATCCCCAAAGTTTGTGTTTTCCTGGAATCACAATTTAAAAACACAGCTCATACTGGAGTTGGATTTTAAATTGCAATTCTGAAAATGCCACTTTTAGAATTTGGCATTTTCTCACTTAAACCATTTGGTACCTTCTGCCTGTCTTGGGAATATGTCTGGGATGGGTGACAGCTGATGTCCTGCATTCCCTCTAGACAGCCACAAACAAAGGAAGAATAAATGTGCCTGAGTGGTCATCTGCAGGTTGATGGGTCATCCTGAACAGGATGGGAGGGAGGAGCTGATACTTTCACCTGAAAGGGTTGTGTCCTATCCCCACACACAGGATTGCATACCTCCTTGTAGTTAATCTGGAGCCATGGCAGGAAAGTCAGAGTCTTGTGCACTTCCATGACATCTCTTTGAAGTCTCCTTAATTCAAAGGCTCAACTGGGCCAAGTACTGGACCTCGGACACCACCAAATCAGAACACTCCTGGAAATAAGGACATTCTGCCAGGAAGAAGGATTGTGCTGCAGGAGGGACTATCACTTTGCTGAACTGTTTTGCTATGTTGGTCTGCTGCCTTTTGCCTGGGAGTGAGAAGGACTGGACTGGCATCTCTACATCCCAGAACCTAAGTGTTGGCTTGCCTCCTGTTGCTGAAGTCTCAGGGATAGAAAAGACTTCACCCCCAGTTTCAAATCAGCACCTTGACTTTGCTTGTTGTAAATCCGGCTCTGCCAAGTGGTGCCAACCCAGTCCAGGGCACTTGGAAGCTATTAAAAAGTGTTGCATTTGCCAGAACCTGTGCATTGATGCCATTGCATGATCAGAACTGACACATTTCCTCCTGAGAGATCGAATCAACACATCACTTATAGTCAAAGGACCGGACCGGTGCATAGCTCTCAGAACTGCTGCATAGCCTCAGAAACCACCGCTTCGGAATCAACGCATCACCACAAGTCAGTGGAGAAGATTGACAAATGGCCCACTCCAGGGTGTTATAACCTGGCGTATCACATTCAGAACTGCTGCACTCGGAACCAGCAGTTTGCTCAATGGAACTGACCACTCACCACAGCTGCATGGCGAAATCCAGCGTAACACCCCTACTGCATTGGGAACATCAAAGCTTCTCGTGCTTCAACAAGGATTAAGGTACTTTTGCTCAGCAAGCCGTGCGTGGGTCCTGTATCCTGCATTCTATTGCAGGCAGCCAGAAATTTTAACTTTGTCACGTTCCAGAGTGACCCATTAACTCCTTGACCGCTATTTACTTATAGGCCTTATTTAATATTTGAAAATTCATATCTCCACTTCTACTGATTGGATTTTTGTCAGTTGGTGTTTTTTATTTATAAAATAATAATCTACTTTTCTAACTTGGTATGGAGTATTTTTGTGGTGTTTTTACTTGGTTACTGTTTGAAGTGTTGCACAAATACATCACATATTGCTTCATAAGTTATGCCTGAGTGCTCTGTGCCAAGCTCCCAGAGGGTGAGCACAGTTTAATTCACTGTGTGTATTTTACTTACCCTGACTAGGATTGTGGCTTCTGCTTGGACAGGGTGCACAACTCTGCAACCAGAAGCCAACTATCTAGCACACGTTCATGGTGCTTAGCCCTTTTCAGCACTATGTTCACTTAGAAATTATAAATCTAATGTATTCTGTTCCTCTTATTTAATTTTGTATTGTATTGGTGTGATTTTGATCATTACAATTTACTCTATTTTTTTAATTCAAATTTAGATTTTTATTTTTTACTTTTTTGAGTTTACTACTGTTTGAGCACTGAATAAATAATCTACACATTGACCTAAATTAAGGCTGTCTATTAAGGCTGTCTATTCTGTGCCATACGTCCCAAGGGGTTAAGACCAGCATAATATAATGACTTTAAGGATGACCCTGAGAAGTTACTGTTGTGATTTCTTCAGGTGGTCGACCACCTACCCCAAATAATTATCCATTTTCTTACAGGTCTTGACAATCAAGCTCCCCAACAGTATTAACAAACGTCATTAAACCTGATTGCAGAGGGACTGAAATGTTGGCTGGAACTATTGAAAGCCTTCTCAGAAATTGACTAAACTATCTACGTTAACAAGAGTTCAGTCTATTCTAGATATACAAAGTGATTCAATTTCCAACATCATTACATTGCCTATATCTTATAAAAAATAAACTTACTTACGCCAACACAGAGACAGCCTTATCTACATACAGATGTAGAAGCAAGAACAAAATCACATTTGTTATGGCAAAGTTTGCCATTAACCTGATATTCCAAATAGAGGTTGTGTGGTCAAGAATCAGAGTTTTTGTCACTTTTCTGAGGCAGAGACAGCGAAGCAAGTAAAATGTTTCCAACCTGCTTTGCTAATAGTTATAAAACATCCTTTGGGAGAGTTGTTACAGAACTCTACTTTACTCTGTTTAAAAGTAATTGGAGAAAAATTATTGGCTGCATTGTAAATGTTTTAGATTGTGTTTTAATGGTTTAGAAGTGATAACATAATCACTTCAAATCTCTGATGACAGAGGGACGTTAAGTTGTTGTTTAAAATTGTACGTGTACTACCTTTGAAATGTTTGTTTTTCTGATGATCGTCATTGGGTCGACATTGGGTTGTCACAATTTCTTTTAATTTCTGTAAGTAGAGCCAGCCCATAAATTTATGTTCTATTTACACTTTTGCCCACTGTAGTCATGATAATTATTGTGCGTATTTTTAATCTCTGCAGTTATTTTTTTTACTCACTCGAAAATATTGTGATGAAACTTCGATATCTAGAACAGAAATTCATGCAGGGTATTACTACAGTTGCTGCTTTGGTTGAATATTCACCATAAGATATAGCTTAGCTATACAACAGGGACAGAGGGCTGTAATTGAAAAAAGAGAACACAGTAATAAAAACACAACTACAAATCTCATTCTGCTGCAGAGTCCTGTCACGTGGCCATCGCATTTCCTGCACATGGCTGTCAGATTTTTTAAGGATGTTTTCACTTTTGTCCTGCTGAGCAACAACAGCACTTTGGTAAGAGAGTTCCTTTTTCAAAAGGCCACATTTGATCAAAACTGCTCTTCAGTTAAGTTGATCATTATTTTACAACATTCCCTTAACTTTTTTTTTTTTTTTTATCAATTTATATGTTCACACTTTCCATTGTGGATATCCAGATGAATGCGGATTCAGAAATGTTATTTTAAAGACAACACTAGGAGGCACTTCTTTGTAAATTTATTGTATGTACGCATTACATTATATTCATGTGATTATTATAAACCTAGAGACATGATTGATTCAATACAGTGTATAATGCAGTTATAAAACAAAGTTGATTATTTTCCCATTGTGTGACCAGTAGATGACCTTGTCAGCAGGTATTGGTGTTTTGGCACTTACAGGCAGAAGCTCAATTGTTCTTACTGTCTTATAAGACGATTTTGTAGTTAATTAGTTGAAGAGTAGTAGCTCTTGCATTCCTTTAGGAATAATCTTTATAGTTAATGTCATGCCACTTTGACATCTCATCTTGTCAACTAGCCAATTATCACTGGCTTTGAGGACCCAGGAAAACCACAGAGCATAACACCGTACTTCTTCACACTAATTTCGTTTTACATGCCCCACAAGCTAAAAAATAGATCTGCATCATGCAGTTTGCGCATTGCCCACTTTGTGCTTTCTCTGTGTGAGAAGATCTGAAGCTACATTTCCTAATTTAGTCTTCATAAATATTTGTATCCACTTCTTCAATAAAAAGTGCAGATGTTGCCACAGCCCAATAACAACACCCAACCTTCTTCTCCTCTGACACTCCTCCGTCAAACCCATGCCTCTCATAAACTTGGTTGACATCTTCAACTCCCTCAAAGCCACCTTCTATGAAAATCACGTGTTACCCTCATCCTTCATGAAAGCCATGTCTGAAAGAGCTATCTCACTCGTACTCACCATCATCAATGCCAAACTCAGTGGAGGCATGTTAGAAATGGGGTCTTTGGTTGACAGTCAGGTTACCCCCTGTTCAAGCAAGGACCCTCACTCTAGTCAGGGTAAAAGAGAATCACCCTCAGCTAACCCCTGCTTACCCCATTGGTAGCTTGACAGAGCAGTAGGCTTAACCTCAGAGTGCTAGGTGTAAAGTATTTGTACCAGCACACACAGTAACTTAATGAAAACACTACAAAATGACACAACACCAGTTTAGAAAAATAGGAAATATTTATCTAAACAAAAAAAGACCAAAACAACAAAAATCCAACATACACAAGTCAAGTTATGAATTTTTAGAGATTAAACTCAAAAATAGCGCTTAGAAACAAAAATGCTTTGATGAGATGTTAACACGGCGTCGTGACAGAGTCGTTCCCAACAAGCCGACACCAGCGGCGCCGGACACGGAGTCGTGTAGACCCCCAAGTACAGTACCTTTGGTGAAGAGTGAAAACAAGCCGATGCGCGAAGTCGGGGATCGCGGCGTCTGTGCGAATCGTTGAATCCGTGCACTTCGAGCGGCGTCGGTCACGACGTGGTGCGGCGACTTCCACGGAGTCGCGGACTTCAGTGGGGCTGCAGCGGCGTCGGGCCTGCGAAGAGCGTAGCGTTCCAGCAAAGGTCACGGCGTTGGGTGCAGGCGGCGTCACCGGATTCAGCAGCGGCGTCGGTCCGGAGTCGTCCGCAGTCTATTTCCTTGGATTTCCACCAGCTTTCCTTTCAAGGGCCCAGGGACTGGATAGGGCACCATTTGTCAGAGCAGGAGTCTCTCCAGAGACTCCAGGTGCTGGCAGAGAGAAGTCTTTGCTGTCCCTGAGACTTCAAACAACAGGAGGCAAGCTCTAAATCAAGCCCTTGGAGATTTCTTCACAAGATGGAAGGCACACAAAGTCCAGTCTTTGCCCTCTTACTCTGGCAGAAGCAGCACTGCAGGAAAGCTCCACAAAGCACAGTCACAGGCAGGGCAGCACTTCTTTCTCAGCTATCAGCTCTTCTCCAGGCAGAGGCTCCTCTTGGTTCCAGAAGTGTTTTCTAAAGTCTGTAGATTTGGGTGCCCTTCTTATACCCATTTTAGTCTTTGAAGTCACCTTTCTTCAAAGGGGACTCACACCTACTTGTGAAATCCTGCCTTGCCCAGGCAAGGCCTCAGACACACACCAGAGGGTTGGAGTCTGCATTGTCAGAGGCAGGCACAGACCTTTCAGATGACAGTGACCACTCCTAGCAGAGATGGCTAATCAGGAAATGCAGGTTACACCCCAGCTCCCTTTGTGTCACTGTCTAGTGTGAGGTGAAAAACAACCCAACTGTCAAACTGACCCAGACAGGGAATCCACAAACAAGGCAGAGTCACAGAATGGTTTAAGCAAGAAAATGCTCACTTTCTAAAAGTGGCATTTTCAAACGCACCATCTCAAAATCAACTTTACTAAAAGATGTATTCTTAAATTGTGAGTTCAGGGACCCCAAACTCCACATGTCCATCTACTCTCTAGGGGAATCTACGCTTTAATCATATTTAAAGGTAGCCCCCATAATATCCTATGAGAGAGACAGGCCTTGCAACAGTGAAAAACGAAGTTGGCAGTATTTCACTGTCAGGACATATAAACCACATTACTATGGCCCTCATTCTAACTCTGGCGGGCGGCAGTTGCCGCCCGCCAGGCGGGAAGCGCCATTTGGAAGCCACAGGGCCAAAATACCGCTTCCCGCATTCTGACATTCCCGCTGGGCCGGCGGGCGCTAAGCAAGTTAGCGCCCGCCGGCCCAGCGGGAATGAGGGCCGCAACACAGGAGCCGGCTCTGAATGGAGCCGGCGGTGTTGCGGCGGTGCGACGGGTGCAGTTGCATCCGGCGCGCTTTTCCCTGTCTGCTAAGCAGACAGTGAAAAGCCGCCCTGGGCCCTGTTAGGGGACCCCTGCACTGCCCATGCCGGTGGCATGGGCAGTGCAGGGGCCCCCAGGGGCCCCAGGACACCCGTTCCCGCCAGCCTCTTCCTGGCGGTGAAAACCGCCAGAAACAGGCTGACGGGAAGGGGGTCAGAATCCCCAAGGCAGCGCTGCTTGCAGCGCTGCCCTGGCGGATTCGCCCAGCCGGGGGTAAACCGGCGGGAAACCGCCGGCCCCGGTTTTCTGACCGCAGCTTTACCGCCGCGGTCAGAATGGGCTAGGAAGCACCGCCAGCCTGTTGGCGGTGCTTCCGTCATTCGCGGCCGCCAGGGTCGGAATGACCCCCTGTATGTCCTACCTTATCCATACACTGCACCCTGCCCTTGGGGCAACCTAGGGCCTACCTTAGGGGTGCCTTACATGTAAGAAAAGGGAAGGTTTAGGCCTGGCAAGTGGGTACACTTGCCAAGTCGAATTTACAGTGTAAAAATACACACACAGACACTGCAGTGGCAGGTCTGAGACATGATTACAGGGTTACTTGTGTGGGTGGCACAACCAGTGCTGCAGGCCCACTAGTAACATTTGATTTACAGGCCCTGGGCACCTCTAGTGCACTTTACTAGGGACTTAACAGTAAAACAAATATGCCAATCATGGAGAACCAATTACGTACACATTTTAAACAGGAGCACTTGCACTTTAGCACTGGTTAGCAGCGGTAAAGTGCCCAGAGTAACAAAAACAGTAAAATCAGAGTCCAGCACACATCAACAACCTGGGGAACAGAGGCAAAAAGTTAAGGGAGACCACGCCAAGGATGAAAAGTCTAACAAGGCATATTCATGAAGCTCTTAAAACAGACCCAAACCTCTCAGTCCTGAAAAAATGCACAAAAGATCCTCATGACATTGCCAACTATAGGCCCATGACTCATCGCCCCTCATCAGCAGGACCACTGACAAAGCATTTGATGCTCATCTTCAGCTTCACATAAGTGCAAATCATCACCCTCATGACTATCAATCCTAACTCATGTCATACTGCTTCACAGAGACAGCTACCATACAAATACTACAATGCCCACTTGACGAGATAAATATGAACTCTGCCTCCTGATATTACTATACCTCTCTGCTGCCTTCAACGTTGTCAATACTCTTACCCTCATTCACTGCCTGAAGTCTCAGATGGGACGCATTTGAAAAGTCCTTCACTGGCTCTTCCAGTACTTTTATACCAAACACCAGTTTGATATGGGCACCTCAGGTATCCAGAAGAACTTGATCAGGTATGAAATTTCCAGGGGTTCCATTTTTTTAAGCTCACTGGGGCCCTACTTACAGATAACAATATCAGAATTCAACAAAATTCTGCTATCTGTGAAAGTCTCCTCTGCTTCTAACATTTACAAGCACTGTCTGCAGCTCATCCACACTTGGATGTCCAGCACCTGACTAAGGCTTCATCCCCCAAAACAGAAATTCTTCTGTTTGCTAAGAACAACAAGCAATACATACTATAAAGTTATGACAAAAGATATCAACAGATATTTAATCCTAGCCATGTTTCATCTTCCATTCCTGAGGCTAGCTCTCATGCAACAAGTACTCTTTCAATTCTGACCATTGATCATAACTTCATACTCACTAAAATTAATTACTTAATACCAGGCTCTCCACTCAACCCTTGGCCAACCAAATATCTCAAGCTATGGGCCCCTATTGTAACTCCCAAGCTCACCTAGTTATAAAATCATCCATGTTCCATAAAACAAGCACCTAAACTTTGGAAACTCATGTTTGTTATTCGTTTACTTAAAAAGCCTTCTGCAAATCCCTATATTATTTCAAATTATAGACAGATTCACTGCTTCCACCCCTACTAAAAATTATCATATCCTTTGTAAATATGCAGTTTTCATTTCATCTCAAACCCACCAATAAATTTATGCCGGTCAAATCAGGACTTTTATCTTGTTCAGTATGGGGTCAGTTCTGGTGTGTGCTGTGAATGAAAACAGTATGTGTCTGGACTGTGACAACACAGCTATCATGCTTCTTTAGGATCTCTCTGCAATGTTTCAATGGCATGCCAACCTGTACTAACTACTCATTCAGTTGAATCCAGAATGTGAAAGTATGTCTTCAACTGGCTTGTCTCTTTTGTATCTAACCACTCTCAGGCAGTCTGACTTGCACATTTTCACTTCAGTTTCAAAAGCATCTAGTGTGGGGAAACGTGAAGTTCAGACCTTAGCCACCCACTTTTTAATCTCTATGGAAGCACACTAGCATCCATATTTGTTCAGTTTGCTTCACTTTTTTCTCATATGGTCACGCACCCAACTGAAGCTTGGAATGTGTCATGTTGTTCCTCCAATCTGGGTTAAGGATTTATGTGACTTCCATGGCTCATTTGATGAACCAAAATTATCTAAAACTCAATTCTTCTAAATCCAAAACCTTGGTCTTTGGTGATGTCTTCATCTGATATTCAGATTGGTGGCCAGCAGAGACCACACATGTACCTCGTTTAGCTCTTTCAGCTAATAACTTATAGATCACCTTTGATACAAGCCTGCCTTTCCAAGGGCATACCTTATTTTTCCAAAAAGTCCTAAAGAAAGTAAATCTATTTCTACCAATAGATGATCAGAAAACAATAATCCATGCTCTGTTTGTGACTAGGCATAACTATTGTAGGTCTCTCTGTACCACTACCCAAAAAAGGAATTTCATCATCTCCCAATCATTCACAACTCTGCTGTTCATCTACTTTTGTACATTCAAAAGCATGACCATATACCACCTCACCCCTGGGACCTTCATTGGACTACCTTTGAAAAGAGATTAATTTTTAAAGCACTTTTTTCTGTCATCATGTTGCCCATTCTATACCTCCTAGATACCGTCACAATATTTTCAAGGGGTTCAGACCCTCATGTTTGCTTCAGCCCTCTTTTGCAAATTTTCTAATCATTCTCTGAATGAGAATTGTAGCCAGTCCTTGTACTACCTTACTGCCAAAGCCTGGAACAACCTACCACCCTCTCTACATAAACTCTCATCTCACTTTACATTAAGGAAACAGCTGAAACTCTATCATTTGTTCAGTCATTCTTTTGTACTGTATCTTGATTCCTATTGTGTTCACGTATTCTTAGCAACACAACACCCATCTTGGTTACAGCATGCTTTATGAAAATTACAATCAATCAATCAGTCAAACCTTGTTTGATAAACTGACCTGGATGGATTTGAAACCCAGCATTCAAGCAATGTAACGAAACTCAGAATTACCCTGGACACTGATCTCACTCTCAAAATACACATGAACACCAAAAATGGATAGCCTGATACCGACTCTCTATACTTAAGAAAGTGAAACTATTCTTCCCAGAAAACAACTTGAGAACAACTGTTCAAGCCCTCATACTATCACATGGTGGAGATGTTCTGCTTCATGGCATTTTATGCTCCAAACAGGCCCCTCTTTTAGTGCATCCTTTATGCGTCAGCATAACTTAGTAAGTGACTGAAGAAATATGATACACATCACTCCCACTATGATGGAACTCTCCTGGCACCCCTTACTGGCCTTCAAAGTCTTCAAAACCAGCTGCGTCATCTACAGAGTGATCACAGCCACCACTACCGTCTACCCTGGCTGACAAACTCACCGTCTCTGGAGGTTCTTGGTACATCACCAGCTAGAACACAGTGAGACTGGAGAAAAAGAAGTGCAGAAAAGGAAAAACAAGGCAACAAGCCTTCCCAGTCTATGCACTTAGAATCTAGAAAATATTCCTGTATTCATCTTAATTAACTAACCCAACTTTCCTCTTCTTTATGAAAAATCGCAAAATTCACCTGTTTAAAGAATGTTACTTTGTGATGGAATAACAGTCCACTGACCAGCCACCCCTCTTAGCACACATTACTGTGCCTTTGACCATCTCCAGGGCGCAATTGCCTTTTGGCTAGGTTAGCTCTATTTAAATAGCATTTTCTTACATGCACATGCAAAGATGACCTGAGGACAAGGTCATTTCATCAGCATCTGAAGATGATAGACACCACTGCCCAGATTTAAAATATTGTGTGCTGGGTTTGCTCCACATAAGCTACTCAAACCTGTGCAAATATTTGTTTTGCATTTACTATCCAGCACAAAACATTTTGCGCTGAAAAGTAGCCTTAACATAACACTAAGTGGTGAGAAGCACTGCTTTGTAATATTTTCTGCCAATGGACCTTTGCATGGGTGGCACCTGGGTGCTCTCAGGCAACCACCTATGGCTTTTGAAGCCAAACCATATCTACTATCAGTAGTAGATAGGGTTTTGTATCAACTAATAATGCCATTTTGAAGCAGGCGTAAAATAGAGAAGCGCTTATATTTGTTCCATCTTTTCCCACTTTGCATGTGTGTGGCACTGTTTAGCACAGATCCGAAGAGGGAGAGGTTTTAAAGTTAGTCCAAGCGTACCGGTTTCAGTACAAAACCTCTGCTAATTATAACGCAGGAACTTTTGCATGGTGCAGAGGTGTGTGTGTGAAGCCAGGCAGCCTGAATGTGCACCGGTGATAGGAAGATAGCAGGACAGTGACACATCTTAGTCAGTTTGGCACTTTCTTCCTTTATACTTCTCACACATCGCAAAGCAGCAACTTTAGTTGCAGAGCTGCTTTGCCCGATGTCTTTGGGGATCTGGCCCCACTTTTAGGAGAGTTTCATTCTGGGTTTAATAAGGGATAAGAAATAACGCTGGAAAATCAAATGTTCTTTGTTCTTTTTTGTTGGATAAAATGACATTAGAGTGTCAGTGAAGAATCTGTGCGAAGTTTACTTTTAGGACGAAAAACAATACATTGTATTCAATTTTTAATTTCATTCAGAATCGGCTCTTCCATAAGCCAATGTCAGGCATCAGGCTTAGAGCACCTTCTACTGACCGATCTCTGTACTATAACTGAAAATGGCTTTTTTCAAGGTATGGGAGTGCTACAGAAAGCAAAATGCTTTTTTGTCTGCAGTGCTGAAAATCCTTCCAATGTCCCTCGTTTCATCTTTAGCAACACACCACTGTTTTCTGATCAGCTGCCAATGTATGTTAAGCAGTTAAATGTGTGTAGCCAGCCAATTTGTTTATACAAATTGTAGTACAATTGTAATGCTTTTCATTTATTCTAATTTAAAAAAAACTTATGACACCAAAAAACAAATAATGAGGATGTATATTTAGAAAGATTTGTTTAATTGGGTATAAAGTACAAAAGGGAGTCGGTCTATTTCGGAAGAGTTGTTTTTCCAAAAACATAATTAACTTATTGCACTGGAATAAAAAAAATCCACCCTATACCACCACAATACTAATCTAGTCCTAATTTAACCATGTGAGATTTACATGCTGTTTGTATTCTTGCATCGCACTCATCCTTACGGCAGGTTACTCAGCCCATAAAATGTAAATATGTCGTACTTCCTGGTGTGATGAAACCTCTGACTGGCTTCTCTAATTGTACTCATACTTATCAATAAGGGGCAGGATGTTTTCTGCGCTACTCTCTGGGGTTAGAAATTAAACAACACGTTGACACAAAAGGTATTTTCCAAACCTGCTTCCGTGACCCAGGTCTCGACCACAGAGTACTCGGTTATTATGCAGGCTTAGTTTGTCTGGGACATTCATCCTTTGCAGCTTTGTAGATTGTACTCTCTGTTCCAAAAACAATTATTGGACTAGGAGGCAGATGTATATTCAGTGTATTGCCCCAAAAAGAGGGTGTGATATTCAAATGGCTAGCAATTGTAGAATTAAGAGATTAAACTATTGTTGAACCAATGTGTTTGTTTCATCTAGCACAGGAAATGCTTAAGCACTTCAAAATGCTTTTATAACATGTGTCTGTTACATACATTCAACTTTTAATATGTGCCGGTGGTTCCAGGCACTGTCACTCATTCCCGGAGACTGGGGTTTGATATTTATTATTACTCTGTGACCCAAAGAAAGAAAGAGAAATACAGAAAAGTGATAAAAGAAGAAGCTAAAGATATGATCACAGTGACAAAGGGATAGAGTAGGAACAAAAAAACTGAAAGAGCAAGATAAATAGATTAGTAGTGCTGGGTGGAAAATCCAAAACTAGGTGAGCTCCTAAAAAAAACACATTGTGAGAAAGTCATCCTTTTGCTCTGATCACCCCTATTTTGTGACTGATACTTGTGGTTACTGACTTTCACAGAACACTCGGCTCTGCTAACCAGAGGGCCAGTGCTCTGTTTAAAAGGGATATGCAAATTACGGAGAATTATAATTGTCTTTGACAACCTACCTACAAGTCCCTAGTATATAACAGGCCACAGAGGATAAGAGGCCCAGTGGATGTAATGCACTTTAGTATCCACTGCTATGGGCCTGCTCTAATTTTAAAGGCAGCCCTGCTTTGCAGGCTGATTTTAAAAGTAATTATATGCAAATTCATCTTTGGAATTAAAGGTACTCCCAAAGTCTCAAACTACCTTATTTTTACATATGTCACTCCTAAGGTCTCCCCTAGGTGCCCACAGGGTTGGGTGCCTCGTAACTATAAGCAGGGTCATTATAAAAGGTGTGTTATATGCCTTGGAGAGCAAAAAACTGACACATTTGTTTTCCACATTGTAGTATAGTAGCTCCATATGCAAACATAGGAAAACTTTATTAAAGTATAACTATTGCTAGGGAAGAGCTACAATGTTAATTCCTGGACTTAAAACAATAGTTAGAATAAATCCAACAATTTTCCACTGTTAGATTTATTTTATCTATAGTGAAAAGGAAGTTATAGAACTTCAGATCCAGCTCTCCAGCTGTTCTTCTCTGATTGGCCAGACTGTACCAGGGTTAGAAAAGCTGCCTTAATGATGTGTGAAGTGGCCTCCAATGAGATAATAGGTAATCTGGTGAGGGGAGATCTGCAAGCGGCAGAGCAAAATGCAGGAAGGGGGGCTGAACACCAAAACTGGTCTTAAAAGGCAAAATTACACTTAGGACAGGACACAGGCTCCCCTACGTCCTGCCACCCCAGCCAAATGGGAGCCCCATTGATTAGATTAGACTGGAGGGGAAGTGTTAAAGGAAATAAGCCACACCAGTGGGATAGCTTAGCCAGATTGTAAACCCAAGGAAAGGGTTCCCCATCTTATATTTAAAAGAATAGTGCTTTAGGGGCCAGAGATATGCCACACTTTGGAGGAAGTGATCATACCTGAGGGTGGCACCATGCACCCCATTGGTTAGGGGTGCCCACCTGCTTGTCACCCAGGAGCACTGAATAAATGTGGCAGAACTGCCCAGCAACTCAGATAACTGCCTGAAACTATAAGGAGAAGAATGACTGACCTGCTAGTACCCTGGTCTGCACCCCAAAGGACTGCACACTGTACGACTGTACCTGCTGCACAGTGAGGAAATACAGCTCTAAGGACTTTGTCTGGCTTCCAGAAGTGAAGGAGTAGACTCCCTGAAAGCAACAGGTTAAAAAGGCTTAAGCTGCATCATCCCACCAAGAGGGACCCAGATAACCATCTTCAGCTAGACTTTTGAGGATTTGCAAGGTGCATTCTGTGAAATGTAGTCCCAACATCTCAAGGAGCATCTCAGAGCTTTTAGACCTTTGGACTAGTGTTATGGACCACTGGAGACCCAAAGGAGGACTTCGGAAAGCAGATCCAGAAGTCTGGAGAAGTTTGGAGCGACTTTGGAAAAATGCTCCATAAGGTGACCGACCGGTTGACGAGAGTCAATCCGCTGCCGCAGAACAGCAACCCAGCCTGAATTTCAGGTTCTTCGCACTGAAACTCTGGAGATGTTCCCTTTCACTGAGACTTCAGGGGTTGGCTGGGAGCTCACTCTGACCCAAGCCACCGATGTCCCATTGAATCCTGGCCAGACAAGGAGCCTCACCCAATGACAAGAGAAAAAGCTCCAAAAAAACTACTAAGTCCAAAGGTCAAAATTTGACTGAGGCCTCCCACTCAATGTTGCCTCAAATTGTGACAAGGCCCCGGTCACGAGCCATCAGATGTACCAGGTGGTGCTATTGTTTTTTAGGCACTAGAAAGCACATTTTTTGATTTATTCTTTAAAAATTCATAATTCCTGTTCCCTACATTGGATTTTAGTCACTTTGTTGTAATTTTACAGATAAAAACATTTTTTATTTTTAGAAATTGGTATTTTATTTTTATTGTGTGTTGTGTCTTACTTATTTAATGTATTGGTGTTTTGAAATGCTTTACATATCTGTCTTCTAAGTTAAGTCTGCCTGCTCGTTGCCAGCAGCCAGAGATTGAGCAAGGGATTTGTTTACTGAGACCCTTACTGAACCTTGTATTGTGTTTGTGGCCTTGTTACTAGTAGTAGGTCCCTACTTATCACTACTAATTAGCCACTTTCCAACACACATCATGGGCTCTTGCTCTTTTTTCTTATAAATTAAGCACTGCTTATACTCAAAGCTCACAATTATATGGTTAAGTAGAAGAGAAAATGGAACAAAATGTATAATACTTAAAACAAATTCAAATCAAACGATAACCCTGGAGAGTAAAATAATACAAATTTGAAGGGTAAACAAATGTTAAAAGTAGTGATTATGTAGAAAATAATCACATTAAATGGACATCAGCTTAACAAAGTACTCGTACAAGCACAACCTGATCCACCAATGTCCAAATTCACCAACTCTAAATCAGAAATACAGCAGCAGAACAACTGCAAACACAGAGAATGGTCAAGCATAGACTATACATATATTTTATGAGAAACATCAGGGATCCATGAGATAACACACCTTGCATCTGAAAAGGGACATAACATATAGAGGCCATGGATCACACATTATGTCATTACCCACTAAGAAAGACCAAGACTACACAAAGGTTCCGCTAGATACCTGAGTAAATCTGGGGGCAGATTTATTAAGAATTCATGCAACACAGTGCAGCAAGGCAAGTTGCTGTGCTGCATTGCTTGAATCTACAAAGATATGGCACTCTTCAGCTCTCTTCCTTTGCTGGCACACTTAAGGCTGCTTATAGCCAAAGCAGGTGTAAGGGTGCTTCAGTTAGGGGAAGGATCGGTTTTGTGCAGGAAGGCATAACTTCCTGCACAAAAATGATTAAGGATGCATTTTCCTCATCATGCATAGGAAACAAAAATAACAAAGAGAAAAAAAAACGATTTTTCTTCTCATTATGCCTCTCTGTGGTAGGCATACCAGTTTCATGCCATCCCATGTTTATAAACCTTAGTTAATCTGGAATTGGGTGAAATTAATTGGTGGATGCATTGGAACACCCATGTTTTACTTGTGGAACACTTACCCCTATGAAATGTAACAAAAACAGTGCAAGCTGCTGCATAGTGTTACATTTCTTTACAAAGCCATGCAAGGGCACACAAATCAGGCCTTTCATGGCCTTGTAAATTCCAAATACATCTTTCCATTGCCCTGCATTCCCTTGTACTATGCAAGGATGACACCAAGGCTGAGTAATTCTAGGCCTTGAAGTGGAACTAAAGGAGGCCCCAATGTGGAAGTGAAGTAGGAGAGCAAGTCCTTGGTGTTAAAAAAGCTGACAGATCCAACATATTTAGCTGCAAAAAATGCCCATCAGAAAATTGTGCTAGGGTTTCTTCTTAGACAGTCATTGCTTGTTAGCACACTCTGGTTTCTTGGAGTTTAAAAGGAAGGGGGATATGTAAGTCTAAGCAGCCTTCCGCCAAAAGGGATTCCACACCTCTCATCATCTTCAACTCTCATCCTGAGGAGAGGGAGACCAGCATTGATTTTGCCTTAATTTGCAACAGGAGTCCCAAGTAGGATGAATTCTAGTAAAGAGATGATGATTAACAACTGCAAAGAAATGGTTCATCACACAACAGTTCTCACATCAGCCTGTCTCTCCAACAATGACTATCTGTTACATTGGGAGTCATTCCATCTTGGAAAGTACTTCAAGACAGATATTACGTTGCATTTTTCTACATCAGATGTTATGTTATTTCACAGTAAATTGATAAGTATTATTTCAAGCCCCTTATACTTGTCACTCCACCTATGGATATATACATATGGATTAATATATATTTAGATATGTATAGATATACATAGATGTAATGAGTGTATTCACTGAAAAAAACAAAGGTTAAAGTAACATTATAGTTAGGTGAATTTGTCAGTGACAGCATCAACATTTTGAACTAACCCCACTCTTCAGACCAATTTCTGCCCTGGGGATCTCATTCCTCTGAGTCTATTGTAATGTGTATGGGGAGAGGACATGTGGCTCCCCTCCCCAGGCTAAGTTCGGCCCTGGGGACCCCTTACCCTAGGGCCCGTCACTATGTTGAAGGGGCAGGGGGGCACATGGCTCTGAACC
The DNA here is from genome assembly GCF_031143425.1 of Pleurodeles waltl. Taxonomy (NCBI): domain Eukaryota; kingdom Metazoa; phylum Chordata; class Amphibia; order Caudata; family Salamandridae; genus Pleurodeles; species Pleurodeles waltl. Next base: position 994,307,900 of record NC_090436.1, on the reverse strand, counting down.
AAACAAGAATGCTCTATTTTTGAAGTGATGCTCCAGTGAGAGTCTAGGAGACTCTCGTGAACCCAACAGTCAAAACATACAATTATATTTTGCCTTTAATTTCTTGCAAATTAATAAACAGGTTTACACCAAATCACAAAATCCACTATCCTCACACTAAGATCTAGTTTCCTGCTGAATTTGGTGTAAGTGCATTCCACAGTTTTTGCTGTAGCCCTGCCTAATGAAGTCTATGAAAAATGCATGGGGATTTTGCAGTTTGGCACCCCCTTATTTCTCAGCCCCTGCTTGATGAATCACCCTGAACCTTTCTAGGAAGAAGCTGAGGTTGATTAACTTTGTTTTTGGACAGTTTCATGAAGATTCGTCAAATGAGGCCACTAGGTAAGATGCAGATATGTAGATATGTACCTAAATATATATATATATATATATATATATATACACATATAACTTTAAATGTTTTAATATTAAAAACAATAGTAGTTTAAAAAAAATAAAATTAATTATAAAGTTACTACAATAGTGGTATTTATATGTAATTTATTGTTAGTTTTTAATTAATTATGTAATCTAGTGAATGATGGCTTTTATTTCATTTTATGCAGTTTTACATTTCCATCCACGAAGCTTTAAAATCCCTAACAACCACTAAAGCAATACCTATTCCAGAACCATAAAACCCCATTGTTACCCCCAAAGCAACTCTTTATGACCCATTTCTGAAACCTAAAAACTCTTTACCTTTGCTAAAATCTTGCATTCCTGAACCCTAGAAATCCCTAACCACCTTAAACACTGCCGCGCACTGAGTCATAAAAGTCCTTATCACCTCAAAATTACACACCCTGAACCCTAAAATCAAATCACTACAGAAACCAGAACATTTAAAATCTCCTTAACACGACCATAAGCTACCTATCCATTGGCCCTAAAAACTCCTTACATCCCTAAAAACTATTTCTACTTACAACCTAAAAACTCTTTACCATTTCTAAAACCTACCCACCCTTGAATCACAAAAGACTCCTTACTGACTCCTAAAAATTACCCATCCCTGGTCCATTTAAAATGTAAAGCCTAAAATAAAAAAAACTATATTCTTAAACATTTTAAAATTGTAGTACTAACTCATAGTTAGAATTAATTTTAAATTCTTCTTACAGTATGATTCATATACTAATTACCTTTAATTATGTGTAAGTAAATTACTACACCGACACACACACATACACACACACACATTTAGGACTTCATTAGGACCTTGGTGGTTGGTGCAATAGTGGGCATAGTACCGCCAACAGGCTGGTGGTGCATACCGCCATATTATGACATTGGCGGTTTGGCAAAAGCCAAACCGCCAATGTTACACATCGATCGCCACAGCGGTTATGACCGCCGGGCTGGAGACTACAGCCTCCAGCCCGGCGGCCATCACTAGGTAGCCCACGGCAATATGACCCGCCCACTGCCATGGTTTGTGTGGCTTTTGTACTGCCACGAAAACCATGGAGGTAGGCCCTATCAGTGCCAGGAAATTCCTTCCCTGGCACTGATAGAAGTCTTCCCTGCCCCCTCTTACTCCCCAGATTCCTCCCCCACCCACCCCCTCCCCCTTCCACCCTCCCCCAACATAAACACACATACACACACAGCAAAACACATGCATACACACACGCATACCCACATTCACCCACGCATGGATACATCCATGCACACACACACCCCCACACACACTGACATACATACATGCACACACGCATTCACACATCACAACATACACGTACACTCACATTTATTCATGCGCACACATATCACCCACGCCCCACACCCGCATGCACGCACGCAGACACAAACACCCCCACACATACAACACCCCCCAACCCGTCTCCTGTCGGAGGACCCGACTTACCTGCTTTCAGGGGGTCCTCTGGCAGGAGACGGGACGTGGCACGGCTGCCAGCAGCAGTGTCCGCCAACAGGACACCGCCAGGCCGTATCATGTGTCATGATAAGGTCGGCAGCGTTCTACTGGCAGCAGCGCCACCTTATCGCCATCCACCGCCATGACCGTAGCCGGAATTCCGCCAGCCTTCTGGAGGAATTCCAGCTACGGTCATATTATGGTGGACGGTAGGTAGCCACGGCGACGGTCTTTTGGAGGCCGTCGCCGTGGCGGTATGCGGGATTTCCCGCCAATGCTATAATGAGCCCCTTAATGTTAAGGTAAAGTAGGGGATGACTTTAAACTTTCCTAAAAATGTATAGCTTTAGTAAAATGGCACATCTAGGACCATGTGCATCAGCATAACACATGATCATATTTATGTATTAAGAATTCTCTGTGAAAGCGCAGCACATCACAGTAACGTAAGTATGGGCTGGATTTGTGACAAGCAATGCTGTGTGAACACACATCGGCACAATCATTAACTGAAATTCCCTAGAATTTAATTTTTTCACAAAGCTGCACAACATTTCATGCTTTAAGAAATGAATTAAAGCGCACTTATATTTAATAAAAATGAAGGGTACATTTAATAGGAACATATAACTGTGACCAAACCTGCCTGGCAGGAGTTATAGACATGCACATTCCAGCAGTCACTCTAGCAGCAAAACTGGGTGAAATGTATGCCTGGGGAAATTTAAATTACACCAGAGTAATTCAAGTAATTGAGGAAATGTTGCAGAATGCTCATTATGCAAAATTCCCAAAATTATGCCATGATGCCTTGTTGTGTAATTATGCTGCATTTGTGAAGAACTTATAGCGTGGGTTTTCAGGAACAACACTAACAGGCAGAACAGGACTGGCTATTTTTCACATCACTTGTCTTTTTGGCACTATTTTACTACAAAATGGATACTCCTGTCCAAAATAGCAACACCACCCTCTGTGCTAAAATATAGCAATAACTATCAGATTCCCATTCTGCACAATTTGGTTTCCAGTTGAGGACTTAATTTATTATTAAATGTTATTCAAATATAATATATATTACTTATAATTAATTCTATATATCCAATTCAATTCCGCTTTATTTCGGTAAAAATTTACCATAAAAGCACAATTCTATATATCACTTTACTTTTAATATTTGTTATTGTATTATAATAATGTAATGTTTTTTACCTTAGGTTGAAATTTCTTTTTTTATTTACACTTCTTTTACTAATTTTAATTTAACATATTTAAACTAATTCAATATTTAATTCAAACTTAAGTTTATAGTGTTGTTTGATTCTACAGTTAAAATAAATTTAAAATTAATTTACATTAATATTCAGCATAAAATATTTTAACTACTCAATATGCCTTTTTCCATTCCCTGTAATTCACCATGAAAATACTCCACAGTCTAGGTGGAGGTCTCACAATGGCAAAGTATAGGGAGTATAAAAATACAATATACAAATGTATATTATTTTTATAGCAATTATTGAAGGAAATATTTGAATACATTTATTTTAAGTGTAGAAAAAAGTGAAAAATGCGACAGCAAAGTTAACAACATTTTGAATCAAAGCGGTAATTAGTTTAAATATATTAATTAAATAAAGTGTTTTTATACATTTTAAATGAAAACAATTTCACACAAAAATTAGAAAACAAGTTTTATTATGCATTCATATTTATTGAAAATTATGCATATACATAATTAAAATTTATTTTATTGAAAAGTAATGTTACTTTAACTTATAAATTCAAAAAATGCTGTTCAAATATTTTATAATTACATAATGAAAATGTTTATCTTTTTGGGACTTTTTTACATAACCTGAAATGTATGTATATATTTAAGATTTTAAATAAATTGATTTTATGTAACATTATTTTCGGTGCGGTTTGATTTTAAGTCCCTACCTCCATTATTTTCTATGGAAGGGCCTTGTAGTACCAGTGGTTTGTCATATGTGGGGCTACGACTGCTTCTTCTTGACAGTAATAACTTACACTAAGAAATTTTGTCTCCAGACCTTTTTCATGGGATGGAGATATATAAGGCTACACTTTTGGGTAACTTTACATTTGGAATTTGTAAATAGCCCAAAGTAATACTCAACAGTGTAAGTGTAAAATGCACATGTAAATGACTCAAAAGTGCAAGTGTTATGGGGCTCCTACTTTGGTAATAGGACTGCATGTTTACTGAAGGTGACTGAGCGCAATCCACAGCATTGGTAGCTGTGAGCCTAACTACTAGCTAGCTCACAATGCCTCACCCGAACCTCTGAACCTGCAGGGGTAAGTGATGATTATGGTAACCTGAACATGACACTCTGACTCGCCAGGGTACCCGTGCAAACAGATCATACCCTTTTTGCTCAGTTACTCACTCATGCCAAGACGAGACACAGAAGCGAGATAAGTTTTCAATTCTTGTATTGAAACAATCGCAAGTAGGTATAGAAAGCATGTGATTCCATAATTATATAGATGACACAAAGCAAGGTAATCATTACAATCAGGGTAAAGAGGATAAACAACCCCTCCATGATGTATGTGATTGTAGATATTCAGGAGATTCTAGAGATTCATACCTATTCCCATGTCTATGGGCTTCCTTACGAGGCTGCGATCACAAGACCACCAGCCTCGCGGTGGTGGTCAGACCCCCGCGGTTGTGATGGTTCGACTACCACATTACGAGTTTGGTGAGTAGACCTGCCTAAAGACCGCCATCCCTGCCTGGATCAAACATCCAGGTGGGCTGACGGTGGTCCTGGTTGTAATCAGCCAGGACAGTGCTGGACACAGCACCACCCTGCTGATAAAAACCTTGTTCTCTGCCACAGTATATGGAAATCATTCGCTAAACTCAACGGCTTGCAGAGTAAGGAATCAAGAGGAATAGATAATAGTAACAAGGTAGTAATTAGGACAAAATCGAGACAGATGAGGGAAGAGCAACTGGGTAGCGAGAACAACCCCACCTGTGAACCAAATGCTCCTGGTAATCACCTAACAGTCACCTAAAACCCCTTTTTCCAACGGGGAGCGGGCGGTAGACCTTCGTATGGTGAGGTGGCCTCAAGAGAACCACAGGGAAAAAGAACAATTAGTTGTCAGTACCCTGAACAGGGAATTCGGCGGGTTAATGACAGACTGGAAACTGTCAAACTCCGGGAATATAATCCACAATGTGCAAGCGCCGAACACCATACAATCGCGCTAAACCAGTCTGCGGGAAATAATAAACAGATTTCAGATCAAGTTTACTATCCTTGGGCAGATAATTCCACAAACTGTGCGGCACAAACAAGAATTCCAGGACATCAGACATCGTATGATAAGGTGGTTTCAGAAGACAATAAACTACTTTTAGTCCCTTGTTATGACATAGGGGGGCATTCAACATCCTAAAAAGAGGCACAATATTGAAGTTAATAAAAGCGATTCAGTTCCTGGCTCATATCTCAACAACAGAATTGATGACATCCTGGGCCACGTCTGCCATAATTAACCAAATTCTCTGCAAAAATTAGAACTGCTTCGATACCCCAATCTCCTGATACTGGAACAAAAGAAGGGCGATTCCATTTTAAAAGGGGCAGTGGGAGTAGAATCTTTCCCAAGTAGACGGGAACATTTAACAATAGTAAAGCACCAAAGCATGCTTCATAACGGCATGTATCAACAAGTTTTCATCGGTATGCCCTCAACAGTCAAACAGGTAGGATGGCATAACTTAAATGACAGCAGTCGCAACTGGTCCTGACGAAAATCCAGAAAACATCCACATATGTTCCTGGAATGCTCATGGTGTAAAAAAATCTGGTTACTGACGAAGGGCTCTGAGTTTCCTACAGCAGTTCAAATTCATCATGTTTCAAGAAACATGGTGTATGGAGCTGATACAAATCTCTGGATATACTGGGATGGATGTCAAAGACACAAACACCCCAAGGGTGGCCTCATAACATACCGCTCTACGAAAATCAACTGGGTGATCAAACATATTGACCTGGGAATCGATTGGCTGGTACCAATAAAGTTGGAACATCGGGTTTCATCAGATAACAACAGAACTTTACTACTGATCAATGTATATATTCACCCAAACAAAACTGAAAACAGTGAAATTATGAAAACATTGATCAGTATTTAAAAAATGCTGCAGAAGCAAAATAAGGATGCTATCCTCATTATGTCTGGCAATTTTAACCTAGATTTGAAAAAAGGCAGCACAAAACCCTTCAACGGAACACATCTGAATATAAGGCTTGAAAATCTGGGTTTGCGCTGCTTGACGCCTCTCCCTGAGGATGCTTCATCTGCACAAGTAACGTTCTCAAGTGGTTCCAAAAAATCCAATATTGATTTTACATTAATAAGTGAAACCGCACTGTCATTGATCTTAGCATATAGGATCCAACAACGCATTAAGATCCAGAACGAATGGAATTGGCTTCCCTCCGCTAATATCATAATTTCTGCACCAGTGACTTATGATATAAAAAAATTGAAATGGAAGGGGCCAGGTCTTGAGAAAGTGATGGAAGAAGTGTATCGCTGTGCAGGTACAATTGACGAGCTCAAAGAAACATTAAGAATACAGGAACAAGAAGAACATCTTCTAGGAGAACGGGTGACGACTTGGTAGCACTTGTGTGACTCCTTAATGAACAAATTCACCATCAAAAAACATCTCCCAATTTGGCTAATAGAGGCAAATATCAAAGTTAAGAGTGGCAAAGCGGAAAAGCCATAGTATAAACAAACACTGCGTAATCAGAAAAATCAAGTCTCTAGAGAAACAAAAAAAATTCCTAAAGGACATACGCCAGGAAAGAAATCTGATAATACAAGGCTTTCTGAATTAAGAGCCAAATACAAGAAACATTTCTTGATGGCAAAACAGAGATATCATGAGGATTTGTGGACCAAGCTTCTCATGTCCAACAAACAGAAAAATAACAAAAAATTCTGGCACTTGATAAATGGGCTAAATCAGGGTAAAAACCGACAAATGAATGCAGGTAACGACGCAGCCACATGGGATGCCCATGTACTAACAATGTACTCACTCCCATGGCACTATGTGAAGGAGAAGGCCACTCAGGTAGTAAATGACTTAAGTAAGACAAACTTTGGCTTTAGAGTGAAAACGGAAACTGACTTATCTCTATCTGACAATGAACAAAGACATGCTATCATGTACATAGATATTAAAAAACTGACAGGCCTTATTAAGAAACTAAAACTGGAAGGGGCAGCTGGCCAGAAAGGAATTCTTAACTCCCTTTTCAGAGAAGACCCCTCATTCTGGGCTCACTATCTGGCACTGCTTTTTAATGACCTCCAGGGCACTATGGGGCTACCAGATGCATGGAAAAGCAGTATTTTTCACCCAGTATACAAAACAGGAAACCCTGAAGCCCCCTCAAATTACAGGCTAATAGCCTTGATTGACGTGGAAGCAAAACTCTATGCAGCCTATCTATTGCAACAACTAGCGGAATGGATATATGATAGACATCTAATTACACAATGCCAGACAGGCTTCAGAGCTGGTATGGGAGCCTCTATCAACCTGTCAGTCCTGGCCCTGTTGGGAAATAAAGCCAAGCTTAAGAATGAAAGGTTATTTGTGTGTTTTATTGACCTGAAGGTCGCTCTTGATTGTATACCAAGAACCCGCTTATGGAGAAACTGAAATGTTGGGGCTTACCCTGCAGCCTTCTGAATGTAATGATGGACTTGTATACAGGCACTTGGGCACAAGTAAAAATCAGGGAGGGTGGTTACCTCACCAATAGAATATCAACAGCAAAAGGATTAAAACAAGGGTGTGTATTAGCTCCCATGCTGTTCAATTTATACCTTGCAGACCTAGCTGAGGCCCTCGCACCCGTAAATAGTCATCCACCAGTATTGGCCAGGAAAGGAATAGCACGGTTACAGTATGCAGACAACATAGTTTTACTCAGCCAAACACCAGTTCGACTACAGCATTGCAGTGACGCATATTATACATACATAACAATGCAATGTCTGGAACTGAACTTGACTTGAGCAAAACTAAGGTTGTCTGCCTGGTTGATAAGAAGTTTAAATCTTTTTCATGGTTCTTAAATGGAACCTGGGTGGAGGTTGCCCCCCCATATAAATATTTGGGATTCACTATGGATCGCCTCTTGACTTTCAAACCACAGCTTGCTGTTGCTCAAGCTAAAGCCCACTCATTGACCTATGGCTTTAAAGTATTAAAACAAAAACTGAGTTGCCTGCCATACACTCACTTGCTTTCTGGCATGGCAGCACGGCTAATGCCCACCGTTACTTATAGAGCTGAACTCATGCTGAGGAAGGAAGCAGCTTTTTATAACCAAGTCCAGACGAAGGCCTATAAATAGGTTTTGTGATTCCATGATCAGCATTTCCAGCCCAGGTCCGCTTAGAATTGGGTCTGAAAAATTATGAATATCAGAGTAAATGTGCCTTTAACAAATAATGCTGGAGAATGCGTCCAGCAGAGATTGCTACCATCAATAATCTATGCTGGATTGAAATCGAGGAGCAACAGCGTTACAATGATAAAGGCACCTGGGGTCATCATTTAAACAACTGTATTAAAGAGCTAGGTTTTTAGAGAAGCCTGGGAGCAGAACCTGGGTAAAGTGGAGTTTTATGGGAAGGCAAATGCTATCGCTAGGTTGAAGTCTAATTTTTGATAAACAAAAATTGGCAAGAAGACGACACGCCTGGACTGTAATAACATCATACAAAACTTTATGGGCTCAGGAATATCTATCAGCATCCTTCAACCAGTCGTTGAAACATCAGTTAATGCTTTTTCGATTTGGGTTGATGGAAATGAAAGACATGGTCCTTTTATGGAGACAGCAAGCACCGACACATTTTTGCTGACTGTGTGGGTACAGACAAGAGTCATTAGAGCATATCTTTTGTGTGTGCCCTGCTTTGCTAGGCCTCAGGACATTGTATCTCAAAAACATCTTCAGGTCACTAAATATACGCTCATGTAGGACGGCCGTTATCAGTTGGCTTAGTGGACTTTCAATCCCCCTTTTCTTGTTGAGGGACCACATTTATGGTACAGGCCCAAAAAGAAATGGAGAATAAAGTCTGGTAAGCTGAGAGTGCATGGTTTATCGGCTTATGTAAGAAGAGCTCCCAAATGGTTAACTCCAGCTAGAAATTGGTCATGAGGATAATTTTGTGTTGTTTACTTTAGGAAATTGCCTGTGTTTTACTTTAGTAACCAGGACACAAAATGGCTTTAACACGGGAGTAAGAAAGTCCTAAATTTAAGATCAAGAATAAGGTTGAAATCAGTGGAGTAGGTTTTAATCACTCACAATTTAACACCATGACATGATTCAGTTTCAAATAAACAAAAATAAATTTTTATGTGCATTTATTTCATATAGAGTATGTTCAAGTATTTATATAGTATGTACGCTTGAATAGCAATGGTTTTAATTAACCTTGCTAATAAATAAATAAACTTTCAACTCTCAACTTTCAACTTGTTTTCCGCCAGCCTTTTCATGGCAGTTTCCCCACCATTGAAAGGCTGACAGAGAACAAGCACTGTGACCACAGGGTACGCCCTGCACTGCCCATCTCCTTGGTATGGGCAGTGCAGGACCCCCCTGACCAGCACCATTGGAATGCGCACTGTCTGCTTTTCAGTCATTGTGCATTCCGAGGGTGCTGGTCAGCCCCCTCTCTGTGCTATGAGATAGCACTCAGCTCCTTTAAGGGAGCAGAGTGCTATCTTGTAGCACTATTCTCGTGGGTCAGACCAGCAGGCAAGCTCTATTTCCAGGTTTCCAGCAGTCAGTCAGATCAGGCCGGCAGAAACCTTGTAATAGTACCGGGGGGTGCCATGGCGGTGGGTCCCGCGTTGGGGCCACCAAACTCATTATGAGCCCTTATGCCTGAAATCATAGTGGTTGAAAACCTCTGCCTGGCTGGATCTACAGGATTAGCGCCAGCCCCATACCTGGATAGGATATCAGGAATTGGCCAGTCGTGTAGGTTACAATCCTATTGGGGAGCTGGAAATCAGCATCAGCAAAACTGCTGGTTGTGCAGTACTTGACCCAGTATGGTCATGAACGGAATGCCCTCTGCCCTCCTTGGGTAATTGTTCAGTATATATAATAACCAACATCACATAGGGACCACAGTTATGATGTAATGCTGTGTCTTGACGATAGAAGCTGGCTCCTGGACTGGCAATACAAGTTAGCATATCATGTACCATGCTTCAGAGCCTTGGACCAAGAGTACTGATTATATGCAGTGCAAAGACTGATTAATAAGCAAGTGTGGTCCTTGCTTTCCTGTGATAAACAGACTGTTAAAAGTACATAAGAGCCTTACCTAAAAGTAGTATTGCCAACATGAATAAAATAGGTACAGAAAGTGAATAAAAGCACAAGCTGTTAACTAAACTAAAACAGGTGTGCCAAACCTGGGAATTAAAAAGGGTCTTCACAGCACAAGTTACCCTTGTGAACAGCCCTAGCAGTCTCAGAAGGGCAAGGGAAACCATTTGGGCAATTATTCACACTGGTTGGTGTTACTTTATTTAAAAGAGCCCGCAGTAATTATTACCGCCTCCAGTGACCCATTCGACCATTTTCATTGCCTTTGAGGCAATCTGTCAAAAGTTCACCTCACTAATGACATATCCCATTCGACGTTATGCAGAGAAGCCTTATAGTTAGTTTTACAAGGCCTGTTCCACTGCCCAATTTGAAGCCTGGCTTAAAAAACATCTGTGTATTCAGCTGAGATATGGACTCTTAGATTGGAGTAAAAGAACACTCTGAAAGCAAGAAATACAACCCTCAGGGTTGAAGCTTGAGCTACAACTTGCTAGTGCTTTAGGTGACATTAGCATCTAAAACATTTTTCAATTAAATAATAAATGTTTTATTTGTATTTTTACCAATAAGTTATATTTATTTATATTTTTAACTATTTAAAATAATTTAACTTAAATTATTTCCTTTGGTGTTTTATTTTAAGTCCCCACAGCTGTTACTTTCCATCTAAGGATGTTGCAGTATCAGTGATTTGACATCTGTGGTGCTGGACTTACTCCAGCTCTGAGCTGGAGTTATATACTACTGTTTCGGGTTTCTTTTTGGTGGTAGTAACTTTATAAGTGCAGTTTGTGAATAGCACTTGGCTTAGGGCCTCATTTAGACTTTGGTGGTCCTACCACGGGACTGCCAAAGTCACGAGGAGAACCCCACCGCAATGGCATCCCCCCTGCCCTATTACAATGTTCCTGCCGGTGTGACAGGTGAGAACTTTGCAATAGAGTGTTTCCGCTGGTGAGACCGGCAGGAACAGTGCTACGAGATAGCACTTGGCTCCCTTAAAGGAGCTGAGTGCTATTTCATAGCACAGAGGGAGCTGACCGCCAAACTCGTAATCAGGCCTTTAATAATAAATAGTAAACATAAATGTATGAGGATTCCGTCACAGAAAGGAGAGTTGAAAGTGGAGGTTTACACTGAAAGGGTTGTGAATAGCATTCTGCACTACTCAGTGGTGCAAAAATTGCTTGTTTGAAAACCTGTTGAGATAAGATGCAGTTGGCACTTTAAGGGGTGGGGTGTATAAGTCAAGGCAATATTTAGCTTCTTCAGTAATTTCTGCAAGTGTTTTTATAGAAGCAACTTGGAAGAATTATATCCAGGAGATAGTGACCTCTGAAAAGGACCATGTAGGCATTATCAAACTGAACAGGGGCACCAGAAGAGTTTATCTGTATGCTATATTCTGGGAAATTTCCATTAGTCACAATGAGTCACATACTTGGTATTTGGAGTTTTTTCTCTGGGATTGACAGTTAGATGTGGTGGTCTTTGGGAGACACCGATGTGGGTTGTTATGGTTTGGTCACTAACAGATAATTTTGGGACATGTAGAGTAAGTGCAGGCAAGGGGTACACATTGATAATGGAGAAGATTAGTTTTTCTTACATGGCATTTACAATTGATAATTCTTTGCCCTTTTGAATTACAGAGCTGAGTTGTGGATTTATTTGTACTGTCTATGATCTTAGGACCCTGGGAGAATGTACCTGTGAATTTAGATGTATAATTCCCTTAGGGCTCACCTTTAATTGAATTCTATTCAAAGTATCTAACAGGTGACACACTCTATACTCCTCTCCTTACCCTTAAGTTTTTGTATTAACTTTCTTCAGTTGACTATAAATATGAGCAAAGTGCAATAACCTACCTGTATAATATCGAACACTAATATTTGCAGATTTGGTTAAGTATCATGGACTTGTAGATCGGGGATAGGAATGCAGACTTTAAGATGTATGTATGGACACAACAGGTGATGCATGCATATGGTGCTCTCACTAATTTTGAGTGAGCGACCATGGTTCTGTTTATATTACATGGTGATTATGGTGATTGATTAATGTGGACTTTCTAGCCCTGAGAAAGTAGAGGTGATGAGGCAGGATGAAATATATGTTGTCTAAATGTTTCTGATGAAGAGAATGGAAGGACTTTAAAACACATCTTATTTTTCCTTACTAAGGTACTTTACTGTACTTACCTTGAATACGTGTTATTGTTGAGGCACTATACTGTTTCTGATTTATAGTTCCATCTGAAAGCAATGTTTTGCCTTCAAAGATGTTAACACGGGCGCTCTCTAGTAAAATATTTAAGTATTCTATTTTGGTTTACTACTAACGCACTTTACTAGCATTACCTTAAATGCCTGTCATTTTCTAAGCTCCTGAATACTTTGGCCTTTCTTCCTAAAGCAAGGCTGCGAGTTTTAACAAAACCAGCACATGTCCAGATTGTTAGTAATATACTCAGAAATCCTATTGTTTATTACTAATGGACTTTATTATACTTACTTGAATATCCCCTATTGTTGGTGCATTCTACTGTTTCTGGACTGCATTTTACAAGAAAGCAATATACACTTTAATGGCATTAATATACAGAGGGATTCCAAATGCTATTGGCTGTTTGGGAAATCTGGAAGAGTCTGCAGTATAATATTTTAAATATGACGTACGTGTTCACATGTATTTATATGAGATTTTTATCTTGGAGATAAATAAATAATTCAGTTATAAAAATGCATTGAAACTCCGCAAGTGACATAACAGTCAACAAGCATTGGCAAAGGCAATAGGTCTTGACAATGCCCGAGCTATTGGCCTTGTAAATGTTAATGTCTTTTAGCCATGTTGTATGCAGCATATCCGTGGCTAAGCATGGCTAAAAGTCACAAAAAAACGCTATGATGCGGCCAGCACAGGCCACATCATAGTGCTTTTTTTTTGTGTGTGAGGAGGGTCGAGACAAAGAACTCAGCATGGAGGGAGAATAAGACTTGGCATCGACTCAACATCCGGGGATTCTTGACAAATCACTTACTCTTCCCCCTGCCTACGACAATGAGTGTGTTACTGTATAATGTAACTGGTGAGCACGTAAAGCAGTCCAATACCTTTGCATCGTGTTCCTGGTATGGAAAACTTCCAAGCCAAAAAAAAGCAGCAGCGAGGAGGAAGGTAGTGGGGGGCGGATGACGCTAGGAAGCAGGAGGGGATGCGGAGACATTCAAGCAACAGCAGGAGAGGGCAGATGGGAGCACCAATGAAGGGGAAACAAAAATAAACAAGCCCTTGAAGTGGTTATGTAAAACAGGGCTAATAAATGTATATGATAAATACCTTTTCTTCATTTTCTATCCAAAAATGACACTACATTTCCCATGCGGCGTTTACGTTTGATGTTCAAATGAACAATACATATTTTTCTGTAGGTAAAATAGTTTTATCAGAATGATATGTTTTTGATTGCAAGTAAGAAATTCAAACCTGTATTGATTGCACTGATAAAAAAGCATACACGTCCAAAGTCATGCAAGCTTCTTCAATTAATGCTTTTTGTAAGAGCAGCCAAAGTGGCATATGGATTGGCAGAGAAGGGTACTCTTTTGTTAATTGGCATCTTTTTATCTAATGCAGTGTTAGAAGCCAATTAAAAAAAGTATGCGAACTGTGATGCCGTATGCAAAGAGGGCAGAATGAGTAAGCGTCGGGGGTGGAGTCAAAGGTATGGCTAACAAAACAAAATATTCTGTAACTTTTTTTGGTCTTTCACCTTCAGTTAACTACATATAAAATAAGGCACAGGTTAAATAAAAATAAATTCAAGTTAATTTATAAAATGGTGTGAGAAAAAGGCTTCTTTTGTCATGGTTAGCCCCCACATTTTGCCTGGTATTTGATGTAATCTCAAAGTTGTTAGTGCCCATTGCCCCTGCTAACCAGGTTCCCTGAGCCAGAGCTCTTTACCTAAAACTGTTGTGAGGCATTGTCACAGTTGGCAACACCTTTATCTGCCACTTTAAGTCCCTAGTAAAAGGTACTGGGACACCCAGGGCATAGCGTACTAAGGGTATGCCCCCGAGGGCAGCAGCACAGATTGTGCCACCCTCAAGGGTCATGCATCCACATACACCCAGCAATGCCATTGCAGTCCTAGTGTTCTGATGCAATCCTAAAATGCAAACTGACATGGTACACAGCCTGCGTTCCCTGTCCACTACACACTGCATGCAATATAGGTAAGTCACCCCTCTGTCAGGCCTTACAGCCATAAGGCAGGATACACTGTGTGGCCACAGATGCATGAGCAATTATGCCCCTACTGTGTCCTTGCCAAACCGGGGATATAGTAAGTGAACAGAGCAGCCATTTTAATACATGCACTGGACACTGGTCAGTGTGAGGTTCACAGCTAAATGATGGCTACTCGGAAACCCTGGGTTGTTTGGTATCAAACAACTCAGAATGATACACTCAATTTTGTACTAGCCTTGAATGTATCCCAAAATGTACCAGGGGGTCACTTTAGTGGTGCCCCCTGAAAAAACTAACCACCCTGGCAAGGTTGCTGGCCAGTCACCATCAGCCTGCTACCACAAGACAAGATTCTGGAACCCTGGGGTGAGAGATCCTGCTCTCTGGGTCCCAGAGGTAAGCCCTTGCTGGGTGGAGTTGTAAACACCCCCTCCCTCAGAAATATGCACTGCACTGCTAGCGAGCTTCAAAGAGCTTACCACCCTTGAAACCCGACCCCCAAGCCTGATGCTAGCAGCAGATGGCTGCCCCTGTTGCAAACCCCTACTTTTGGCGGGAGCAACGGCAGGAAAACACACAAAGGAAAAGAGGAGTGGTGACTCCCAGCATGCACCACCCCTAAGGTGTTACATGCAAGGTGACCCCTCCATTTCATTTTCCTCCATCTTGCATGGAAGGAGAATAGCCACTCAGGTGTAGAAAAGTGACTTCTGCCCACAGGAAGTGGTCACTTAGTGGATGTAGCCACCTTTAGGTAGATGACCCATTGGTCGGTGACTTCCCTAAATGCACATTAAATACAATATTTAGTGGGCATCCCTAAACCAAGAAAAACAGATTCCAAGGACAAAAGAAGACCAGCAAAAAAGAAAACCCAAAGCTGGAGAACTGAAGCCCTGCTGCACCAGGAAAGGGCCCCAAACCCTGACTGCTGCACCCAGAACTTGACAATCACAGCTGGGGGGTTGCCTGGACGTTAGACAGACATTGCCAACCCCTATAGGACCTTCACACTTTGAAAAATTGCCAAAGATCTCCCTCCAGAGTGAAGGCATCGCCCTCCTGCACCAAAGACCAAAGACCCAGTGAAGGGCACTTCACTGACCAGCTGGTGACCAAGGAACCAGACAATGCAGCTGGACCAAACTCCACCCAGTGGACTGTGAGAACAAACCCTGCAAGTGTGCCAAATTTGGTGGCACTGAACCCTCCAGCAGCCGAACCATATCATTACCCAATGTAGGGGTCACCTAACGTTGGACAACCAGAAAGACAGTCCATTTCAGACTGTAAAAGGATCAGGAGGAAGCCCTAGTCGAGGGACTTCAGAAACCCACCTCCCACCAGAGTGCCCCTGCTGACCTGCAAGCGACCATCAAATTGACCTATCTCCTACTTCCAAGGGCACTTTTGCGCACAGCTCCTGGCTCACCGATTTTACTTTGCACCTGGCCACCCTGTGCCCTCCACCAAAGATCCAGCTGTGCCCTAAAGGCCCCTCACCCTTTGCAACCTTAACACTTCAAGGGGACCCACTGGACATACCTTTAAGTCTGCCTGTGCAGTGCTTTTCCAATTGGTCTCCTGCAGTGGCCTTGCACCAGCTTCAATGACTTTCTGCAGCTCCTCCCCCAGAAACCGGGAGGCACCTGAACTTCTCCCACTGCCCACCAATAACCTTGACATACCTGCAAAAGGAGACATTGGTAAACGCATTGCCTGATTTTATATGCATCTTTAAAGTATTTCTCCATTGATTCCTATGGAGCGTAATTAGGAGCAAAAACTTTAAAAATTCATGACATAAATAGTACTTACCTGATTTTGATGATCTTGGACTTAAAAATGTAAAGTATTTTTGTAAAATGGTCTCGAGTTATTCCGTTGAGTGTGTGTCTTGTTTTATTGATTCTGTGAGTACAACAAATACCTTGCACTTCTCCAAGATTATTCTAACTGCTTGACCAAGCTACCATAAAAATTAGAGCATTAGTTGGTCTAGCTTTTACCTCTGTAAACCAACGTGTGGTTGCCCTGACCCTCCACACAGTGTACCTGATTTTGCACACTACATAGAGGGCCAACATCCTACAAGTGGGAAATGCACTATTGTACATTATGAAACCTCAGGTAGTTTATGCATTGCAGAGACCTGTGTCTGTAACCAGAGAGCCACAGAATCAAATCATGTTTGATACAGTGGAGAATAGTGACTTGCATATGTTTAGTGCAACGAGGCCCCAGTCTGTGACAGAATGCATTGGGAATACACGAGTCATTATTTTAAACTTGCATTACACACAGTATAAGATAGGCAAATACAAAAGTTGCAAAAAGGTTTAAGAGAAAGTGCTTCCACAGAAATATAGATTTTAGTAATGTTCAAACTGTACATAGTGCAATTGTTTTGTAACTGTCCGTTTAAAGCACACACTTCAAAGCTCAGCTGGTAACTCCCTTGCAACAAAACTATCACCGGGAAATTGATTACATCTATTAAAGACAATACCAGCTTTAAAGAACCCTTTCGTTTGCAGATAAACCAATTGCACACATTTACATTTAAATCAGGCAAGCAGGCACCCTAGCAAGAAAACTTGTTTAACTGTCTGTCCCTTCCTTGGTTTCAAAGCACAGAAAACTCCCTGCCTTACACTTCTTCAGATGCATTTTAACTCTTGGAATTTACCGTCCTGGGATGATCCTCTTTTCTCGAAAAGTAGGGGAACTGTTTTACTTAAATTAGAAAAGTAGGGGCACGTTGTGCCCCTCCGATCCTGCCCACTTTGACCACTATTCTAATGTCAGGTAGTAAATAGGTCCTGTGGCGGGGCTTTTTTGGCATGCAACATTCTACCTCTCATAAATATGGTGAAATCGGACAGGAGAAAAAATCCAAATTAAGCTATACTATATGATGTAGAATATAGCCACAGCTAAACCAAGCATTTGTTTGGCTACTTGATTGAAAAGTGCTTTGTTGTTAATAGGCAAGTGTGTGAATGTGCGAATGGGTGGCTGCAAGCAAGGAAGATTGAGGAAATGGATAAATCAATAGAGTAGGTGCATGGTGATGTCAATGAATGGCTGGATAGATAAAGACTTGATCCGTGTATGGCAGAAGAATCATCCGGTGTGTGGCCCAGATGCAGTCCTGGCATGATTGGGGTACCAGGATGCCTCACCCAAATCATAACAGGATGCAGGGTTGTTTGGTTGGGATGCAGGGTTCTATAGCAGGATGAAGGGTTGCATGGCTTGGGTGCATGCTTATATAGCAAGATGCAGATTGGTATGGCTGGAATGCAGGGATCTTTTGCTGGATTCAGGATTGTATGGCTGAGATGCAGCACTATACCTTTCATATGAAAGGTGCATCTTTGTTTTTCTAATCTAAAAACAAACTGTTCCCTGGGTTACTTTACAGCATTAATACTCAAACTATGGCAAGGTGGCTGGTTGCAGCTCTCTTGAACTTTACTTGTGCCCCCCCCCCCACCGGTGAACAGCAGCATGGGCTGCTGTTTACTTGCTGAGCACTAATATTCAGAAAAAAATGTTAAATAAACATGCAAGCATTTATTTGCCGGTTCACTGAAGGTATGAAGTAACTAAGGTGGTGTTCTGCACCACTTAACTTTAGGAACACCTTTACTTTTTAAAGGCACCTTGCAACAAATGTGTGAAAATTGGGTTATGTTTCTTCAAAATTCAAAAAAGTGTATTTCATTAACACGCAGAAGCTTATTACCATACCACTGCATTGAGAGTTATTTCAAGTGATAGTTTTCAAACAATAATTTAGAAACATTCATGCTTCCCTACACCACCTTGCTGCCAATGCCAATAGTGAACTAAGAGGTAAGCCAATCAATCAATCAGACATCTGTAGAGCACATAGCTGTCACCCCTGGGGGTAACTGGGAGCTTGGGTGCGATGTCTCTTTCAAAGAGCCAGGTCTTGAGTCTCTTCCTGAAGTCTGCCAGTGAGGGTGCAGTTCAGAGGGGGAGTGGTAGGTCGGTACAGGCTTTGGAGGTGGTGTATGAAAAAGAGCTGCTGCCGCTGCGGCTGTTCCGGATTCTGAGTGTGTGTGCCAGGGTCAGAGAGGAAGAGGGCAGGTGTCTGGTGGGTTGATGGAAGTGTAGACCGTGGTTGATGTAGTCCAGTCCTTGATTGTGTGTGGTATTGTAGGCATGCATGAGGAGCTTGAAATGACATCTCTTCTGGATGGGGAGCAAGTGAACCTTTCTGCGGTGGGGGTGATGTGGGTGCACCTAGGAAGGTCCAGGAATAGTCTGGCAGTAGTGTTCTGTATTGTCTGGAGTCTATTTAGGAGCTGAGAGGAGATGCTGGCAGAGAGAAGGTTACCATATTTGAGGCGGCTGGTGATGAGGGCCTGGGCGACGGTTTTCCTGGTGTTGCCTGAGATCCTTCTGAGGATTTTGCAGAGCATGCAGAGGGTGTGGAAGCAGGAGGAGGTGACTGCGTTGATCTGCCGCTTCATCGTCAGCTCACTGCCGAGAATGATGCCAAGGTTGCAATCTCTAACCCACCAAGACCCTCTAGTGCCACCCTGCTGGCATCAGTGAAGCCCTCGTGCACTCCACAGACCATACTTTGTAGCCCCTGGGCAAATGTTTGTGAGTACCCATGACTTACAGCCTCACTGGGATCTTGTACCATAATAGCAGAGGGAGGGGACATCGCACCTATTGGGTCATATGCAGCAGGCTGAAAGAACCCAGTGCAGGGGCAGGCTGCAGGGAGAAGCAGCAGAGAGTACTAATTCAGAAGTGGTGAAGTCCGAACTGAGCACACGGAGATCTGATTGATGAAATACAGTTAAAAGAAGAGTTAGAGGGGGGAGCAGGACAGTGGAGCACTGCCAGTGGACAAAGAAATGAAGGGAGGAGACAGAAATGAGAACGAGATGGAAGCGAGAAGGGCACAGAGGAGATTGGGAACAAAGAGTGGATAGAAGCAGGAAGAAGTGTAGAAGAGAAAGGGAATAGGAGGAGGAGAAGAAAGAAGTAGGGGTGTAAGGAAAGTGGAAGAAGGGGAGAAAAAAAAGAACTGTTTGAGAGAAGGGAGAGAAGTGGGATAGATGAGAATCAGAGGAGAAAAGAGACAGAGGTGGAAGGAGGGGAGCAGTGGGGGGGGGGGGACCAGCAATAGATAAGAAGTGGACTATCTGCTCTTCTGCAAGGAGAGAAGCACTGAGCCCTAGAAACTGCACCACCTGTGCCAGGCATCATGACCTTCAAGAGTCATGCCTATCAACAGTGTTTCGGAGTTTCCTTTCCTTAAAGCTGGATCCCTTGTGTGTTTTATTCAGCCCATGGTCTAGTGTGTGGCTCTGAACAAGTGATCAGTGTCTGCTGAGTGCAAGCAGCACAGTGTTGTGATGAGAGCTGTCGCAGTCGAGCTGCCATGACAAGGGAGCAGAGCTGAAGCACCTGGGCTGAGGGGAAGCCAGCACTGCCAGCTCTGCACAACTGAAATACATAGGGCACAATGGGAGTGTAAGATGGAAAAACAAGTATATGTATAGATGTGCAAAGCCCTAGATCTGTAGGTATGGTAAGCCAACGGTGAGCATGTATGAACACATTGAAATGATTTTATTCACAGCAGGGGAGTCCTGTGCAGACATATGAGCGCTGAGAGGACCATTTGCAAAACACAAAGTGAGACCCTTTTTTTGTACGCACAGTGTGAGAGTACAGCAATGACTGAACACATACACAGAGCAGGAATTCCTTCTGTCCACAATAGTAGATACAGCATGTCTAGGCATGCGCACCATCTAGAGCCAAGACCTAAAAATCATATATGGGCTGAAGTGTGGCTTTACAACACTCAAATGCTACATGTTAAACCATAATTTCAGGACTGTCACTGTAGCTCTGAGTGGTCATAGGCTAAAGGTACAGCAAGCCTATGTCTTTCTATGTTTAAAAGATTGCCTCGAACAATGATTAAATTAAATGTAAAATGTACATTGATTTCCACATACCTAGTTCCACAATGTAAATTCAAATCTGAATTATTATTGTTCAGACTGAAGCAACCATTATCATTTGTAGATGCCTGCTGTAAGTGTAAGATTCACATATATTATCTGAGAAAGAAAAAACCTAGAAACAGAGGGCCTCATTTACAAAGTTTTGGCACAGGGCAGCATTGCAAGCCTTTTTGCTGCGCTTCACTGCATCATAACAAAAGGGCAGTAATGCACCGTATCTATAAGATACGGTGCATTCCTGTCCTTATCCCCTGCGTTGGGGCACAAATTGCTGCCATGCACCAATACAGGCACCCATTCACCATGGGGTGATTGTTTTTGTGCAGGAAAGAACTCCTTCCTGCACAAACACAATCATGAGAGGCCTTTTCCTCCTTCTCTGTGTGCTGCAGAATGTGGCTTCTATAGTAAGTTTTGACCTGTTTAAACTAGACACAGAATTTGTTTTTTTGGTAAAATCTTGTTAAATTCTGCAGACTATGCAGCAGGTGATGTATTATGTGGCAAATTCGGCACATAATCCCAGAATCACAGTATTCCTGTGGCCTTGCATACATGGTATGTGTCAATTATTTTCTAATTTACAAAATATTTAAATACCTGTATATGAACTGTATGAATATTTCAACATATTCCAGCAGTTAGGAAAGCACAAATGAAGCACATCTTCTTTTATAATTCTGAAGTGTGATGTAAACAAAGATTTTCAGAGGATAAAAATAAATCTTGGTGGTGCACATGTGATAAATATGGTATTGCATTGTAATGCACATTTCTATGCATATGTGTTGCACTGAATCAATTGCCTATATGGGCAGCAAGTTATGCCATATAAATTGGTTTGTGGTTGGAAGGGTATTGTCTTTGCTTTGTGATCCAATGTGTAAAGTTTTATGTATTGTGTTATGAGACACAGGGCAGCAATGTGGTCAATGATGAGATGTGAGAGGTGGAGTTTATGGTTTTTATGTACAGCTCTGCAGGTCCCTTTATGGTATTTTTATAATGATTATAATCTGCTTAACTGGATACTGTCCTGGGTTGCCCATTCTATTGGCTGCACAGTACTGGTGATGGAAAACCACGTAGCAGATATGTCTTATGTAAACATAAGAGATAAAAGTTACAGTTGGTTGCTAACTGCTGAGTGTTATGGTATTAGTATTAGTGTGGGCCTCAAAAGTTATGTATGAACCTACATAGCTATGCAATCCCCGACGAAGCATAGGTAAGACCTCCTTAACTTACCTGCGTATCAAAATAAGTTTGCTGTTGAGTTGTTGCCAATCTGTGGATTGTAAGCTAAAGACTGAGCACAAGGCTGTCATTGTCTTTCCATATTCTGTTGCTAGAATGTGTGGTGGTATAGTTGTCCTAGAAATAACCATGTTTTCAAATATCTTCTGAAGTTTATATACTCCTAGATGCTTTGAATGCTGTCCATTAGTGTGTTCTGGAGTTTGGCAGCTTACACTGAGAAAACAGCGCCTCCATGGATATCTTACGTTAAGATGGTATGATGCTAAATGGTGCAAGTCTGGAGCATGGTGTCCTTTACTGCTTAAATTTAGCTTGCGGGCATAGCGTCTTTTTTCCGGGAGGGGCTGTGAACAGTGCAAAGTGCCCTGATCATTATCCTATGGACATCATTTAAGGGTTCCCAGAAGTCGCAGCTCTGACCAGTAGCTTGCCCCTTGCCACCCCTGGCCTCAGAGTTGGCAAAATCAGTGCTAGGAACACAAGAGCTTCTGAAAAAAGAGAGTTTTCTGTCAAATTGTTATTACACTAATAGCTAATACAATTTTGTTATTCACTATTAGTGTAATAGGGAATGGTTACAATTAATTAGATTATGACCCTCCCTGGCAGCGGAGTTATTAAAAAATGCTTTTAATGGTTTTTTTGTGTGTGATTGCAGGTGACAGTGCGTCATCTGGTAGTGAGTGTGGACATGTGTGAATGTGTCTGTATGTGTAAGCATGCATGTGTGAGAGAAAGTAAAGGTTAAATGGTGCTCACTTCCACTATAGTATTTTGGTGAATTGATGTTCATGCACTGCACTTCTTTCTAGAGGTAGTGTCAAATTGGATTGCTGGTTGACTGAGGTGTGAGCCCTAGTCAGCTTGGCAAAAAAAAGCAGTCAGGCTTAACTTAGAGGCAATGTGTAAAGTAGGTATGCAACACACAAGCAGTAATAGAGTGAAAACACAATTATTAAAAAAATAGAGTAAATTTTAATAATTTATTTGACACCAAAACACCAAAAATCCAATCAGTAGAACCAGAGTTATGAATTTTTAAAGTTTAAGATTCACAATAGCTCTTAAAAGATAAAAGCGCCAAACAGGGACATGTGGTCATGCTAGATTGTGTCGAAGTTAAAAGTTAAGGCCAATCACGGTGGAGGACGGTCAGGTACAAGACGAGGATTGGGCCCGGTCAGCATCTACCTTTGGACTAAGAAGAAACTGAGAAAAAATGTCTGAGAAAGTAAAGTTAGGCAGAGCAAGGCTGCAGGAAGTGTCCAAGGATAGAGCTTTGTCATCGCATGGCCTTGGTTGAAGCTGGATGAAGATTTCCACATTCAGACATAGTAGCTGAAATAGAAGTCAAAAATCTCCAGCAGGGCAAGGCAGGGGGCTGTAGCCGAAGACAATTCCACAAGGTCGGATGCCCATTTGGTGAAGGACTGCTAAAATAGATTTGCTGCTGCAGAGAATAACATACTGGGTGAAGCTGCAAAAGCAATCTGACCGGTGATACACCTTGGACAGATAAGTGAGCAGGTTGGTCCTGGTCTCATCCTGGTTCTCGGAGCACTATTTGGACAAAATTTGTCTAAGTACAGAGTTTTGGGTTTTGACCATCTGAGCCCATTGAGGCACACACAATCATTCTATTATGGGACAGCCTGGGAGAAATTCACAAAGTCGAACTGTCAGCTGCACTCATTCATGTGTCCCAAAACAGGCTGCAGTCACAAAGTGCTAAGGGCAGGAAAATGCTCACTTTTTAAAAGTGGTACTTTCAAAAACGGAAAAGCTGACTTTACCATTAAAGAGAGTTTATTATTACAATTCCATAGGTGTCAAATATGACATATCCACCTGCTCCCAATCAAGAATTACAGTTTATTAAATGTACTAAGGAATTGTCACTGTTATCCTATGCGAGGGGTAGACCTCAGAGTAGTAAAAATGAATTTAGGAGGTTTTCACTTCCAGGCCATATAAAACTTACAATTACATGTCCAGCCTTTTAATAATAGCACCTTGCTCTATGGGCTAGCTAGGGTCTACCTTTGGGGTGACATATGTAATACAAGGGGAGTTTTAAGGCTTGGCAAGGGGGTTTTAATGGCAAGTTGAAATGGTAGATTAAAACTCCATTCAGGCTGCAATAGCATACCTAGTCCATGCATGGTTTCAGGCACTACCTAAGTGGGTGGTACTATAAGTGCTGCAGACCCACTAGTAGTATTTAATTTACAGGCCTTGGGTATATGGTATATTACTTTACAAGGGACTTAGAGGTAAATTAAATTTGCTAATTGGGTGTAAGCCAATTTAACCATGTTTTAAGTAGGAATGGGGACAGCTTATGCTCTGCTGGCATAGTTCGCAGAGTTTTGAGTTCCGGGAAAACTCTGCCAATCGCCGCATTGTGGCGTTTTCCTCATGTTCAGCTCAGCAAAGTTAAGTTTGCAAGTGAGAATTTGCATTCTCCACCACAATTGTCAGACGCAAGAATGCCCCCGCCACTGTTTCCGTTGAGAAAGCTGCCCGCTCGAGTAGAAATCTTCTTGAGCAGCCGAAAGAAGGAGCAACATCAGGTGCACAGAGTGGTGCAGTTGGCGCTGGTTTTACAGGGCAGAAGAAGCTCCTGGTGCTAAAAATCAGCACGAGCAGCGAAATTTACCTGATTCTGTTTGCTCGAGGAACTCCACAGAATATTGCAGAGTTTTTTCTGTAACTGTGGAACTCCATGGAGTGAAGCACCTGAGCTCCACCTAGACTTACTTTTAAGGGGATAGCACAAGCACTTTAGCACTGGTTAGCAGTGGAAAAGTGCACAGAGTCCTAGGACCAACAGAAATGAACTCAGCGAAAAAGTGGAGGGAAAAAGGCAAAATGTTTAGGGTGACCCTGCAGAGAGGGCCAGGTCCAACAGGTAGCCAGCGGAGTGATTGCAAGTCTGTCGTCATGTATTCTCTTGGGTGAAGACAGCATTTTGGATGAGTTGTATTTTGTGTATGATGAACGTGGGTGTACCAAGGTAAAGGCTGTTGGTATAATCAAGCTAGGAGAATGCAAGTGTTAAAATGTTAGTATGCACGGTATATGAGGATGCAACATATTGTTTTAATTGTATAGAAGGCACTCTGTTTTAAGTTGCTAACATGTGGTACCAAATATAGATCTGAATCCATGGTCATCTCTAGGTTTCTTACTTCTCTTGATATTGTTGTAGGGCCTCATGTTCCTTAGGCCATATGGAGATAGGCTGGTATTTTTGCCATTTTGTGCTTGTCATAAGGTCTGTCTTTGCAGTATTTAGCTTTAGGTTGTCATTCTTCATTCATGTGTTTGTTGCATGAAGGTAGCCATCAAGTTCTAAACTGTAGAGGTCTTGCAGACCATCCATTTTTAAAACGTATTTGAGTGTCATCTACAAAGTAGTAACAGGTGAGGTTGAATGATTTTATCAGCTTTGGTAAGGGGCCTGGGGGGATGTTGAATATAGAGAGGATATGATGAACCCACGTGGGGCACTACAGTGTTGTGTGTGACGAGCTGATATGAAAGGTGTTAAAAACATTAGTTCACTCTCACAACCGTGAGTATAAGAATTCAATGGTCATTAGCGGAACTCCCCTCTCACCTTTAACATATGAAATATCAAACAAAAAATTGCTGTGTGAAGAGATTGCACAACTGTATAGAACATTGAGTCATGTTTAAGCCAGCAACTTTCATGACATTTCCTATTCCTGATACATAAGTGGTTGTCACTACCTAAACCTAACAGTCATTCAGAAGTATTGTCCAAACAGGCAACTCCACATTCCAATATGACATCATGCTTTGAATACTCTATTGTGCTGGGGAAGAGTTATCACAAGTCAGGTACGACTTACATTTGACTGACATTGCTCAAGCCTACATTGGCCTGTTGTGAAATATAACCTGGTGGCATAATGCTCTGCAGATCAGTATTTTATTTGTTGGAACCAGATAGTTTGTTAGGTTACGTTGCCAGCTGCAGAGGGCTGCAAACACCCTAACTAGCACTAGTGTGACTACCCTAAGTGCAATTTTTTGCGAAATGTCTGGGCCTGGCGGGCTTCCCTGGGTGCCGATTCAACCTGGCATAAATACCGCAGCAATTCACATCACCAAAATTGGTCAATTTGAAAGGCAAATTCTTGATCTTTTGTTGTGTCTTGGCAGCCTTCTGGAGTCCTCCCTTTTACAGGAGACAGTTCAGTCACACAAGTAGGGCCTATTGTTATAGGGAGGAGTGTAGGAATGCTGGGTGGTAGGATATTTGTGGATCCACCCAGATTCCATTAGTGTGGTCTGCTTTCACTTTTCTTTTTGCTCTGTAACATCAGTGTCCACAGTGTACCGCACAATAGAGCAAAAACAAAATAAAAAAACTTGGGATTCATGGGATAGCATTAACTTCACATGATTTTGGAAAAAATAAATGTTTCTGGTGTTTTTACCAGAAACATTTTCTTTTAGGGTACTGCGGATCACCTGTTGACATCCATTGCACTATGAAAATAGTAAGGGGATGTCAAGTGGTTGTCATCTGCCTTAAAGCAGTTATAACCCACCAAATCCATTCAGCCTGATGTCCAGCAAGAAAAGACAACAAGCTGCATCGATTTGATGACCACATTGCACTAACTTCTTTGTTCCATGATCACAGGGGACTTCTCCACTTTCAGGAGATCCCCTGACGGTAGGATTCTGGAACTGAGAAACAAAAAAAAGCACAGTGGTCAAAGAAATGTGACAGGTGCTTTTATTGGCTATGCAAAGCCAAGAGGAAGTTTCAGTTGCATTACTGGTCTACGGAGAAGAGGGCTAGGGAGAGAATACAAATATAGAGAAGTACAAAAAGGTAGAAGAGATTCTAGAAAAGGAGATATGATTGAGATAAAGAAAGGAGAGTAAATACAAAAAGTAAGAGAGAGCAGGAGAGACAAGAATGGAAAGATAGCTGCAGCATTGTAGGAAAGTCCTCCTTTTTGCCCTGGTCACCCCCCACACTTTTTGGACAGGTACTGGTGGTTACTGACTCTTGGCTGTGCCCTGGGTACTGCATACCAGTCCCAGGGCCAGTGCTCTGTGTAAAATGGATATGCAAATTAGGCTAATTATAATTGGCTAAGTTAACCTACCTATAAGTCCCTAGTATAGGGTAGGGCATGTAGGTTTAGGGACCACAGCATAGGTAGTGCACCCATAGGTGCATTGCTGAGGTGCCCAGTGTGATTTTAAAGGCAGGCCTGCCTTGCTGGCTGCTTTTAAATTAAAGTTATATGCAAATTCGACTTTGGAATTAAAAGTAGTTCCAAAGTCTCAAACTACCTTATTTTTACATATAAGTCACCCCTAAGATGTGCCCTATGTGCCCCTAGGGCTGGGTGCCATGTAACTACAAGCAGGGACTTTATAAAAATAGTTTTATAAGCCCTGGTGAGGTAAAAACAGCCAAATTAGTTTTTCCCTCATTGTAGTAAATGGCCTTCATAGGCTAAAATGGGGAAACTTTATTTTAATTTTTAAAGTCTCCTTAAATGATGCATATCAAGAATTTGGTATCAAATTAATTGTTGTAATAAATCCCACAACTTCCAGTTGTAGGATTTAATATAACTTGTTCAGGTAAAGAGTTTTAAACTTTACCTGAAAAGTTGCCCATTTCAGCCCTGCATTGTTTTTGCTGCTGTGCTCTGATTGGCCAGCCTCTGGTAGCTTGGCCAAGCTGCCTGGATGAGGTGTGAAGTGGCCTGGCTTCACACAAAGGAATGTGCCTGTGGGAGGGAATCTCCCCTCAGCAGATGGTGAGGCAGGAAGGGGGAGGGCTGCCAAACTGGTCTTCAAAGGCAGAGAAGGACATTTGGAGCAACCAGCAACACCCCCACATCCTGCAACCCCAGACAACTAGGTGCCCCCTTGATTAGATTAGGAGAGGGCAGGAGAGGGGTGTGTTTATGATTTGTAGCCACACCAGTGGGTGGGCTCAGCCAGATGTAACCTCCAAAAATCAGATTCAGTCATGATGGATTTTTAGAGAATGTTGCCTCCTGGGATTGATTTTTGCCACACTTCCCAGGAAGTTATCATCACAGGGGGAAGGACCCTGCACCTGATTGGAGAACCAGGACCCCCCTGCTTTTCACCCAGGAGCAAGGATAAAACTGGCAGACCTGCACCCACACCTCAGATCCCCATCGGATTCCAACAAGGAAGAACCAAAGGATAAGAAGGACTGCCCTGCTGGACCCCTGGCCTGCACCTGGAACCTGCACTCAGAAGGACTGCACCAGCTGCACACTTGGGCTTCACCACAAGAAGGACTTTGCCTGCCTTCAACTGGTTCAAGGAGGGACTCCCTGTTTGCTACAGGTGAAAAATTGCTATCCAGAGTCCCCTGCACCAACTCCTGAAGAAAGCGACCAGCTGACCACTGTCCAGTGGCCAAAAAGGAGTTTGCGCCAGGTGCATTCTGGGAGTTGTAGTCTGCACCCCCCAAGGACCATCTCGGAACTTCTGGACCCTTGGGGTGAGCTGTGGACCCCAAAAGACCCTTAAAAGGACATCTGGGAGAAGCCCCAGAAGTTTGGACAACTTTTGTAAAAAAAGCTCCATAGAGGGACCGACCCGCCGCGGCAACTCTAGCCGGCTTGCCTCAACCGCGACCCGGCCTGATTTGCTGGTTCGTCCCGGTAAAGAAAATCTCAGAAAAAGAGACTAAGGGGGTCATTCCGACCCCGGCGGGCGGCACGGGGCGGAAACCGCCCAAACACCGTCCCGCGGTCAAATGACCGCGGGGACCATTCTAACTTTCCCGCTGGGCCGGCGGGCGATCTTCAAAAGATCGCCCGCCGGCCCAGCGGGAAAGCCCCAGCAAAGATGAAGCCGGCTCCGAATGGAGCCGGCGGATTTGCTGGGGTGCGACGGGTGCAGTTGCACCCGTCGCGATTTTCAGTGTCTGCCAAGCAGACACTGAAAATCTTAATGGGGCCCTGTTAGGGGGCCCTGCACTGCCCATGCCAGTGGCATGGGCAGTGCAGGGGCCCCCAGGGGCCCCACGACACCCGTTCCCGCCAGCCTCTTCCTGGCGGTGTAAACCGCCAGGAACAGGCTGGCGGGAAGGGGGTCGGAATCCCCATGGCGGCGCTGCATGCAGCGCCGCCATGGAGGATTCCCCCAGCCAGGGGAAATCCGGCGGGAAACCGCCGGACCCGGCTGGGCGACCGCGGCTTCACAGCCGCGGTCGGAATACCTGATGTAGCACCGCCAGCCTGTTGGCGGTGCTACCTCCTGCCTCCACCCTGGCGGTCTATGACCACCAGGGTCGTAATGAGGCCCTAAGTCCGAAGGTAAAAAGTTGACCGGGACCTCCCAGCCAGCGTATCCGAGGAGGGCTCCATGGACGTCGGATCAAGATCCAGGTTTACCCCGGTCGAAGGATTTTCACCTCGAAAAAACGACTAAGTCCGAAGGTAAAAGTCTCCACCGAGGATTCCAGCATCGCGTATCCAGAGAAGGGCTCCAGGAGGTCGGCTTGGACTGGCAGGTTCGTCCCGCTGAAGAAAATCTTCAAAAAAGAGACTAAGGGCCTGATTCTAATGTTGGCGGGCGGCGGGAGCCGCCCGCCAAGCTACCGCCGCTGAATGACCGCACCGCGGTCAAAAGACCGAGGCGCCCATTTAGACATTTCCTCTGGGCCGGCGGGCGCTCTCCAAAAGAGCGCCCGCCGGCCCAGAGGAAATGCCCCTGCAACGAGGACGCCGGCTCAGAATTGAGCCGGCGGAGTTGCAGGGGTGCGACGGGTGCAGTTTGCACCCGTCGCGTATTTCAGTGTCTGCTTAGCAGACACTGAAATACTTTGCGGGGCCCCCAGGGGCCCCGCGGCACCCCCTACCGCCATCCTGTTCCTGGCGGGCGAACCGCCAGGAACAGGATGGCGGTAGGGGGTGTCAGAATCCCCCATGGCGGCGCGGCAAGCTGCGCCGCCATGGGGGATTCAAAGGGCAGCGGTAAACCGGCGGGAGACCGCCGGTTTGCCTCTTCTGACCGCGGCCGAAGCGCCGCGGTCAGAATGCCCTGCGGGGCACCGCCGGCCTGTCGCCGGTGCTCCCGCCGACCCTTGCCCCGGCGGTCTTAGACCGCCGGGGTCAGAATGACCCCTTAAGTGTGAAGGTAAACTTTTAACTGAGGCCTCCCGCGACCTGTAGCCGAGCAGGGCTCCATCGCGGTCGGCCTGAAACTTTAACTTTGCCCCGGTCGAGGTGCAACCAGATGACCCGATTGGCACTTTTTGTTTCTAGGCGCTAAAAAACAATAATTCTTTAAAAATTCATATCTCCGGTTCCCCTTATCCGATTTTATTCCTTTTGGTGTCATTTTAAAGATAAAAATATAATCTATTTTTATAAATTGGTTTTGGATTTTTAAACTGTTTCCTGTGTTTTATTTAATTACTGTTTTGTGATATTTGAATGCTTTACACTCTGTCTCCTAATTTAAGCCTTGACGGTGGTTGCCAAGCTACCAAGGGTTGAGCTGGGGTTAATTTACTGAGACCTAATTGGACCTTAGTGGAGGTTAGTGGCCTATTGCTAAGCGTAGGTACCTACCTGCCCTTACCAATAACCCATTTTCCAACAAGCACCATATAGAAAATGTAAGTAGGGAAAAGGTTAAGCGAGCCAGTGGGGGTAGAGGCTAGAAAATGGGGAGAGAATAGCAGAAGTAAGAGAGAGCCTAACAGAGTAAAATGAGTGCTATGGACATGTAAAGAAATGGTGATTGGAGATTGTAAGTGGAATTTATAGCTTATCATGTTTTAGGCAATACTCCTGGCCCAATGTGATTTTGAAGCACCACAATTTTGCACTTTATTTTCAAAAAGTGATCTTAAAGTGAGATCCAAAAATCATCTTGTCTACTGGTCTTTAAATCTTAGGGACATCTAACCATAGTTACTTAATCCACATTGCTTCTTGCGAATAGTTTATCAACGGCATCCCTTGGTATTTATTACTGTGTGCTCTTGGTTAGAAGTGCTTATGTCTTTTCTTTTCATGCATATTATCTATGTCTACATTTGCAGGTAAATGTGTTGGAAAATAATACCTACTTGCTGAGAAGTCCACATTCTATTAAGGAGGTGATTTGACTTTCTAGTATACATTTAAAAATGTCAGTCTTTTAACTGTTTCAGAAGAGAAAGCCTGACTTTTATCTGCACATATAGTACTGTTTTACAATCTCTCTGCAAGTAAATATTTTCTGTTCCTAGTACACATGGCTGGCTTCCATGCTTTCTATATTAAGCACACCAAGGTGTATTCTAGTTCAAGCAATGTTAGCCACAAAAAGGGTACCACTTTGAGGAATCTATGCAAGTGGAGAACTCTGTGGCATCCAAATGTGAGTTACCATGCAAGCAGCATCAAATAGAGAGGTTATAACAGAGCAGGAACATAGACGCAAACCATGAAACCACCACTCAGAGCATTAGTGGTAGTGCTGCTCACTGCCTATCTACGGCTCCTCTAAATGGAGATGGAACTACTGTCCTCAGACTGGCAACAAGTGGATATGCTCCAAGTTCACTTCAGAGTAATTTTAAATTAGAGGTGAGTTAAATTAACACTTCACATATGAAGCTGGCTGGTATTAGGAAACTCCACACTTTATTAAGCAGATGAACGTTCCTAAATTTACATGAGGTAATGTTTTGCCTTTCAGACCTTCAAGGAGTGATGATTGCTGATGTAGAGTGTCCCAGGTATGACATTCTCCAGCAAAACAATGTTAAGTGTGGGCATCCACCACCAAAGATAAGAGGTGTGGGAGGGAGGGCTCTGAGCTAAAGCCAGCCTATATATTTAAAAAAAAAGAACTTGAGAAGCTTTGCATTGCACAAAGCTTGAACAGTTTAGAAAATACACAACATTGTGAGTCAGCCTACTTTACAACCTTACAACCTTCCACATTAAATCCCATCCAATTGAAAGAATTTAAAGTTGGCTTGTGAAAAGTTGATTGAGTGTTCTTTAATAAGTACCTTCACAAAGTCTACATGCTCTTTCATATCAAATCGCATGCTGTATACCTGAATGTCAAAACCAGAATATTGATTGCACTGAATATCAAATCCAAAATATCAACAGGTAAGTATAGCTTTTCTATATGTTACTCCAGAGATTTGTAACTATGCAATGGATATATCCTCAATGTATGTAGATTTGGAGTTAGAAATAGTAAATCTATACTTCCCTATATGCACTTACCTTTTAATATTCTGTCCTAGATATTCTTGTAGCCACAATATTCTGGGGGTCGTTCTTTAACAGTACAGCCAGTATTTGGGAATGAATGCACCGCTAGAGCACAGCTTTACTGTATAGTCGTAGCTGAGGGAGGTGCCCTCCTAAAAATGTACTTCTAAATACACATCTGGGTTAAAGTAAAAACATGTTGTTGAAATTGGGCTTATGGTATGAAGCTCAGAACACAGTGTAATGACAGTCTGTGTATTATTACTGGTAGGAGGGGTCTGGTAAGCAGAGTCTATTTGCTTTATTAGCCGAAAATGAGGAGTTCCAGGGACTACAGTGTTGCAGCCCTGAGACAGATAGGTGGACAACTTGATGCTTTTATTCCCTTTACATATCCTTAGCATATTAGTTCTTTAAGGTGTCCAGGCTTTATTTGCTTTAACAGCTCTCAGAAATCATTTTCACATGCCCTTCCAAGGCTAGCTTCAAAAACAGTGAACTTCCAGGCACCATGTTTGCCCTTATCTGTTCCCTGAGGCTCCCGCAAAATTGTTGCAATGTAAATACTAAGGTATTCTTCATAACGCTATTGGTGAAGCCTAGTTTCAAGTTGATCAATGAAACATTTATTTAGGAGTTTTTTAAATGGTTGAGTATATGTTCTTACTTCAGTGTCTTGTACTTCAGTGTCTCAACCTGTCTGTATCCCTAAAACACAAAGATGTCCCACATCTCGCAGAATACCTCCCTTCCTGTTTGCTGCTATTAGGCTGATCAGTTCAGTAGGGTGCCCTGTCTATTTGAGTAACTCACTCACTCTACAAGTCTCCACCCGTACAATGATTTAATAATTTTATAAAAAAAAAAACAAAAAACACATAAATAAATACATACATGTGATATCAGAGTATTCATCTAAAATCCTGCCTGGGCACGCTTCGTGGGTCCTTGATTGAAATAAAATTATTAAATCATTGTACAGATTAAAGTCTCCACCCATCTTTTAGATCTATCTCACCACTCAGACATGGATCCTAACTCTCTTGATACACCCGACGACAAACTTCAACCGTCCGCCAGCAACGCCCATAAAATTATGTACCCTCCTAATCTAACAAAAGACTCCTTTAAGTTCTGTAAATAAAGACTCCTCAAATATCACCAAGAAACACTAATCTCCAACCCCTATTTCTGCACAACAACGGGAGCCTTATTAATTCATCTTATCCTCTACACAAAAAAGGCAAATGGAGGAAAGCCCTTTACTCACTACTCTTGATCATGACATCCGGGAAAACGCCTCATAGTCTAAGACTCTCCATATCTCCCTCACCACTTTCAAAGCAGAAGCAGGCATCTCCATTTATAACAATAGGATTATCCTCATGCAATCATCAGACGGCAACCTAGAGTTATTTAATGAAATCTGCTCTACCATAAAACATGCTGTGACAAGTAAGGAACCCGCCCCTCCCACTATCCCCATTGAACCCCCAGGAACCCCAAGTAGTGTCCTCACATAGCCTAGCCACACTAAGCAATCCACCTCTTTCCCACCCTTTCTCCCACATGATGATCAGTTTTCACAATACCAACTCTCCAGCACTTTCCAGGGGAGCTGAGTCTTGCCCTGCATTGACAGACCAGTCTACGCCCACAATTCAACACTAGAGCAGTGGCCACAGAGACACATAGCAAAGTAAGTAACTCCATCACCCCGATTCTACCTTTGACCCCCGATTTTGCCATCCTGGGTACCTCTATCCTGCCTAGGACACTCCCCATGATCTCCACAATTACTTTCTCTAGGTCTAAACTCCCTAACCCGACTAGTAACATGAACCCCACAACCCCAACACCTCCTCTCAACAAGCTCTCGAGATCTACTGCTACATACACCAAGCTTAAATCCATCTCCAACCCAACATGCACCACCCCTCAATTGGTTTCCTTAAGCCAGCCTTACGCTAATATCACAACACAGAGCACATCCCCACCCCCGGCCCATCATCCCAACCCATAACCCGCTGCACCAGAATCCAGACTTGGCAAGATTACACTAGAACTTCAACATCTTAAGACTGACTTACAGAGACTAATTAACATTACCTCAGAGATGGCATCTACTTGGGGGCCAAATAAGACTTTTGAAATTAAAAGACACAACCACTCCCAAACTACCTTTTACCACACAAAGCGGCCCTTATACACCCCTCCCAACGTCTTCACTACACTCTTTACTTCCCCTCAAGTGAGATGGGGTTCTATACCCTACCCCAATGCCTCAACTCAACCCATTAGAATGAAAGACCCTCTATTAGACAGCACAATTCACTCCTCCCTCATCTGATGTAATACTGAATACTAGGGTAGCCGAGAAAATTTGGGCCTTATCCAAACTATTCCCATGAACCCATATAGAGAACCTAGGCCCAATTCTAGAAACGCTAACAAGTCCAACCTTAAATGAATTCCCATCTTACAGAATATCCCAGCAAACAACAAACCACACCTAATATGTGTGCTTCTCAACTGCAGATCAGCAACGAAACACATGGTGGACATCGCTGATCTAATCCCCACACACGAGCTAGACTTACTAATCTTGACCGACACATGTCTAAACCTCAACATATTAGTCCCACCTAGTCAAGTCATCTTAAGTCTAGACAGACCTAGCAGACCAGGTGGAGGGATCGCCTGCATACACCACAACATCCTCTCTGTGAAACAGTCACAAACCTTGGTTCTAACCTCATGTGAATACCCATGTATAAACATGTTGAGCAACAACGAACCAATTTGTAAACTGTACGTGATCTACCACCCTCCAGGTGACAAGCTCTTGTTCATTGAACAAATTATAGAAATCATCTCAACCAACATGGGACAACACTGCAACCAGATCTTCCTTGATGAGTTCAATCTTCACTGAAATTACCCAGATGATCCATTAGTGAACAGCCTTAAAACCTTCCTAACAGACCTCAGCCTGACTCAAATCTGTGACAGCCCTACACACAAACTCGGCGCAACCTCAGATCTAGTCATTGCAATGGCCAACTCCACTCAACTTGAATCTATTGTCCCCTCCAATTGGACACATTACGACTGCATCACCTTCCTCATCACTGAAGCGTTGAGAACTCACAAGGCTCAACTAAAGTAACACAAACACTGGAAAAGGAGCATTCAAAACATAAACCGTAAGGAACTGACATCCCTCAGCAATAACTTCCTGCCTCCTTCTTTGCGTTTGTTGGATGTACATGACCTTACAGGCCACTACAATACCTCCATGACAACCATTCTAGACAAGGTTGCACCCTTACAGCTAAAGAGAAAGTCCACCAAAGTCTCTAAGACATGTTACAATGGTAGCCTAAATAAAGATAGACACAAGTTGAGACTAGCGGAATGAGTGTGGAGATCCTCACCATCCCACGAACGCCTTAAGCACCTGAGATCACTGAGGAGCATCTATAACAAATGCATCAGAGATTGAAAAGGAAATTTCTTTAGAAACCAACTAGACAAAGCCCGAAATAGCCCAAACAAATGGTTTGAATTCATCAAAATACAATATAACAGATAAACCAACCCTTCTTCAATTGGATCAAACCCACATCCAATGCGCCATTCTTAAAATTCTAACAGCACTAAAACCTTCAGACCACTTCTACGACCCTCTACGACCTAA
This sequence comes from Pleurodeles waltl, assembly GCF_031143425.1. Classification (NCBI taxonomy): domain Eukaryota; kingdom Metazoa; phylum Chordata; class Amphibia; order Caudata; family Salamandridae; genus Pleurodeles; species Pleurodeles waltl. The sequence goes on along the minus strand of NC_090436.1, from coordinate 994,272,015 downwards.
CTACTTCAGTGAGATCAAAATGTCTATACTACCACTCTGGACCATGATAGGAAATGCTTCATTACTTCAAGGCACTATACCAGACTGCCTACAATCCGGGCAGGTAGCCCCTATTCTGAAAAACCCATGGCTGATCATGCTGACCCTAATAACTTCTGTCCAATCTCTACCATACCGTCTCTGGCAAAGGTCAGCAAGAAATGTGACCATGTACAACTATGCAACCACATTAAACAATTCTGACTGTTAGACCAATTCTAATCCAGCATCCTCACGGGTCACAGCATGGAATCAGCTCTTACACACATAGTTGACAATGCGCTAAAAATGCTAGACTAGAATTAATCTTGACTTCTAATCCTCCTAGACCTATCCTCAGCTTTCGATACAGTCAAACACGGCAGTCTACTAGACCTACTGGAACAGAGGATAAGGCTATCGAGATCCATTCCAAACTGGTTCACCTTGTTTCTCCACAACAGAACTCAAAGAATTAAGGTCAACCAGTCCCTGGCCAATTTCATTGCGGTCACCTTAGGGGTATCACAGGGGTCCACACTCTCACCCACACTCTTTAACCTATTCATGGAACCTCTAACTGAAATTCTAAAATCTTCTCTCATCCAATAACACAAGTACACAGATGACACCCAAATGTACCAGAAAATCTCTTCCCTGGAAGATATCTGAAAAAAAACCAAAACTGGATAACCAGCAACCACCTCAAACTCCATGCTTTCAAAAACAGAATTCCTCTTAATCGCCTCACTCAAGCAGTAACCCAATATATGTGAATGGTTGATGCAACTAACAGCTCTCAACTGCCTTCTACACATTATAGACTCCACAAGATCACTGTGAGTAATTCTTGACAAGAACGTAAACATGCAGGAACACATCAGTCAGCCACCAAAGGAGCAAACTTTCAAATGAGCATAGTAAGAAAAATAAAACCCCTCCTTTCTCTTGACGACTTCACGTCAGCTGTTCAAGCTCTAATGATCTCCAAATTGGACTATGGAAGCACAACTCTCTGTGACCTTCCTAGTTCTAAGTTGGTCCCTCGAAGGGCATCTCTGAACTCTGCTGCAAGACTCATCACAGGATCAAAGAGAAAGAACAATATCACTTGTGATCTGAAACATCTAAACTGGCTCCCATATGAGGCAAGGAAACAGCTAAAAATTTCCAGCACACCCATAAAGCCATTCACTTCAACACACCAAGGTATCTGGAATAAAAACTGGAGCTTTCTGGCAGCTGCAGATCCTCTATAAGCACCAGCACCTCATTGTTGAAACCTCTGAAATTCCACAAAAAGAAAACCTACGACCAAGCTTTTGAGAATTGCCCTAGAATCTGGAACTCCCTACCCCCTGAAATCAGAATATTCCCCTCACCTACATCATTTAAAAACTATGTCAAAATGCTTCTGATGAATATATCTCTGTTACGTACTGCGCTGGACTTCTCACCTCTGGATACCGGATTGGCAAATATACCTGGTCTTCTACAGGTTCTGGATACTCCAAGATAAGGGCGACCCCTTCTAGTAGCCACGGTGCCACTTGACAGGCAACGCCAAAGCAGACCGTACCCTCCAGAAGGAGTCCCAGAGGGAAAAAAAACCAACACTGGGGAAAAACCTCTAACAGGAACTCCTGAAGAAAAATAAGAAAAAACAGGACTTGACAACAGGAACAAAAATAGGCAAAATTTCCCAAGGCAAAAAGCAGGAACAAAGAACAGGCAAATATCCCAAGGCAAAAGCTGGAACAAAAAACAGGAGCGAAGAGCACAACCAGAAGGAGGTGTTTGCAACGCAAGGTAGAACAAGACTGTCTGACTTCTATACTGAGAAAAAGGGAAGTGACATCACAGAAAAGGGAAAGAACACCATCTTGAATTGGGAAGAGCCCATAGATCAGAATAGGAAAAAATAAAGTAGTATAAAAGAAAACTAGAGCATGCTGGGACACAAAGTATGAAGAAGACAAGATGGATACAAGCATGGACAGAGACAGGAAGAAAAGACCAGAAAACCCCACCACCAACAAAAAGAAGAAAAAAGGGGCTAAAGGTAAGTGTAGCGCGACCAGGAGCAAAATATATGCTTCCCAGGACGCTCAACCAAAAATCGCGGGGAACGGCGCTCCGAGTGTCGGCAGCGCGTTCCAGCTGCGAGGACCGAAAGAGATGCTGCGTCTAAGCGCGGTGTTACAATCTCTGCCCTAGAGCCACCAGATCCTCTTTAGGAATACCGATATGAGGCAATGTCCACTTCCATGGTTTTTACTCTCTCGCTTTGGCCTTCTTATTATCTATTGTCCTTTACCTTGCTGAGATTTCAACTCCCAGCTTGGAGCTGCTACATCGTGTAATGTTTGTGAACATGTTTGCTGTATAATTCACATGTTTCTTCTTACTTGACATTTGTCAAGGGCACTGACATTCCCTATGTTTTTCAAACACCAATGGTTTTTATCTCATTTTGAGGATTTGTTTCTCAGCTCATAGCACTACTGATTATATATCTACTTGCTGTTCAAGGAAGGTGAAAAGACAGAGAGAGTTTTGATTTCATTCTTTCCTCTCCATCTCATTTCATCTAAAAGTATGTATTATCTATGATTCACAAGTTCATATTTTTATTTTGATGTGCTAAATTCAATGCTATCCATTCCTTACACAGTATACTTAATATTTCGAGTTTAGAATTAACACAACATAGCAGCATAGCACTAGAATCACAAAGAAAGTTGCAAAGATTATATTGCATGATATACCCCTTACTCATGGTTTGGCTTTAGAACTGAAAACTGATTCTCATACTCTTCCAGGCCAGATTAGTGCAACTCCTGAATACCAACCAATGGACCTATGGGAATAATGAGTACACATGTTCCATATGAATACCTGGTTTTCCTTACCCTACCTGTGCAGGGTCTCCATACTGCATTAATTATGCATAATTTGGGACTGATTCACAAAGATAAATGTATACTTTTGAGTAAGTTTCATCTATGTTGTAAGTTTACTACTTTTGGTATTGACAAACTCTGAGTGTAAGCTTACTACAAAACTGTAAATTACATCTCCCCCTCCCTGATTAAAGCAACTGGCTTACTCTTGTGTCCCTCCCTAAACCCCTCCCAGACTCAATCAATCAGTACTTGTAGACCGCAGCTTATCACCAATGAGGGTATCCAGGTGCTGAATTGCTGGGCTTAGTCGAAGAGCCAGGTCTTAAGTCTTCCTGCAGTCTGTCAGTGAGGGTGATATTTGGAGGGGGAGGGTGATCCAGGACTTGGTGGCAAGCTGGGAGAAGGAGCAACCTCCACTGTTGCTACGATGGATGCACAGTGTCTATGTGAGGGTAAGGGAGGCAGGGTGAAGGTTTCGAAATGGTTGCTTGAAGTTCAGTCGTGGTTCATATATGCTGGCCCTTGGTCATGGAGGGCTTTGAAGGCATACCAGTATTTTGAATTGACATCAGTTCTGGATGGGGAGCCAGTGGAGGTTCCTCAGGTATGGGGTGATGTGGTTTCATTTGGACAGGTTGAGGATCAGTCTGGCTGCTGATACAGAAGTATTGTTTGGAGCATTTTCATGAGTTTGGTGGTGACCCCTGTCTACAATGCATTGCTGTTGTCCAGCCAGCTGGTGAATAGGGTTTTTTGGCTGTTTTTCATGTGTTGATGGGAAGCCATTTGAAGATTCTTTGGAGAGTGTGGAAGCAGATGGAGGAGTCTTTGTTGATCTGTTGCTTCATGGTGAGGTTGCTGGCCTGGATGATGCTGAAGTTGCGGGTGTGGTCTTTTGGTGTGGGAGTGGGTCCTAATTCAGCGGGTCACCAAGTGTCATTCCAGAGGGTAAGTCTTTGGCACATTCTCAGGTCTACCACTTCTGGTAAATTTGTGAAAGCTTCAAATTCCATGGATGTTGCATGGGAACACCCACACAACATCCATGGAAACACATTCATGGTACAAGGTAATGCAACACAGCAATCTTCACTGTGTTGCATTACTCAAGATTTATTAAACCACTTAGGGCCACACAAGGTGGCCTAGTATGGCTTCATAAATCTCATTTCTCAGTTGTGGTGCTCTTGCACCACGTTGCATGGTTCAAAAACTATGTAAAGGAGCTTATAAATATGCCCCCAAATGTATTTTCTTCCTTCAAATACATTTTCAAAAATGGAATTATTACTTCCCACAGTGCCTGCAGTTTTACCATTCATGTGAAGGTGTGGAAGTTTAGTTAAGTGTCTGAATTACATTACAAATGTTTGTGAACACCAACAAAGATACACCATGTGATCATCTAATTGGTTTGCATTTCTGTAATCATTACTCAGACACTCTAATGAATGGCCACCTCTGCACGTCTAAGTAGCATTAGACGTGCTGGAAACTATGCATACTCTGGGAAAGTCCCACACAGACAGGTTGCACATCCGAATGAATAACATACCTGTTTATGCTTTTGTTAATAGCCAGCAAGTCGTACCAAGCCACTTACGAGTCATGACCTTTCTACTCTTTATGAATTAGTACCTAGTTCAGAACATTATCTGCAAAGTCCTACATGTAATGTAATGAATAACCAAATGTTTAAGCATATAATCCAAACTTGCAACAAGTGAGATCTTACACTGCTGGATGACCGAATCGTTCTGAGGTTCCTCCCGAGCTGAAAGAGAAGAAAAACATGACTTTATTGAATTTTTAAAATATTTTTGTAGGGTATTTCCGTAGAACAGTTTAGTGTTAAGGGCATCTGAAAAACCCTGAAACCTGTAGAAGGATGAAGTCCTAAAACTATCCAATCAAAAAGGTTGGTCAGATTAAAATAGGAACAAAAATGGGATACAGATGGTCAAGGCATGGAGGAAGTCCCATAGAATTAGTGATATCTTTGTAAAGTGCCATTTGAAAGTTAACATTTTGTGTTTTGCTGGAAAATCAGAAGTCAAGATGCTAGACAAGTGTCCATGGGCAAGGCATTCCAGATTATCAATACTGTTAAGCAGAATGTCTCTTTTGGAGAATGTGCTTTTGGCATGCACAGTTGGCATAGGTTTTTGCCTCTTGTGTAACTTGTCTCATGTCACCTTGAGTTTTTCTCTGAAACATATTATCATAATTGGAAATTAATTCCTTTCAAAGTAACTAAGCAATATTATTAAAGGGACTGGCAGGCACACTGAGGTCGGTATTGACTTAATTAGAACAAGTTGACCAGAAAAAAAGTTAAGACTCCTACTCCTGTCAAGTCAGTACTCCCCCAGTTGCCCACCGCCTTGTTTAATATTGCTATTTTAAATCAGACCCTAAGACTTTGAAGTGTAATTCACAAACTCTTTTGTTAGTTTTTTATCTCAAAACATTTTTGGGAGGTTACCTAAAGCATACATGTTGTAATGTTTTGGATGATAAGGCTGCACCATTTTTTCCAGTGAAACGCACTCAGTAAATGCCTGCTTTAGAGAGTTACAAACAGGAACATATAGAAAATATATTAACACAATTTAAATAATTTTTGTTGGTGCCACAGAAATTTTAGGGTGACTTTACAATGCAGGGAGTTGATGAACCATCTTTGAACGAAAGGTTTCCTCTCTTGATTGTCTATAGTAAATTATATTTAGACGTCCCGGAAATGAAAATAAGAACAAATATTTTGTAGATTCTCAAATATCTTCTGCATCCATGTTGGAAAGACATATGATATTCTTGAGTAAAACACACACTACCAAAAACAGCAGCCTGTCAGCTGATTCCCCAGTGCCCAATCTAGCTTTACCATGAGTGCTAATGAACAGCTAGGCAGAGCCTTGGCGCAAATAGGCTTGATCCCAGTCTTTGAAGGATCTCTCACTGATGCCAGACAAGGCTCCAGGACCTGGAGGGCACCTCTTGGAGGTCAAGATCTCACTCCAGCAGAGGCTAGCAGCAGAACTCATGCAAATGCAGGTCTAGATGCTGGTTCAGGTAAGTCCAGACCAAGAGATCAGCTAGGTAGTTGCAGGGAGGTCTCTGAAGCTGTTGCGTCCCTGTTCCTCACACAGAAGGTCAGCCAACCTATCCTTCGGGCTACTCTTGTTAGCTGGGATAAAGGCAAGCAGGTCCAAACTTCCTTCTCAGGCAGCAAGGCAGCCCTTCAAGCAGCAGGGCAGTCCTCTGGCAGCAGGGCAGTCCTTCTTCTGTAACTTTCACCGGTCCAGGTTTGTTCTAACAAGTGACTCTAGAGGTCCAATATTTAGATCTAGTGCCAGCCTTTGTGTGGGGGGACTCCCTGTCCCTACCCTACCCCCACATTTGTTCCCTTTCCACTGTCATGTCTCCAAGCCATCTGGGAGTGACAAAAGGCAGAACAAACCTGGTGTCAGGTTCTTTGTGTGTGGGAGTGGCAAAACCCCTTGAACAATACGTGAGGCTGATGCAGCCCATCCCCAGTCATCGTGCTAGGATGGCCCATCCTGTCCACAGTTAAGCCCACCTTGTGTTACTGCCTGGAGGCAATACACAAACTCCACAAGCAGAGCCATTCATATTAATGTGACCCAGTACCCGACAGAAGGATCAGATGATTGGGGCAAGAAAATGCCAACTTTCTAAAATTAACATTTTCAGAATTGTAACTCAAAATCCGACTTTAAGAGAATTTAAAATTGCAATTTATTTGAGTGTAAACAACATTTCTCCATCTGCTCCCAATCCAAACTTAGAAAATATTAAATACAATAAGATAACCCATTGTTAGCCAATGGGAAAGGTAGGCCTTACAATAGTGCAAAGTACATTTTCATTGCCGGGGCATGTAAAACTAAAGTACACATGTCCTACTTTTTAAAAACAATGCACCCTGTCTTATGAGTGCAGGGCTTACTTTAGGGGTATGTTGTAAGTATTTAAAAGTGAGGTTTAGGCCTGATAAAAGATTTATTTTGCCAATTCAAAATGACAGTTTAAAACTGCACTACAAGCTGCAATGGCAGGCCTGAGGCATGCTTTAAAAAACTGCTTCACTGGGTGGCACAATAAGTGCTGCAGCTCACTAGTAGCATTTGATTTATAGACCCTGATACATTTAGTAGCATTTGCTCGGGGTGTACAGGTAAATTAAAGGTACCAATCAGGTCTAGGCCAATTTTACCTTGTTTGAAGGAGAGAATGCAGGTCATTTACCACTGGTTATCAGGGAAAAATTTGCACTAAGTCCTAATGCCAACAAAAATGGTTTCAGCACCAGAAGGCAAAAAGCTGGGGGGTGACCTCGCAAAAAGAACCAGGTGCCCTCAAAAGCTGACAAAACTGGGCCAGTCACAGAGTAGTATCAAAGGGAAACACCTCCAGCAAGTGTGTGCATGTGCGCGTCAGAATCTTAGATGGCACACCACATGATGCAAAATAGTGCCTCACTGATGAAATAACCACGGTATGGTGACACCAAGGCTGCAGGTCCGGTAGGCTGGATGACAGGATGCAGTAATGTTAGACCTGGCAGCCTTAAGGTGATCTTTCCCCAAACCTTTTGACTGTCTCCTCCACTTTTCAGATATTGTTTTTGCGTGTATTAGGGTTCTGTGCACTTTACCGCTGCTAACCAGCTTGTGTTCTCTCCTATAGACATGATAGTAGTGGCTTATCCTCAAATTGACATATTTAATTTACTTCTAAGTCCCTAGTAAGGTGCACTACATGTGCCCAAGGCCTGTAAATTAAACACTACTGGTGGGCCTGTAGCACTGATTCTGCCACCGACTTTAGTACCCCTCTAACCAAGGCTCAGGCCTGCAATTGCAAAGCCTTTATGTGCAATGTTACACTGCATAACTCTTTTGTAAGGCCCAGACCTTTCTTTTTAAGACATATAAGTCATCCCTTGTGTAGGCCCTGAACAGCCCCAGGGGCAGGGTGCAATATATTCAAAACACAGGACATGTACAATTAGGTTTTACATGGTCTAGTAGTCAAGAACTCTTAAAATTCATTTTTCTGACTGCAAGGCCTATCTTTCACATAGGATAATTTTAGAGTTGTCTTATTACAATTTATAAGCATAATTTCTAAATGGGAAGAGATTATTTTTTATAGTTTGGTTTCTCTGGATCCACAATTTAAAAGTGTATGTTAAAGTGAAGTGGGATTCTTAATTGCATTTCTGAAAGTTCCACTTTTAGAAAGTTGGTATTTTCTTACTTTAGCGATTTCGATTTGGCTCCTGCAGCCTGTCTCAATCACATGTCTTGGGTTGGTTACAGCTGGGGTTTATGTATTCCCTCTACACAGACACACAATGAGATTTTAGGTGCGACTTGATGGGCAATCCTGGCAGGATGGGAGAAAGGAGCTAGATCCAGCCTCACTTATGCATGAATAGGCTGTGTCCTGTCCCCAAAGAAAGTGGTGCATACAAAGGACTGCTGTTGGAAGGTGATTTATTAGTAGGGGATGGTAGGCACCCAGCACTATTAATAAGGCAACAATCACAATATAAGGTCCAGTCTCAATAAATTAATCCGTGCTCAACGCTTGGTAGCTGGCAACAAGGCAGGCAGTCTTTACTTAGGAGGCATGTGTGTGAAGCATAAGAAAATACCAATATATGAAATAAGTAAGACACAACACACAATAACCATCCAACACCAATTTATAAAAATAGATTAAAATGACACCAACATGATAAAAATCCAATGTAGGAAACCAGAGTTATGAATTTTTAAAGAATAAATAAAAAATGTGATTTCTAGTGCTTAAAAGCCAATAGTGCCAACCGACATCTGGTCCCAGTTGACTGGGACCAAGTCAAAGTTTGATGGCAAGTCAGATACACTGAGCAAGAGGCCTCGGTCAAAGTATCACCGTCGGACTTAGTCATTTTTCTGGAGCTTCTTTTTCTAACCATTGTGCGAGGCTCCTCTTAGGCCAAGTTATGAGTCGACGATGATGGCTTGATCCAGCACAATGTCTCGGTCAACTCCTGGAAGTCTTGTCATCAATGAAAAGCTCCAGAGCTTCAGTGGGGCAAACCTAGATTTCAGGCTGGATCGTGGTTCGTCATCACCGGCGTGGCTCTGGTCGATGGGTTGGTCACCTTATGAAGCCTTTTTTCAAAAGTTTTCCAATCTTCTTCAAACTTCTGGCTATCCTTCTAGAAGTCCTCCATTGGGTCTCTAGTGGTCCATAACACCAATCTAAGGGTCTACAAGCTATGTGATGGTCCTTGGAATGTTGGGAGTACGTTTCCCAGAATGAACCTGTCAAATCCTTAAAAGTCCAGTTGAAGGTGGTCAGAGTTCTTCTTGGTGGAGATGATGCAGGTGGAGCTCTTTTAACCTGTTGCTCTCAGGGAATCCACTCTTTGACTTCTTGAAGACAGGTAAAGTCCTTAGGACTGTAGTTTCACAGTGTGCAGCAGGTTCAGTAATCAAGAGTGCAGTCCTTTGGGGTGCAGACCAGGGTTCCAGCAAGGCAGTCCTTCATCTCTTTGTAGTTTCAGGCAGGGATCTAAGTTGCTGGGCAAATCTTCCATATTTATTCAGTGTTCCTAGGTAACAAGCAGGGGGCCACCACTGACCTATGGGGTGCAGGGTGACACTCACAAGTATGATAACTTCCTCCAAATGTGGCAAACATTAATCCCAGAAAGCACTATTCTTTCAAAATCCAAAATGGAAAAACTCTCTCCTGGAGGTTCGGATCTGGCTAAACCATCCCACTGGCGTGTCTATGTTTCCTTAACACTCCCCCTCCAGCCCCTCTGCTAATCTAATTACTGGGGCTCCCATCTGGTTGGGGTGGCAGGAAGTGGGGGTGAACCTGGGTCCTTTCCAAGTGTCATTCCCTTTTTGAAGACCAGTTTGGCTATCCAGGCCACTTGCAGATCTCCACCCACCAGATGTCCCTGTGTCTCAGTGCAGGCCACTTCATACCTCGTTAAGACAGCTTGACTCAGCCTGGCAGATGCTGGCCAATCAGGGAAGAGCTACTGGAAGTCTGGATATCGGCTCATCAGAAAAGCAAGTTCTATAACTTATTTTCTGTGATAGTTATAATAAATCTAATAGTGGCAGTTTGTTGGATTTATTATATCAGTTTAAGTCCAGGAAGGACATGTTTAGCTGTTTCTTAGCAAATAGTTATAGCTTAATAACGTATTCCCATGTTAGCCTATGGAGCTAATACACTACAATGGGAAAAACAAAATTGGCAGTTTTCCCTCAAAGAGCATATAAAACATCTTTTATAATGTCCATGCTTATGGTTACAATGCACCCTAGCCCTGCCTGGGGCACCTAGGGGACATCTTAGGGGTGACATATATAAAAATAAGGTAGTTTAAGACTTTGAAAGTACTTTTAATTCCAAAGTCAAATTTGCACATCATTTACTTTTAAAAGCAGCCTACAAAGCAGGGCTGCATTTAAAATGACAGCAGGCACAACAGCAGTGCACACTTAAGTGCAATAAATCTAATGGGCTTCTAAACCTACATGCCCTACCACATACTAGGGACTTACAGGTAGGTTGTCAGTATCCAATTGTAACTATACATAATTACCAAGTACTTTATACCAGAGCATAGGCCCTGGGCCTTGTTAGCAGAGCCCAGGGCACCCTCAGAATCAGAAAACCAATATCTAGTTGTCACAAATGGGGGCAAAAAGTGGGGGGACAGTGAAAAAAGTCTGGTTTCTCACAGGTGCATACCCTCCTGTAGTGAGTCTGGAGCCAGGGCAGGGCCTCTGTGTGCTGCTGAAGGACTGCTACACTGCTGCAACGCTCTCTGATTGAATCCTGCTTTGTTGTGCTGATCTGCAGACTGCTGCCCTCTGGCTGGTTGAGAAGGACTGGACCTGCATCACTTGACTCCAGAACCCTGAGTGACTCCAAGGGCTAGTTGGCTGGCCTCGTGATCCGAAGTCTCGGGGACATAAACAAATGCCAACTATCCTGCTTCTGTACATGGACTCTGCCAGCTGAATGTCTACCCTGCCAAGTTGTGCCATTGGAAGTAGTCCTAAGGTGCTTGCCAGCTGAAATGATGCATCCTCTCTGCCGAGCAACGCATTCATGAGCAGAACCAAAACATCTCCTTGTCTGAGCGGCACATCCTCGAACAGAATCTACGCATTGCGGCTGCATGGATTGGAACCTTTACAAAAGACTTGCATTGCTGCTGCATCCCGTGTCTTGGGTTTGACACATCTCCTTTGGAACCACCGCTGTATAATGCTTATCCTGGCATACGCTCCTCGCATCTTCCATTGCCAACAGCCTCAATGACAATGCTAAAACTCTGTATGGCACCTTCACCGTTCATTGAAACCGATGCATTGCTGCGACTGTGAAACGCATCCTCAACACAGCCTTTGAATCGCAAGCCCGGTTGACAGGATCCTCAATGTTGATCAGCAGGATCTCACACAGCAGCCTTGCTGCACCACAGATCCGATACATCGCCTCAGCTGTGCGATGCAACTTAGACACGGATCGAAGCAACACTCTGTAACAAGGATTTAAGGTACTTAGCTCAGGGTCCCTGTAGCCGGTTCACACTCCATATCAGTCAGCCTGAACTTGTGACTTTGTCCCAGCCCAGCACAACCAAATTTTTCCAATAGTGCTTTTTCCTTCTTCTTGGCACTATTTTTAAATATCTCCAGTTCTACTAATTGAATCTTTGTTATTTCGGTCTTGTTTTATTTATTAAAGCTTGATCTATTTATCTGAAATCACGTGGAAACTTTTTTTGGGTGTTTTCACTGTTTTACTGTTTGAAGTGTTGCACACATACTTAACACACTGCTTCTAAGTTAAGCCTGACTGCTCTGTGCCAAGCTATCAGATGGTGATCACATGTTAATTTAGGGTTTGCCTGGACCTTACCTTGACTAGGATTGTGGTTGGTGCATTTGCAGCACACATAGAAAGTGCAAAACACCATGGGTGATTGTTTATGTGCAGGAAGGTGTCCCTTCATGCACATAAACAATCTATCCCCTCAAGGTAGACACCCTTACACTATGGTGCAAGGATGCCTGCTTTTGCACTGGCAGCTTAATTCAGCACTGGTGCAGTGGGAAACACAGGGGTGCACCGTATTCCTGTAAATACAGCGGATCCCTGTGTTTGAAGAGTGCTGCGGTGCTGCTATTTTTGGCACAGCACCACACTGCGTCACTTTTGAATAAATCAGGGCCTGAGTGTACCCAACGGTATTCAAATCTGCGACCAAGATGTCAAGCATAGATTCCTGGCCTGGTTGCATTGGTAAACTGAGAAGCTAAACCCTTCATAAGAAATCTTTGACCTAGGTGAGAGGTATGAAAGAACACACAACCTCCACACTATGCATATTTTAATCTCTCCTGTTGGCCCTGACACTGGTGTGGTGTGTGTACTTTACCACAGCTACCCAGAGATAAACATGGTAAAGTTGGCTTGCACACAATTGGCACATTTATTTGTCTTTTAAGTCCCTAGAACAGTGGTAATACATGAATCCAGGGTACGTAAATTAAATGCTACTAGTGGGCCTGCAGCACCTATTCTGGAGCCCACTAAGGTAGCCTTTTTAAACATGTCGTAGACCTTCCATTGCAGCTTGCAGTACAGTTGTAAACTAACACTTTGACCTGGCAGAATAACCCTTTTACTGGGCCTATACCTTATTTGTTAATATATATAAGTCACTACTAAGCAGGGCCACTGGAATTATGTGATTCTGAAGATGTGGCTTTTTTGCATAAGTAAGGATTTACTGCATTTGCCATGTAATCCATCATCTGCTGCATAATCAGCAGATTTTAGTTAAAAAACATTGGCCCTCATTTTGACCCTGACAGTCTTTTAACCGCCAGGGTTAATGTGGCGGTATCACCGCCAACCACTGCCAACCCGCCACATCTCCACTCATATTGCCATGGCGGTTTGAACTGTCGGGCTGGAAATGTGCATCTCTGATCTGGCGGTCCACACAGGACCGCTGGCGGTATAAGGAGCCGGCCTACTGCCATGGTTTCCGCAGCAGCAGCACTGCCACTAAAACCATGGCGGTAGGGCTACCGGTGACAGGGAATTCCTTCCCTGTCACCGGTAGATGGCTCCATCACCCCCTCCAGCAATCACCTGACCCCCCCATCTCCCATAGAGTCACAGCGTCCCCTAACACTCATCCCACACCCCTCTCGAGTCACAGCGCACCCTAGCCCCGCCCCACCACCCTCCTCGCATACATGCACACACACACACCCACACGCACCATGCATTCACCTCCACTTCCATACACGCATTAACTCACACTCATCATTACACGCATTCACTCACGCATACTCATATGCATTTACTCACACTCATCCATATACGCATTCACTCACACTCATCCATATACGCATTTACTCAAACATACTCACACGCATTCAGGGACACAGCCACACTAACATGCTCACACTCACACACCCTTACATGCAGACACACACTCACTGTAACATTCATACATGCATTCACTCACATGCATACAACCACGCATATACCGCAACACCCACAGACGCATTCACACAAGCACATACACACATTCATACATACATGCAGACACCACACGGACACACAATCCCGTCACTCTCCCACCCCCTTCCCCTGTTGGATGCCCGACTAACCTTGTCAGGCAAGGAGGTCGTCCGGTAGGGAACGGGAAGGGGCGCTGCTACTGCCGGCAGCACCCCGACAGCAGGACCCCGCTAGGCCATGTTATTGGTCATAATTCGGCTGGTGGAATCCTTCTGGCAAGGTGGTGCAGGTGGGAGCACTGCCCAGGCGCCTCCAACTGCCAGCATAGCTACTGCTGAATTTCCGCCCAAGTTGTGTCACAAATCTGGCAGTATCCAAAATATGGCAGTGTCCTGGCTCCCGTGGCTTTGGCGGTCTCGCATTGAGACCACCAAAGTCATAATGAGAGCCATTGCTTCGAGCTCAAATGGATCAAACATTACTAAAAACATGTGTTCATGCACATTGGTAGTCTCTTTGCAAAGATTAACAGCTCGTCTTTTAGCTGCTTATTTATGTATTTGGATGTAAAACTTGTACTGATAAGATTAAATCTTTGCCCAGATAGTATTAGCATGGGCAAAAATTGAAAGAAATGAAGTAATACAATAAATATTGGGCTGCATTATGCTGCATAGTTTGCTTTTTTTGCCACATAGTTTAGTCAACCATGCTACATAAATTGGTGCTCCTCTGCTGCAGAATTCCAGTGGCTCTGCCCCTAAGCTAGCTCCTAAACAGCTCACAGGGTAGAGTGCACTGTACTGAAAACGTAGAACATGTTTTTACATTTTACATGTTCTGGTAGTGAAAAAACCCTAAATTTGATTTTTCAATACTGTAAGACCTACCTCTACTATAAGATAACAATGAGCTACCTTATTACATTTAATAAGTGATAACTTTTGATTGGGAACAGGTAGAAATGTCTTTGGCCTTAAATGAATTGTAATTAAAGTCAAACTTTAAGTCACAATTCTGAAAATGTCACTTTTGGAAAGTTAACGTTTTCTTGTTCCAAACATTTAGTGACTGCTGCCAGTGTCCTGGGTCATATGGTCTGCTGCTAGCATTTTTGTATTTCTCCCTGTATTTCTCCCTGAGAGTGAGACAATAATACTTAGGTGTTACGAGGAAGGACCATTTCGATAGGCTGGGTGGGGGCTGAGCTGTTCCTTGCAGCACTTGCACTTCAATAGGGGCTGCCTACAACACACACAAATAAACCTAACACCAGTGTTATGTCACCCTAGACTTCTTGGAGTCTTGGTATGGGAATGAAGGAATTTTCCAGTATCAGATAAGGGGGTAGGCTAGTTTCCACTACTTTAAAGGATGGCACCATGTATAAATATTGGACCCTCAGCCAAACTTTTCACTACACTCCTGGACCAGCTGAGGACATCAGAAGGAATGCTTTTCACCCCGTGTCCACTGCCCTGCTGCTTGAGGCCAGCCTTGCACCTTAGAGGGCTGCCCTGCTGCTATCAGAAGACTGTGCCCAGTCTCAACTTAGATTCAGACTTGGCTGGCGGTGTCCGATGTGGTTATGTGATCATCTGGGAGCTGCTGGACAGAGTAACGTTGAAGATATCTACCTTTGAACTTTGTCAGTTTTTTGGAAGTGAAAATCTCCAGCAGGATGAAGCTGCAGGCCGTAGTTGACAAGGGCTCCATGAAGCCTGATACCTTAGCTGAAGAGTCCAGCTGAACAGGATTTCCTGCTGCAGAGAAGAACATAGCAGGAGCTCCCGTGGAGTCAGGCTAACTGGTGACGCACCTCAGGTGGATTGCCAAGCAGGTAGGTCCCAGTTTTCTGTTGGTTCTTAGGCCACTTTTTTGTGAAAAAAACTTTACTAAATGTAGTCAGGAGCAGCACCTTCAACACCAATTCCAAATGTCCAGGACTATAGGGGCACCACTTGGTGGATCAGGACTCACTCCAGCAAAAGCCAGGATAGGGTCCAAGGTTTCTGGAGCTTTTACGTCCCTATAGGTCACACAAGAGACCAGCCAGCTAGTCCTTGGAGTTGCTCTGAGATTTCTGCTTTCAAGCAGCAAGGCAGGCCTCTAGGTAGCTAGACAGCCTGTTGTTTAGTTTATTTGTGTGTTTTCGACAGTTCTTTTTGAAGTGCAAGTGGGATAAGTAATAGCTCAGCCCTCACCCATCCTGTTGAAATGGCCCATCCTCCACACACCTAAACCCTATTGTCTCACTGTCTGGGGCACCACCAGCTACCTTGCCTGCCCTACTGAAATTTACCTTCTCAGGAACTTTTCTTCAAAAATTCTACTAAGTCGGAAGCTAAGCACAGTCCATCTCCTGCAGCCAAGTTGTGCTTTATCATGGCAGACCTTAACTTATGCACCAGAAACCAGCAGTTGGCGCTTTAATCTTTTAGGACCTATTTCACTTACATTTTTAATGGATTTAATCTGTTTTTATGTTATTGTATTTATTTACATTTTCTCTGTTTTTCTAAATTGGTTTGGAATTTTTCCTGTGTATTTTCACTTTAATACTGTTTCTTTGCGGCATAAATTATTTACACATTTCCTCTAAATTAAGCCTGACTGCTTTTGTGCTAAGCTACCAGAGGGTAAGCACAGGTTTATTTAGTGACTTTTGTGGTTCATCCTGACAAATATTTTAGTTGATGTCTGAGAAAGATTTACACCCCCTCAACCAATAACCCAATTTCTTTCATCTCCTAATACACACAAACTTTCTCACATTTTAAAAACGTGTCTCCTCTACTGCTCCAAAACAAGGCATAGAGGAAGAAAGGCAGGTCATAGTCCTTGGGCAGGCAGAGGCCATTTCATTTTTTGTTTTAAAAAATTGCAATTCTGGTGGAAAATAACACCATCACTGGCAGAAGAAACATTTAAAAAAGGGCCAGGTAGAGGGCTGTTGTCAGAGGTATGGGAACTCTCTATCTCTATAGAGATGGAGAGAGTGACTGGGACACATAGGCAGGGCAAGAGGAACAGAAATGAAGAGGCAGGGAATAAAGGTCAGGAACTGAGACAGAGGTAGAGAGATAAAGGTAAAGATACAGGAGCAGAGGGACAGACATAGAGGGCCAGGGACAATGCCAGAGCAATAGACAGTGCTACAGGGACAAAAGGACAGGGGCTAACACAGTACCACCAGGACAGAGGAACAGGGATAGTTGGATGGGAACAGAAAGAGCGAGAATGACAAAGGAACAGAAAGAAAGACAGAAGAAGAGGGGCAGACACAGGGATACAATTAAGGGAATGCAGAGAGGAACATAGACATTTAGGGACAGACGAAGGGGTAGGGACACAGAAGAACAGGACAGGAACAACGAAAGACAGAAATAAAGATTGGCCAAAGACAGGGGGCAGAAACTGAGGGATGAATTTGTATAGAAATGGTAATTTGGAAAAAGATATGGTACAACAAGAAAGCAATTTCATTACATCAAATCAAACAATCTCATGTTGATGCTGAAAAAGAAAAGTTATCTAATTAAATAAGTAAATTAATATAACCTAATTACCATGTTGTATTAAAAACCAAATGTGTGAGATACAGGACTAACATTAGGGTAAGGCTAATGTTAACATGTTGTTAGACCTGTCAGCCTTGCGTGTCTCCATTTTGTTCTAGGTTTTTGCTCTGTTGGCCTTATCTGACCAGTGCTAAAGTGCTTGTTCTCACTCCCCTAAACAGGGTTTGATTTACATATACCTGATTGGCATATTTAATGTACTTATTAGTTCATTGTACAGTGGTATACCATATCCCCAGGTCGTGTAATGTAAATGCTACAGTGGGCCTGCAGTACCTTTTGTGCAACCCACTTAAATAGCACTTCAAAACATGTCCCAGGTGTGCCATGTCAGTTTGGCATTTTAAACCCTTTCCCAAGCCTTAAACTACTCTTTTATTGTGTATGTCACCTCTAAGGTGCTGTGTAATTAAAAGGTAGGGCATATACTTTTAGGTTTTGCACATCCTAGTAGTGAAAAACTCCCAAATTTTTCACTACTGTGAGGCCACCCCTCCCATATGATAACATTGGTGATTCCTTATTACATTTAATACGTTGTAATTCCTAAAGGAGAGAAGGTAGCTATTGCATGTTTGGTATCTATGAACTTGTAGTGATAAACCCTATTTAATGGTAAAGTTGAATTTTTCAATACAAGGTTGCAAATGTCACTTTTAGAAAATTGGCATTTTTCTGTCCATAGCCCTGTGTGCCTGCTGCCTCCCTTAGGTACATTCATCCCAGTCACACAATAGTGTGATTGGCAGAGATTTAATGGCCTTTTTTACTGGCAGGATGGGGCAGGGGTGGAGCTGAGCACAGCCCCACTTGCCCTTGAACAGGCAGTGGTCTGATAATACACAATTGGCTTAATGACCATATATTGTCAGTGCAGCCAGCTAGGAGCCAGGGGAGGGAGGAAACTCCTGGAACTTCAAAGAACCTTTCTGGAAGCTCCTCCCACCTTCCTGGAGCAGGGCACCAGGGTATAAAAATAAGTCTCACAGACCCACTCTGGAGTTCACTTCTGGTCCTGTGGAAGAATTCTCAGAGGACTGCCTGTTGTGCATGCTACTAGACTGTTGATGTACCCTGCCTGGAGTCTGCCTTGAACCCTCAAAAGGCAGCCCTGCTGTGGAGCCCTGCATCTTCACCTGCACACAGGACTTCCAGAAGTGACTCCGAGGGCTAGTTTGCTGGCCTCCTGTTCATAGCCACAGGGACATAACAGGCTCCCACCATCTTGAACCTGCACCTGCCTGAGTGAGTCCATAACCCCCAAGAGGTCTCAATCCACTCGTGGACATTTGGTTGTGGTGTAAAAGGTGCCCAGATAGCCAGTTTCCACTACTGAGGACAACCAAAATTTGGCCAAAAAGTGCTCTGAGGCGCAGGAAGAGACTGAGACCAACATGCTTGCCTATCTACCAGAGGTGCATCGCCAGTCAGACTGACTTCTCAGTTTTTCCTGCTACATTCTGAAAATCCATTTCGGTGGTCCCTCACAAAAATGGTATTTGACCTCGTGGAACTGTTTTTGGCTATAGCCTTCTGCTTCATCCCACTGGAGATTTTCGATGACCAAGTTTGGAGGTTAAAATCTTCACCATGGCTATCCGATGATAACGATCCCTTCTTGGACATTCCTCCAGCCTTGCTCCGCTGAACTTCTACCGTCTCACATACTTTTTCTTCAAAACTTTTCTAAGTCCAAAGGTAAGGGCTGAACAAGCCCAATCCATTTTATGTCTCCATACAGCACTATTTGACTGTCGGCCTTAAATTTTGACTTTGCTCCGGTCTAGAGCGACCAGATGTCCACGACTGGCGCTTTTTTTGTTTTTATGAGCTATTTTGAATCTTAAAATTTTAAATTCATTCCTCCGGTTCTACTTATTGGCTTTTGATGGTTTTGGTGTAATATAATTTATTAAAATGTTCTCTATTTTTCTAAATTGGTTTGGGATTTTTATTATTTAGGGTTTTCACTTTGTTACCGTTTGTGAACTGCATAACTACTTACCACATTACCTCTACGTTTAGCCTGACTGTTTTTGTGCCAAGATACACAGGGTTAAGGAGAGGTTAAATTAGTGACTTTTTGTGGTTCACCCTGCAGGGTATTGTGGCTGTTGTCTGACCATGGCTTACTCTTCAGCAACCAACAATCAAATTGCTCACACATGTAATTAATTGATCAATTTTAAAGACAAATGAGACTAATTGAAAAAATGAAATGAATTAGCAAAGGTAATGGTTAGGGTTAGTGTAAACATTAGAAACAAGTTATGTGTTCCTTCATTTATTGGCAATATTGGACATTGAAAATATTTAAAATTGTTTACAATTATTATATTCTGCCGTTCACCAGAAGTAGTTATAGCAAGGACCTAGTTTCCATAGAAAAAGCATTTTTTGACTTGCCTATATTTTTTGTTATCATTTTCAAAAACGTGTGCCCAAGAATCTTGTTGTGCATCAACAGCTTTGATATGATATGCTGCGCAGGGTGGAGAAAAAAGAGAGGGGACAAAAAATTGCATTTCCCAGGTTAATTCCCATGGGAGTTTTGAACACAAATACAGACCAAACCACTAGATGGAATTACATCAAATTTGGCAGAAAGGTGACTTGTGATCTGCAAACTACCCTTTTTAAAATTTGGTGTAAAACCGTTCAGTAGTTTGTGAGATTAAAGGTAAAAGAAATGTGTATATCTAGAGCCACGGATCCAGGGAGATCTCCTGCTGAGATATGATTTGCTGCCAACACTTCAAACAAGAAGTGTAAGCAGCTATTTTGGTACTTGTCTTCAGTTGAGTCTCAAAAAATAGTTTAAAAAAAAGAAAATGGGGCAGGGTTTGTTTAACCTAACCCCTTTGTCTTGGTCCAGTGGTCCCCCCGATGCTCCCTACAAAGCTAAAAAGTTTTTTTTTAAATCACTGTAAAATCTGCATTTGGACCTGCAGATCCTGCTGTGATTTAAGAAAAACTAAAATGCAGTTTCCCGCATTTTAAAATGCTTTTTCCCCTGGGTTGACCAGGTCCCGGGAGCATTTTGGCAAAAAACAGAAGGGGGCGCAAGGACCCCCCTTCTTGGGTTTTCAGGAGCCCCTGGCACCGCCAACTTCCCAGGGCACATGTATGGTAAAGTGTGTAGGGGGGTGTGCACCCTCACTGCACCCCCAAGAACCGCCACCTCTCAGTGGCAGATGTAATATAAACTGTGAGAGGGGCCACACGCTCCCCTGCAGCCCTGGGGACTGCCACCTTCCCAGACAAATGCCTTATAAATGTATGCGGGGGCCTGTGTGGCCCCCTATACCCCAGGGACCATTACATCCTCTGGGCAACTACAATATAAGGAGAGGGGCCACATAGCTCCCTCAGGGAGCCATGCATGGCCCTGGGAACCACCAGCCCCAGGGTCTGCTCCTGCTACCTCCTGAGATGCCCACCCCTGGGAGGTTGCTGCTTGCTTTTGCTTTGGGGAAGCTGAGAGCTCCCGCCAAGCAAAAGCAAACATAACTCCGCTTCCAGAAAGCGGGAGCTGTCAAGCTGCTTCCGCTTGCTAAAAGCGGAGTTTCATCTCTTTCCTTACATGCTAACATGCCTGCGGGGAAAAAGATGAAAACATTGCTCCCTCACGCGGGGAGCTGTTATTTGTAGCAACTCCCTGCATGCGGGAGCAATTATGGCTCCTGCAGGAGCTGGTGGGACTGTAGTGGCCTTGAGCCTCCCCTGCTGTCCCCATAGGTTATCACCGGTGTCTAGGGTACCCACCCTTACTTATATGGTCGGGCCCTGGGGGATGGGGTGCCTGGGGCCTAAATGGGCCTAAGGGGGGGCCGCATGCTCCTCCTTCTTTTAATAAAATCAGTATTTGGCCCAGAGGAGGTGGTGGTCCCCAAGGCCAGGGAGGTCCTTCTGGCCCCATTTAAAATATTATTAGAATAACTGTGGGGAGGTGGTGGCCCCCAGGGCACTGGTGGTCCGTGAGGCCCCCTCCATATTTTTTTATGTTGTCTGAGGAGGTGGTGGTTCCCAGGACCCAGTGGCCCCCCCTTTAAATATTATTAGAATAGCCCTAGGCGGTGTCGGTCCTTGGGGCATAGGGCTCCGCGTGCCCCCCCTGCTTTTTTTAAATATAGCCCTGGGAATGTGGTGGGCAAGAGAGGGCCTGTGCGTCCCCCCATATATTGTTTTATGTTGTACCGGGGAGGCGATGGTCCCCGGGACCTGGGGGGGCAACGTGGCCCACCACATAGTTTTTAAAATGTAGTGCCAGGGAAGTGGTGGTCCCTGTGGTACAGGGGTTCTATGCGACCCCCCCATATATTTATTTTTATGTTGTCCTGGGGAGGTGATGGCCTCAGGACCTGGGGGGTCTGCATGGCCCGCCCAATATTTTTTATTATGTAGCCCTGGGGAGGTGGTAGCCCCTGGTGGGTCAACCCTGCCCTTTTAATTTTTTGTATTATGTAGTCCCTGGGAGGTGGTGGCCCCCAGGGCACGGGGGGCCTCTGCAGCCTCCCTAAATATATATATCTACATTTAATGTTACCCCCTGTTAGCTCCAAACCCCTTTGGCTGTGTGTGGCGCGGGGTTTGGCGCTTGAAGGGGGGGTGACCACTGGGCCTGGCCACAGTCCAGAACCTGTGTCCAACCCCCACCGTGCATGGCTGAAGGCCATGAATGGCATGAGGTTGGTGTGGTTGTAGGGGATGGGCTGCAGGGCCTGGCGGCAGGTCAGGCCCCATGGACAACCTCCGCCGCACACAGCTGAAGGCCGTGCTTGGTGTAGGGTTGAGGTATAAGGGGGTTGGCCACAGGGCTTGGCTGCAAGCCTTGCCCTGTGGCTAACCCCTGCTGTGCACGGGGTTGGGTGCTCATAGGAGGTTGGCTGCAGGGTCTGCCAGTGCGCAGCTGTGGTGGATTAATATATAATAATTAAAATGAGTTCACATGAAAAACATAGAAATTCACTGAAAAACCAAAGATTACAGGGACGTTATTGTTAGGCTCACATTTTAAAAATACAAAACCATAGAAATTCACCTGTTATAGTTACTTTAATGAACTATAAATTGTGCCCTAAAGTAACTATAACTCACTCTTCGGCATCCGCTGCTAATTATCCCAGATATGACAGCACTCATGACATCTTTTGTAACATCATTGATACTATCACTGTAACATTTGTTGTAAAATTATTCATAAAAAGTGTGCATGGTGGGGGACGCGAGTTATAGTTACCTTAGCACACGAGTTATAGTTACTTGAAATAACTCTAACAGGCGAATTTATATGTTTTTGCTCAGTTAAAATGTGTGTCTAACTATAACATCCCTGTAACCTTTGTTATTTTAATTGAATATAAATAATGGGATGGACGAGAGAGAGAGCTTATCATTGCAATTGTCTCTCCATGCAATGACTTCACAGGGACAGACTAGCAAGATGGTGGATATGAATGTTATAGTTACGTTCGGATGCAGAGCGGAACAAAGTCACTTCTGGGCTAACGGTCAAGGTCTTGTGTGTCACTCAGCAAGCTGAAAGTTCAAATCCAAGTATGGTTTGGCAGTGTGTTTGTTTATTGTTAAACTGTTAAGCCTTCCTAGTGAGGGAACATTCATGTTTCTTCCCAATCACATGCTTGGGTTGACTATCATAGATATGTCTGGAAGCATCAGAGTAAAAAGGTTAAGTTCACAGACCCTCACAGTGAAAGCTGAGGGTTCTACTCCAGGTGCGTCCTTTTTCATTTTCCTTCTTTAATTTCTTTTCAACTTCAAAAGTTTAAGGTTCATAATGAAAGGTGATAGCACTCTTTTTGATTGACAAACACATTTGTCTTTTCAATTTGTCCAGAAATATCTCATTCTAAATATATCAGTCATCAAAGCCTAAAAAAATCTCCATCTCTCTCCCTCTCAGTCTCTCTCAATTCCCCTCTTTCATTCTCACTCTTCCACCCACTCACCCACTCAGACTCTTATGCACCAAATCACAGACAAACTCAGACACTCACGCACCCACTCACAGACCCACTTACACCCTTGTGCACCCACTCACAGCCCACTCAGACCCCCACAAACCCACTCACAAACTCACTCAGTCACTCAGACACCCACCCACTCACAGACCCACTCAGACTATTACGCATCCACTAACACCCTCACACACCCACTTACAAACCCACACAGATACTGATGCACCCACTCACAGACCCACTAAGACACTGATATACCCGCTCTCACACCTAGACCGAGACTCTCACAGCCACTCTCACAGACAGATGTACCCCCTCACACCTATTTTCACACCCATAGAGACAGGCCACGATCAATTCCTGCCCTGGTTGGCTCAAGGCCATGTGCAGTGTGGGGTTGCCTGGTAAGGGGGGGGAGGGGTGGCTGCAGGGCCTTGGCCTTGTGGTCAACCCATGCTGCACATGGCTGAAGGCCTTGCGTGGTGATGGTTGGTTTAACATGTAGTAATAAAAATTACTTTATGTTTTAAAAAACCATAGAAATTCACTGAAAAAAAACCAAAGGTTACAGGGACATTAGAGTTAGGAAATAGAATTTAAAAAAAAACATAGAAATTCACTTAAAAAAACAAAGGTTACAGGGACATTATAGTTAGGCTCACATTTTAAACGTACAAAACCATAGAAATTCACCTATCTCAAGTGACTATAATTCATGCCCTAAGGTAACTGTAACACGTGCCTTCGCCATGCACTGCTCATTATCCCACCAAATATGGCACTCATGACATCTTTGATAACATAATTGATAATATCAATGTAATATTTGCAGTAAAATGTTTGACAAAAAACTGTATGGTGGGGGGCACCAGTTATAGTTACCCTAGGGCATGTGTTATAGTTACTTGAGATAACTCTAACTATAGCAGGTGAATTCCTTTGATTTTACACTTTAAAAATGTGAGCCTAACTATAATGTCCCTGTAACCTTTGGTTTTTTAAGTGAATACACCACAATCTTTCTCCTTTCTCCACAGAAGGGAAGTGGACCAACCAGGTGTTTCTTCATCAACATGTTTTATGGTCCGTTACCTCTTGACGTGTTTCATACAGGATCCAACCTTGCTCACAAGGTGAGGGTGCCATTTTTGGTTTGAATTTAAAGTGCACTCGCCCTCAACAAAGAGAAGACATAGACAACATACATACTTTGTAACAACATCACATTACACTCGATTATATAAATCGTCATGCTATTAACAGTTTTTTGCATGTCACTTCTAATTAAAAATACAACATATTTCACATTCTATAAATGGTTTCTCACCTATATTCATCCATTATCTTTGGCTCAATCATTTCTACTTCTGTTACCGAATATTCATAGTTATCGCTAATATCCTCCTCTGCAAGCACTGTCTCTTTCCCATTGTACATTCAACCGTCTACCATCTCAGTGAAGGGTAAAAGGCAAAAAATATCCAGTACTTTGAGATATTAAATTTATATAAATGCATTTTTATAAACATTCCATAAATAATAACCTCATTGGACAATTATCCACCCGTATTTAAATCTATATTTATCTCCATATAACTAAAGTGCAATCAGTGCTTCTTCTTATCTGATAATGCTCAAGTGGGCTTCTATTGTGCGCTACTCTCATGTTCACAACACTATAATATGGCCCTAGTGAGCTTGATCTCACATATATTGTTAGAAATGGGGTCTTTGGTTGGCAGTCAGGTTACCCCCTGTCCAAGCAAGGATCCTCACTCTAGTCAGGGTAAAGGAGAATCACCCTCAGTTAAAACCCCGCTCACCCCCTTGGTATCTTGGCACAAGCAGGTAGGCTTAACTTCAGAGTCTAGGTGTAAAGTATTTGTACCATCACACACGATAGCTCAGTGAAAAAACTACAAAATAATATAACACAGGTTTAGAAAAATAGGAAATATTTATCTAAACAAAACAAGACCAAAATGACAAAAATCCAACATACACAAGTCAAGTTATTAATTTTAAAAGCAAAACTGTCTTAAATCCTTGAGAAAACAGTAAAAACACTGTTAGCGTTGAAAAGTACCTGGGTAGCATCAAAATAACACGCATGGGCGAGTGTGCATCGAAAAAGGTAAGCGATGTGTTGATTTCTCACCCGCAAGAGAGACTGTGCGTCATTTCTCCTTCTCCAGTCGGGTCAGGGTGCTTCGTTTTTCCGCCCCTCAGGGAAGCGAGGTATTGATCCGTGCAGCACTCGGGTCCAGGCAGGCGGTGCGTAGTTTTTCCGCACCCAGCAAGGTTTGCGTCAAAAATCCTGCCGCACAGTGTCAGCAAAACCGCACAATGTGGGTAACGATGTTATCAGCCTCAGTCAGCGGGTGTTGTGCATCGTTCTGCCAGCTACGTGCATCGATTTTCCAGCCGTGATGCCGATGGAGCGTCAATTTCTGCCGCGAAGCCGGTGGCGTGTCGTTTATCAGCTGCGTCTCGGAAGGTGCGTCAAAATTTTCCCTGCACGGCGGTCTGTGAGTGGATTTTCAATCTTGGTCTGCAAGCTTCACCTTTCAAGGCACCAGGAACTGGATAGGACACCACTTGGCAGGGCAGGAGTCTCGGCAGAGAATCCAGGTTCTGGAGGGGAAGTCTTTGATGGCCCTTAGACTTCAACAACAGAAGGCAAGCTCAAGACGAGCCCTTGGAGATTTCATCACAAGCAGGAATGCACAAGTCCAGTCTTGGTCCATTTCACCAGGCAGAAGCAGGAACTGCAGGATAGCTCCACAAAGCACAGACATAGGCAGGGCAGCACTTCTCCTAAGCTCTTCAGCTCTTCTCCAGGCAGAGGTTCCTCTTGATGTGCAGAAGTGGTCTAAAATCAGTGGTTTTGGGTGCTCTTCTTATACCCACTTTGACCTTTGAAGTAGGCTTACTTCAAAGGAAAGTCTCTCCTGTTTGTGAAATCCTGCCTTGCCCAGGCCAGGCCCCAGACACACACCAGGGGGTTGGAGACTGCATTGCGTGAGGGCAGGCACAGCCCTTTCAGGTGCAAGTGACCACTCCTCCCCTCCCTCCTGGCACAGATGGTTCATCAAAATATGCAGGCTACTCCCCAGATCCCTTTGTGTCACTGCCTAGAAAGAGGTGCAAACAGCCCAACTGTCAAACTGACCCAGACAGGGAATCCACAAAAAGGCAGAGTCACAGAATGGTTTAAGCAAGAAAATGCCCACTTTCTAAAAGTAGCATTTTCTAACACACAATCTTAAAACCAACTTTATTAAAAGATGTATTGTAAATTGTGAGCTCAGAGACCCCAAACTCCATGTCTATCTGCTCCCAAAGGGAATCTGCACTTTAATAATATTTAAAAGCAGCCCCCATGTTAACCTAAGAGAGAGATAGGTCTTGCACAGTGAAAACCGAATTTGGCAGTATTTCACTGTCAGGACATATAAAACACATTAGTATATATCCTACCTTAAACGTACACTGCACCTTGCCCATGGGGCTACCTAGGGCCTACCTTAGGGGTGTCTTACATGTAAGAAAAGGGAAGGTTTAGGCCTGGCAACTGGATACACTTGCCAAGTCGAACTGGCAGTTTAAAACTGCACACACAGACACTGCAGTGACAGGTTTGAGCCATGTTTACAGGGCTACTAACGTGGGTGGCACAACCAGTGCTGCAGGCCCACTAGTAGCATTTGATTTCCAGGCCCTGGGCACCGCTATTGCACTGTACTAGGGACTTACCAGTAAATCAAATACACCAATTATGGAAAGCCAATTGCATTTTATACAGGAGCACTTGCACTTTAGCACTGGATAGCAGTGGTAAAGTGCTCAGAATAACAAAAACAGCAAAAACAGAGTCCAGCACGCATCAACAACCTGGGAAACAGAGGCAAAACGTTAGGGGAGACCACACCAAGGATGAAAAGTTTAACATATATTAGTTACTGCTGGCATGACTTTTCCAAGCAAAATGACCATACTCATTATCCTACGACTTAACCTAAACTCCATGCCTCCATCAAGTGCTTAATAACAGTGATCCCTTCCCAAAGTGCTAATATCCCAAACCTTTATAAAATCAGTTAAAACAGAATCAGTTACACACTTTTTTTAACTGATAGGTAGGGAGGAGCTATGCAGCAGTCTTCTCTACAAATGTGTGTTTAAGTCCTCGTTGACACCTGTAGGTAACTTTGTGTTAAGTTCTATAACATATCTTGATTCTAAGCATCTCAAGATCTTCTCCTTCTCTCCACCTCTTTTAGTTTTTGCGACTGCATCAATCACAAAGTAAACTATCTTAATGGCAGCACATGCATTATGTTCCTCAAAGTGGCGTGCTGCTGGATAATTTCTATCCTTGTTTCTAATTGTTTGAATATGTTGCAGTATATGTTTGTGCACCTGAAGAGTGGTACTTCCTACATACTGAAAATCAGATGGACATGTTAATATATATATACAGCATGGTTCATCTTGCATGTTTATCTCCCCACATTACCTTCTTTAGTACCGCCAGGCTGCTTTTAACTATGTAGTCCCTCATGGATCTAACTCTTCTAAAGGTCAAACCTGGTCTTTTAGGTACCAATTGCCCAATGATACGGTCATGTCTCCTCAGATTCCATTTTTTTTGTAGAACTTTCCGTACAGACCCTTCCTGTTTCCTGTTTCCTGTTTCCTGTTTGCTGCATCTAGTGATCATCCTCACACCATGACTTGTCTTCTTTCTCCTAGATTGTTACGAGAACTGTTCTCTAGTTTCCTGTTCAGCTTTTCTTTTTGCACCACTGATACATTGGCTGGAGTACCCTTTTCTATGAACCACTCTGACAGATCTTCTAGAGCTTTCTCACACTCACCCTGTGCACTGCAATTCCCTCTTATTCTCAAGCACTCCCTATAAGAGATGCTTCTGATCAGCTTGTGTGGGTGGAATGTATTTGCATGAAGTATGGAATTCCCTGCCAATGGTTTTCTATACAGCAGTGTTTCTAATGTCCTGTCTCTCCCATGGATTGCCAAATCCAGAATATTAAATTGCTCAGCACTTATCTCACACATTACTCTCAAATTAAAGCTTTTCTCATTGATCTTCTTTAAAACGTTCTCAACACTGTCAAGTGTTCCCTTCCAGATCACAAACACATCATCAATGAATCTCCACGATAGAACAACCTTGTTTAGCCATTTATCCTGCATCTGAAATATGAGTAACTGCTCCTCCCACCTGCCCATATGCAAATTCGTATATCTGGGAGTGAAGCAGGTGCCCATCGCTGTACCTGTTACTTGTCTGAAGACCTCACCATGAAATAAGAAATAGCTGCTATTCGGACACATTTTGATCATTTGTGCCACTATTTGAGTTTGCTTCCAGAGTTTTAAAGGCCTTGTACTCAGAAAGTGTTTCACTGCTTTAATCCCCTGTGAGTGTTCTTTACTTGTATACAATGAAGCAACATAATTTGTTACTAAAATGAACTCATCTCCTCAAGAGATATCAAACATCTCACCAGTATCCTGCATGTAGGAGGGAAATCCTTTTACAACAACCCTCAGGGAATAATCCACATATTTTGAGGTGTTCGCAAACATCCCCCTTATAGCTGAAATAACAGGATGGCTGGGAGGGTTCTCACTATCTTTGAATTTTCGGAAAGAGGTATAGAACTGGTGTTCGTGGGTGGTCTACCTGTTAATACTGACACTCTTCTACACTTAACAGGCCCATATTGTACCATTCTCTGAGTTGCTCACCATATTCAGCTTTTATTTTTGATAATATAATCATTGGTGCCCTCGCATAACATGTTGTTTCATTCACTTGCTTGTAAACCTCAATCATTTACACCTGCCTGGGCCATAGGATAATATTACCACCTTGTCTGAGCTCCTGATGATGCAGTCCGATCTATCATTAATTGTGGTCATCAACTCATGGAACTTCCTGGATATATTTGGAACCTTGCCCCTTCTCCTCTTATTCAAGGTCCCATCCAACTCCTTTAGCTCTTGGACTACTAAGTAAATACAGATGTCTATGGCATCTCTCACCATTGCCGGTGTAACATGGAGTTCAATTTAAACATTTGTATTGACTTCACCATACACATCAAGGTTCATCTTCTCAATGATTCCTTCTTTGGCGATCTCCTCTGTTATGCCCACAATTTCATTCTCCAACTCCTGTAGTTCTTTTAGTAAACCTACATTGGCTATTCTTAACAAAATCTCTTTCTTTTCCATGACTGATCTTTGCTTACTTTTTCTAATACTGGATACTTCATAACCTTTAGTTTCCGGATAAGCTTGAAAAAGTCTACCCTTGTTTATGTATAGTTTTTATAAAGGTCAGGGATGTTAGTACTTTGGGAAGGGAGTATTGTTATAAAGCACTTTATGGAGACATGGTGATTACATCAAGTAGTAGGGCAAGGAGAATGGTCATTTTGCATGGAGAAGCTGGGCCAATAGTAAATGATATATGTGAGTTCAAACCCACTAGTGCTATACTATGGTGCTGTGAACACGAGGGTAGCGCAAAATAGAAGCCCACTTCGGAATTATTAGATAAGAAGAGCACTGCTTGTACTTCAGTTATATGGGAATAAATGTAATTTTAAATACGGGTTGATAATTGTGCAAATGAGGCTATTATTGATGGAATGTTTATAAAAATGCATTCATATAAGTTTAACATCTCAAAGTACTGAATATTATTTGCCTTTTGCCCTTTACTGAGAGGGTATAGGTTTTTGTGTACAATCGGAGAGACAGTACATACAGAGGAGTATATTAGAGCTAACTCTGAGTATTCAGCAACAAAGATAGAAATGATTAAACCAAAGATAATGAATGAATTTAGGTGCTAAATGATTGATAAAATGTGAAATACGTTGTACTTTTAATTAGGAGTGCCATGCATAAAAATGTTAATAACATGACGATTGATATAATCGAGTGTAATGTGGTGTTGCTACAAATAAATTATGCTGTCTATGTCTACTGTTTGTTGAGCAGAAGTGCACATTAAATCCAAAGAAAAAATGGCAGCCATTGTTTGTGAGCAAGGCAGGTTCCCGGCTGCATCACGTCAAATGGTAGCATGCAATAAAAGTCATCGATACAGAAATACCTGGTTGGTGTGGTTCCCTTCTGTGGAGAAAGGAGAAGGATATTTATATGTGTGTACCATGTATATATATATATATATATATATATATATATATATATATATATATATATATATCTTCAAGGCACATAAATGTGGAATCATATATAAACCTATACTTCTATGTTTTCACTTGCTTATTGATATTAGTGTGCCAGAGTATTCTTGCACTCGACAATTCAGAGTGCTGTCTCAGAGAACATCTGTCATTTGCATCAAGGGAATTGTATTTGATGGTGTCATCATCTGGACTAATTTATACCCGACTTATAGTAGTGGTCTTTTGCTCCACTCCTAGCCTGCCCACTGCAACAACTAAAAGCTGTTTAGAAAACAAGAGATCTGATTTTTTGGGCTGTAGAGAGGCCATGTTTATGATGTGCGATGAACCCTTAACTGTCTCCCTATGTAGAATCAGGTTACTTCAAACTTGTTTGCTATGCAACTTTGGACCATCGCTAAACTGGCCTTTTATTCCATCCGACAATTCCTTGGTGGGGTGGATTCCCTAAAGGCCGGTTTTGAAAGCCCAGGGCTGCCACTGGTGCCTCTGTCACTTTGCCGAGATCCACAAGGTTAATTGCAGCACACATGGAGGTTTCAACAGGGAGCGAAAGAGAGAGTGGAGTGGTGGGAGATATAGATAAAGCGACCAGGTAGGGAAAGGAGAGAGGGAAGAAGAAGAGTGAGAATGGATGGATGAAAATAGAGAGATAGAGCAAGGAAATGAAAGGAGCAGGCTGGGTTCAGCACAGTTGCCAGGGATACTTTTGTTTCCCAGTTAGGCCATGCTCAAAAGATAAAATGTTTCCCTGTACAATCAGCCAAGTTGTTAAATCCACCATCCAATGAATGCTGTTCACTTCAGTCAATTGTTGTAAAATAATGATTGCTGACTCCTAGTTTTAGTTAAAACATTATGAACACTTAGACGTCCTGGAGGTTCCATGACTAACTTCCTTGATGGATTTTCAAAGGGATGCCACGTTTATTTTTTTATGTCTGAAGCACTGTTGTTCAGAGGCTCGGTAAGGGCTGTTTCAACAATGCTCAGATTCAATCCAGATCAGTATGCGTCATTTTGTAAATTAATTAAATATAAAACAAGAACATCATAATTAGGTTTTTTAAGAAGAAATGCTTCATCACAATATGCACAAACAAAAATCTCCATGAGTTTGTATTGTAACATTTACCATGGTTGCTGTCAAGCTCTCATCCTCTGCCTGCAAGGACTGGTGGACATTTCTGTTTGCCCAATGTCCTCCTTAGTCATTTGTGTCAGAAATCGTGGATCCTCCAAGGTGTTCTATCTTACGAATTTGAATAGTGCCTTCTCACCCGATTCTTTTATGTTCTTTGTTATGTGGGGTGCAGTCTCAGTGTCTGACATCCAATACTTTCTCTTCTTTAGGAGCTGCTTTACTGTGCATATCAACTGGGGTGTTTGATAACACCATAATACAGTGTTGTGTTTGGGTAGGAAATCACCTGAAGGTGGCCACACATCTGCTGTCACTTGCCTTTGCTAGGATAGTGCAGCTCATTCAAGGATGTGTATCCAATTTGAAATGATGTTCATCTTTAATTTAGTGAGATCAATCTGATGATGGCTCGCATCTGGAGCTTTCTGATGACCTACTTGGGCTTATGCTACTACTGCCTTTCTTTGTTACAAGTATAGCAAGATGTGGAATTTTGTATTTGGGAGTGAGTGCCTCCCTATCTTCCATTGCTGATTCTCATGGCTATTTAAACAATTCTCCTAATTCCTGCTTCAGGGAATTTATGTAACTACTGTGATTTGTCAGTATCGCTTCATACCTTGCAGCTGTCCCTATCTTTTTGGTTCCACTTTTTTCCTATGCTGTTCTTTCACTTCTATACTGCACTGGTGCAAGTGGATTCTGTCACACACTTGGTAGGTGATATATAGATTTTTTTAATTTGCAGTAAAACCGATGTCCTATTTAATATGACTCTGCATGGCTACCTTTCTGTGATCTTGTGCATAGTTTGGCAGATGTACAATTTAGTTTTGACTATTTTCTAAGGGGTGATGTGGTGGTATGAGCTGTAGGTATCTTCTCTCAGCATTTTATTATGAACCTTTAGTGCGCCTGTGCAGGATGTGTATGGGAAGGTATATCAATGATTGATGTTGGATGTGTGGCATATTTGGTTGATTGTGTGATCATTTATGATAGTGGGCATGTGATGATGGCTGTATATTAGGTGTACTGTCAGGTTATTAATAGTACTTG
Organism: Pleurodeles waltl; assembly: GCF_031143425.1. Classification (NCBI taxonomy): domain Eukaryota; kingdom Metazoa; phylum Chordata; class Amphibia; order Caudata; family Salamandridae; genus Pleurodeles; species Pleurodeles waltl. The sequence goes on along the minus strand of NC_090436.1, from coordinate 994,239,480 downwards.
TGGTTCTGTTTACATGTGATGGTGATTTGATAGTGGGTGTGTAGCCGTATAATGGTGGATGTATGAGTGTTTGATTGTGGATATGTTGTCTTATGATGAAGCATGTGTGTGCATGTAGGTGTGTTTATGGTGACTATATGAATGTATGTTGATGGAGCTTCTGTAGCCTTATATAATGGTGGGTAGGCGGATTATGCTTTTGGTGATACTCACATATTATGGTGGATGTGTTGTATGAAAGTACTTGTGTGGTCATATAGTGGTGCGTGTTTGGTTTATGGTTATGGCTGTTTTTATGATCTCTGACTGCATGTTTGTGGCAATCTCATGGTCAGTGCGATGATGGGTGTATTGGAATCCATTGTTAGTTTATTGCTGTGTATTTTGGTGTCTGTGTGCTGGCTGCTGTGTGGCCATATGATGGTTTTTGTATGTAATTGAATGAGATTGCTGGAGAGACCATAAGTGACATTATAAGTTGTACTATTTGTGATTTCATCAGACAGGTGGTCGGTGAGGCCATGCGAAGTGCATGTAAGGGGTGTGAGTTATATTTCTCACAGCTTTTCCTGAATCCCTAATTGAAGTGTTTTATGGTTCTGCAACTAAACTATAATATTACCTTAACAGTCCGTCTTATTAGTGATGTTCTTTGTTTTTATTTTGCTTTGGAAATGGAAAGGTGAATGAACTACATGACCAATAACTTACTTTTAACTGTAGTTTTTCAGCGTTTTTCAAAGGAACATCTTTATGAGTTATGTGCAGTTTGTTGTTTGGATGTATGACGGTGGGTGTGTTGCCCTAGGACTGTGGGTGAGTGAACATATCAGAGTGTAAATATCTGATGGTGGTTCTGTGGAAATTTATTGTGGCTGTCTTATTTATTTATACAAACTTGTACAGACTTACACTAAATTTTAAATTACAGACACATGGGTATAGCAGACTGAGCAAAAAAAAGAAAGAAGGAACAAATTCTTTAGGAATTAATTCATGTATGCATATTGCATTAAATTCATCATGATGCTCCCTGTGTTGGTTTCTGACTCCAATGTACTAGAGATGGTGCTCTCTTGACATAAGATGGATCATGTGTAAACGTAAGGTTATGTGTGGTTGTATATGTTGGTATGTGTGGTGATATCTGGATGAAACTTGACATCCGTGCATGAGGTTTAGCTTGCTAACGTCATGCTTAATTTCATGCAGATTAACCAGAGCCAAAGCTCTTAGTGAATGAAACCTTTGTAGTCCTGAATTTATCTTTGCTCCCCCACTTTGAGCTCAAAACTTGACTTAACAACTGAAAGCTAAACTGATAAACATTTAACTTTATTAGCAAATCAACACATTTTTTAATCCCCTCAAAATGTGACCCTTGATGGACCTGCATGAAATTCATTATACCAAAAGTAAGTTAAGCATGCTAGGTCTCTTCCACATTTCATGCAGATCCATCAAATAATGCTAAAGTTATTACAAATAATTTGCCTCCCCACCTCCACCTTTTATTGAATCTGCACAAAACCTGAGAAATACTTTCATTGGGTGCAATTTGCTAACTGCCTGCCACATTGCATGCAGATTCATCAAACAGCGCCAATTTTATTTAAAAAATAAACTTTTATTGGCCCCACTTCAACTTGCACCCCCCTCATTTGCAGGTTTGCTAAAAAACTAGACATACCAATTTAATTTTAATCCCTCTTAACGTCTCCCGAGGTTTACACAGATTCATCTAAATGTGGCAATGTTATTACCAAATTAACACTTTTTGCCCCACCTCATTTTCAACTGCCTCCCTTTGGTGCATCTACAACAATTCAAAACTATCAAGAGTAAGGTAATGCGCTAGATGCCTACAATGGTTCTTGCACAATAATCAAAGGGTACTAAATTTATAAGCAAACCAAAATTACTTTTTCAACTGTCATTATACTTTTTAAAAAACTCTAACATCTCAACAGCTATTGAATGGAGTAATATCTGTCTAGAAACTAAATATGCTTTCTAAGGTAATGTTCTGCCAAGTGTAATGGCATGTTTAGTAATTATTTTGCTGTAGTAGAGATCATCATTTTATATGGGCGCTTAAATGGAAAGTACATCTTTTTAAACCCCCGACACTCTTAACTTTTTTCTCCGTAAACAGATGATTTACTTTACATTAAATTTAGTAAACGTACCAAGGGATAATCATCCAAATAATATACATTAACTGAAAAGGCAGTCAAAATATTATTCAAAAAGTACCTTTTAAAGACCAGAACAGAATGGCAATTATTCTCGGTTCTTTAAGAATAAACAAAGGTATTGTCTGTGTCATAATATGAATATAAAAGTGACAATACTTACAGTGGTAGAGAAGCAGGCAATGGTGAAAAGATAGAGCAATAACCAGCTGTTCATGTTTTACACAAAAACCTGTAGGAAAAAGGGTAATTGTCTTTTAGAAACCATGCATTTTTTTGTGTGCACTAAGTAAACAATTTTGTAGAAATTGCTTTTAAATAATGTTAATAATGTACAAAACCGTAAATAAGAGTGAGTGCATTTAGAGGACAAGTCAAATACTTTCAGGTAATTTATTTCTCCATTATCAACCAGAAACAATAATCCTTGAAAAAATAGTAATCTTTTCAATTTGTGATCTCTCTGACAAAGGGCCTGATTTATATGTTGGTGGTGTGTTTACTCTGTTTCAACGGCAACGGGCTATGCACCACTAACATGATGGTCTACCCATCTGATTTAAATGCAGGTGAACCATAGGTTTGGCTACAGCAGTGACTACTTGTAGGGCTGTCGGAGAAATGGCTACATGTTAGCCCACCTAATCAGGATGGGTGGACATGCAGCCATTTTGTTACTGTTCATCACCACCAAGCAAACCCTGGCAGTGAGGGACAGTTACATGTAAATAATGCTCCCCGCACCAGTGGAGGTGATTTCCATGGCGAGTGGAAGTTTTTAAAATATATTTTGAAAAATAAAATCCTTTTTTGAGATTTTCTTGTTCAAAATAAAAAAAATCTGTTTGGTCCTGGGTTGCATCATGCTGGCGCAACCTTGAATCAATTAGCAATATGCATTGACAGGTACCACTGTGACAGTGATTTCTGCCAATGCTCTATAAATGACCTTCAGCTTGGCGGTCATTTATACATTTGGTGGGTGGTCCCTCCACTAGGGGGACAGAACTATGCACTGTCTGCCATTATATAAATCAGGTCTAAAGCTAGAAGCTAATTTTAATAGTCAGAAATCTACTCAAAATATGTTTTCTGCAACATAGGCAGATGCTTGGCCTCAGAGATTTACAAAAATCCTTGGTAGTAATAATGACAATTTGAATTAGACATATATTTTCATGAGTATTCCTGCAGTTCTGCATTGAAAATCCACAGCGTTAAGTATGGCTGCAATGAGTATTATCACAGTAAACCTTTTTTGACCCATAGGAGAATACATTTTCTGGAACTCCCTTCAACTGGAACCTGTGACATATTTGGGTTTTTGCGAGTTTTCATTCACAAATTTCACACTTAGAGGATCCATTGTTTTCAAATAAATAAAAGTGTAGATGGTTAATGTGAGAAACCAGGCCTGATTGCAGAGGCCCCCTAACTTTTTGTCCCAGTTTTTTCACTTGTTGCTGGTGTTTTCCTGACTCTGATTGTGCCCTGGGTACTGCTACCCAGTTCCAGGGCCTGTGCTCTATACAAAATAGATATGAAAATGAGGCTAATTATAAATGGCTATGTCACCCTACCTATAAGTCCATATTATATGGTGGGGCATGTAGGTTTAGGGACCCCTGCATAGATGGTGTACCCAGAGTGCACTGCTGAGGTACCCAGAGTCAGTTTAATGGCAGGCCTGCCTTGCTGGATGCTTTTAAATTAATGTTATATGCAAATTCGACTTTGGAATTAAAAGTACTTCTAAAGTCTTAAACTACCTTATTGTTACATATAAGTCACCCCTAAGATGTGCCCTATGTGCCCCTAGGGCTGGGTACCATGTAACTATAAGTAGGGACCTTATAAAAATAGTTTTGTAAGCCATGGTGAGGTAAAACACCTACATTCGTTTTTCCCTCATTGTAGTGAATGCCCTCCATAGGATAGAATGGGGTGACTTTATTTAAATTTATAAAGTCCCCTTAAGTGTCAGACGACTCATGTTTGGTATCAAATTAATTGTTATAATAAATCCCACAACTTACAATTGTTGAATTTAATATAACAGGGGACATTGCCCGCAGTGCAATGAATAAATATTTGTACTCCAAAAATGTGTACCTACTGGATCACTGTCCCTTTACTGCAGTATAGGGAGTCAAACAAAATACATATGATTTTTAACATGCTTGAGGAGACCCATCTCACATGATTATTAATGATCCTCAGTCAGTCTTGAACTGAAATATTAGTGACCATATTACAGCATAATCAACTGTAGGCTCTCCTCGAGGTTAGTTTTATAAATACAAATACACACAGCTCAAGTTTCACAGACTCAAACGTGTTCATCTAGTCAGGTTTTTGCTTTGCATTCGTAGCTTGTATCACATTATAAAAATAAAACGACAAGTCCCAGAATGCAAAGCTGAAACATAAACTAAATGAGCGAATCATGCATCCAACTAGGGAGCTGGACAACTCTACGAATACTACTCCAGGGGTTGATTTCCAGGTTGTATCACATTGTAAAAATAAAACTACAAGCCCCAGAATGAATATGTGTGCTGAAAAAAATGTGTACTAAGCAGATCAGAGTACATATAATATAACAATGTCAAAATTACTCTGGTGATTAATGTTCTTTTTGGAGAGAGAAAACATACTTTTGTATAGTGGAAGTTTGGACTCATTACATCACCATAACCATTATGTCAGGTGCACTCCCAGCCTTAATCCTTTATGTTGTTGTTAAATATTGTTTTTTCAAAACATGCGAATGTCACTTCATGAATAAATACGCTGAGCCAAGGAGGCACCCATCTCGAAGTGTTCGGCAACATGAGTGGCATTTGTGGAATGAATTAATTGATGTTGCCAGAACCACTGTAGTCCTGTTAAATTAAATATGACTGTTGCTTGTTCAGAACATGACAACATGGATTAGCGTCAGTCACCAGACTAACGCTTTCAGGTATTGAGAGAAATTGTGGGTAATATACGGCTTGATGATTTGTCTCAGTGTATTTATTCATGAAGTGACATTTGCATGTTTTAAAAAAACAATCTTTTACAACAACGTAAAGGATTAAGGCTGGGAGTGCCCGTGACATAATGGTTACAGTGATGTGCCCAGAGCCATTTGGGTGTTACAATCTACCAGAAAGAAATCATAACTAGGACTACAAAACAACATAAGATATGTCATGATGGCGGCACTTTTAGCTATGTGATTTCTGGGAAATGGAAGTCATGTTTCACTTACAAGTATAATGATTAAAAGCAATGAAAGAAACGTACTTAAACACCTGTGTTTGAATGCCTTTCAACTACCGGCATTTTAAAAAGGCAAGTCGCCGAAACGCGTCATGCTGGGGAAATGAAATGAATACGGCTGTGAATCCCAAGAGTGCTCCTGATGGCTCTGAAGTGGAGCCTTTTGTTGTGATTGTATTTTACGTGCATGCTGATTGCACGAAGAGGCACCCACCTAGAAGTGTTCGGTAACATGAGTGGCATTTGTGGAACATATATATATATAATAATATATATAGGTCGTTAGTGGGTAGTTATAGTTAGGATCATGTTTGCTGATATCTTTGCCGCCGTTTGATAGATCTTCAAAAAACTTTCCAAAATTAACTGTGTTCACCTCAGCTCTATTCTGGAAGGTTTTGGGCTGGTCCATCTGATGGGAGCTGAGAAAAAGGGAGGGTCCAAAAATGTGTTTTCTTAATTAATTCTTCCTTAGAAAAGGTACAGCCCAAATGGCTGAAAAGATTTACACCAAATTTGACAGAAAGCTACATCATGGTCCTGCAGCCCCAAGAAAAATAATGGTTTATGGTGTCCCTGATGGGAATCGAAAACCCTTTAAATAAATAAAAAGGCTGGCTGCTGCATGGCCTCATAAAATTGGGCCGCTTGCAGTGAGCTGGCAGTTCTGCATGGGCCCCATTAGTCCACTATGAACAAAAAAGACGGTGTCCTGAGTTGGACCAGAACACTCAAAATAATAACAAACAAACCCATAAAAAGTGAATAATGAATTAACGGCCTTAGCCACTCATTTATTATTCAATGCACCCCATAATGCCCTGAGAGAACTATTTACATATTTTAGTTTTTTGGTGATGTTCCTAGAAGGGGGAAAGGCACCACCAGCCTTTTTTTTTTTTGTCTCTTGAGTCATTGAGTCCATGATTCCAGGAGAACTTACCATATTTTTTAAAGCACTTCCCAGGCTGTAGTTTTTGCTCTACAGTAGAGAGTGAGTACTGTCTAAGGGCTGGTTCTTTTGCTGAATTTTCAGTGGTTTGAAGAGGTATAAAAAAGGTACAAGGTTCTCTTGTGGTTGTTTAAATGATTGCATTTTTTAGGCTGAAGAATGTTGAAGAAATATTCAGAGACCTGTTTGTTTTATTTTTTATTAAAAAAAAATCTCTATTTACTTTTACGTTTTCACCTATAAAATGTAATTGTGAGCAACTGGGTTGTTGGGTGATTGGGATGTGAGCCCTGGTCAAAAATTCTTGTCAGGGTAAGGGAAAAACACACCCCAAATTAGCCAGTGCTCACCATCTGGTAGCTTGGCACAGAGAAGTCAGACTTACATTGAAGACAATGTGTAAAGTATTTGTGCAATACTTCAAATGGTAAAACAGAGGAAACACCACACAAAAGGACCCCACACCAAGTTAGAAAAATAGTCCTTAATTTAATAAATAAAGGAAGACCAAAACAACATAAATCCAACAATTAGAGCTTGAGTAATGAATTTGTAAAGAATAAACTGTACAATAGAGCTTAGAAGCAAGAACAATCAGCTGAGGGTATCTGGTCATGCCAGACCGGGTCAATGTCAAAGTTTCAGGCTGACTAAAATGACGCATGGGCCAGCAACAAGGGCCCAGCTAGGCCCTCTGAACGAAAGTACCATAAATCCTGGTTGTGGAGCATTGAGTGGATCCAAAAGAAAGATGAATTCCGCAGCTGAGGCAATATATTGATTCAGAGATGCAACAAGGCTGCGGTGTGAGCTCCTGTACGTCATCGTTGAGGATCCCGTCGACAGGGCTTGTGATGCAAAGGCTGGTGACCGGGATGTGATGTGCAGTTGAGGCGATGCGTTGGTTCCAGTGAGTGCTGAGGCTGAGATGTGGAGCTGTAACTTTGGCATGAACTAGGGATGTGAGGTGCTTGCGGCAGGAAAAGCATTGTAAGTGGTGGCTCAGGTGCAGTGATGCAAGTATGTTGCATCGGTTCCAACCCACACACCGGTGACAATGCATCAGTTCTGCTTGATGCAGCAGTGAAAAGGCATCAGTTCTACTCTTGCACCAGAGGATGTGTCAGTTCTGCTAGAGCAAATACTTTAGACCCAATTTGAAGAGTCCAGCACTGGGGTGGCACCATTTGGCAGGGTAGAGTCACAGATGGCAGAGTTCAGGTGCAGGAGCAGGGTGGTTAGAAGTATTTCATGTCCCTGAGACTTCAGATCAGGAGGCTAGCCAACCAGTCCTTGGAGGCACTCTGGGTTGGAGAGATGCAGGTCCAGTCTTTCTCACTCCAAGGCAAGAGGGCAGCAGGTCAGCACAGCCAAGCAGTAGTCCAGCAGAGTAGCAGTCTTTCAGCAGCACATCAGTTCTTCTTCTTGACAGTGTATTTAGAAGAGTACTGAAATGGTGGTGTCAGAGACACAGTACTTATACTCAGTTGTACATGGACCGCTAAGGGCTAGAGGCTGCCTCCTAGGCCTATCGCCTTCTCTAGTGCTGGCCATGAGAGCCCTGGTGAAACATTGGAAGTCCTACGACAGCCCACCCCACTGAAAGTGGAGAGCTGAGGTGGAGCACTGGGCTGAGATGGAGGAAATGGCACTGAAGGCGGAGGAAAGCAGGGGCCTCTGCTGGCATCCAATTGTCAATGATTGGGTGTCTCTCGTTGCCTCTTTCACTGGGAAGGATTGGGAAGAGAATGCACAAAACCCCGCCACTGAAGGATAGGGACCTTAAAGATAGGGAAGGGGTCCTGCAATGGGTTCATCAAGGCCCACTGAATTGGAGGCCTGAGAGAAAAATGAGGCCTGATGGCAGGTTGCGGCCATGTACATGTTCACCGCTTCTCTGGATATGTGGAGCTCAGTACTCTTTACCAGTTACACCGCTGGGGAGGAAGAGCAGACATATAGTTTACCATGACTTATTGTGCACCTTTGGGGTACAGTTATGCAATGCACTATGTGAATTTGTGATGGTACCTGGCCCCCGCCTACTACACTCTATTAAATGACATTGACACCTACTTGCTGCCCTAGCACTGGGACAGGGTTAGTTTACCTGTATTATTTTCATTTATCAGAGATGCTAACCCATTGCACTGCTTGTAAACTTTAATAAACAAATGTTTTAAAATTAACTGAAAATACACTGTGTTGGTACTCCAGATTTTTATTGATTCTCAAAAAGATGGGCTTGATACATCATTCTGTCTCTTTTGATTGTAAAGATCCTTGCCTCAATCATTCCCATTGTTGTTATAAATGTACATGTTATTTCTCATCATTATTCAGTCCTGCTGGTTGCTTGTTTTTTTAATCGAATGATGTATCGTAATTCCATTTGTTTCAATTTCGATGTTCTGTCTCCACCTCTTTCATGCTCAGCCACCTTGTCAATTCCATAATTTAGTAGCCTTCTTCAGTCACTGCTATGATGATCTAATTGGTGTTCTATCACTGCATATTTTGTATCCATGGTTTGAACTGCCCTAATGTGTTCCAAGATGCCTTTTTTTAAAGGGCATGTAGTGCTGCTGATGTATTTTAATCTGCACTTGCATTAACTCACGTAGACCACAAATTTTTATTTACACATGATTCAATGTTTAATTGGTGTGGGCTTGATTTTGTCACTATTTTGGTCATATTCTCCTCGCTTTTGCATGCTTTGCAGCTACTCAATTTCACAAAGCCTTTTTGAGAATGATTCAGCCAATTTGTAGTTTGGGTTGTTTAGAAATTACCTCTTACTAACAGATCTTTCAATAAAGATGCCTTGTTAGAGGTTACTATGGTCAGTCCCCTATCAATTTACCTATGTCTGGATCATTTTGAGTTAATTTCAAGTACGTCTTGAAAATTCTGACAATGTCCAAACTCTCTTTGCTATATTCAGTTCTTAGTCTAGTAGGATTATTGTCATTTTGTATAGGATCCAATAATTTGTATAGGATCCAATAATTTGGTAATTAAGGTGTCCATTCTTGTCTTGCTTTTCATCCTTTCTATGCCTTTTTAACATCCTTCCATTTGTAATCTCTGTTGATGATTCTCTTAGATACTGTCTTGAATTGTTTGGTAAGATCAGCACCAGTGGAGAAGGAAACTGATGCTTTCTTTGCTAGTGGTACATGTGAAATGTAAACCTATATCGTTGCTTTTCAGATTATTGGAGTATTCCACAAATTCCTCTTGTGTTCTGCATGGAGTCAGTCTTTTAAAGGCAAATGTTCCAATTTGTGGAAATTCCATGTTTGAGTTAAGCCTGGGAGGAGTTTGTGGAGTTCAGCAACTGCAAAAAAAACTCTGCCACAGTACGCGGGGTTCCACGAGCGGCGGAGTTTTGGTAAGTCCCACTGTTCGCGCTGATTTTCAGCACAAATGGCATCACATGGAGTGTCAGAGGGTGCTAACTTCCATCTGCTGCTCAAGTAGATTTTCTTCAACACGAGCAGCAGCTCTTTGAACATTATCGGTAGCGACCTGCTGAGACTGCCTGCGTTCAGAAATCTCACTCGCACTCACCAGTTTAGCAATTTCTCTCGCTCATGCTCACCAGCTTAACATAGGTGAGCAACCTGAGAGAAAAAACTCAGCTCCACATCGCATCACATAGTTTTTTGAGGAAAACTTCACAAACTCCGCCAGCGGAGCAGAATTCTTTGCCCACTCCTAGTTTGCATATTGCAGTATTGTGTTGTGTCTGATTCAGGTGTTCTAACAAATTGAAAACTCCCATGACTGTTTAGCATTATTGCTATATGACCAGAAATGGATTAAACCTCTCTTTCTCAGTCTGTAGTTTATGATGACTTAATTATGCACCTTTCACATTATAGTCTTTTTACTACATTTGGGTAACTTTACAGAGTAACTGTTTATCATATACTTCCTTCTAAATTATTTATTAATGTTTTTTTCTCACAAGGATAGTAGTTTAAGCTACTGTGTCCTCACTTTCCAGTTGACTCAGCATGTAAAATCAACTCATAGGGCACCAGATCTATATTCAGATGAGGCTGAGATACCTGAACTGTTTCATCTTTGGGTGGAACCTCCTCAGTAAAATACAAGCCACCAGGTCTTGACATTGCAGGCCTGCAACATTTTGTCATTTTCTCAACTTTTTTTTTTAATGCGCTGCATGATTTAAAGGGCAGTGATGAATAACTTGCTAAAAGGGTACTTTCATTACAAACGTCTCCCGTGATACAACCAACCTGCTTAGGGCCCAGAGTACAATTTGGCTGAACACAGGGCCAGATGTGCAACCCTGAGTTTTGCGACTCATTTGCGAGTCGCAAATTGCGAGTTGCAAAACCGTATGTTAAACAGTGTACTTCACACTGTTTGCGATTCCCAATGGGGTCGCAAATGACCTACCTCATGAATATTCATGAGGTGAATATTCATATGGTAGTTCGCAATTTGTGACCCCATTGGGAATGGTGGCACTCACAGGGATGGTGGCCTGCTGGGGTCAGCAGACCACTATGTCTGTGACTGCTTTTAAATAAAGCAGTATTTTTTTTTTAAATGCAGCCCGTTTTCCTTAAAGGAAAACAATGCATTTCGAAAACAAAAATGAAAACTTTTCTTTTAATGTTTTCAGAGCAGGCAGTGGTCCGTGGGACCACTGCCTGCTCTGAAAAAAATGATTTTGCATGCATTCAAAAGGGGAAGGAGTCCCAATGGAACCCTTCCCTTTTGCGAATGGGTTAACACCAATTTGAAACTGGTGCTAACTGCGATTGTTTTGTGAACGCATTCGTGGTCACAAAACAATCATACATTGGACTGCGACTCGCAATTAGGAAGGGGACACCCCTTCCTAATTGCGACTAGCAAACCCTTTTTGTGATTCGGTAAATAGATTACCGAATCTCAAAAATGGGTCTGTACATACCAAAATGCTTTTTTAGAATCGGGCCGTTTGCAACGAGAAAAAAGGTACGTAGATGTGGCCCACAGTGCATTATTTACCTCACTTTAAACAATCAATTACGGCAGGGTGAGATATTTAACAGGTGTGGTGAAAACCTCCTGTTCAGAGTTTTGAAATTGGAGAATACATTTTTAAGACACACAATTTTGCATGCATTGCCTTTGTTCAGTCCTTTTCCCCAGATACATTTCAGCAGGTTTGACCTGTCACACAAGAAAACTGTAATTTTTACACAGCTCATAATTCTGATCCCTGTGCAAGGATCGGAATTTAAACCTGACATGTAATCTGGAATTTGGCATTCCCGAGTGGAACACAGGCAATTTGAAAAAACTCCCTTGGCTCCGCTATCTGTTTCGTCAAGGTTGTTAATTACCCTAAACATGGTGATGGATCAGACATGCAATTTTGTAACTACTGTATCCCAATCAGGAGAGAAACAACAGCTCCAGAGTAGGAACCTTATGGCTTTTGACAGCTGGATTCTGCTCAGACACATTTACAAACCATTATATTTGCATGCAGCACTAATTTATTTCCCCAAGGACTACATCTCTTTGTGCAGTCCTATTCAAAAGCTCCTGTATCTCCTGTCAACGGAATGGAATGCCATTGTCCAACAACAGAGTTTGGAAAAACCTCTCTAGTTTTGTTAAGTACATGTTTGTTAAAGTCTCCAAAAACATTTGATATTGGAATGGCACATACATCTAAATCAAACTTGGTTGGAATAATAATAATTCAGGACAATAACACATGTACTCTCAATACATAATGTAGAAATGACTGAAAGAAGTCAATGCCCAGGTTGTTCTATGGTTTGTAGGGAAATGTGTGCTTCTTCTTAGGATAGACTCTGTATTTTAATCCTTTATTAACTGTTCTACAAAAAAACAACTTCTCATGAGTTTGGTGTCAACATACAGATCCATAGATGGCCACCGTGTTAAAGCTGCTTTATAAATTGCCATGCCCAAATACCTTCTCCGTGCTAAATCTACTCACCTTTCACTGCTGGATATCGTTCAGACTTTTAAAGTTCTATCATTTCATTTCCCTTTCTTGTCATTTGCAAACTCCTCTATTTCTTTCATGGAATCTGTGAAGTTTTTGACATGCATATAAATGATTGAAATTGCTGCACTCTATGCACCTGCTGTTCAGACTCGTTTATTAACCTAAATATAGCTTTTCCCTGTGATAATCTAGCTGATGCAGAGGTCACACTGGTTTGCAGTATAAGCCTCAGTCGGAGGTGACAGATGGAAGAAGTAGCCTTCAGCAGTTCGCTGTTTATGTTCCAGAGTCAAACAAGCTGCAATAGAAAAAAACTATCTTGCTATTTCATTACTGAAACACTGGTATGCTGTGTGAACCATATCTGAAACTCAAGAACAAGCTTGGTATTCATTGACTTTGCTAATAGTTAGCATATTGCTAGGAAATAGCTTGAGGATGTAAGCACACCAAGAAATCAGTAACGATGTTAGAGTTTTTCTTGCTGGTTTCATTCTCCATGACATTTTTTGCTGCTTTACTTTTCATATTCTGTATAGTTATCATTCAAATTTAATGCACTAAATTAAGATTTTAATATAAAAAAATTAAATACATGTCCTGTTTCTTAGTGCAATCCTTGAGTGTGGTATTGATTCACAGCAGAGGGTTCAGAATTCCACTATGTCTCTGAACGCACCTTGTGGAAACTGATAATTCCTAGGAAGCAAGTCCTACACAGTATTCCTCTGTATGTTGTGAGTTGCAATCCAACTGTGATTTTAATTTGTGTTGGCTCCTTGACTAAGGACCTAATTAGGGGTCTGGCAGTCCTAGGACCAACAGACATGCGGTGGCCGCCGCTGCTGTTGTGGTCCGACCACCACATTATGACACTGGCAGCCGGGACTAGTCATCCTGACGGTCTGACGATGCGTGCAGGTTGCAATCAGCCAGGGCTGCGCTGCATGCAGCGTTGTCCTGCTGATTACAACCTGGTTCTCCGCCAGCCTTTTCATGGCGTTTTGACCACCATGAAAAGGCTGGTGAAGAACAAGAACAGTGAGCCACAGGGGGTCCCGCCACTGCCCATGCCTATGGCTCCCCCTGCTCAGCACCCTCATACTCTGCACTCTCTGCTGTGCAGACACTGCGCATTATGAGGGTGCTGGTGCCCCCTGCAGGCAACAGCATTGCTTCTGGCTTGATCACGAGCCGGCAACAATGCTGTCTCCACTTTCCCACTGAGCTGACCAGTGGAAACCTTGGTTTCTGCCCGACAGTCCAGCTGAAAAGTCATAATGGGGATGGCATGGAGGTTGCCACTACAGTGGCGACCACCCTGTCTGGAGTTTGGTGGGCGAGCGTTCCTGTCCCCCAAACCCGCAATCAGCAAAGGCTTCCCTATCAATGGCACTCTACCCTTGCTCTCTGGGGAGCAGTCACATGCTAATGAAGGCAACTGGCTGATCTAGGCCCTCTTCATATATTTGTGCCAACACTGCCCCAATCCTATGCTCTGAAGCATCTGCCAAATGTCTTTGTCTAGTAAGTGACCAGTAACACTGGTGCTGAATACATAGCCTCCTTCCGAGTCTCTTGGTTTTAGGAGCCTCCCAATCCAGGATGGTCTGGATTTTGTGTTGAAGAGGCTGTACATGGCCTCCACCTACAAGGTGGACCAAGTATACCACTGAACTGTGCCCTATTTGGTGCTTTCTGGCCTTAATAGTCAGGCCTGCCTGTGGCATAGCCTGAAGCACTTCATTCATGTGGGTTGAGTGGCCCTTCCATGTGGAACTGTACGCAGCTATATCCTCCAGATATGTTGCACCAAACGGTAACAGCCCAGACAGGACCCTGTTCGCCAACCTTCGGAAAATGACAAAGGCATTACTTTGAACCGGTAGTGCCGGGGGGCGTGGCCAAGATGGTGGCGTGAGCGGACGCATTTGTCCGAGCTCCGCCGCCCAGGCCCCAGAGAATGCCTTGCGACCCTGGACTTCGGCGGCCTGGGGCATCCTGGCTTTGCGGCCGGTGTCGGGGAGCAGCGGGTGCCTGAGGGGAGCCGGGGACGCCCACAGAAGCGAGGGGCGGCGATGTTGGACCGCGTGGCCTAAGCCCGCGCTCGCTGATAGCGGGGGCGGCGCGTGGCGGCCCTGGCTGCGTGGTGAGACTCTGGGCGCGGCGGTAGCCCAGGAGGGCCCCGCGGCAGTGGAGCACAATACGGCCCGCGCCAGAGGAGCTGGTGCGGAGCTGAGCGCGGGGAGGCCCCTGGAGGCCGGTTCGGCTGTTTTGCTCTTGGCCCCCTGGAGTGCAGGAGTTCCAAGAGAGAAAGAGAGCAGACCTGGGAATTCCTGGGTTGCTCCTGCTCCTGGGGTGGTGGAGCCTAAGGCGGCGCAGAGAGGCTGGGCCGCTACTTGGCGGTGCGATCGGCCCGCAGTGGTTTTGCCTGGAGCTGGGGTAAACGGGTGAGCTGCGGTTGGCCTGAGAGAGTCTGGGAGCAGAGAGGGTCAGAGCTGTTGGTGGGAGTACGAGGCCCAAGGTGGCAGGGCGTGGACGGCCGGCCCCACGGAGGACAACCTGAGGCGGCACTTGCAGGGGTGACTACACGGCCACAGTAGGGGGCCTGGTGTGATGGCGTCCTCCAAGCCCAAACGTGACCGGTCGGTGAGAGAAATGCTGGCCGGATCCTGCCCGGTGCAGGGTGGATCTGTCGAGGGGCCGGCGGCGACGAAGTCTCCAGAGGTACGAGGGGAGATGGAGGAAGATGACGGGGCCCCAGTCACAAAGGGTTTCCTTACCTCCTTGTTTGATTCGCTTCGGAGTGATCTGCAAGAGCTCCGTAGGGACATTTTCCAAGAGGTGAGGGAGTTGAGAGTGGAAGTCACGTCCCTGGGTGAGCGGGTGGCACAGTTTGAGGACGGTGAGATCTCCCGCGGCGCGGAGGTGGCAGGCATGAAACAGGAGATCATTAGGATCTTCTTCAGATTGCAGTGGAGGACTTGGAAAACCGGTCGCGAAGGCATAATATCCGCATTAGAGGTGTGCCGATTGGGGCTGAGAAGGAGGAGATTGGAGATTTTGTGGTGGCGCTGTTCCACTCGGTCCTTGGCCTGGAGGAGACCCGGGAGATTACGCTCGACAGAGTTCATCGAGTGGGCCGCGTTAGTGAGACCGGGGACCGTCCGCCCGATATTGTAGCATGTGTCCACAACTACGGGCTTAAAGAAAACATTTTGCAGCGGGCCCGCAACCTTCCGCAGATCCATTTTAGAGGGCATACGCTCCAATTATTTCAAGACCTCTCATTACGGACTTTGCAGAGGTGGTGAGAATTAAAGCCCATCACAGAGCATCTACGAGCACATGCCGCATCTTATTCTTGGGTTCATCCTTTCCGCCTTATCTTCCGATAGGAGGATCAGCTCTGACAGGTGAAGTCAGTATCGGAAGGGAGACGGATACTGCGCCTAGAGGGCGATAGTCAGGACGCTGGCGTGGGTGTGAAGGCGGCTGCTGGGGACCGCCCACGCTGGTGGCGAAAGGAGAGAAAGAGGAAACAGCAGCGACCTACAACATCGGAACAGGCGATAGAACGGCAATCTGCATTGAGTAGCGTAGCCGCTGGGACCAACGCTTAAGGGAGGGGTGGCCGGGGATGGCTGTGCTGATATGGGTCGCACTAACTCAGGTCTAATGACCATTGGAGAGGGGTCTGGGCGGCGGAGTCTTTGGACTTTGCTCGACAAACTTGAGTGGTTCCACTGCCCCTGCTGAGACTTTGCCTCTTTGGAGATGAGTGTTAGAGGACTTTTATGTTGTGAGCACCTGTTGTGCGTACTGGTTGTATGTTGGTGTGCTTCCCCTGGATTCTGTTCACTAGCTGTCTTAGTCGACTGGCCCTGTTGTTCGGAGCGGCCTTGGTGCTGTTCTTGGCTTCCGCTCCCCCGATGGGTCCCTCTCCCCTGAGCGAACTTCGTTTTGGGATGCATGGCTATTAAGTGTCTAAGCTTGAATGTCCGTGGGCTTAATAGTCCGGCTAAGAGGTTGGCGATCCTGTCAGGTCTTGAGAAGTCTGGTAGTCATATCTGCTTGTTACAGGAGACGCATTTACTGCCCAGGGACACTTATCGCATGTGCTCCAGGTGGTTCCCTAGGCAATTCTGGTCCTCGACCTCCACAAAACATGCTGGGGTGGCGATACTGCTTTTCGAGGGCCTTTACTGGGGAAGTGGTAGCAAAAATACATGGGGTGCAGGATAGGCTTCTGGCTCTTAGAATATGAGTGGGGGCCTTCTCCTTTACCATTGCTTCCCTGTATGCTCCTAATGCGCAGCAAGAAACCTTCCTGAGACAGGGTGTTTCTCTGATGCTTAGCTCGCCGGATGACACCATTTTAATGGGAGGTGACTTTAACTTGGTGATGGATAATGAGTTGGATCTGTCTGGACACCGCTTTGGGCAGACTGGGGCGTTGACAGCGGGAGGGCGACAGTGGCTGGCTGAGTGTGGCTTGGAGGATGTTTGGAGGAAGGCGCATCCTACGCTTAGGGATTATTCCTTTTATTCGGCGGCGACCAAGACGTACGCACAGATTGACTTTTTTCTGGCCTCTCAGGGGTTCGTCTCATGAATTAAGGGAGACCACAATTGAGCCTCGGGCCCTAACAGATCATGCTCCTATTACTGTGGAGGTTGCCATGGACATGGGCCGGATGGGGAGTCCAAGCTGGCGCTTTAGGGACACGATATTGCAGAGCAGGGAAGCGGAGGAGTCGCTCCGGCGCGTGATTACGGACTATCTTAGTTTCAATGACGATGGGAACACCTGTCTGGAGACTTTGTGGGAGACCTTGAAGGCAGTGGTGCGAGGTGAGGTAATATCACTATCAGCTAGAGATAATAGGGCAAGGAGAGAGCAGAGGGTGGTGCTAGAGCAGAGGGTGGCGGTACTAGAGCGCTCCTATAAGTCCACTGGTGCGCTTAAAATTTGGCAGGAGCTGGAGAAGGCCCGCAACAGTTGAAACGGCTTGACTGGGATAGGGCGGAGTATGCGATAGAGCGTCTCAAGCACAAATATTACATTGGGAGCAATAGGTGTGGGAAGCTCTTAGCACACTGGTTATGAGCACAACGCTTGGTGTCGGCGATAAAAATGGTCCGTTCTCCTTCGGGGGGAGAAGTGCGAACGAGTGACCAGATTGCAGAGGCGTTCGCGGGGAACTATCGGGGGTTATACGTGGCAGACGATCTGGGTGGTGTGGATCCGGATACATTCCTTGAGGGGATATCGATTACCCCGCTTGGCGAGAGGGAGGCGTCTTCCTTGGACCAGCCTATCAGGGTGGAAGAGGTCATCTTGGCGATCTCACGCCTAAAGGTTGGGAAGTCCCCTGGCCCCGATGGCTTTACGGCGCTCTTTTATAAGACCTTTTGCGCGGAGCTCGCACCGCTTCTGGTGCGGCTCTTTAACTCCTTTTGGACATCGGAAGTCCTCGTGCCCAGTATGTTAGAAGCCACTATTGCAGTTCTACATAAGCCTGGGAAGGACCCAGAGGAGTGTGCTTCGTATAGACCGATTTCGCTTCTGAGTATAGATGCCAAGCTATTTACTGGAAAACTCGCCCACCGCCTTAATCTCTACATGCCGGGTCTTATTGATCCGGATCAGCCAGGTTTTATACCTCACCGACAGTGCAGCGATAACACGAGGCGGCTTCTTCATTTGATAGATAAAACCGGTCGATCCCGCAGGGAGGCGCTTTTCCTCTCTATTGATGCGGAGAAGGCATTCAATAGGGTTCATTGGCCTTACCTCTTTCGGGTGTTGGAGTGCTATGGACTAGGACCGGGCTTTAGGACGTGGATCCAATGTATCTATCATTCACCTAGGGCTGCGGTCCGGGTTAATGGTACGTTGTCTCTACCGTTCCCGATCAGACGAGGGACTCGACAGGGGTACCCGCTCTCACCTCTCTTGTTCGCGCTATATATGGAGCCTTTTGCGCAGCGTTTACGCGACAGCCCCTTGGTTTCTGGCGTTAAGTTAGGAGGTGATCACCATCTCATTACTTTGTACGCAGATGATGTGATCCTTACCCTGGCGGAGCCCGCGACTTCACTGCCTGCGCTAATAGCGATAGTCGCTGAGTTCGGCCAGGTCTCTGGGTTCCGGGTGAACATGCAAAAGTCCCAGGTCCTCAGTTTGTTTGTAAGCCCGGAGCATGAGGAGGATTTGAGAGCCCGATACCCCTTTCTCTGGTCGACATCGCGGCTTTCTTACCTGGGCGCCTTCCGTTGCAAAGACGGCGAGCTTGAATTATGAGACGTTAGTTCATGAGGTGAAGCGGGACCTGAAGTCCTGGGGGAAACATAAACTTTCCTGGCTGGGTAGGGTGTCGGCGGTGAAGATGACCGTGTTGCCGCGTATACTTTATGTGTTGCAGACGCTTCCTTTGACTCCTCCATCTCGGGCGATAGCGACGCTTCAGTCTGCGGTTCTGAGATTTATTTGGGATGGGCAACCAACGAGCACCACTCTAAGGGGGAAGGGGGGTTGGCGGTTCCCTGACTTCAGCGATATTTTCAGGCGGCACAGTTGCATTTTCTTTTAGAGTGGGGTCGCCCACTTACTGAGAAACATTGGTGCTTCATGGATTAAGCAGTGGTGGGCTCTCACATTTGGAAGGAGCCTTGGCTCCGCGTCGCCACAGGGTGAAGGGCCTCTACTCCTCCCCAATTACGGGAGCAACGTTGCATGTATGGGACACAATGGCTTGTCGGTTGGGGCTCACGTCGTTTCCATCCCCTATGACTCCGATAGGCGCGAATCCTGATTTTGGGCCTGGTCTGCAAGTGGAAAGTCTGCGCTGTGGGTACGATGGGGGTTGTAAGAGGGTGGGGAGCCTTTTTGATGAGCAAGGAGTGATTCCCTTCGACCAGATGCGGGAGACATATGGCCTGACAGAGGCAGATAGGCTGATGTACTATCAGGTGCGGCACTGGGCCCTTCTGCCGGCTAATAGAGCGTTGATGGCTAGACCGCTCACACCGTTCGAGAAATGGCTGCTGACGAAGAAGGATGATAGACGAGTGATTTCAGAACTTTATAGGCTTCTGCAGGGGGTGGAGCATCCACCTAAGTCTAAAGGGCAGCTGAGATGGGAGAGAGAGCAGGAGAGGGAGCTTTCTGAGGAGGAATGGGACAATATATTTTATAGAATACATCATACGGCCTATAATGCAGCGGGGACGGAGACAGTATATAAGGTGGCTTCTTATTGGTATTACACTCCAGCTAGGATACATGCATGGGATTCCACCAAGTCTAGCCTTTGTTGGAGGGGGTGTGGTAATACAGGTACACTTGTGCATCTGCTCTGGCATTGCCCCAAGCTCAAGAGATATTGGGTGAGCATTATAGACGCTATTGACAAGATGTTCCAGACTGAGATTCCCAGATTTCCATTGTACGTTCTGCTAGGCCTACCCAACCCCCTCACCTTTCCCCTTCGATCATTGAGGGGGCGGCAGATGGCCCTGGCCCTCAATGCGGCATTGCAGTTGATACTAGCTTTATGGGGCACGGACAGGGTACCGACGTATGTGTCTTGGCTCCAGAAGCTGTGGTTCATCTTAGCAATGGAGAAGCTTACCCTGGCTTCTCAGCAGAGAGTGGGTGACATAGGTACGCTATGGAAACCGTTCCTCCAGATTTTGTCCACAGAATTTACTAAGCTGACATGCCCGGCTTATCTGAGGGTCTTGAGGCTGACACAAACTTCTTAGAGAGTGAACGACCTGGTGGGGTTTGGGGAGTGCTGAGACAATGCAGTGAGTGGGGAGAGGGAGAGCAGGGGGACGAGAGAGGGGCACAGCCTCATGGGTGGAAGCACAGTTTTTGTATTGTTCGACATTTATATGTTCTGTCACACTATGTACGGAGCTCTGAGCTCAGCAGACTTTTGTGCTTTGGCCACCTCATCCTTCTAGGTGACAGGAGGCGGCTGGCGGGGGGGTCCTCCCTGGCGATCGAACAGGGATTCTGTGGATGGACTTCCTCATGCCGGTCTGGAACGTATGTAATTTGGTGGTTGAAATATAACCGATTATGCTACAGTGCTCTGTACTTTTATATGTTTAAATCAATAAACAGATTTGATCCATAAACCGGTAGTGCCCATATGGTGTGGAGAATGCGGACCTCTCCTTGGCTCCTTCACTGAGGGCGACCTGCCAGTAGCCTAAGGTCAAGTCAAATGTACTCAGGTACTTTGCAGCTCCTAACCTGTCAATGAGCTCATCAGCTCTATGACTAGAGTGGGCATCAGTCTTAGTGACTGTATTCAATCCTCTGCAGTCCACACAGAAACTTAACTCCTTCTTTCCACAGGGGGGTTTCGGTTTGGATACAAGCACCACTGTGCTTGCTCATTGTCTGTCTGAAGGCTCCATTACCCCTAAATCCAGCATCGTGGCTACCTCAGCTTTGATGCTGGCTCTTGACATGTATAACTTGTTTTTGACAGGTAGGCTGTCACCAATGTCAATGTCATGTACACACTAGTCGGTGATACCTGGGGTCAAGGAGAACAGACCAGCACACAGCCCCAGCACCTGCTTGCAGTCTCTGTGCTCCTGGTCTTTCAACTTGGGAGAGGGTACAACTCCCTCAACTGACCCATCTTGCACTTTGCTGGAAAGGAGGTCTTGCAGTGGCTCAGTTTCCTCTTCTCCTCCTTTATCTGTGACAATCAGCATGGTCATGTTTGCTCTGTCTTGGTGGGGTTCACATCTATTGACATGCAGGACCCTGTGAGGATTCCTGAGGGAGTTAAAGTCTACCTGATAGGTAGCTTCACCTTTCTTCTCTAGGATTAGATAGGGCCCAGTCTACCTGTTTTAGACCGGCTCTAGAAGCCACAAGCTTCAAAACCCACACAAATTGTCTTATTTTGTACTCAGGCATAGTAGCCTTCTGGTCACATCAGAGCTTAATGAGCTCTTGGCTGCCCCCCAGGTGACTGCTTGCTTTGTACAAGTACTCAGCCATGAGAGATCTCAAGCCTAAAATATAGTCCATCACATTATCCTTGCCTTCCTTGTGAGACTTTTCCCAAAACTCTTTTACCTGGCACAATGGCCCTCTTAGAGGGGGGCCAAGCAACAGTTCAAAGGAGCTAAAGCCAATGCCTTTTTGAAGGACCTCCCTATATGCAAGCAGCAGGCATGGGTGGAGAACATCTCATCTTCTCCTGAGTTTATCAGACAAAGCCCCAAACATGTCCTTCAGGGTCTTATTGAACTTTTCCACAAGACCATTAGTCTGGGGATGAAATGGGCCGACGAATTTATAGGTAACACCATATTCTTCCCACATCGCCTTCAGAGAGCTAGACATGAAATTCGTGCCTCTATCTGAAACCACTTCCTTTGGGAAACCCATTCAGGTGAACACACCAAGTAGGGCCCTAGCCTCCGAAGGAGCAGTGGCCATCCTGAGGGGAATTGCTTCAGGGTATTTTGTGGCATGGTCTACGGCCACCAAGATATACCTGTTATCTGATGCAGTTGGTGGCTCTAGGGGACTGACATTGTCTATCCCCACCCTCTCAAAGGGAGTCCCAACCACTGGCAGTAGTTGGACTCTTGCTCTAGGCAAGACTGCTGGTTTAGGGATGACAGCACTTTTGTTTGTAGGCGACTAGGCCAATCCTCCAACAAGACATAACTGTTGGTCCAACCCTCCCGGCTCACAAGCAGTACCTCACCAAACACGAATAGTAAAAGGTGATTTGTGACAACCTTTATACAGGGGCTCAAGAGTGTGACATCTCAGGGGAGTCATGGTTAAACAGAAATTACCCTTTTCTCACGTGAGCAACATGTCTCAGTCACAAACAGGCAATGAAGGAGATGCAGTGAAGTTTTCAATAAGTTTTATTTAACAAGTCTGCAATCTACTGTAAATTGCATGGGCTGCAATGATTTGGATAATGAACAATGCAAGAAACAGAATTGTAAAAATAGTAGTCATGAATACAAAGACCCCCACCATCCTGCAATAATATGAGATGTGAAATAAATGCGAAATTAACCCTAATACCCTAGCATGATGAACCTAATCTCTAACCTAAAGATCTAGGTATGTGAAACCTAATCTGCCAGTACTATGTCCATGAGAAGAGCCCCCCAACCTGCATTGCCTTGGAATGAGGTTTATAGATCAGACTCGGTGGGGACAGGAAGGCTGGGTCTGGATTAAGGTGATGTGCAGCATAGATAGCGTTGATGGCATCTGGTAGGAATCCCTCTGATTATCTTGTCTGTGTGAGATGTATTTATACAGATCTGGTAGGACCCCTGATGCAGGTATGTTCCCAAACAATAGATAAGAAGGCATGCTTGGGGCAGCAATTATATGAACAATCCCCTCAAAAGGTATATTATGTTACTGTTACACGAAAGTGGGAAAGTACATGATGTGAATACCTACGAATCTCATTTATCTTTGATGCTGATAGTGACGTCTTTACAGAGTGGTACTGATAATGTGAAACTAAAACATCTTTGTTAGAAATGGGGTCTTTGGTTGGCAGTCAGGTTATCCCCTGTCCAAGCAAGGACCCTCCCTCTAGTCAGGGTAAGTCACACACACTCCAAATTATCCTCTGCCCTCACTCTGGTAGCTTGGCACTGAGTAGTCAGGCTTAACTTAGAAGGCAATGTGTAAAGTATATGGGCAATAAATCATACAATACCACCATTTAGCACCACAAAAATACACCACACAGTTTTTAGAAAAATATAGAATAGTTATCTGGATAAATGAAGGTCAAAATAATCAAAGATGCAATAAGTAAATGCAGAGATATCACTGAAAAGTGATATAAAGGGGGTCATTCTAACTTCGGCGGACGGCGGAGGGCGCCCGCCAAAGTTCCCCCGCCAGAATACCGCACCGCGGTCAATTGACCGCCGCGGTAATTCTGACTTTCCCGCTGGGAGGGCGGGCGACCGCCAAAAGGCCGCCAGCCCGCCCAGCGGGAAAGACCAGCAACGAGGAAGCCGGCTCCGAATGGAGCCGGCGGAGTTGCTGGTGTGCGACGGGTGAAGTTGCACCCGTCGCAATTTTCAGTGTCTGCCAAGCAGACACTGAAAATCAATGTGGGGCCCTGTTAGGGGGCCCCTGCAGTGCCCATGCCAGTGGCATGGACACTGCAGGGGCCCCCAGGGGCCCCACGACACCCGTTCCCGCCAGCCTGGTTCTGGCGGTGAAAACCGCCAGAACCAGGCTGGCGGGAAGGGGGTCGGAATCCCCATGGCGGCGCTGCTTGCAGCGCCGCCGTGGAGGATTCCCTGGGGCAGCTGGAAACCGGCGGGAAACCGCCGGCTTCCCTTTTCTGACCGCGGCTTCACCGCCGCGGTCAGAATAGCCCCAGAAGCACCGCCAGCCTGTTGCCGGTGCTTCCTCTGTCCCCTACCCTGGCGGTCTCGGACCGCCAGGGTAGGAATGACCCCCAAAGTGTCTTAAGTCGTTTTAAAGCAAACAAAGTCTCTTTCGAGCACAAAGTACCTGGTTTGCGTGGATAATCTCTGCAAAGGGCCGCAGAGGAGGAGAAGTGTGGAAACAAAGGGGTGCGGTCGATTTCTCAGGCCGCACACGGCGATGCGTCGTTTAGTTTCCACGCAAGGACGGCTGTGCGTCGAATTCCGGTGCTCGGTCGTGGATCCTCTTCGGGTTGCGGGCTTTTCAGACGCCCCATGGACGGTGCCTGGATTTCCTGCACTGGCAGGACAAAGTCACAGGAGCTGCGTCGATCCGGTGGGCGTTACGTCGAATTTTGTACCGCACAGCAGGCGCTGAGTCAATTCCTCTTTGGAAGTCGGGCTGCGTCATTCTGGCTCGGCTATGCGTCGATCCAGTGGACTGTACATCAAATTTCCAGTTGTTACGCTGGGGCTGCGTGGATCTTCTCGGTGCGAAGTCAGGCTGCGTCATTCTGGTTTGGTGTGCGGTGAAATTTTCACTACAGTGTAGGCTATGTGTCATTTCTGGCAGGCTCTGCGTCCTTCTTGAAGAGGTAAAGTCTTTTTGGTCCTGAGACGTCCGGGAACAGGAAGCAAGCTCTATCCAAGCCCTTGGAGAGCGCTTCTTCAGCACTGCCAGAGAGCAGCAAGGCAGCAGGGCAGCAGCAAGGCATCAGTCCTTCACAGAAAACAGTCAGGTGAGTCCTTTGGGTAGCCAGGCACTTCTTCTTGGCAGGATGCAGGTTCTGGGTACAGGGTTCTTCTCCAGGAAGTGTATAAGTTGGAAGGGGCAGAGGTCCTGTTTATATACCGAAATGTGCCTTTGAAGTGGGGGAGACTTCAAAGGGTGGCTTAGAAGTGCACAAGGTCCCCTTTCAGTTCAATCCTGTCTGCCAGGGTCCCAGTAGGAGGTGTGGCAGTCCTTTGTGTGAAAGCAGGCCCCCCACCGTTCCAGCCCAGGAAGACCCATTCAAAATGCAGATGTATGCAAGTGAGGCTGAGTAACCTGTGTTTGGGGTGTGTCTGAGTGAATGCAGAAGGAGCTGTCAACTAAACCCAGCCAGACGTGGACTGTAAGGCACAGAAAGATTTAAGTGCAGAGAAATGCTCACTTTCTAAAAGTGGCATTTCTAAAATAGTAACATTGAATCCAACTTCACTAGTCAGCAGGATTTTATATCACCATTCTGGCCATACTAAATATGACCTTCCTGCTCCTTTCAGATCAGCAGCTACCACTCAAACAATGTGTGATGGCAGCCCCAATGTTAGCCTATGAAGGGAGCAGGCATCACAGCCGAATTTAGCAGTTTTACACTACCAGGACATGTAAACTACATAAGTACATGTCCTGCCTCTTGCCTACACAGCACCCTGCCCTATGGGCTACCTCGGGCATACCTTAGGGGTGTCTTATATGTAGAAAAAGGGGAGTTTTAGGCTTGGCAAGTACTTTTAAATGCAAAGTCAAATTGGCAGTGAAACTGCAAACACAGGCCTTGCAATGGCAGGTCTGAGACAAGGTTAAGGGGCTACTTAAGTGGGTGGCACAATCAGTGCTGCAGGCCCACTAGTAGCATTTAATCTACAGGCCCTGGGCACATATAGTGCACACTACTAGGGACGTATAAGTAAATTAAATAGTCCAATTGGGTATGATCCAATGTAACCATGTTTAAAGGGGGAGAGCATATGCACTTTTGTACTGGTTAGCAGTGTTAAAGTGTGCAGAGTCTAAAAACCAGCAAAAACAGTGTCCAAAAATGGAGGGAGGCAGGCAAAAAGTTGGGGGTGACCACCCTAAGGCTGTCAGGTCTAACAATCTTCCTAACTATAAACATGACAGTCATTTTGGAAGAAATATTGTAATAAATATGCTAAAACAGTGCAAGCTAAGTAGGTTAAAAGTCACTAGGTGATGGGGGCACATGCCTGCAAGCCAAAGGCTGAGCTAAACTCCTGATTCCCATTAAAACTAAATAGAATCCAATGCACCAAGGGACGTTTTGGTCTTGCCACTGGTCTGATAGGTTGCACTGGAGCTACAGGAATCCTTCACTTTGGCAGACATTTTGGGCCCATAGAAATGATTCACCAATCGGTTCCAGGTTTTATCCTGACCCAAATGACCTGCCAAGGGGATGTCATGGCTCAATGTGAGGAGGAATTCTCTATACGTTTGAGGGGCTACCAAGCTCCTGGTAGCTCCATCCGTGAGGTCTCTGGCCTCAGTATTTAGGACTCCTTAATCCCACTAGACTTGGTAGAATTCACTGACATCACCCTCCTCTTGCCTCAAGGCAGTCTTCCTCAGGGCCTCAAGGGTGGGACAATCTCTCTGTCCCTGACAAAACTCCTCTCTAGTGGGTCTACCAGCTCCTGTCAATTCTGCAAAGTCATACAGACCTTGCAGGGGTGGAATCCCGCCCTCAGGGGCCAGATACTCCCCCTCAGGGTAGGATTTCTCTGGCACCTCTGGTGTTCTCTGTGTACATTTTCCTTGTCATTGGATACTTTGCCCATTATTACAGAGTCCAAGTGTCCAGCCATTCCCTTCTGAGCAGCCTGTGACCTGGTCACAGCACATACCCACTCAAGAAGATCCAGCATCCTTACATGGACCATTCTCTCCACCGCTGACCAGACAGACACTTCAAAATCATTTCCCAGTAGACAATCCACTGGGAGTGCAGGAGACACAATTACCTTCTTAGGGCCTGTGACACAGCCCCATAACAAACTCACTACTGCCATAGGATGGAGTTTGGGTCTGCTGTCTGCATAGCTTACCTGGTTATACACACCAGGTATATTCTGCTCTGAGGAAACCAGCTTCTCTGTGACCACAGTCACACTGGCACCTGTATCTCCTAGAGCATCAACCTCAGTTCCATCAATTTCAGTCCTCTGTCTTGACCTTTCCATGCTGAGAGGCAAGGCGACCTGGGTTGCAATTTCCAGCCCACCAAAGGACACTAAGGTTGCCTCTGTCAACCCCTTCCCCATCTCTGGAACAATTTCTACCCCCACACCTACACTAGCAATCCCTGGGTACTACCCACCAGTGGGGGGGCTTCTTTGTGCAGACAGCACCACCTCTCTTGTGTCCTTACTGATGACAGTCATAACACTTCCCTGTTTTGAAAAGCTCAAGGAACTTTTCAGTCCTTGTAGGGTCAATGTTCTGACTCTGATACCCTCTCCCCTTGAAAGTGGATTGGTTCGGGGTCCCTCCCCGTGCAGGTTTTTGTGGACCTTGTGAGGACTCTTTGGATTTTTTATCATCTTTCCCTTGGGCTTCCCCCTGTGCGGGGACCTGTCCTTTCTTTTGATCAACCCCCTGGTGTTGATTGGAAAGCCAGGTCCTCAGGCATTCATCAGCTGTCTCCCCTAGTTCCCTGGGGCCAGACAACTTTTAGTCCAGTAGAAGCTGGTGTAACTTCTCTTGTACACAGTGAGTCCGGGTGTGCTCCTTAAGAATTAAATTATTAAGCCCCTCATAAGTACTCACTTGGTTACCTTTAATCCAGCCCTCTAGTGCTTTCACTAAGATTTCTACAAAGCTCACCCAGCACTGTGTGCTTACATTCTTCCTGAACTTCATCCTGTACTGTTCTGGGATAAGATCATACTTTCTGACCAGACATTTCCTCATGTCTTGGTACGATTGTGCTGCATACCCCTCTCGGGCCAGGAGCCTATCCCTCCCAGCTATTGGTACCAGTTCCCACAGGACTAAACCCCAATACTTAGAGTAAACCCTTCTCGTTTTCAGGACTTTTTCAAATGTAGTCAGCCATTTATCAATGTCATTCCCCTCCACATATACAACAACTATTCTCTTGGAAGGCCTGGGATCAAACACACCGCCCCTGGACATCTCAGTACCTTCCTCTTCATTGCTGCCACCATTTCTCTTCTCTTCTTCCCTTGTCCACTTTTTCTTCTCTAGTTCTAGTTTTTCCTTCTCTAAGGCCAGAGCGTCCAATTGAGCCTGAAGATTGTTCTCTTCCAAGGACAGTTCTGGTTGCCCTGTGGGGGAAGCTCAACTCCCTCGCCTACCTGGAGGTACGGACCTAGGACTGGAAGTAATGGAAATGTTGTCATCCTCCTCCTTCTGGTGGAAGTCATTGGAGGGGTTATCCTACCAATCCCCTTCACTCTCTAGGGGCTGTCTGTGCCCAGGCCTTAAGGAACCTAATCCTATTAGCAGCAGGTAGCCCCTTGGCCGTACACTGTACCCTAAGCTCACCCACTGTGAGTTTGGACAGGGCAGGGAAGGGCAACAGCAAGGCAGCAGTCCTTCACAGAAAGCAGTCAGCAGGTGAGTCCTTTGGGTAGCTAGGCAGTTCTTCTTGGCAGGATGTAGGTTCTGGTTACAAGTTTCTTCTCCAGGAAGTATCTGAGTTGGAAGGGGCAGAGGCCCTGTTTATATACCCAAATGTGCCTTTGAAGTGGGGGAGATTTCAAAGAGTGGCTTAGAAGTGCACCAAGTCCCCTTTCAGTTCAGTCCTGTCTGCCAGGGTCCCAGTAGGAGGTGTGGCAGTCCTTTGTGTGAGAGCAGGCCTTCCACCCTCCCAGCCCAGGAAGACCCATTCAAAATGCAGATGTATGCAATTGAGGCAGAGTATCCTGTGTTTGGGGTGTGTCTGAGTGAATGCAGAAGGAGCTGTCAAGTAATCCCAGCCAGACGAGGATTGTAAGGCACAGAAAGATTTAAGTGCAGAGAAATGCTCACTTTCTAAAAGTGGCATTTCTAAAATAGTAACATTAAATCCAACTTCACCACTCAGCAGGATTTTATATCACCATTCTGGCCATACTAAATATGACCTTCCTACTCCTTTCAGATCAGCAGCTACCATTCAAACAATGTATGAGGGCAGCCCCAATGTTAGCCTATGAAGGAAGCAGGCCTCACAGCAGTGTAAAAACGAATTTAGCAGTTTTACACTACCAGGACATGTAAACTACATAGGTACATGTACTGCCTTTTGCCTACACAGCACCCTGCCCAATGGGCTACCTAGGGCATACCTTAGGGGTGTCTTATATGTAGAAAAAGGGGAGTTTTAGGCTTGGCATGTACTTTTAAATGCCAAGTCGAATTGGCAGTGAAACTGCACACACAGGCCTTGCAATGGCAGGCCTGAGACAAAGTTAAGGGGCTACTTAAGTGGGTGGCACAATCAGTGCTGTAGGCCCACTAGTAGCATTTAATCTACATGCCCTGGGCACATATAGTGCTCACTACTAGGGACTTATAAGTAAATTAAATGGTCCAACTGGGTATGATCCAATGTTACCATGTTTAAAGGGAGAGAGCATATGCACTTTTGCACTGGTTAGCAGTGGTAAAGTGTGCAGAGTCTAAAAAACAGCAAAAACAGTGTCCAAAAAGTGGAGGGAGGCAGGCAAAGGGTTAGGGGTGACCACCCTAAGGCTGTCAGGTCTAACAATCTTCCTAACTATAAACATGACAGCCATTTTGGAAGAAATAATTTAATAAATGAGCTAAAACAGAGCAAGCTAAGTAGGTTAAAAGTCACTAGGTGATGTGGCACATGCCAGAAAGCCAAAGGATAAGCTAAACTCCTGATTCCAGTTAAAACTAAATAGAATTCAATGCACCAAGGGAAGCTTTGTTCTTGCCACTGGCCTGATAGGTTGCACTGGAGCTACAGGAATCCTTCACTTTGGCAGACATTTTGGACCCATGAAATGATTAACAAATCGGTTCCAGGTTTTATCCTGACCCAAATGACCTGCCAAGGGGATGTCATGGCTCAATGTGTGGAGGAATTCTCTATATGTTTGAGGGGCTACCAACCTCCTGGTGGCTCCCTCCTTGAGGTCTCTGTCCTCAGTATTTAGGACTCCATTATCCCACTAGACTTTGTAGAATCCACTGACATCACCCTCCTCTTGCCCCAAGGCAGCCTGCCTCAGGACCTCAAGGGTGGGACACTCTCACTGTCCCTGACAAAACTCCTCTCTAGTGGTTTTACCAGCTCCTGTCAATTTTGCAAAGTCATACAGACCTTGCAGGGGTGGAATCCCGCCCTCAGGGGCCAGACACTCCCGATCAGGGTCGGATTTCTCTGGCACCTCTGGTGTTCTCTGGGAAAGTGCCCTTTCTCTTGTCATTGGATGCTTGGCCCATTATTACAGAGTCCAAGTGTCCAGCCATTCCCTTCTGAGCAGCCTGTGACCTGGTCACAGCACATGCCCACTCAAGAAGATCCAGCATCCTTACATGGACCATTCTCTCTACCCCTGACCAGACAGACACTTAAAAATAATTTCCCAGTAGACAATCCACTTGGAGTGCAAGAGACACAAATACCTTCTTGGGGCCTGTCACTCATCCCCATTCCAAACTCACTACTGCCATAGGATGGAGTTTGGCTCTGCTGTCTGCATAGTTTACCTGGTGATACACACCAGGTATATTCTGCTCTGGGGAAACCAGCTTCTCTGTGACCACAGTCACACTGGCACCTGTATCTCCTAGAGCCTCAACCTCAGTTCCATTAATTTTAGTCCTTTGTCTTGACCTTTCCATGCTGAGAGGCAATGCGGCCTGGGTTGCAATTTCCAGCCCACTTAAGGACACTGAGGTTGCCTCTGTCAACCCTTTCCCCATTTCTGGGACAATCTCTACCCCCACACCTAAACTAGCAATCTCTGGGTACTACCCACCAGTGGGGGGGGGCTTCTTTTCGCAGACAGCATCTCCTCTCTTGTGTCCTTACTGATGACAGTCATAACACTTCCCTGTTTTCAAAAGCTCACAGAACTATTCAGTCTTTGTAGGGTCATAGTTTTGCCTCTGATACCCTCTCCCCTTGAAAGTGGATTGGTTTGGGTCCCTTCCACGTGCAGGTTTTTGTGGACCTTGTGGGGACCCTTTGGATTTTTTATCAACTTTCCCTTGAGCTTCCCCCTAGGTGGGGACCTGTCCTTCTTTCTTTTGATCAACCCCCTGGTGTTGATTGCAAAGCCAGGTCCTCACCCATTCATCAGCTGTCTCCCCCAGTTCCCTGGGGCCTGACAACTTTTAGTCCAGTAGAAGCTGGTGTAACTTCTCTTGTACACAGTTAGTCCGGATGTGCTCTTTAAGAATTCAGTTATTCAGTCCCTCATAAGTACTCAGTTGGTTACATTTAATGCGGCCCTCCAGTGCTTTCACTAAGATTTCTGCGAAGCTCACCCAGGACTGTGTGCTTACATTCTTCCTGAACTTCACCCTGCACTGTTCTGGGAAAAGATCATACTTTCTGACCAGACATTTCCTCATGTCTTGGCACGATTGTGCTGCATACCCCTCTCGGGCCAGGAGCCTATCCCTCCCAGCTATTGGTACCAGTTCCCACAGGAGTGAACCTCAATACTTAGGAGTGAACCCTTCTCGTCTTCAGGACTTTTTCAAATGTAGTCAGCCATTTATCAATGTCATTCCCCTCCACATATACGACAACTATTCCCTTGGGAGGCCTGGCATCAAACACACCACCCCTGGACATCCCAGTACCTTCCTCTTCATTGCTGCCACCATTTCTCTTCTCTTCTTCCCTTTTCCACTTCTTCTTCTCTAGTTCTAGTTTTTCCTTCTCTAAGGCCAGAGTGTCCAATTGAGCCTGAAGCTTCTTTTCTTCCAAGGACAGTTCTGGTTCCCCTGTGGGGAAAGCTCAACTCCCTCCCCTAGCTGGAGGCATGAACGTAGGACTGGAAGTAATGGAAATGTTGTCATCCTCCTCCTCCTGGTGGAAGTCATTGGAGGGCGTTATCCTACCCATCCCCTTCACTGTCTAGGGGCTATCTGTGCCCAGGCCTTAAGGAACCTAATCCTATTAGCAGCAGGTAGCCCCTTGGCCCTACACTGTACCCTAAGCTCACCCACTGTGGGTTTGGACAGTTTCGCCAGATCAAGCTCCATGGTGTCCCTAGTTTTAGGTCACAACAAAAAAACGTTTAAAATCAGAGAGAGATAGAACTATTTAGAAAAAAATAAAAATAGGTAAGAAACAGTTTAGACCAAATTAAAAAATGTAAAAAAAAACAATTTTTGTTCTAAGTCAATTTAGAGGATTTTAAAAAATCTAAATGAAACTACTGTATGATGTTGTTTAAACACAAATATGTATTCTCACCATTGAACACCAAATGTTGGAAAGTGGTTTGTTAGTATTGAAAAGTAGGGACCGACCCCTAGTAATAAGGCCGCAAACACAATAAAAGTGTAATTCAGGTTTCAATAAATTAATCCGTTGCTTAAGCCCTGGTAGCTGGTGTTAGACCTGACAGCCTTAGGGTGGTCACCCCCAACTTTTTGCCTGCCTCCCTCCACTTTTTGGACACTGTTTTTGCTGGCTTTTATACTCTGCACACTTTATCACTGCTAACTAGTGCTAAAGTGCATATGCTCTCTCCCTTTAATCATGGTAACCTTGGATCATACCTGATTGGACTATTTAATTTACTTATAAGTCCCTAGTAATGTGCACTATATGTGCCTAGGGCCTGTAGATTAAATGCTACTAGTGGGCCTGCAGCACTCAAGTAGCCCCTTTACCTTGTCTCAGGCCTGTCATTGCAAGGCCTGTGTGTGCAGTTTCACTGTCACCTCGACTTGGCATTTGAAAGTACTTGCCAAGCCTAAACCTCCCCTTTCTCCACATATAGGTCACCCCTAATGTGTGCCCTAGGTAACCCTTAGAGCAGGGTGCTGTGTGGGTGAAAGGAAGGACATGTAACTGTGTAGTTCACATGTCCTGGTAGTGTAAAACTCCTAAATTCGTTTTGCACTACTGTGAGGCCTGCTCCCTTCATAGGCTAACATTGGGGCTGCCCTCATACAGTATTGAAGTTGTAGCTGCTGATCTGAAAGGAGTAGGAAGGTCATATTTAGTATGGCCAGAATGGTAATACCAAATCCTGCTGACTGGTGAAGTTGGATTTAATATTACTATTCTAGAAATGGCACTTTCTGTGCCTTACAATCCACGTCTGGCTGGGCTTAGTTGACAGCTCCTTGTGCATTCACTCAGACACACCCCAAACACAGGGTACTCAGCCTCACTTGCATACATTTGCATTTTGAATGGGTCTTCCTGGGCTGGGAGGGGGGAGGGCCTGCTCTCACACAAAGGACTGCCACACCCCCTACTGGGACCCTGGCAGACAGGATTGAACTGAAAGGGGACCTGGTGCACTTCTTAGCCACTCTTTGAAGTCTCCCCCACTTCAAAGGCACATTTGGGTATAAAACAGGGCCCCTGCCCTACCTCATCAGACACTTGCTGGAGAAGAAACCTGAACCAGAAACTACATCCTGCCAAGAAGAACTGCCTGGCTGTTCAAAGGACTCACCTGTCTGCTTTCTACAAAGGACTGCTGCCTTGCTGTTGGCCTGCTGCCTTGCTGAACTCTTGTCTGGCTGTGAAAGTGCTCTCCAAGGGCTTGGATAGAGCTTGCCTCCTGTTCCCTGAAGTCTCAGGACCAAAAAGACTTCTCTTTTTCACTTGGACGCTTCGTGCGCCTACATTTTTGACGCACAGCTTGTTCTGCGGCGAGAAAAATGCTGCACACCGACGCTGATCGACGCGACGCCTTCGGGACGACTGGAACTTCGACGCATGGCCTCGCAAGGACAACGCCGCCCGACCTCCAGAGGAGAAATCGACGCGACGCCTGCCGTGAGAGTGAAACTTCGACGCGCAGCCCCGCAGAACGACGCGCAGCCGGAAAACAAGCAGGAGAATCCACGCACAGACCCGGGACATCTGGTAATCCCCGCGACCCACAGAAAGAGACTGTCTGCGCACCGGAAAACGACGCACGACTTCCCCGCGTGAAAAATAACGACGCAGGTCCGTGTGTGCTGGTGAGAAATCGACGCACACACCATTTTTTCCACGTATCCCTTCTTCTGCGGCCCTTTGTGGAGATTTTCCACTCCAAACCAGGTACTTTGTGCTTCAAAGAGACTTTGTTTGCTTTTTAAAGACTTAAGACACCTTATATCACTTTTCAGTGATATCTTTACAAATTCATATTGCATCTTTATTCGTTTTGACCTACAATTATCCTGATAAATATTATATATTTTTCTAAACACTGTGTGGTGTATTTTTTGGGTGCTATATTGTGGTATTGTATGATTTATTGCACAAATACTTTACACATTGCCTTCTAAGTTAAGCCTGACTGCTCGTGCCAAGCTATCAGAGGGTGGGCACAGGCTAATTTTGGATTGTGTGTGACTTACCCTGACTAGAGTGAGGGTTCTTGCTTGGACAGAGGGTAACCTGACTGCCAACCAAAAAAACCATTTCTAACATTGGTGATCAGCGGTGAGGATAGGACTTCTATTTGTGCAGTGACATACAGTAGCTAAGTATTTCACTATCTGCCCACAGTTGAAGGTCAACTTGATTTTTATCTCTTTTTGCAAATTCGTTTTTCCTGACAATTTTCAAAAACTAAATCCTCACTCAACATGTCCCTGACGGGGTCTCAAATAGGAGACTTTGACCTAGTCCTGTTGGATACATATACGGTCAAACAGCTAAGAGGGTTCTGCAGGGCAATGAGGGTACCCACCCAAGGGGCCTCCAAAAAGGAGGACTTTCAAGTGGCGCTGAGGGCCTGGGCAGAAGCCCATTTAGAAGAGGATGATGAGGAAGAGGAGCCAGAAAATGGCCCCTCAGAGGATTTGTTGCTATTTGTGGGTGATGTTACCACTGCAATTGTGCCCCCTTCCAGACCAGGGAGCAGTGTCTCTGTGCAAAGCCTGACCGCAGAGGAAAGGAGAGAGGAAAGGGAGTTCCAATTGCAAATGGCAAAACTGAAAATTGAGGCTCAACAGGAGGAAAGAAGGGCAGAGAGAGAAGCCAAGCAAGCTGAGGCTGAAAGAGCAGCCAAACAGATTTAAGCTGAAAGAGAAGCCAAACAAGCTGAAGATGAAAGAGCATCCAAACAGGTAGAAGCTGAAAGAGCTTTGTCTGAAAAGAAATTATTGTTGGCTCATGAACTGAGTCTCAAGGAGCAGGAGATCAAGGCGAGACAGTCTGAATCCAGCAATAATGGTGGCAGCATACAGACAGGACCTGCTGGAGAAAAGAAGGTTTGTATACCCAAAAATGTGGTGCCCAGTTTTGTGGTGGGAGATGACATAGATAAATGGTTAGCTGCTTATGAAGTTGCACTAAGGGCTCATGAGGTTCCTGAAGGGCAATGGGGGGTAGCTATGTGGGGTTATGTGCCGCCATTGGGGAGGGACACACTTCTCACATTGGATCAACCTGATCAAAACACATACCCACTTCAGAAAGCCACTTTACTTGCCAAGTTTGGGCTGACCCCTGAGGGATACCGTCAGAGGTTCAGGGACAGCACCAAATAAACCACACAAACATGGGTAGATTTCTTTGACTTTTCCAGTAAGGCACTGAATGGATGGGTGCGGGGCAACAAAGTAGATAATTATAAAGGGCTATATGACTTGATTCTGAGAGAGCATACACTCAATGTTACCTATACAGAGTTGCGCCAGCACTTGGTAGATAGTAAGCTGACTGATCCCAGGAAGCTTGCTGAGGTGGCGGACCTCTGGGTTAGCACCAGAGTGTCCAAAAAGGTACCTGGGGGGGACACCCACAAAGGTGGTCAGGGTTCCCAACAGAAGAAAGAGGGGGGAGATAAACTTACAGATAAGGAACTCTTAAAAGGCCCCCAAAAGAATTCCCAGGGATGGGGTGGCAACCATTCCTTTTACAGATTTGGGAAAAAGCCAGGGACATATGATAGGTCAGGGAAATCCAACCCCAAATGCATGGAGTGTTACCAGTATGGTCACTATAAAGGCAACCCCCAGTGCTCCAAGAGGGCACCGTCCACTACCGGATCGACACCTGGGTTGACTAGTGTAGCGCTCGGGGGGGAGATGGACCCAGATAGCTTTGGGGAACAGGTAGAGATTTTCCTAGTGTCCCTGGGAGAAGGAGAAATGGTGCCCAAAGCCCACATGCCCCAAAATACTTCCAAGTACAGGCAGTGGGTCACCATTGATGGGCAGAAGGTGGAGGCTCTGCGTGACACAGGAGCTAGTATGACTACTATCAAGAGTAAGCTGGTGTCAACAGAGCAGATAGTCCCTAATACATTCCACCAGGTCATAGTCGCTGACAATCGTGAGAGTCACCTACCGGTGGCTCTGGTTCCCTTTGAGTGGGGGGGTCTCTGGTACTCTGAAAGTAGCTGTGAGTCCTGCCATGCCTGTAGATTGTATGTTAGGCAATGATCTTGAGCATACTGCTTGGAAAGAGGTAGAGCTCAGATTTCACCTGGAGATGTTAGGGTTACCTGAGTGGGTCTGCATGACCACACGGTCCATGGCTGACCGAGAGGGAAGTCAAGGGCGTCTGGAGCCTGGAACAATGGCCCAGAGAACTGCCAAGAGGAGGGGCACGGGGCGTGGGAAACCGGTCCCAGAAGTTCCCGCAGTGGTTGACGGGGCTCCTGAGGAGGAGGCTCCTGAGCCAACTGGGGAAGACATTGCCACCCTAGGTGACCTACCTGAGCTTGCTGGCTGGCAAGTTGAGGGTGGACCCACCAGGGAGGAATTCTGCAAGGCGCAAAAAGAATGTCCCACTCTAGATGGTCTGAGGAAGCAAGCCTCAGACCAGGCAGCAGGTGAAGCCTCTGGGGATCACCACCTATATTGGGAGAATGATCTCCTCTGCAGTGAGCCTAAGGTTCCGGCCATGGGGTCAGCACGTGCGCTGGTGGTCCCCCAGTGTTACTGAACCTTCCTGCTGGGTCTGGCTCACGACATTCCCCTGGCAGGACATTTGGGCCAAGGCAAGACCTTTGACAGGCTTGTCACCCACTTTTATTGGCCCAGAATGAGGACAAACTCAGATAAGTTCTGTAGATCTTGTCCTACCTGCCAGGCCAGTGGTAAAGCAGGGAAAAGGGTTAAAACCCCCCTGATTCCACTTCCTGTCGTTGGCACCCCCTTTGAAAGGGTGGGCATCGACATTGTTGGTCCATTGGACCCCAAAACTGCCCTAGGCAACAGGTTCATCCTGGTTTTGGTGGACCTTGCCACCCGTTACCCAGAGGCAATCCCTCTGAGGACCGTAACTGCACCGGTGGTGACCAGAACTCTGATGGGGATAATTACCAGTGTGGAATTCCCGAAGGAGATAGTGTCTGACAGAGGCACTAACTTCATGTCTGCATACATGAAGTCTCTGTGGGATGCGTGTGGTGTAACCTACAAGTTCACCACACCCTATCACCCCCAATCTAATGGTCTTGTGGAGAGATTCAACAAGACCTTGAAAGGCATGATTGGTGGCCTCCCTGAGGCCATGAGGCGTAAGTGGGACGTCCTCTTACCATGCCTTCTCTTTGCTTACAGAGCGGTCCCCCAGAGGGGGGTGGGGTTCAGTCCCTTTGAGCTTCTCTATGGGTACCCTGTCAGGGGACCCTTAAGCATTGTCAAGGAGGGGTTGGAGAGTGCTCCAAAGGCGCCCCCTCAGGATGTGGTCAGCTACATGTTGGCCCTCCGCAACCAGATGACCCGCTTCTGGAAAGAGGCACAAAGTAACCTTGAGGCCAGTCAACTAGGTAATGAAACGCTGGTATGACCAGAAGGCCACCCTGGTGGAGTTTCAACCTGGAGACAAAGTGTGGGTAATGGAGCCAGTAGAGCCTAGAGCTTTCCAGGACCGCTGGTCTGGCCCATTTGAAGTAAAGGAGCAGAAAGGGGAGGCCACTTACCTAGTGGACCTCCAAACCCCTAGGAACCCCCTAAGGGTGCTCCATGTCAACCGACTAAAGGCTCATTTTGAGAGGTCTGAGGTCAACATGCTTCTGGTCACAGATGAAGGAATGGAAGAGGAGAGTGAACCTCTCCCCGACCTCCTCTCTGCCCAAGAAGGTGATGGGTCAGTGAAAGGGGTCATTCTCTCTGACTCCCTGACTCTAAACCAGAAGGGAGACTGCTATGAGCTGTTGGAGCAGTTCTCCCCCCTGTTCTCCCTTACTCCTGGACTGACCCACCTCTGTGTTCATGACATTGACACAGGTGACAGCCTCCTTGTGAAGAACAAGATTTACAGGTTATCGGATAAGGTGAAGGCCAGCATCAAGGAGGAGGTCTCCAAGATGTTAGCTTTAAGGGTTATCGAGAAATCCAGTAGTCCCTGGGCCAGCCCAGTGGTGTTGGTCCCTAAGGCTACTGCCCCAGGTGCGAAGCCAGAACTCCGGTTCTATGTGGACTACCGGGGTCTCAACTCAGTCACACGGACTGATGCTCACCCCATCCCCCGAGCTGATGAGCTCTTTGACAGACTGGGCGCTGCCAAGTTCCTGAGTACGTTTGATCTTACTTCAGGGTACTGGCAGATCGCCCTGACTGAGGGGGCCAGAAAGAGAGATCCGCATTTTCGACCCCTGATGGCCATTACCACTTCCGGGTGATGCCATTTGGATTGAAAAATGCCCCCGCTACCTTCCAACGGTTGGTTAACGGGGTCCTAGCTGGCAAAGGATGCCTTCTGTGCAGCCTACCTGGATTACATAGCTGTCTACAGTTCCAGCTGGGAGGAACACCTGCTCTACCTCAAGGAGGTGCTTCAGGCCCTGCAACAGGCAGGCCTGACCATCAAGGCTAGTAAGTGCCAGATTGGGCAGGGTTCCGTGGTGTACTTGGGACACCTAGCGGGTGGTGGCAAGGTGCAGCCACTCCAGGCCAAGATTGAAACTATCAAGGCCCGGCAACCACCTAGAACACAGACTGAGGTGAGAGCCTTTTTAGGCCTCACCGGATACTACAGCAGATTTGTCAAGGGCTATGGTACCATTGTGTCACCCTTGACAGAACTCACTTCCAAGAAACAACCTAGATTGGTGAATTGGACAGAGGCTTGTCAGAAAGCCTTTGACTCTCTAAAGGAAGCCATGTGCACGGCCCCCGTGCTCAAGGCCCCTGACTACTCCCAGGAATTTATTGTGCAGACAGACGCTTCAGAGCATGGCATAGGGGCGGTCCTAGCACAGCTAAATGAGGAGGGCCTATACCAACCAGTAGTCTTTATTAGCAGAAGGCTATTACCACGGGAACAGAGGTGGAGTGCTATTGAGAGAGAAGCGTTTGCTGTGGTCTGGGCACTGAAGAAGCTGAGGCCATACCTGTTTGGGACTCACTTCTGGGTTCAGATAGACCACAGGCCCCTCAGATGGCTCATGCAGATGAGGGGTGAAAATCCTAAACTCTTGAGGTAGTCCATTTCCCTACAGGGGATGGACTTTACGGTGGAGCATCGCCCAGGGGTTGACCACGCCAGTGCTGATGGTCTCTCCAGATACTTCCGCCTTAGCGATGAGAGCTCACAGGAGCTCGGGTAGCTCTCCCCACTTTCAGCTGGGGGGGACACATGTTAGACCTGACAGCCTTAGGGTGGTCACCCCTAACTTTTTGCCTGCCTCCCTCCACTTTTTGGACACTGTTTTTGCTGGCTTTTAGACTCTGCACACTTTATCACTGCTAACCAGTGCTAAAGTGCATATGCTCTCTCCCTTTAAACATGGTAACCTTGGATCATACCTGATTGGACTATTTAATTTACTTATAAGTCCCTAGTAATGTGCACTATATGTGCCTAGGGCCTGTAGATTAAATGCTACTAGTGGGCCTGCAGCACTGGTTGTGCCACCCACTCAAGTAGCCCCTTTACCTTGTCTCAGGCCTGCCATTGCAAGGCCTGTGTGTGCAGTTTCACTGTCACCTCGACTTGGCATTTAAAAGTACTTGCCAAGCCTAAACCTCCCCTTTCTCCACATATAAGTCACCCCTAATGTGTGCCCTAGGTAACCCCTAGAGCAGGGTGCTGTGTGGGTGAAAGGCAGGACATGTAATTGTGTAGTTCACATGTCCTGGTAGTGTAAAACTCCTAAATTCGTTTTGCACTACTGTGAGGCCTGCTCCCTTCATAGGCTAACATTGGGGCTGCCCTCATACAGTATTGAAGTGGTAGCTGCTGATCTGAAAGGAGTAGGAAGGTCATATTTAGTATGGCCAGAATGGTAATACCAAATCCTGCTGACTGGTGAAGTTGGATTTAATATTACTATTCTAGAAATGCCACTTTTAGAAAGTGAGCATTTCTTTGCACTTAAATCTTTCTGTGCCTTACAGTCCACGTCTGGCTGGGCTTAGTTGACAGCTCCTTGTGCATTCACTCAGACACACCCCAAACACAGGGTACTCAGCCTCACTTGCATACATCTGCATTTTGAATGGGTCTTCCTGGGCTGGAAGGGTGGAGGGCCTGCTCTCACACAAAGGACTGCCACACCCCCTACTGGGACCCTGGCAGACAGGATTGAACTGAAAGGGGACCTGGTGCGCTTCTTAGCCACTCTTTGAAGTCTCCCCCACTTCAAAGGCACATTTGGGTATAAAACAGGGCCCCTGCCCTACCTCATCAGACACGTGCTGGAGAAGAAACCTGAACCAGAAACTACATCCTGCCAAGAAGAACTGCCTGGCTGCTCAAAGGACTCACCAGTCTGCTTTCTACAAAGGACTGCTGCCTTGCTGTTGGCCTGCTGCCTTGCTGAACTCTTGTCTGGCTGTGAAAGTGCTCTCCAAGGGCTTGGATAGAGCTTGCTTCCTGTTCCCTGAAGTCTCAGGACCAAAAAGACTTCTCTTTTTCACTTGGACGCTTCGTGCGCCAACATTTTCGACGCCCAGCTTGTTCCGCGGCGAGAAAAACGCCGCACACCGACGCTGATCGACGCGACGCCTTCAGGACGACTGGAACTTCGACGCACGGCCTCGCAAGGACAACGCCGCCCGACCTCCAGATGAGAAATCGACACGACGCCTGCCGTGAGAGCAAAACTTCGACGCGCAGCCCCGCAGAATGACGTGCAGCCGGAAAACAAGCAGGAGAATCCATGCACAGACCCGGGACATCTGGTAATCCCTGCGACCCACAGAATGAGACTGTCCGTGTGCTGGAAAACGACGCACGACTTCCCCGCATGAAAAATAATGACGCAAGACTGTGTGTGCTAGGAAGAAATCGACGCACACACCATTTTTTCCACGAATCTCTTCTTCTGCGGCCCTTTGTGGAGATTTTCCACTCCAAACCAGTTACTTTGTGCTTGAAAGAGACTTTGTTTGCTTTTTAAAGACTTAAGACACTTTGGGGGTCATTCTGACCCCGGCGGTCATGGACCGCCGGGGCCAGGGTTGGCGGGAGCACCGCCAACAGGCTGGCGGTGCCCCGCAGGGCATTCTGACCGCGGCGGTTTGGCCGCGGTCAGATGCAGAAAACCGGCGGTCTCCCGCCGGTTTTCCGCTGCCCAAATGAATCCTCCATGGCGGCGCAGCTCGCTGC
This sequence comes from Pleurodeles waltl, assembly GCF_031143425.1. Taxonomy (NCBI): domain Eukaryota; kingdom Metazoa; phylum Chordata; class Amphibia; order Caudata; family Salamandridae; genus Pleurodeles; species Pleurodeles waltl. Next base: position 994,198,119 of record NC_090436.1, on the reverse strand, counting down.
ACCGCCATGGAGGATTCTGACACCCCATACCGCCATCCTGTTGCTGGCGGTTCGCCCGCCAGGAACAGGATGGCGGTATGGGGTGTCGTGGGGCCCCTGGGGGCCCCTGCAGTGCCCATGCCAATGGCATGGGCACTGCAGGGGCCCACGTAAGAGGGCCCCACTTTGTATTTCAGTGTCTGCTTTGCAGACACTGAAATACGCGATGGGTGCCACTGCACCCGTCGCACCTTCCCACTCCGCCGGCTCAATTCTGAGCCGGCGTCCTCGTGGGAAGGGTGTTTTGCACTGGGCTGGCGGGCGGCCTTTTGGCGGTTGCCCGCCAGCCCAGTGCAAAACCCAAAATACCCTCAGCGGTCTTTTGACCGCGGAGCGGTATTTTGGAGGGGGGAACTCTGGCGGGCGGCCTCCGCCGCCCGCCAGGGTGAGAATCACCCCCTTTATATCACTTTTCAGTGATATCCTTACAAATTCATATTGCATCTTTATTCGTTTTGACCTACAATTATCCTGATAAATATTATATATTTTTCTAAACACTGTGGTGTATTTTTGTGGTGCTATATTGTGGTATTGTATGATTTATTGCACAAATACTTTACACATTGCCTTCTAAGTTAAGCCTGACTGCTCGTGCCAAGCTACTAGAGGGTGGGCACAGGCTAATTTTGGATTGTGTGTGACTTACCCTGACTAGAGGGAGGGTTCTTGCTTGGACAGAGGGTAACCTGACTGCCAACCAAAAACCCCATTTCTAACAGCTGGCAATGAGCATAGAGGCTTAACTTAGAAGATAGGTATGTAAAGCATTTAAAGACACCAATACATTAAATAAGTAAGATGCAACACATAATATAAATCTGTTGGACCTGGCCCTTTCTACAGGGTCATTCCCCAAACTTTTTGCCTTCTCCTCCTAATTTTTCTCACCCTTTTTGGCTGACGTTTTGACTCTGGTCACTTTATCACTGCTAATCAGTGCTGCAGTGCATGCGCTCTCCCTTGTAAACTTGGTATGATTGGCTTATACCTGAGTGGCACATTTAATTTACCTGTAAGTCCCTTGTATAGTGGTATCCCTTTACCCAGGGCTTGTAAACTAAATGCTACTAGTGGGCCTGCAGCGCAGCTTGCACCACCCACAGAAGTAGCCTTTCAAACCTGTCCCAGGCCTGCTAGAGCAGGACCTGTGTGCGCTGTTTACTGCCACAGGGACCCAGCATCTAAATTTACTTGCCAGGCCCAGAACTCCCCTTTTACTACAAGTAAGTCAGTGACAGCTGGGATTTGTGCATACTTTCAGACAACGTGTACGCAGGGACGGTGGAGGTGTCACAGAGGAACATCTACATATACAATGGTCTTCCTGGGCTGAGAGAAGGGAGGCAGGGCACACTTGCATTTGTAAAGGCTGTCCCCTGGCCTCACACAAAGGGCTTGTTTACCCCTAACTGATGTCCGGAGCCTTTGCTGGAGGGGAGAGGGGACACTCCTAGAACCAGCTGTAACTGGTTGGAACCTCCTCTCCCCCTCATTGAAAATTATTTGCAAAATTGAGTATAAGTACAGGGGATTTTGCTCCATAAAAGCAGACATTAATAGACTACTGAAGTGGACACAGAATGCTGCTGGAAGGAGTCACCAGGAACCGCCTTGGACTGCGACTGCTGTGCTGACCTGTGACCTGCTTGGTCACCAGGATAAACTGACACTGACTGCATCCCCCTGTTGCTGGCCTGTGGGTGGGCCCTGCTGCCTTGTGCTTCACTGGTGCCTCCGGAGGTTGGGCGCTGCGATCCCTGCCCGCTGTAACCATTTGTTTTGAACATGAGGAGCGCTGCACCTAAAGGTTCCTGTAGTGGAGCAGAGTGCCTGAGGAGCACTTCCCTTTGTCCCATTATAGCGCAGGGAGTAGTGCTCAACGTATTTCCATAACACCTTGAACGCGTCGGGTGCTTATTTCCTAAAGCACTGGGAGAGCGCCTCCCTTAGGTCAAGCTGCTGGAGAATCACTGCTGCAAACCGGGCAGCTCGTATTTTCAAAGTGCACTTGAGAGTGCTTGGTTGTAATCACTTGCGGCCAGGGGCAGCAGGAGACGGAGTCCGGAGTGATCGCCCTCAGCGAAGTAACCCTGGGGCGAGGAGCGCTGTGTGTGGTGCCCCTGGGGTACCATCAGGAACTGCTCTGTGCCTGAGTGAGAACAGCCGCGGGTAGGCTCCCCACAACAGGAGTGACGGGCCTCTTTTCAACGAGGCCCCAGGACCGGAGGCTCACCCCGCAGTATCACTTCCCTCAATAGGGGGATCCATAAATTTGTGCGCCTTAACGCTGCCTGCTGGTGCAGCCACCCCGAGGATGCAGGTGGCTGCCACACGAGCTACTCAGCACAGGGAGGTCAGGAGAGACCTTCCCACTGAAGACAGAGGTGGCTGAGCCCCCGTTCCTTCCCCATTCTCGCAGCGGAGTCCTTAGGGGCGCGGGGACCCCGAGAGTGGGGTTGCCCATCCCTAGGACTGCTTCTACCTGATAGAGGTGCGGGAGCCCCAACAGTGGGGGACACAAACGTCTCTGGTTGGCCCACCTCACTTTGGGGGGCCTAGCAAAAATGGCCCTCACGGGAACAGGTGAAAAGGTAACAAGAAGGCATAAGCATTTTCTTTTGTTAAGCTACTCACTGATGTTGTGGTTATCTGCCATGAGCTCTTATTATCGTATTATATTTTGCACAGTTATGATAATGTCCTGGCAATGCTGATCCTACCGGGGGGGGGGGGCGATATGTGGTGATGATTTGCAAGGTACCCTCTGACATTCCTTTTATGGGAATCTATGATGATTTTATGACAAGTGCATTTCTTTAGTAATGTTTTCTTGACTACTGCTTATGTTGCACCTAGTAACCTAGTTATGTAGTAACCTATGTGTTTTATGTGACTACTGCTGGTTTTGGCAGAGTAACAGTACCGTGTAATGTTCTGACAACTGCTTGGGTAGCAGGGTATTACTGACATGTTGTGTTTGGTCTAATGATGGTGCATAAAATTCAGTTTATTTTTATATAACTTGGTGTTGTGATTCCTTTGTGGTGGGGATAGTGCCTCACGTGTGTTTTGTGTGTTGTGCAAACGCTTTACAAATTGCCTCCGAGTTAGGCCTGACTGCTCGTGCCAAGCTACCAAGGGGGTGAGCAGGGGTTATCCTGGGTGTGTGACCCCTTCGCCCTGACTAGAGTGGGTGGGTTCTGCCTGGATTAGGTGCATACCCTAGCCAACCAGAAACCCCATTTCTAACAAAATACAACACCAATTTATAAAAATATGCTATTTGTATCTTTAAAATGACATCACAATTGATAAAATCCAAAGTAGGCAACCAGAGGTATGAGTTTTTAAAGAATAAAGCAAAATATGTGCTTTCTAGTGCTTAAAAACCAGGTGCATCTGGTCTCGCCTGACCGGGACCAAGTCACAATTTGTGGCCAACTGTGATGGAGCTCTGCTCAGATACATTGAGCGGGAGGACCTGGTCAAAGTTTTAACTTCAGACTTAGTCGTTTTTCTTGAGCGTTTTCTCTGGTTGGGCAATGCTCCTCATCAGGCTGGGATTTGATGCAACATCAACAGCTTGGCTCAGCGCGGGCTCCCTGTCAACTCCAGGAAGTTTTGTTGACAGAAAAAAGCTCCTGAGCTTCAGCGGAACAAACCTGAATTTCCGGCAGGGCCGTGGGTCGATATTGACGGCTTGACTCCAGTTGACGGGTTGGTCACCTTATAGAGCTTTTTTCCAAAAGTTCTACAATCTTCCCAAAACTTCTGTATCTCCTTATGGAAGTCCCCCCGAGGTATCCAGTGGTCCACAACACTAATCCAAGGATCTAGAAGCTCTGAGATGGTCCTTGAGATGCTGGGACCGCTTTTTGCAGAATTAACCTGTCAAATCCTCAAAAGTTGAGTTGAAGGTAGTCAGCTTGGTTCTTCTTGTTGAGGGTGTTACAGGTGAAGCTCTTTTAGCCTGTTGCTTTTAGGGAGTCCACTCCTTTACTCTTTTTAAGCAAGGCAAAGTCCTTAGAGCAGTAGTTCTTCAGTGAGCAGCAGGTGCAGGTATGCAGATTGGTGGCGCTCCAGCAGCTTCTTCTCCTTGTAGTTCAGGCAGTGATCTGAGTTGCTGGGAAACCCTGTCAATTCTATCGAGTGCTCCTGGGCTGGCAAGCAGGGGGCACCCATAACCAATGGGTTACAGGGTGCCACCCTCTTTGGGGACTACTTCCTGTGAAGTGTGGCAAAAATCAATCCCAGGAAGCACTATTCTTTCAAAATCCAAGATGGAGGAATTCCCTCCTTGGAGTTAGGATCGGGCTAAGCCGTCCCACTGGTGTGGCCTATTTCCCTTAAAACTCCCCTTCCAGCCCCTCTGCTAATCTAGTCAATGGGACACCCATCTGGCTGGGGTGGCAGGAAAAGCGGGGGAGCCTGTGTCCTGTCCTAAGTGTCATGTTACCTCTGAAGACCAGTTTGGCCACCCAGCCCCCTACCTGCCTTTTGCTCTGTAGCTTGCAGACCTCTACTCACCAGATGTCCCATTGTCTCAATGCAGGCCACTTCACAACTCATTAAGGCAGCTTGGCTCAGTCCTGACAGAGGCTGGCCAATCAGAGAAGAGCAGCTGGAGAATTGGATTTTGGCTTAACGGAAAAGCAAGTTCTATCTCTTCTTTTCTCTGATAGGTATAATAAATCTAACAGTGACAAATTGTTGGATTTATTTTATCATTTCAAGTCCAAAAATGGAATTTGTAACACATGTCTAGTGAATGTTACACTTTTGTAAAGTTTCCCATTACTAGCCTATGGAGCTACTGTAATACAATGGGGAGCAATGAAATTGGCAGCTTTTCCTCACCAGGGCATATAAAACATCATTTATACTGTCCCTGCTTATATAGTTACAAGGCACCCTATCTCTGAGGCACCTAGGGGAGGCATTAGGGGTGACTTACATGTAACAATAAGGTAGTTTGAGACACTGGAAGTACATTTAATCCCAAAGTCGAATGTGCATATAATTTAATTTTAAAAACAGCCTGCAAAGCAGGGCTGCCTTTAGAATTACAGCAGGCAGTACAGCAGTGCACAGTGAAATGCATTAAATCCACTGGGCCTCTAATCCTCCAGTCCCTATTATATACTAGGGACTTATAGGAAGGCTGTCATAGCAAATTATAACTATGCCTAATTTGCATATCCCTTTTAACAGAGGACCTTTGTCTGGGTAGCAGAGCCCAGGGCACAAAGTCGGTAGCTACCAGTATCAGTTAAAAAGTGGGGGTGATCAGGACACAAGGATGACTTTCTGGCAGAGAAACACCTATAGAACCCAATCTGAACAAAGCACAAAAACCTAAACGTAACCTCTTGGAGGTCTAATTCATGAAGAGTGTTTGAGCTTGAAGTACTCCTGTTGTTAGGCCAGGCTTTAGAGGGTACAACAATAGGTGACCCTGGTTCTTAAATATCAAGCTTAACTTGAATCCAGAAGGAATCTGGAGCTGATACTTAGGGCATAGGTGCAATGTAACTGTAAGTAAGTGGAAAGGCTGTAACTGTGCCAGCAGTGTTGACAATCCTTCCACTGTTCATGTAGGCTCTCTGTGGCAACATTACTACATACTTATGCAAAGATTTCCTGAAAGAACTCAACCAGGTACCTGGGATCAAGCCTCTCAGAATCTACTGAGCATAGACCCACACCAGTGCAGGAGATATGTTACTCAGTGCTTGAAAGTGCAAGGCTACAACCCTAGCAAAGTAATTCCTGCGTATCCCAGATTAGAAGAGGATGCATTCTAATTGCACAGACTCCTGAAGCCCGCATTTATTTTGGGCCTTTACCTGGCTTAAGCATCGGTTCACTCTTGAGTGACCATCCCGCAGAAGATGGTTCTGAGTCTCACTCATTTATCATACCAATCAGATATCTAGATTCTGTGGTCCCTTTACCAGTTTTTCCACTCACTAATGATGCCACGGATAAGGACCAGATTTATCATACTTTCCCGCAACACAGCAAGACTCCTTGCTGCGCTGCGTGAACGGGAGATGGCAGGATGCACCACATTTAACATTGTAAGGCACATTTCCTGTCCTCTCTTTGCCCTGGCGCACAATGTCCTGCATTTCGCTAATGCTGGTGCCCTTGCGCAGTGGTACACAGGTGCCTGCATTGTAGGCAGGGGCACCTTCCTGCAGAAAACAATCCTCAGTGGTATTGTCCTCTCTCTATGTGTGCATTCTGAATCAACAAGGAAAAATACAGATTTTTCTCTGTATTGCGCACGTGGTGGGAAGGCGGACAATTATGACGCATTCTCAGGTCTACCAGTGTTGGTAAATCTGGGAATATGTCAAAACACATGGGTGGATACGTGGGGACACCCACACTCCACCCATGTAACGTCCCCACCATGCAGTGTAACACAAGGCAGAAACTTGAGCTGTCTTGCATTATACCAGATTTATGAAGCAGGGTGGCTTTGTGTGGCTTGGTAAATCTGAATCTAGGTTTTGAGTCTGCCAGTGTCTCCTTGCTTGGTGCATGGACAACGCAAAACGTTGATAAATTTGGCCCCTAGTCTTTATCTCCCGCTAAAATTGCCACAGTGCTTGAAAAGAAAAAGGACACAGGCATAGAACATACATACATTATTACCATGTACATTACGGTTACATTAGCTATAAATGTACCCATTCGCTATGTGCTCCGAGGTCGCGCAAAACAGTATAAATAAAAAAAGTAGCTTTTATATCTTTAGCATGATGTTCTTCTTAGACGCTGGTCCTTTGAATTTCAATTCTAAAGGAATTAGAAGTGGCTGAAAACTTCAGGTCTATGTTTGATTTTTTTAAACCACACATATGATTTTAATTTAAACTAAAACTTTAAAATCCACATTTAAATATATGTGCATAAAGCCATATCAATCACTAGTCGTGTTTACATTGCACCTATATGAGTTAGTCAAGATGCTGTCAAAGGTAATTCACAACTTGGTCTCTGCCTTCAAATCGATAACCTGGACAAAGTTTTCTTTATGAAATACATAATGATGTAGTTGTACCACGCAGGACAATGTCGCAAAAATACCAATTACAGTGCCACTGTTCAGAATTTAAAAAAGCCACAACTTTGAGAGCGTCAATTCAGGTGCGCCTAGGAACCATTCCTACATATACGGCTCAAGTGGCCAGTGGAAAATTTCTGATTTTTGATAGGCCGTTTTAACGCATAGATATGCACCTGTGAATAAAGTGGCGCTTCATGAAGACAGGGCAAAAAGACTTACGTGTCGGTGAGCCAAGCCGGGCGGATCCGCGACGGCCGTCGGTTCTCTGCAGCTCCGAGTTTGTTGTTTCACAGATCTCTTGCTTACCAGGCATGTTGCAAGTTTACTGTTTTCACATTCAACCAATTAGGATTTTCATCCTTACATGAGTCAGAGGATGGGATCACAACACATGTCCGGGTCTTTTTTTTTATTCGAAAGCCGGTCACAACATACAGTGCGTAGTTCACTCAGAGACTTAAGTAGGTCACAGAGCTCATCATAACCCAAGGCCGGTGTATATAAGTTACTCGGAGACCTTAAGCAGCTCTTTTAAGAGCCGTTCATCCAGTCCTGGAAGGAGCCTCGTCATTTGAGCTGCGTCACCTTCACTACTGCATAATACACAACGGGTGGAAACGAAATACATGTTTGCAAGTAAACTGAAAAATAGCCGAGTTCACACACATTTTCTAACATGTTGTTCGTCATTTAACCACAACCCAAAGCTCATCACAGGTGCAAGCTCTTACTAAACACATGCTGTCCTTCAAGATGCTAACTATGCGTTGACTGAGCTTATCTGTATAGTGTATAATCGCTCTCTGGGAAAAGGAAGAAATAAGCTTAACTTTGTAGCTTAGTTACATTTACACAAATTGACGTCATACGGTTCACAAAATAATCATTTATGAATGTAATTTTGCTAAGGAAGGATTTTCCCAAAGCAAATGGCATTTGCAAATACAGAAATTCTTACAGTGCCACACCTTGTATCCCACAAGAAATACGCACAGGGTGAGTATTTAAGTCGTGAGTACTAGGTGGAAGTCGTAGCTTCAGCGCACACAACACTAGAATTGTCCAGGTTGTGCAACAACTGTAATTAATGACCAAAGAGCATATTTAAATACAGTAGCGGACACTGAATAACCTATGGCAGAGGTTCACAACTTTTGGATTTCTGTGGACCCACACTTAGGCCCGTATTTATACTTTTTGACGCTAAACTGCGCTAACGCAGTTTAGCGTCAAAAATGTTTGCGCTGGCTAACGTCATTCTGAAGCGCCATGCGGGCGCCGTATTTATTGAATGGCGTTAGCCGGCGCAAGCAGACCGGCGCTGCCTGGTGTGCGTGGAAAAAAAACACGTACACCAGGCAGCGCCGGCGTTGGGAAAAGTGGCGCTAGGGCGTCTTAAAAATGGTGCAAGTCAGGTTGACGCAAAAAATCGCCTTCACCCGATTTGCGCCATTTTTAACGACGCCCAGACGCCATTTACATGACTCCTGTCTTAGTAAAGACAGGAGTCATGCCCCCTTGCCCAATGGCCATGCCCAGGGGACTTATGTCCCCTGGGCATGGTCATTGGGCATAGTGGCATGTAGGGGGGCACAAATAAGGCCCCCCTATGCCACCCAAAAAAAAAAAAAAAAAAAAAATTATACTTACCTGAACTTACCTGAATGTCCCTGGGATGGGTCCCTCCATCCTTGGGTGTCCTCCTAGGGTGGGCAAGGGTGGCAGGGGGGGTCCCTGGGGGCAGGGGAGGGCACCTGTGGGCTCATTTTGAGCCCACAGGCCCCTTAACGCCTACCCTGACCCAGGCATTAAAAAGTGGCGCAACTGCGGGGTTTTTTGACCCGACCACTCCCGGGCGTGATTTTTGCCCGGGAGTATAAATACGACGCATTTGCGTCGCCGTCATTTTTTTAGACGGGAACGCCTTCCTTGCATCTCATTAACGCAAGGAAGGCGTTCACGCAAAAAAATGATGCTATTTGCCCATACTTTGGCGCTAGACGCGTCTAACGCCAAAGTATAAATATGGCGTTAGTTTTGCGCCGAATTTGCGTCGAAAAAAACGACGCACATTCGGCGCAAACGGAGTATAAATATGCCCCTTAATTCTTACTGAAACCAGGTGACCCCCACTGAATCATTATTGGAATCCAGTGACCCCTTTGAGTCATGACTGGAAGTTAGACCCCTGACTAACAATCTTCAATTATTTGAATGTCGAAACAGTACTAAAACATACAGAAACAAACATTCATCAAACAAACACACACATGATGCAACATTTTAATTAAGTTATAAACCAATGTTTAAAATAAAAAAAAACTGTAATTTTTATTGGATCCTTGGGGCTTTTCTAAATTCAGTTGAGGCCACTCATCTTCCATTGTGCAAATGTATCTGTCTGACACATTTGCACTGCTCCCACAAATCAATCTAAGGACACTAATTTAATTTTTAGACTTCAATTTTAAAATTCTTCACATTTCCAGAACGTTTTAAAATGTTAAATTGTTGTGAACGCCCTGAATAGGGTGCGGGACCCCCAGTGGTGCCAGGATCTCAGCTTAAGAAACACTGACCTCAGGAAATCACGTTGTCCGCAAAATGTGACTCTTAAACCGTATGCCTCGTATCAACTGGGCAATCAGGCTAGTGACGGAAAACTGACTTTATAATGTACTTTGCCATTTCAGCTCTCCTACCACATTCTGTGAGTAGGTCAATTGCTTTGTAATGTAATGTTACGGTTTCTGTCCACCTGCCAAAATGTTGTCCCTTTGTATAACATTCTTAAATTTTCCATCAATTTTGTAGAACTTTGAGCAATGGTCCAGCCATTTAAATAATATTATTGCATCTAACCAGTTTTTAGAGTTGACAGTCTTCCTTTTTTTCCACTGTTCTACTCTATTCTCTTACCTCACTCTATTGTAAAATTGCACCAGTGAGTGTCTGTCCCTTTCTTTAACAATTATGCAGAAGTTTAGATGAGTGCCTACGCAAACTCTCTTATTAAAATCCCTTGCATGCTGCAACTACTGCAGCTCCTGGCTTTGTATGTAAATCCATCTCACTCTGGATGGATCATCCCAAAGAGAGAAAGTATGGAATTAGCAGGTCAGCATTGTGTGACATACTGCAATTGGTATGAGACCCATCCACTGTGGAAGCATGGAAGGCTAATTACAAGGTATCCAGCCAACTACATGCAAATAAGCGTTAGTCCAGTCACGTCCGAACTGCTAAGCCATATCCCTTGTGAGATTGTAAGTAACCCCACACAGATTGCAGCCCAATATCGTCAGGGACGTTTAGCTTGAGCACTGAGCTACAGGACAAAAGCTGATTTACCTATGACTGATCCCGCTCTTTGTTGGCACACAAAAAGCAAAAAAAAGAACCCCAGAGTGACCTTTGGCTAAGATTCATTCACTCTTTATGTTTTTCTCAGTGAAATCGTTTAAGCGCCATGGGTCTGCCCTGATGCAGCTACCAAAGCTCACTCTGCTTGGACACAAATGAAACCCTGCTGATAAGTCCCGAAGAGATTGAAATAGCGTAGGCTACACCAATAGGCCACTTTATTTGTGCAGTATTATAATAGATCTGCAACAGAGAGGAATGCAGATGCTCTCCTTGCACGTTCATTGGATACTAGCCCTCACCTTTAATCTGACAACCTGTATTCTTTATCTTTATATTTTCCATATTGAAGTCCATCCCCCACATATAGCTTGAATCCCAATTCTTCAGTCATCACTTACAGAGCACTCCAAAATGATTGTCCTCAAGTCAGTTCCACTCTACACTTCACTACAGTATTACTGAACTGCATGGCCCTAGCGACTTGCCATCTCTGCTCATCCCTTGACCTTATTACATCTGCCTGCTATGTTCAAACATGGTTCTAGAGACTAGATCACCAGCTGTCCCTCCTCCAGCTTCCTTTGTCTGGAACACTGCACATTGCGATTCCCTCCCAGTCGCTCTGTAATTTGGTAGTGCTACTTGCAGCTCCCCAAATTTGCCTTCATTGTCGAAACTCACACCTCAATGCTGTCTTTTCTTTTCTGTTTCTTTCTTCCTTTCTTTCGTATTGCCTATCATGACTTAGTATCATGAGTTTGACTCTCCTCCCAGCGGTGCCTCTTGTCACTCCTTGAATATTCACAGTTGAAACTAAAGGGAGAGTCACATAATGTGTGCTCGGTTTCTCTTCTCCTTTTATGTTGGTGATGTTTCCTTTGCCTGCCGTGTCCTTTGATCTTGCCTCATAGCTGCCAGATATTCCCCCCTTTGACTTCCTATTGTCTATTTTTTTCATCTGGTCCACGCCGTTCCATAGATGTTTCAGTCTCTTTCCATCCCATCATTTTGTACCCTTCTGGTGAGAACTATGGCCATCACTGTCGCTTAAGTCCCACTGACATTTGTCACATTGGAGGCCATTACTGTTCCTCAAGTTACAGTCCAGCTTGTGCTTTAGCTGTCCATACCTTTCTCAGTCTTTTCAGCCACAAGGAGCCTTTCAAGTGCCTCTACGAAGATAGATGCACTCTGGGTTCCAATCTATTCTGGTATGCTCTGTGTTCACAAGGAAAGGAAAGCGTTCCTGTCAGCACTAATGGCTCTACATGTCATTCGCCCTACTGTCAAAATAGGATGAAGGGGTGTGATTACATGAGCTCAGCATATTCCTGTCCTCTCAGCAACATGGCTGGAGGACAACAGTTGCCCCTTCTATCCATCGTCTAACCAGACGTGCATTAGCCAAGTCGGATGTTGTGCAGTGGCGTAATGAAAGTTGAGCCCCCCCTTGAAAAAGTACATGCCCCCCACTTCCCTGGCCCACAACCTGCCACTTTTGCTGAGGGGGCCCCTTGGAGCACAGGTCCCGCGCCCCACCGAGGGGACTTTGGAGGCCTATGTTACGCCACTGATTTTGTGGAAGCAAAGAGAAACCCAATGCTCCTGCGGACTCGCAGTCAGCCAAACATGAGAAACTGTGGGGCATATTTAAGAGCCCTTAGCACCATTAAAAAGTAAATTTACCAGACGCTCTAGTGGCACTAACCTCTTCTCCACATTTACAAGGAGGTGTAACGCCACTTTTTGTGGCGTTACGCATCCTTGTAAATATAGGCCCATATTTATGGGAAAATGACGGAGCGCGACGCTGCGCCAAAATTGGGAGCAACGTGCACCATCATTTTCACAACGCAGGGATGCGCTGTATTTAAAGGAATATGGCACACTGCTGTGTTGTCCCCTGCGCTGGCCCTAAATTGAACTGCCAGTGCTAACATAGGCATCCTTGCAACACCTTGCAAGGATATCTGCATCGAGGGTGTGATTGTTTATGCATGGGAAGGTGTCCCTTCCTGCACATAAACAATCACTAATGGTGCTTTGGCACTTTGGCACTTCTGTGGGTGCTGCAGAACGCAGCACACACAGAAATGCCAAAGCATAATTTTCAAATGATTGTTTATGTACAGGAAGTGACACCTTCCTGCACATGAACAATCATTTTTGGCATTTTGCTCTTTTTTCGTGCTGCAGAATGTAGCATGGATAGATAACACAAAAAATGAGGAGGAATAAAAGTATTCCTCCTCGTTGCGCCTTGCTAACGCCACCCCTGGGGTGGCGTTAGATTTTGATGCTGCCTCAGGTTTGCAAAATCTCGTAAATCTGAGGCAGAATTGGAGTGCGTTACACCTCCTTGTAAATATGGAGCAGAGGTTAGTGCCACTGGAGCGTCACGTAAAGTGACGCTCCAGTGGCACTAGGGGCTCTTAAATATGCCCCATGGGCCCCTCCAATGCAGTTTTCTGCATCAGACGGGCGTGCAATGGGTGTTGCTGTGGGCGTGCCACAGCAACACCCATTACATTTTGGCACTGACTCAGATTTACAAGATTTCGTAAAACTGAGGCAGTACCAAAAACTAACGCCACCCTAGGGGCCCCGTTAGCAAGGCACAACAAGGCGGAATACCTTTTTCCATGCATGCGTGGAAAGAGCAAAATGCCAGAAATGATAGTTTATGTGCAGGAACGTGTCCCTTCCTGCACATAAACAATCATTGGAAAATTACACTTTGGCGCTTCTGTGTGTGCTGCATTCTGCAGCACACAGAGAAGTGACAAAGCACCATTATTGATAGATTATGTGCAGGAAGAGACACCTTCCCGCACATAAACAATCACACCCCTCAACGAGGACATTCTTGCACGGTGGTGCAAGGATGCCTGCATTGGCAGCTCAATTTGGCTCCAGAAACAACACTGTTGCAGAGAGAGTAACCTGAACAAACTCACTGTGCTTCACCCGCTGCATTTTTGAGGTACACAGATCTTTTTCTATAGGAGCCTCCTTCTTGGTTTTGACACATACCGGTAGAACACACTTCTGAGGTTGGGCTCTTGATCACTTTGTGATTATGGACGATCAAAAAGGGCATAATCAGTCAAAGAAACAGCTTCCCAAGGGCCAGATATACAAAGTATTTGTCCGGTCGCAGGCCATTTGCGACTGGGAAAATGCTTATTCTTAATGTACAAAAGGCAAAATGTGATTCGATAACTTGTTACCGAATCACATTTTACATTTGTGATTCTGTATTTGGAAGGGGCATGTTTAGATCATTCCGTCCAAGTACCGAATCAATATGGCATGTGTTACTTTTTTGTGACTGAATGCCAGTCGCAATATTTTACCACCAGTTTAAAACTGGTGAAAGCTCATTTGCAAACGAGAAGGGGTCCCCACTGTAGTCAGAAAAAATAAACACACAGACCACTTGTGCGTCAATGCAGCACAAAGAATGGGATCATGATGCTTTCCATGGGATGAATTGTACAGAATTTCAAACTTATTAGATATATCATACTGGAAAAGAGTATGCACCCCCTTCCAGGGGTGTGGATATCCAGACCAGAGCTATCTTTGTGTGACTGGAGGGACAGTGTGGGAATGGGCCTATTCCCAACCTGCATTGCCAGAAGACCACGATCTGCATTAACACATTGATGACACTTGTTGACGTACTGACTCATAGAAGCGTTGTATGTGCATTATCACAGTAGATTCATAGGTGCCCTCTAGGGCTTTATTCAGCACCTGTACATTTTGGGTGAAACATATATTAAGGGATATCGTGTAAGACTAAGGGCCTGATTTCGATCTTGGCAGAAACAGTCCCACCATTGATTTTGTAACAGAAAACCTGTACACCTACTAGGCGGTCCGCCCATCCGATTTAGATGTTGGTGGGACCATAGCTGATAACCCGCCCAAGTCCCGCCAACTCCGCAAGAATTTCCCAACTGGGTTTACGATGCCATCAGAAAAAGTGGCTGACAGCGTAACTCCAGCCAGTCTTCCCACTGTGCAAATTTAGATGTGCCTCCCCAGCAAGTAAATTGTGGCGAGAACCCCTCCACACTTGAGTTGTCAGATCAGAAAGGGAATGAGGTAAAAACCTAGCTTTTTTCCTGATTCCACTTCTGTTTTTGACCGGACACGACTTGACAAGACCTTACATCGCTGCTGCCAATGAACCACAGAGAACCCCCCACCATCGTCAAACTCTAAGCTAGGGAGTCCTCATTGCCAGTCTATGCTGTGTAATCACTGCACATGAGCTCAGGACCACTGCAGTCACATTCATTTCATAGTATTTTTTTTAATTACTGTGACTTGCATATGTGAGGAACACAATTGTGTCAGACATGGATGGGGACATACTGGTACAAGACAGATATCACACCCATACACAAATGTCATTTTGGTGTCAGTATTCATTGCCAAATCAATGCTGCCACAAAAATTACTTTACAACCACACTTGGCAACTATGTCCATGTGGTCACACTGCAATGCGACTTGTACCTGTAATGTTGTGCTTCCAGTAGTGATGTGAGTCAGTACCTGTATATGTGGGTGAGATTGGATTTGGTGGCTGAGGTGGAGAGAGCTGGAGTGGATGATGTGGGTGTGTCAGTATTTTGTGCCACTTGCATATGGGTCTGATGTTGTTGTCTACGTCTGGTTGTGTGTTGGGTTGGTGTTTGTAACATTCAGGTGAGTGTTGTGTGGTGGTTAATGTCGTGATGTGTATATTTCTGCTTTTGTGTTTGTGTGCTAGTAGATGAGTGTGTAATTGTGTTGGTTGCTGTGGTTGTGTCAGGTGTGGGTGCAGTTTAAATAGTATGGATATGTGTTATGGATGTATGGTGATGTGTGTTTTTGGCATGTAAGTGTTGTGTTGTGGTAGACAGGCAATGGATAATAGTGTGTATGTAGTGTGTTGTGCAGTGGACACATATGGCTAAGTTACAGTTTGTGTGTGTGTGTGAGACTAACCTCTATTCCATAACTACTGCCATTTTAGGGGGCACATTGGGTCCCGTGACAGGCTCTCTCCATCAGCACTCCGCCGCTAGTACACGGCCTACAAAACTGTAACATCTAAATATGGTCAGCGGGAATCCCCTAGACTGATGGTTAGGAAAAGCACTTCATTAAGTCAGTCCCAGCTTAGCCGCAAAACATCTAAACACGACGGTCATAACACCATTGACTTGACGGGGTATTCTGGTCACCACGGACTGGAGGTAATACCGCCAAGATCTAAATCAAGCCCTAAGAGAAATAGAAAATATTAAGAGAAGAAAAGATGAAGCAGTAGATGGCAGTAAGCGGGCACAAAAGTAGTGGAGGAAAAAGGCCAATAAGGTCTAAAAATCAGGTTATATTTTCTTGCACAATGGAGCAGCTAGCAAAACCAAATCACTTTCTATTTATTGCTTGATCATGTTTTCAAGCATTTCAGCTCTGTTATTTTTGCAACGGGGCAAGAGAAGCAGTAGATGAAGACCATTTAGAGGTGAAGAGATGGGCTAGATATCCCAACGCTCAGACTGTGTTCTTAATAAGTTTCAGAAAAAGTATCACGCCAAACAAGCACATTGTCATCTGCCCTCATGTTCTGAAATCAGAGTGGAAATTGATCCTATATTACTAAAATGATAGACATCTTCACGAAAATGTGCATACCAGGTTTGTAAATAAAAAGATTGCTGATGCCTTATGTGGTTTGAATATAGAGTCTTTCCGGGGGTTGGCATCAAAATAACCTTCATCCTGCAACTTCTTTGGAATTTTAGGCTTCCACACAAAACAATTTGATTCTAAGGTCCCTCACACAATAGAAGATCGAAAGCATGAAATATCAGTCTTGCGGGATAATGGTACAGGAGATACGGGGTTATCCTCGTTAGCATTTGAAAGGCCACTTCAGCATAACAATACTGGGTTTATCAGAAAGGTATATCGAATTCCAGGATGGCTGTAGGGATGGCAGTTTTCACTTTTCTGGCTGAGATCTTGCAGGGGTTGTTCATAAAATAAAATAAATTAGATGGGCCTATTGACTTCAGTAACTCAAATGGGAGCTCCACGAGTTATGACTGCACCCCACCTTCTTGCACTCCCATCACAACCGGACCCTATTTTACTACACGTTAATACTTTGACATAACATCACAAATTTAAACCATTTCCAAATTCAAAGCTGTCAATGTATCCTGTGCCCCAAGGACCCATTGGGTCCTTAGAAACTCAAACCTTCGCTCTCACATTGAATGATCTTCTGTGCTCGACCTCAATGTTCAAGTATTTCCTCACATCTGGCATATGCCCTAGATGCTTCACATTAGCAGTGGTGCCACCTCTTCTAATAAAAATTACAGCTGTCCATATCTCAAATTCCCCTTTTCTCCAAGATAATTAAACAATTAATTTCCAGTCACCTCATACTGTCTTTCATCAAACAACCTACCAAACACCCTCCAACCTGTTCTCCTCCCCTCCACAGAAACATCACTCACATATCAGACTTCATCACCAGTTCCACCTACTTTCTTGGATTGTTATATTCCTACACCTATTTACATCTTTCAAACATGTGATCATCCCAATCTACTCATCCCTCTATGAACACAACCATCACAGGTCTAGCATACAAGTGTCTCATCTCAAACCTCCCTGGCCACTCCTTTAGAGCCACCTGGGACATAAAGGCATCCGCATAAACTTCCTAGGTATCCCAAAGGATCTTTTCTCGACCCTGTGACTCAATTTACTCGGATGCCCTTGGTGATATTATCTCTTATGATTTAGGTTCCCATACCATCTCTGTGCTGATTATGCACAAATATTTTTCTCCTTTCCTTCCTTCATTACCGACCACCAATCAGTATCTCTGACTGCCTCACTGCATTAGGCACTGAATGACATTATGGTCACTAAAGCTTTAGTTCTTTGAAATTGCAATCATATATTTTCCCATCCTTAACAGCACCTAACCCTCTTAATGGCTTTACCCACTTTCTCGCTGACCCTCTGAAATTCGTCCCTTCAGCCAGAATCCTTGGGATGAAAATTCAGTTGTTCAGAACCAATACAGTCAATGCAGCATGTTTTCAACTCATAAACCTAGGTAAGACCTGATCACATCTACCATTCAATCCAGCCAAAAAGCTCATTAACTGCTTATCATTCAGTACACTGAACTACTGCAATAGATATCAGTTGGGCTCTCCCGTTACCCCTTTGTAATAACAGATAAAAGTGCCACCTGAATTCTGTATAATGTAGCTAGACATACCAGCCACCTCAGCTTCCCACAAACAAGCCTTTTGACTCACTGTTAACAACAGGGCTATGTCCAAGCTACAGGCACTTGTGTTAACATCAGTGAACGATCTGGCTACCGCTACCTCTCAGACATATAATCAAGAGACTTACCTACTAGAAACCTCGGGCATACGTAAGAAAAGTGGCACTGCACCTAGAACAGCACCACTTTCCGTATGCCCCTTAGCGCCCCCCTACTTCCACCATGTGTGCGCCATATCTAAGATACAGCGCACCATGGAAGAGGGTAGAGGGAAATAACTTCATTTTTATTGACACAATGGATGTATTCTGCAGGAGTAGTGCCAAAATATTGGCACTACTCCTGCAGAGTTCATGGGGGTCCATTATAAATAATGGAAGCCACCTTTTAATGCCTGCTTTGAGCAGGCGTTAAAATGCCATAAAAAATGGTGGAAGGAAATCTGTTAGGTTTCCGTGAGCAATTTTTTCGGCCCCCATAAAGGGGGAACACCCCCTTTACATACATTATGGCTGGTGCAGGCAAAATGTAGCGCAAAGGGTTACAAAGTGGCGCAATGCATGCATTGCGTCACTTTGTAAATTAAGTGTCAGGATTTTGGCCTCGTTGGGCCACATTAGCATTAAAAAAATGACACTAATGTGGCGCAAGGTGGAGCTAGGGGCTTATAAATATGATCCCTAGGATCGACCAACTTTAACCTCAAAGTCAGACCCAAGCACCTTGTGCGGTCTCTAGGTTGTGGTAATTTTTCCTTTAAGGCCACATTCAATCAAACTCACTACTACGAACACCTTCCCTTTATGAGTTGAACGTAGCCTTGAAAGCTTTTCTAATGCACCTCGAAATATTAGGCTAGTTACCTCCCCATTCCTCTCTATATATGCTATATGTTCCTTCAGTTACACTCATATAATTGACTTAGGTATGTGTATATCTTCACCAAAAACAATCACACAATTAGCAAAACTGATCCACAATTGCCATTTCTCACCATTATGCTTATTACCCCACCTTCACTGATCTTTGTACTGTTATATTATGCTTATTACCCCCGCATCACTGATCTTTGTACCGTCCTTACTGCAATATGAATGGTTTCCGAACGTTAGTGTTTTCAAATTATGAAAAATAAATATAACTCACTAGATCAGGCCTCCAGAAGTGGACTCCTAAAGGATAAATTGGTTCGCTTCCGGCCTTCCCACACTTTAAGATCTAGCAATTAGGAGTAACTGACTGTACCCCGTGTTCGCACTTCTTAGATAGGGTGGCAGAGCCTTCTCCTTCATGGCTCCTACTGCCTGGAATCAACTTCCTCTTCATCTTTGTTGCTGCGCAGATTTCACTAAATTCAAGAAAACGCTGAAAACATGTCTGTTTCAGTGTCTGGTTGTGTGTTATGTGCTGCCTGAGGGCAGAGTTATTCCTCTTGGTATGATTTGTTGCACTTTATCAAGTTATATTAACATAATATAACAAACTGACACAGCATGGGAGAGTTGGCCTTAAGAACTTATCTGTGGAATGTAACAGTAGTGGCTGACACTAAACAGGGGTGGCGGGGCATGGGGGGATTTTAAAAATACAAAAAGAACCCACCTGTTTCCTCCGGAGACAAGTTCTTCTCCTCCGTCCTCCTCGTCCAGCCTGTGCACTTTCAACTCCGGACTGTGCAATACAGCCGGGAGGAGAAACACAAGGGCCCATATTTATACTTTTTTAAAAATACTTTTTGCACTAACGCAGTTTTGCGGAAAAAAGTTTAGTGCCAGCTAGCGTCATTTCAAAATGCCAGCGGTGTGCTGTATTTATAAAATGGCTGAAGCCGGCACCAAACTTGGGCTAGCGTCTTTAAAAAAGACGCTAGCCGGGTGGACGTGATGGTAGGGAAGGAGGAGGTTGTGCATCAGAAAATGCAGCTAGCCTGGTTAGAGGCAAAAAAAATGCCTCTAACCAGACTAGCACCATTTCCTGGTGAACAACCACCTAAAACATGACTCCTGTCTTAGAAGAGACAGGAGTCATGCCAACCACCCTAATGGCCAGCACAGGGGACAAGTGTCCCCTGGGCATTGCCTTTCCAAGTTAAGGACCCCAATGGCAAGAAAAATTGTTTAAAAATACTTACCTGGAATTACCTGGGATGGGGTCCCCCATCCTCCAGTGTCCCTCTGGTGTGGATGTTCCTGGGGATGGGGAAGGCACCTGTGGACCCATTCCATGGTGTTTAACCATGCAAATGGGTCCACAGGTCTCCTAACGCCTGGTCGGACCCAGGCATTAAATAATGGTGCTAAGTAAGCTTTACACCATTATTTAGCCCCTCCTCCAACCCGTGTGTCATTTTAGCAGGGGGGATAAATATGGGGCTATGGGGATAGCACCATTTTGTTATGGGAACGCATATCTTGCATCTCATTGACAAAAGGTAGGTTCACCCATCCAAAAAATTATGCAAACTCCTATATTTTGATGTTAGACATGTCTAATGCCAAAATATAAATATGGAGTTAGGTTTGCTCCGAATTTGCGTAAAAGAAATTAGGCAAATGTGGCGCAAACAAAGTATAAATATGGGCCAAAGTACTCATGTTTCTTTGGCTGGCCCAACACTGCCGGACAAACACTCATGCACACTTTTGCTGCATGAACCACTCCTCCCTGCAACCCCCCTCCACAACCGCCCCACCCCAACCTGTCTCAGCTGATAACTAAAATGATAATATTGCTCCGATGTTATCATTTTGTTTTTTCTTCCGCTAAAAGGAGTGGGGCAACGCTCCTCCGCCTTAGTGGAGGAGCCACCCCTGAAATGTAATAACTGTTATGTGTCTTATTGAATTAAAAAAAACAATTAAAAATACTTGCGCCACAACTGGAATTAACAGACAACATATTGCCATGCTTGTCAACCAACTCTTTCAGAAGTGAAGTAGGTTGAGAAGCTATGGTTGTAGAAGTTGATCATTTAGAAATCAACGGAGAATACATTTGTTTGAGAGTATAAGGAAGGTTTTCAGGGTGGGTAATTATATTGAAATGTGGGAACGACATTTCACTTGTTTGAAAGGGAAGGTGTTCAGCAAGAGTGGCATTTTACAGATGAGGGTGAATTGAGAGGTAGGAAGTGCGCCAGGTCCTGTGGTCTGGAGGCTGGTCCTCCCTTTTCATTTGCAGTTCTATTGGCTGTGTTCTGTTTATCTACAGTACCAACATCACCTAGCAATCCAGAGGTGAATAATGAGGATTTCATCCTCTCTCACTATATTATTAGTTCTTCCATCCCTGCCTTTAACTTCTCATTACCAAGTAATCATTACCAACTAATCTCTTCCTTCCTTGTTTCTTATGCAAGTTTCACATGGCTTGCTTTACTTTTCAAGGGAATGCTAGGAATTTAAAACGATGTCATATTTTCCCACCACATAATCCATGGCATGAAAACACCTGTATTTTGCGTGTCGCAACCAACTTGAGTTATTCTGTGGTGTGAATCCCATTTTTGAACAAGTAGGCACCAAAGCATGATAGTCCGGTGATATAATTTCGGGTGGACTTATTATGATTTATTTACTTTACTGTGTGGTAGATATCAATAGTGCAGCATATGCGGTGTGCTAGGGGCATGCTTACTTGCTTCCCCGTGGTCCTATGGGCTACGTCATCTTGCCCACAGGGGCGTAACACAGGACCCGCAAGCCTCTGCGGTGCAGCAAGGACCCAACCCCCCAGAAGGCCCCCATTCTGTCCAAGGCTAATGATTATCTGTGAGATATGGGAGTCTTAGGGACCCCTCCTCACATTCTGCAGGGGCCCACTTATTTTGCATTAACTGCTAGGCTATCCTGCTGGTTAGGCATTAGCCGTAGAACAGACATTATTTGGCTGTGGTGCAAAAACAACATTCAAAATCTTAGCTAATGAAGGGTGAACAGTGTTTAATCCTTATAGAATACAGTGATTAAACAGAAAGAGAAGAAGCGTTACCCTACGTTCTAAGTGCAAAAATCATTTTGCTATTGGCTCAAATTTCCTGGGTAGGAAGTTTCTTCTTAGTCATCTTGTGTAGACAGTGCTTAATTTGTAAAAGAATAATTGCGGGGCCCAACGTTTTTCTCAGTAGTCTGTCACAATTGCTGCTGAATGTCAGTGATGCCGAATACCCAGTTTGTCTAGTGTGAATTCCTCCACAACCCTGCATAAACTCTACTTGCCCCTTTACCTCACTTTTTTTTTCTTCCCTTCATTCTCCCTTTGTCACTGTTTTCCTTTATTCCTTTTCTGCATTTTTTCTACCGTTCCCTTTCTTGCTCAAGGTCAAAGTTGACGAAAAATATGTCCCAGAGACAAAACGTAAGTGCTGCTGCTGGGCCCCACTGCATCGACCAGTTCAAATTAAGCACTGTGACTAGGCCGAATTAGGGGTTTAGTATCACAAAGTACTGAATTTTTAGGGGCTATGAAGCCTCATTTGTAACAAGAAGGAGATGCTCCAATTCCCTACGAACATGCTCCCAAATACAAATTTAATTTACATAAGTAGAATTAAGCAATACATAACTACTGGCATAAGTGTTTAGTGCAAAAATACTTCAAATGTTTAAGACTGGTGGGCTGATGTACTATTTTTCCATTCACAAAACGTGGCTGCAAATTGCACACAAATGTTTTGTGAATGCAGTAGTAGTTTATACTATGTACTATTTCATATTATATACTAATAGGTTAGTTCACAAAATACTGACTTGTAGGGGTTCACATATGAAATATGAATATATAAATATTCATTAGGCTGATTGTAATTTGTGACCCCTGTGATTGACTGCTGTCACATGTATGGTGCCATGTAAGGGACAGGAGACTATAATCCCTATGGAAAATGTATGTTTTTTTTTTTAAATAGACTATGTTATTTAATGGGAAGAGTGCTGCTTTAAAAAAATAAAAGTTTCTGTTTTGGAAAACTTCAAGGGGAGCAGCTAGTGGTCCAGTGTACAACTGACTTTTCTCTTCAAGACTGTGTGTGTCACCATGATTCCCAAAGGGGACCTTGTCCCTGTTGTGAATAAGTTTCCACCTCATCTCAGTGTTGATAACTCATGAATGGTTTGTAGTTATAAACCATTCATATATTTCCTTATGAATCAGAAATCGGAGGGGGGCATCACTTTCTTACCCCCTCCTATTTACAATGCGGATAAGATCACAAAAGTCCTTTTTTTGAGTCAGAAAGAATATTGTGAAAAAGAGATGTTGTACATAAAGAACCACCCTGTTTCAGCTGCAAACCCTGTGGCTTTGCACATTGCATGATTTGCATTCACAAAAGGGCTTTTTACATGAGGCCCTTGGAGCCCATGTTTTAGTCCTGCCCCTTTTTACAAGGTCATCCCAAGACTTTTTGGCTTCTTCCTCCAATTTTCTTCTTACCCCTTTTTGTTGACGATAAGACTCTGGGCACTTTACCACTGCTGATCAGTGCTAAAGTGTATGTGCTCTTCCTTCTAAACTTGGTATGATTGGCTTACACCTGATTGGCACATGTAATTTACCCATCAGTCCCTTTTACAGTGGTATTCCTATACCCAGAGTTTGTAAATTAAATGCTACTAGTGGACCTGCTGCGCAGCTTGCGACATTCACAGAAGCAGCCTTTCAAACCTGTCTCAGGCCTGCATGCACAGTTTACTGCCACAGGGACCTGGCATCTAAATTTACTTGCCAGGCCTGGAACACCCCTTTTACCTCATATTCATTACCCCTATGGTAGGCTCTATGGGCAGGGTGCTGTGTATGTAAAAGGTAGGCCATATGTCTTTATGTACTACTCCCCTCCTGGTAGTGAGAAACAGCCTATTTGGTTTCTCACTACTGTGAGTGCTGCCTTTCTCATAGGACTGCATTGGAAATGCCCTAACATACGTCTAAGTGGTATTGTCTAATCTATGAGGGGTGGCAACGGCATGTTTGGTATGGTTGTAATGGTAATGAGAAATGCAGCTTACTGGTGTTGGTGTACGTTTTATCACCATTATAGAAATGCCACTTTTAGAAAGTCAGCATTTGTCTGTGCTTATGACCCTGGTGTTTTGCAGTTTACCTCCAATCCACATCTGGGGCAGAGTGACAGCTGTGCTTTGTGCATACTTTTCAGACAGCCTGTAAACAAGGATCGTGGATGTGTCACAAGAGTGCATCTGCATACTGAATGGTCTTCTTGGGCTAGGAGAAGGAGAGGGGGGGGCACACCTACATTTGTAAAAGCTGTGTCCTGGCCTCACACAAAGGGTTTGTTTATCCCCACTATGTCCGGAGCCACTGCTGGAGGAGAAAGGGGACATCCGTGGAACCTGTTAGTGCTGGTTGGAACCCCTCTCCCCCTTTTGGGGGCGCCTGGTCAAAATGAGTAGAAGTATAGGAAGTTGTCCCCTGCATTTTTAGAGCACTTTTGGACTTGAGACCGGACCTCTGCCAGAGGGACAGTCTGACTGCTCAAAGGACTCATCTGGACTGCTCTTCTTTTGTTGATTTGCTGCCTTGTGGTTACTGGGTGGCCTGAAGGAGTCATCTGAATTGCTTTTCGGTTTGTTGCCCTGCTGCCAGCCTTTATAAAGGCTGTGCTCTTGCCTCACACAAAGGGCTTTCCCCCAACCCCCACTGATGTCTGGAGTCAGTGCTGGAGGAGAAAGGGGATATCCGTGAAACTGGTTAGTGCTGGTTGGAACCCTTCTCCCCTTTTTATGGGGCTGCACAAAATGAGTATAGGCACAAGGGGTTGTCCCCTACATTTTTAGAGCAATTTTGGACTTGGGTCCGAACCTCTGCCAGAGGGACTGCCTGACTGCAAAAAGTACTCATCTGGACTGCTCTTCTTTTGTTGGCCTGCTGCCTGGTGGTTGCTGGGTGGCCTAAAGGAATCATCTGGACTGCTTTTCAGTAAGTTGCCCTGCTGCAAGCCTTTCCCGTAAGTCTAGACTGCCAAGGTTCAGTGGGGCAGCTACAAGGAACTGCCATGTGACAGCTACAAGGAACTGCCATGTGAACTCCTTGTGGTGTGTGCTGGCTTGCCTGCCTCTTTGTGTCCCCACTGGTGCATCCCGCTCCTTGGCCCTGGTTATCAAAAATAAAAAAACTATTGCAGGAGGAGCGCTCTACTTTCCCCTTTTTTTCCCCCCTCGTTCCTTTATTCTTTCATTTCTCTTTGGGAAGGTGCACCCAATTTGGAGAGCAGGCCCTACTTTCTGTGGGGAGATTCCTGCCGCAGCCTGGGTGGGTGCAGCGTGCCCGACCGCCAGAGACCGAGACCAAGGGAAGTCTTCCCAGCCTGCAGGACTGGTGCCTGACTGTTTCATCTCCCTCAAGAAGCTCAGGGAAGGTTCTGCGCTGACCTTGGCCATCCGTGGTCCCAATCCTCTCTTCCTTGCCTCAAGGGAGGGGGCCATGGCAGAGTACCACCACCAGTGCCAGAGTGGTTGGAGCATTGTGGCATTAGTGTTTTTGGGAGAACAGGAGCTCCTGATTCGGGACCCATGCATCCCTAAAGTTGGTAATCTGTACAGCTGGGGTACTATGAGTATAGGACGTGTGTCCTAATGAAATGCTTCCATGCTTTGTATATCTATGTTGGTGATACTGGTGACTTGCCATTAAAGCAATGGTTCATTTTATGTGCACTCCTGATGATGTCTTAGCCTCTCTAATAATATATTTATCCTGACCAGGGCATTGTGGGCACCTGACCTATGCCATATCGGAATGTTTCATTTT
The DNA here is from genome assembly GCF_031143425.1 of Pleurodeles waltl. Lineage (NCBI taxonomy): Eukaryota > Metazoa > Chordata > Amphibia > Caudata > Salamandridae > Pleurodeles > Pleurodeles waltl. Next base: position 994,172,543 of record NC_090436.1, on the reverse strand, counting down.
ATGTGCGTTCATGAGGAGGTCCTGGCATTCCTTATAATGTGTTTATTCTGACATGTGCATTTTTGGTGGTAACGACAACCTGACTACTGCTTCTGTTGTAGAGTACCAGTAAATAGTATGTTTACCTGACCACTGGTTATTTTCGAAGAGTACCAGTAACCTGTGTTTGACAACTGCTTAGGTTGCAGGGTATTACTGATACATGTTGTGTTTGGTCTAATGATGTTTTAGGCAATACAGTTTATTTTTATATAACTTAAGTTTCCTTTGTGGTGTATTCATTGTGTCACATGTGTTGTCTGTGTTGTGCAAGCACTTTACACATGACATCTGGGATGAGCCTGACTGCTCGTGCCAAGCTACCAAAGGGGTGAGCAGGGGTTATCTTGGGTGTATAACTCCCTCACCCTGACTAGAGTGGTGGGTTCTGCCTGGCTGAGGTGCATACCCTAGCCAACCATAACCCCCATTTCTAACACTATGTCAGGCTTTTTAGACAGATTTTCTTTGTTATAAAGAGCACCACACAATTTGAATGGTTATTTGGCTTCCTACTGACCAAGGCCTTGGATGTTACAATTGCAGAAACTGGTCAGGCACAGACTCCCCAACTCCCTTCTTCAGCACAGAGGGTGGGCTTGTTGTGCTAGGGAACCTGGTGGTCCCCTTAGATTTCTGTGGATTGGTCCTGTCCCCAGGTGCCCTAACAGTCACTGAGCACAAAGTGGGAAAAGACGATGGGTGCTTACGGGTGCTATCAGGGAGAGTGATCTGACTGCAGAAAATGGTGATCTTCTGCAGGAAGATACCAGTTCTGAAGACGTTTTAAACAATTTAAAGCCCTCCTACAACTATGGTTTATGTTGTGAGACCCTAGAGTGCATCTACTGTTGTTTCTTGGGGACAGGTGTTCTATTAGTTGTTTGCAAAAAGAGGATGCAATCTGCAACAAGAATTTTATTTTGAGAGCGAACCTATGTACAGATAGGATAGTTAAAAAATAATAGGGATCCAGAGTGGGTCACAATTTCAATTATTCATTAGGCAAGTCAGAAATTCCAACTCACTCTGATTGGACAGAATTACAGGAACGATGGCCTGCAAGGCTTAGCAGACCACCATGCATGTGATTGATTTTAAGTGAAATAAGCATTTTTTAAGCAGCCCTATTTTCTTAAAGGAAACAACTGCAAACAAAAAAAGTGTTGGTTTTTAGTTAAGGTTTCTAGCGAGTGTGAGGTGGCAGTGGTCCTCTGGACCACTGCCTACTCCACCTGAAACCTTTGCATCAGTTCACCAGAAGGAGAGGGCCCAAATGGACCACTTCCCTTTTGCTAATGAATTACTACCCTAACTTGGAAGACAGTAACTTTTCACTGGTTTCCAAACAAAATTCCAGTTACAAATCATTTATATGCATGGTACCAATTTGCAATTTGGAAGGGGTGCCCCTTGTACATTGTGAATTGGTAACCATTCAGACTCCCAGTTTACCAACTCCTAAAATTGTTTCATACACTTAAAATGCATACTTTGCAGTCACACGCATTCAGATCTTGCAAATGGCAGTATTTGCAACTGAAAATAGCTTAGTACATCTGGGGTGAGTTCTCTACGGTTGCTAAGTACCTGTGTTAATGGTAGAAATATGTGAAATGTTCACTGTTTTGTGTTGTTTAATACTTTATGTCAAAGCATATGAATGATATTGCATTGATAAAAATTAAACTAATGTTGAATTTCTGATACCTTTCTAAAATGCTTTTGATGAAGTCTAACCTTTCATAGAGCACCTTGTATCACTAAGGTAATCAGAATGTGACCGTTTATGTTTTAATGGTGAAACATAGAACGTTGCACTGATATGCAATTGAAATGTGCACTTGCTTGTGTTTCAGAGTTCGACTTAGATGGCATTTGATTTAAATCACACCAGAGGGATAAAATTGATATATAATGTAATTTAGAGTCTAGACTGACACTGCATATAGAATAGATATTGATTTTCTAATGATCAGAAAATGATTAATGTGTTAAAAATATGTGCAAAAGTGAGAGAAATGCAATTGTCTATTGTACTTAAACAGAGTAGCAACGTTTTCCTGTCTGAAATGAAATGTACTACTTATATTACCAAAATATTATTGATGCAGACTTTACAAGTTTGCATATTGCATGCGTTTTACTAAAGTGTATTAATTAAACACAATAATATTATTCTTTTGTGTTAGCATGCGTGAGGCCTGTTGAAGCTTGTAATTTGTTATTGTGCTAGAAATGCTGATTGATTTCTTAACATGAACCTTCTTTTAAGTTATGTTCTCACGTAAATCTTAGCCAGTTTGTAATAGGCTATATTGTTTAAGTATAGAGAGAATGTAACATAGCGTCCATGATGGAAGAACATTGTGAAATGTGGACTGGTATTGTATACAATTGTTGAAAACGTGCGTGGAACCACACGGATGGAAGATGTTCCCATGACAGACCATGGAAAGAGTTGGACTGTTTCAACTTGGAGTCTGGTGATCGATTACTATTGGATGATGCCCATTCAATGTGACATAAACTGATATCTTTGACGAATCAGAATGCTTTGTGAACTCTAAAATACTGATGAACATTTGAACTTTGGGCAGTCCTTGACAGATCCTTCCAGTTCCCAGATGCTGTCCTGATGCTTGCTGATCCACTTTGGGGATGAAGATTCACTGAATGCTGTACCTTTGTAGAGGTATTTTCCTCTCTGCCACTGCTTTTGAAATGACCCTTTAGACTTAGAAATCCTTTTATTTTCCTCTTCAGAAGAATCTTGACCAAACTTCTGGTTTTTCTTATCCTTTGCTTAGCTCAGTTAGTGACCTGTAGTCTGAGATTATCCTTTTCCAAATAATTTTTGCCCTTTTTATGCCTTTTGTATTTTGCTTGCATGTGTTTCTCCCCAAACATGTATTTCCCTGATTATTGACTTTGCTAACTTGAATTGATTGATGATTGCTAACTTTGAGCAACATATCATCTCTGTAAATCAGATATTCTTGTTGATGATATGAATTATTCTTCTTGAATGCTTAGTTTTATTAATGTTATTTCACCTTAATCTATTTTAACAGCTTGGGCAAACCTTGGTGATTACATAGCTTTACAATTTGGTTTTGCACATAGTGTATGACTTTGAGCTTATGTTTCTAATAACATTTTAACTTTATTTCCTGATTGGAGTTTTCCTTCCGTGGGCGCATTGGTCATGGTGTTTAAAATTGTTTGAGGTGGATTGAAATTCTGTTGATGGTTCTACGACACCACTTACTGGGACCAAAGATTCACACACCTCAAAGAGCATTGATTCTTGTGAAGGATGAAAATACTACATCATTTCTGGTAGCAGAGTTATGGTTTAGTCCCAAAAGGAGGAAGAACCATTTTTGTTTAGCGTTAGGGAGATAGAATTGACCCCATGCAATTGCCCAGTCTAAAGATTGCCCACCCCAAGTCATGTCCCATGGTTCGGTCTGAAGATTGATGAAAGTTCCAGTGTTGTGCCTACAAGTGATGGGAGCATGAGTATAAACAGGGTTTTGCACTTGAGATGCTTTGGTTTGAAGATTGTGGTGAAGTATGATGTTGTGAAGTGTTTGTGGAGTCGTTGTACTCAAAGCGATTGTGGCACTTTTTCCTCCAAAAATTTTGGAGGTTGTTGTTGATGGGTCTGTCATGACCAAGGATCCCGGGAAAGCGCACAAGTATGGAAGACACCTGGTTAATTTCTTGTCTGCAGTGAGGTACTTGTCATAAAATGTCGATGACAGTTCCAAAAGTTTTCCTTGAATGAGTGGAGTTGATTGGGATTTAGTGAATCCTAGGGGCCTACGGAGAATCTTTATCAACCGGAGTGAGATTTACTCGTCAAGTTTCACTTGTTGTGTAACAGTGAAAGCTACAGTCGGGGAAGTGTAAGTCCATACTGGTTTGAAGTTTTTGAACTCCTAACCATAGTGTGCAGAAAGGTTGTTGATTTTTGCTCAAAATATTTTGCATTAGGTGTGAGTTAGCGATTGTGTAAGAGACAATTAGGAAGCGATTGCAGCTGTAGAGCAAAGTGAGTGTGATGTCATATTGTGCCATTGTCGATTAGTGTGAAGCCGTGCTGGTATAGGTGGATAGTGCCACATTGCTAATGGTCATGAACCGTGAGAGCAAAGGATTATAGGATTGAAATTACTTCCTAATTCAATCACAAGTTATGGAAATTAATTGAATTTGACCGAAAATTACATTATTCAAAGCATTAAAGAGTGCATTAAGGGGAGATGCATTTATTCCAGCTAGACAAGGTAAAGAAACACCATCAGAAGAAACTCCAGGTTATATTGTGTTGTCTGCTAAAGGTTTTCATGCCTATCTTTAGCTTGTGCAATGGTGTAACATTACTAAGAAAGAAGGTGCTTTGGCTCTTCCCCGATAAAGAACATTTAATTTGAGAATTTTAGAAAATGTGAGGCAAATAATGTATGAAATATGCCCTCCTCCAAGACCTGCTCACTTTGAATCCCTCAGTATTTGGGGACTTGTTGGCCAAGAAATAATGTCAGCTGATGTGAGAATAAAATATAGAAAGCATTTAAGACACTTTCAGAAGCTAGATAAGATGCAGACCAGAAGATGTGGTGAGCAGATATATAAGATGGAGTTAAAATGTTTCCAGCTATTTCAGAGGAAGGTGACAGAAGTACAAAACCTAAGACTCGAAAGAAACAGGTAGAGAAAGCAGAACTGACAACAGAAGCTGAGAATGAAAAGGCAGTCATGAATCAGTTATTAATGAATCGTCCACCACCATATCAATCAGTTGAGACAGGAATGAGAGGTGAAACAGTATATAATGCAATGCTGAGTGTGCCAACTGCTCCAGTAGCACAGACTTCAAATCAGATTGTTTCAGTTACACCTGTAAAATCAGAGACACAAGTGTCCATGGTTTACCCACCAGTTACAACTGTTAACACAGTTGAGCCCATTTCAAGTCCAGTTGTAAATCAAATTGTCCCAGATCATAATGCGAGCCAGCTTGTGTAAATCAGCCTGTTCAAAATTGTATCCCTCACCAGTCAGTACCAATGCTTAGTCCAGTTCAATCAATGCGAAATGTTATCCCGAATTAAATAGGACAAAGTTACAGCACTGTCTTAGCAAAGACAAATCTTAAGGGTCCAGATGCACTAAGAGATCCAGTTGTTCCCTTGTATGCTTTGGAGAGTACTGGAAGTAATGCTAATTCAATAAATGCCCTGACTGTTCCCGAAACACCAATTATATCTGCTGGGATATCACCAACTGGTATGCAGAGATCAGCATATTCAAACAATTTGGAGATGGATAGAACAGCTTCTCTTGTTCCACCATCGACTTCTACACGAATTACAGAACATAACCAGATGCTAAATCAGGCAGGACCATTTCTTGATGCGAGGTTTCCTCAGGTAACCCCACCGCACCCCATGCTCTGTCTGGATCAGATTCTGAATGTACATGCAGTACCCTGAAAGATGTACCCCAGAGGAATAATATTAGTTTACAAGGTTTCACTGCACAGCAACTAACAGATTGATTAAATAGTTTGAGTCCACAAGTTGCAACAGGATTGACAAATGGGAATGCTAGTCCAGAAGAGACTCCAGAGAGAGACAGATCAGTGAATGTGCCCCGATTGAAATTAGAATTAAATGAATTGATTCTGGGAATGTTGGACATAGCTCAATTGGAAACTTTCATGGAAGACAAATTGTGGTTCATGAGTAAGGATGTTACTCAATGCATGCAGGCCAGGCCTATGAGAGATTAGCTGAATTAGCCGAGAAATATTATGTGGATTTAGCAAAATTAAAAACCCTTGAATAGAAGTCCAGATTAAAGTTCAGTTCAAAAGACATAGCTAACATGAGATCGTCTGGAATGAAATTGTCAATTGAGGAGTTGATTACCTATATACAAATATTGGGAGCGTTAGATAAGTGGGAAGGTCCATGTGCTAAGAAAAGAAAGCGGAAGAAAGCAAAGGTAAATCTAACACCGGCAGGAGCAGATCAAGCCGAGGACAATGTGAAAATGATGCCCATGAGAGAAATACACATGGAGTAGGAGTGATATGCTGTCATTCACAAATGATTACCCAAGATTGAGAGAAAAGCCTGTGGACTGGCAGAAGCAGACAGAGAGAGTTGTGAAAAGTTCAAAATGCTTGTGAGAAGATTTGAATACATTGTTTGACATTGTGGTACCAACTGATTTGTGGACTGTGTCTAAAGTGCATGTTGATTGGCCTGAGCCTGAACCTCCAAGAGATCCAGTAACGGGTGCACCATTTGAAAAGGTAATGGAAAGGTATTACAAGGTGATTGTAAAAGGTGAAGGTTCCTGAAAAATAAAGTGTCCCTGAAAAATATTGATTGGAAGAAAACTGACAGAACAGCCCAGGAATCGAAAGAATCAATTCATATTTATAATTAGAGATTGTTGCAAGCTTTCAAACATCACAGTGGTACTGAGACTATTGAAGCTAAGGATATGGATCATTTTGTGTTCAGATTTGTACGGGAATTGGGGCCAGACATTAGCAAGATCATTCAGCAGCAACTGATTTATTGACAGAATAAACCAATTGATGAAATTCTACGTTAGGGGAAATACTGTAGTGATGAGATGGAGATGAAACAGAAAAAGCTGAAAAAGAAACTATGGTTTTGCAATTGAAAGCTGCACAGAAAACAAATCAGAGTTTTCAGATAATGGTGAACACTAGTGCGATGCAAGGAGTACTGCAACTGGTAACAAATGTTGTCCAGTCTGGAGGTTGAGGATGTGGTGTTCAAATGGATCAGAGTGGAATGTTCTTGATTTCCAGTCTTTGAAGAAGACTAATCTGTGTCAAGCATAATGAAATTTGGGTGATTGGTGACGGGAATGTCCATATAATATTGTGAATGCTCACATGCAGAATGGTAGAGTTGCTCAGAGTCAAGATAATAATCAGGTTCAAATACATAGAGTTCAAATACCCTGAATTCAGAAAGTACCTGTGACCCTAGGACAACGGATAGAGGCACCACAAGCCCCGATGACACAGCAGCAGGTGATTGTTCCTCAGCAGAGCTTGAGTCAAATGGGAAATGTGAATCAAACAGAATCACAATGCCCCTCAAATTATTTGAGTGATGAGGAATCAATGGAAATATTTTACAGTGGTATATCTGATGATGAGGATTGCATACTAGGTGCATCCTTAGAAGTAGATCAATGTGGTCTCTATGTAAATGCAAATGTTATGAGCCATGATGTGTCATTCTCGGTTGACACTGGAGCTACAGGTTCCATTGTCAGAACAGCAGAAGTACCAAATTTGCTCCTTCCAGAAAAGAGAATCCCAACTGTAGGAGTTGCCAAAAAGCGATTGATGAATCTTACAACAGAGTATGTCCCTGTTAAAATAGGTTAATTTGAAGATAAGCACCAATTTGGGGTCTGTGATTCAAGTACTGTAAGTTTGTTGGAATGTAATCTGTTGTGTAAGGAATAACGATCCGGACAAATGAGGAAGATGTGCTCTGTAAAATTTTAGAGCAGTGCCAGAGTGTCACATTGTACCCAATAATGACATGCAATGATTTGCCTGAAGACTTAAAAGAAACTGTGACACCAGAAGTTTGAGATTTTTCAGGAAAAGAGATAGGAGTCATTAAAAGTGTTGAGCCCATTACAATAACAGTAAAACCAAATGCAGTATATCCAAAAACTCCCCTGTATAATATCTCTCCTCAGGGGTATTCGGAGTCACCACCCATTTTCACGAGATGCTGAAAAAGAATTTGGGCCCGTATTTATACTTTTTTTAGCGCCGCATTTGCGCCGCTTTTTGGCGCAAAACGGCGCAAACCTACAAAATACAATGGCATTTTGCAAGTTTGCGCCGCGCAAAAAAAGTATAAATACTGGCCTTGGTGTCCCTTAAAGTGCCCTATCATTCAGTCTTAGTGCAGTACATTGACGACCAGTTGTGTGCGTCAGACACCAAAGAAGAATGCAGAAGAGATACCATTGCCCTTTTGAATCATTTAGGAGAACATGGCCATGAAGTTTCCCCTGCAAAACTCCAGTATTGCAAGAAAGAAGCCCTATATCTAGGTCATCACATTGAGAAAGGTGTGAGGAACGTGCACCAAGAAAGAATCTCAGCAAACATGAAAATGAATCTTCTAGTAACATAGTAACAGGAGATCTGGTACCATTTGTTTAAAATTGCATATGTGTCTTCACAGAGCCGAGAGAAAGCCTATGCCGAGCCCCAGCTCTGGGAATGCCTGATTACAAGGAATAGTTTTCTTTGTTTTGTTGCGAGAGAGATGGATGTGTACTCTCACTTTTGATGCTGTTGCATTGACATGCAAACAGGCCTGTGGCTTATTTGTTTGCCACACTTGATCCTGTAGCTGCTTGGTCGGTCTTACCAGAGTATGCTGTGCTTCTGAACAGTATAAAATGACAATTTCTACTGTTAGCCAATATGAGTTTGGTGTTGTTCATGATTTTGAACAGTTATGGTCCCAGAGAGGTTTTATAAGCTCTCCTAGTTCCCCAACCCGAAATGGTGACAAAATGTATCAATTGTTGAATGCATTGCAGTTACCAGCAAAAAGTGCCATTGTGAAATGCCTAGCCCATAGGAAATGAACTGATTATATTAACCTGGGTAATACCTATTCGGACGAAGATGCTAGATATTGCACTCTTAGTTGTACCTCCTTTAATGAAGATTGGGAGAGAAATACACAGGAGAAGACAAGCCACACACAGCAAAGTCAACTTAGAAGAGAATGTGTCAAAAGGAATGACAATGCCATGTGGGTTTCAAGCGATGGAAGAGTAGTGTTGCCAAATAGCTTTCTGTCCCTGATGGGAAGACATTAGGAAGCACAGGCACACATAGGTAAAGATGCAATGGTCAGAACATTCAGACAAACATGATTTACTCCTAAATTTAGAGTATTGTTGAAGCCACATGTCACCAATGTGTCACCTGTCAACAAATGAATGTAGGGAAACATACAGTTATTACTCACAGTCACATAGGTAGGTCAGGAGGACTGTTTAACAGAATGCAGTTGGAATTTATTGAGCTGCCAGTGTGCAATGGACTGAGAAAGAATTTTAGTTATTGTCTGCATTTTCTCATACTGGGAAGAGGCTTATCCCTGTAGGAGAAATGATAGTCTCAAAGTAGCGAGGCTATTACTTAGAGAGTTGATACCTTGGTTTGGGTTCCCGACTTCTCTAGAATCAGACTGAGGAACTTATTTGAACAGTGAGGTCCTTAAAATATTGTGTCTGGCATTACTAGATGAGCAAAGAATGCATTACAGTTATTGTTCAGAAGCTGCAGGTGTGGTAGATTAGATAAATGGAACACTGAAGTCCGACTGGCAAAAGTATGTGCACCCACAACACTGAAATGGGCAGATGCATTGCCTCCTGTTTTGAGGGGTATGCACAGCACCCCTGACAGGAAAACAGGATTGTCTGCTCATGAAATTATCATGGGGCACGCTAAGAGATTGCCAGCAGTGTCTGCAAACGCGCTTGTGAATATTACAGATGACTTGGTGCTGGATTGCAAAGGACTAGCTGATGTGGTGCATTCTTTGTCTCATCCAGTTGGAGAAGCTATAGTACCGCCACAGCACGAAGTGTGTCATGAACTATGTCCTGGTGACTGGACTATGCTTAAGAAACAAATAAGGAAGACATTATAGGAGCTTCGTTGGAAAGTCCCCTACCAAGTCGTTATCATGAAGACAACAGCTGTGAAGTGCGCTGGTCTCCCTAATCGGGTACCTGATAGCCACATTTGCACAGGTACAGGTCCCCTTGATGACAAAGTGCCTGCTCCAGAAGGGTCTGTTACAGTAAGTGTGATGGATGAGGTTAGCCAAGCTGTTGGGGCTGGACAAGTGGCTGTAGCACAGTCTCGGTCTAATGGGGTTCTGAGCGAGTCAACAACAGTGACAACAGTGGATGGTACAGAAGGTTTAAGGCAGAATCGGTTGTTTCATGCAAATAAGGATGCTGATGAAGGATCAGCCGTACTAGATAAAACAGTTGTACTCAGAGACAATTAGACTATAGAGAAGAGTGTGATTGCTGTACAAGTGCCATCAACTATTGCTAAAGAAGCTGTAGTGTCGAGTCAATGACAAAGTGATGGTGAGAGTCAAGTACACAGAAAGTTAAAAAGAAAATGAGTGCCAAGCAGAAAATACTGAGCACCTGAATGACCATATTATTCTGATGATGACTGGGATCAGGAGTTTGTTACTGTTTGTGCTAACAATATGAATCAATATTCTTGATACTGAAATTGCTTTGTAAATGAACTTTGAAATCTCATTGCCAGTCAATGAAGAGAGACATTACATTTTGGAAGTGTTAATCAGTGATTATGAGCTGTGCCTTTATTGGAGCCATTTGAACCTTGAACATTTGCAAACAGAGAAACTCTTGAACTTTCTGTAAGGTCAAGGAACTTTCTGAATAATTGCATTGTCGAAGGGGACTATGTTTGCATTGCTTTGCTCACAAATACAAAAAAATGGAAAAGAGACAGTAATAAAAGCCACTTTGATTTTGGCTTTTTGATTTTAGACTTTGAATTTAGATTTCTGGTCTGGAAATAGAGAATTAATGGAGTCAAATCGCAATAGAAGTAGTAAGTGTAAATACATATGCATAGGTCTAGCACTAGTGACAGTTATCATGATTATATTTTTGTTTATAGGTTTGAGTTTGCCAATAGCAAATGATTCAGATCAGATTGCACCCACACGTGTTTCAAATCTAGTAAATCTCCATGCAAGTCGAAAGCTATTTCACACAGATGAGAAGTATTTGCACACTGATAGTTCTTAAGGTGATTTATCAGCAAGTATATGCAACTTCATGTAGTCTGTTATTAACACTATTTTATCAACAGGGCTATTTCCAATACTTCTATTCAAACTATGATTTTGTGTTTTCAGTAGTCCATGTCACAAAACATTTAAGTAGCATTGCAAAGGCGAAGAACATTGATTATGTGGGCGGTTTCTTTAAACCTACATTGACATTTGGAACAGTACATGCAAACAAGCATAATTTAACTTGCATTCTTGGTCCTGTAGAAATCAAATTGATTAGATACGTTGAGGTGAGAAGGGAAACAATGGAAGCCAAAATAGAAGAAGGATTAGTATTGCAGAATTGGGAAACAGATGCAAAACATACAGTGGCTGGAAATCAAGGATTCCTGGCTATTGTTTGGTAACATGTAGGGAAGTTATGTATATAAAGGCTGAAATCAAAGACTGATACACATTTTATAGGTACTAGTGAGGTTAGTACGTATTTTTGTTTAAGTCTTTGGACCTTTATGCTGAATGTTCGAGACCACGCCATACCAGGTGTTTTTTCCTTACTTGGAAGGAATGCCTACTACAAACTCCTGAAAGGCTGGTATGGAACGTTACATGGGAGTAGTTTTTCCAACGATTTATCATGTGGAACATTTTAATGACCCAGTTTAAAGTGAAAACTCAAACTCCAGAGCCAAAAGAGGAGCAAGTGCTTCGGAATTACAGGACATTTTTTTGGTGCCATAATTGCATCAGTAGATGTGATCCTGAATTATATCAAGACAAGAAAGTTGTCAACAATGGTAGACAAGTTATCTACTGACACCGCAGGTGCCATACTGTTAATGGACACAGAATTGGTAGTTATGAGGTCAAAGGTTTTGCAAAATCGTCTTGCTTTAGACATATTACTCACGAAGGAAAGCAGTGTTTGCAAAATGCTACATGTGCAACAAAGTTGCACATACATCCTGACAATAGTAGGGATATAAGAAAGTACATTTTAAACATGACTGACTAAAAACAAGACCTGAAAGAACTGACCAAAATAGGTGCATGGGAGGCTATAGGTAATGGCTTACAGCCATTGGTAGATGGTTTGGAAATCTGGGAAGAAGTATTGTGGTAGCCATAATGAGACCCCTGTTTATGGGTATCGTATCAGCCCTAATTGTAGTTAGATTTTATAAGTTATATAGGATACTGAAGGAGAAAAGAGCTAAGAATTGACTTAGAAGGGAAGATCTTACCTGACTTGAACCTCTGAAGTTTATTGCTGTCTCCTCGTAAATGAGAATGGGAGTAAATTGTGGAGGCATATCAAGTGGGAGACTGATGTAGTCTATGCTGTATTAGAACATTGTTGGGAGCTCCATTGGAGACAATGGAGTGCTCTGGGCTTTTACTGGCCGGTAAAAGCCCGTGCGTCAACATTCCAATGTTCTTTGCTCACAGCAAGAACTGCTAACAAAGGCCTCACAGAGCCGAGGAGATTTTAATCACCTCGGGCTCTGTGAGGACTTTGTTTTATTTATTAGAACATTGCCATCTAGTGGCACAATGTTCTAATAGCCTTATAGCCCTTCGTAGCTGGGCTATACCAGCAATTAAAGTCCTGCTCCCTTGTTGACACTGGAACAGGCCTTTAATGACTGGTATAGCCTGCTACAGCGGGCTCTAAGGCTATAGTAGAGCCTCTTGTATCACAAAGGCCATCAGAATGTGATAGTTTATGTTTTACATTTACCATAGTTTTCATGATTAAATGTGGAAAACTGCACTGACATGCAATTTAAATGTGCACTTGAATTAAATCACGTTTCAGCGATAAAATTGATGTATAATGTAATTTAGACTTTAGACTAATAGTGCATATAGAATCGATATTGAATTGCTAATGATTAGTAAATGATTGTGTTAATAAAATATGTGCAAAAGTGAGAGAGATGCAATTCTCTGTTGTACTTAGTGAAACACAGTAGCAATGTTTTCCCATTTGAAATGAAATATATTACTTATATTAATTAAATATTATTAATGCAGAATTTATAAATTTGCACATTGTATGTGTTTTACTGAAATATATTAATTAAAGGCATTATTATGATTCTTTTGTCTTAGCATGAGTAAGGCGTGTTAATGCTTGTAATCTGTGACCGTGCTAGAAATGCTGATTCATTTTCTAACGCAAACTTTCTTTTCGGTTATTTTCTCACGAGAAGCTTAGCTAGTTGGTAATAGGCTGTATTGTTTAGGTATAGAGAGAATGTAACATAGTGTACTTGAGGGAAGAACATTGTGAAATGTGGGCTGGTATCATATACTCTCGTTTCAAATGTGCATGGAGTCACACAGATGGAAGATGTTCCCAAGACAGACCTTGGGAAGAATTGGACTTTTCAACTTGGATTCTGGTGATCGATTATTATTGGATGATGCCCATTTAACATGACATGAACATTTGAACTTTGGGCAATCCCTGACAGATCCTTCCAGTTCCCAGATGCTGTCCTGCTGCTTGCGGATCCTGATTCTATGCTGATGAAGATTGCCTGAATTCCGTACCCTTGGAGAGGAATTTTCCTCTCCTTATTGCCTTTGAAATGCCCTTTCTAGAAATCCTTTTATTTTCCCATTCAGAAGACTCTTCACCGAGCTTCTGATATCCCAATGTTTTCCTTTTTTCTTACCTTTTGCCTATCTTACTTAGTGACCAGCAGTCCAAGATTATCTTTTTCCAAATTAGTTTTGACCTTTTTATGCTTATCATATTTTTAGGCTTTTTATGTGTTTCCCCCACACACGTATTTCCCGGATTTGGTTAGTTGTAGGGTGGACCTGTGCCCAGTCAAAGATTATTGACTTTGCTAATTTAAATTGACTGATGATTGCTAGCTCTGAGCAATGTATCAGCTCTGTAAATCAGGTATTCTTGGTGATGATACGCATTCTTCTTCTTGAATGCTTAGTTTTTTTAATGGTAGTTCGCCTAAATCTATTTTGCCACCTTGGGCAGCTCTTGGTGATTCTGAACCTTTACAATTTGGCTTTGCACATTGTCAACATGACTTTGAGGCAGTGTTTGTGATAAATGTTTAACTTTATTTCCTGATTGGAGTTTTCTTTCTGTGGCCGCATTGGTCATGGTGTTTAAAATTGTTTGGGGTAGATTGAAATTCTGTTGATGGTTTGTTCAGTCACACGTGTGGCTAGTTTAGGAGTTAGGCCTTCTTGACAGCTCTTGGTGTCCCTCAATACCAAAATCCACCACAAAGTACTAACCTCTGTCCCAGGAATTTGTGACCTTTCCTTATTCCTTGAGTAGTTTACAAGGGCTTTTCAGTGTGCCCCAATTTATATTTCCACTGGCCAGACTGTGCATATTAGTAATTCAGTGCATAGTATTTATTTCTGTCTGTAGTAATGTACTTTCCTTTTTTCAGTTGAAAAAACTCTTACTTAGTTGCATTTATTAATTGTGTTTTTTGCATAATTGTTTCACATGTTTGTACCCCACAGTGCCTCCCAAAGTAAGCCTTAACTGCTCTGTATTGGTTCCAGTTTGGGAGCTGTACATTATGAATGACCCTGGGCACTAAAATCAAAAGGAACAAGTAGATATGTATTTTGAAAGATTTAAGGTAAGTATAGTACCTCAAAGCACAAAATGTCACTTGCAGTTATCTGGCCGTGTGAATCACAAGTTCAAGATGACTGCTTGCTTGCAATAGAATGCAAGCAGGATACAGAGACCAGGTTAGTCCCACTGAAAAAGTTATTGTCTAAAGTCTAGCTCAAAGTGTCCCGTTTACAGTAGAGGAGACTGCGAAGAGTAGGGAGGGCTTCACAGGTGGTTGTCACTGTAACACAAAAAGCAGGCTAGGCATCAAGGACATTGAGGACGGTCAGTGCTGGAGCTTCATATTGGCAGTCACCTCAGGCTGTCGAAGCTGTAGTGTGAAGTGTAGATCTTGCATTGCCAGTTGTCTCTGGCGGTGGCTGTTGTGCAAAGTGTCTGGTTCACCTGAGGTCTGTATTGGTGGTTGGCGTGGGTGGCAAGATCTTGGCATGAACATGCCCATTGGTTGGTTTTGCATAGCCGAAAATTTCAGGATTTCTCCTTTTCATTCAGGAGGAGCTGAACTGAAGCTACACCAAGGGTGATGGGCCTGGACTGTACCTTGGGGGGATCAGGAACTCACGCCAGCAGAGGCTAGAAGTGCTTAGGAAGGTCCAGGTTGGACCAATACAGCAGGGCAGTTTCAGAGAGACCTCTGGAGCTTGCTGTGTCCCTGTAGCTCAGATCAGGAGAACATTCAACTAGCCCGTACGGTCACTCTGGTAGCCAGGGATGAAGGGAACATGTGCAGTCTTCTTTCTCAGACAGCGGGACATACCTCAAGCAGCACTGCAGTCCTTCTTTGGGCAGGGAAGAAGGGGTGGGGAGAGCTTGCGTAGTCCCACTACACAGAATTCAGTGAAGTGGTTAAAAAAACTCTGCGAGATCTGTGGAATTCCACCAGTGAGTCTGTTCACACTACGTTTTTCATTTTCGGGAGCTTGATTTGCATTCTTGCATTGCACATATTGTGCGAACAGCACCATGTGATTTGCATGGACGCAGCCATTTTGTTTTCTCTGTGATGGGTGCTGGGCTTAACTTTTAATACACCCTTAATCGTTTCAGTCCCATCCTTTTCTAACTTATCCACCATTCACTTTCCTTTATTTCATCAGTATGCGTCTTTGTGTATTTTATATTTCTGTCATTTATTTGGTGTGGTTTTGTGATTTTTGGAATACTTTATTTTTTTGCATTTCCCTTCACTTTGATATTTTTTCTTTCTTCCTTCCTTCCTTCTATTTCTTTCCATTTCTTTTTCCCACCCAGTTCCATGGCAGAGGGAGTGGTGGCGCCAATGTGGCTGCTTGTTGCTTAACTTGTGGGCATTGGCGCCACCAAGGAGTGCAGCCCCAACCCATTTCACTGAGGCGGAGGTGACAGCACTTGTCTTTTTTGTGCAGCGCCACCTCCCCTCCATGCTGGCGGCAGAATGCAGGCCTGGGATTGGTTACGCCCTTTGGGAGTGTTGACTGCTGTGGGGGAGAGTGTGCTGTTTGGTTCGTTGGCACACTAGGGTCCAGCGCACTTAGCAGCAGTTGAAGCACCGTTGAGCGGACACAATCGACCATGAACAGGACCTGCTCCACCTGTTAGGTATCGAGGTGTTGAGGCTCAGTGAGTAACTTTGTTGTGTTTGTTCGACAATGCTATTTTCTTTTAAATAGCAGTGCTGACTCTCCGAGGTAAGTTAAGGTTACATTTATTTATTATTTGATCCAGTGTGAGCTAGTAAGGTGAGTCAGTGCTTCCTTTTTCTACTTGTTCAGATGCATTTGGGCTGATTTAAGAAGCCATGCATAGAGAGACACCTCCTGTCACCAAGAATAAGATAGTGTTAATAGTAATAAGCAATATCAATCTCTGTGTCTTTTTTTATGTAGCTTATGCAGTCCCTCCCAATTGCAAACTCCCAGTGATGTGTAGTATGACATCATCATAGTATGTATGCATCTATGCATTGAAAATAATGGAGGCTGAGTCATCCCATCAAATTTGTTTGAGAAGCAAAGATAATGTGTTGCAATATGAATGCTTTGCTAGTGGTACATAGTTGTAAATGTAGGGCCATATTTACAAGGCCCTTTGCACCGCTGGAAGTCACGTTTAGTGAAGGTCTGGTGGGGCACACTGTATGGCCATATTTACAAGGACATGTAAAGTCACCTTCTTTGGCTCTTCATGGCTTTGTAAATGTTAATTGGGTCAATGCAGCACAAGTGGTTACTGTTAGACCTGACAGCCTTAGGGTGGTCACCCCAAACTTTTTGCCTGCCTCCCTCCACTTTTTGGACACTGTTTTCGCTGGCTTTTAGACTCTGCGCACTTTACCACTGCTAACCAGTGCTAAAGTGCATATGCTCTCTCCATTTAAACATGGTAACCTTGGATCATACCTGATTAGACTATTTAATCTACTCATAAGTCCCTAGTAAGGTGCACTATATGTGCCCAGGGCCTGTAGATTAAATGCTACTAGTGGGCCTGCAGCACTGGTTGTGCCACCCAGTTAAGTAGCCCCTTTACCTTGTCTCAGGCCTGCCATTGCAAGGCCTGTGAGTGCAGTTTCACTGCCACCTTGACTTGCCATTTAAAAGTACTTGCCAAGCCTAAAACTCCCCTTTTTCTACACATAAGCCACCTCTAATGTGTGCCCTAGGTAACCCCTAGAGCAGGGTGCTGTGTGGGTAAAAGGCAGGACATGTACCTATGTAGTTTACATGTCCTGGTAGTGTAAAACTCCTAAATTCGTTTTTACACTACTGTGAGGCCTGCTCCCTTCATAGGCTAACATTGGGGCTGCCCTCATCAATATTGAAGTGGTAGCTGCTGACCTGAAAGGAGTAGGAAGGTCATATTTAGTATGGCCAGAATGGTAATACAAAATCCTGCTGACTGGTGAAGTTGTATTTAATATTACTATTCTAGAAATGCCACTTTTAGAAAGTGAGCATTTCTTTGCACTTAAATCCTTCTGTGCCTTACAATCCACGTCTGGCTGGGTTTTGATGACAGCTCCTTGTGCATTCACTCAGACACACCCCAAACACAGGGTACTCAGCCTCACTTGCATACATCTGCATTTTGAATGGGTCTTCCTGGGTTGGGAGGCTGGAGGGCCTGCTCTCACACAAAGGACTGCCACACCCCCTACTGGGACCCTGGCAGACAGGATTGAACTGAAAGGGGACCTGGTGCACTTCTTAGCCACTCCTTGAAGTCTCCCTCACTTCAAAGGCACATTTGAGTTTAAAACAGGGCCTCTGTCCTACCTCATAAGACACTTGCTGGAGAAGAAACCTGAACCAGAACCTGCATCCTGCCAAGAAGAACTTTCTGGCTGCCTAAAGGACTCACCTGACTGCTTTCTACAAAGGACTGTTGCCTTGCTGTTGCCCTGCCGAACTCTTGCCTTGCTGCTGTAGTGCTCTCCAAGGGCTTGGATAGAGCTTGCCTCCTGTTCCCTGAAGTCTCAGGACCAAAAAGACTTCTCTTTTTCATTTGGACACCTTGTGTGCCGAAAAATGTGATGCACAGCTTGCTCCGCGGTGAAAAATTCACCGCACGCCGATCCGGAAAGACGGCGCTCGATGCGACGCCTGCGGTGCGACCGGAACTTAGACGCACGGCCTCACCTGGACAAATGCCGCCCGACTCCAGAAAGGAAATCGACACGATGCCTGCTGTGAGGGAGAAGATTCCACGCACAGCCCACCGGAACGATGCGCAGCCGGAAAACAAGGCTAGGATTCCACGCACAGACCCCGGGACATCTGGTAATCCCGCGAACCACAGAAAGAGACTGTCCGTGTGCCGGGAAATGACGCCCGACTTCCCGCGTGAAAAATAACGACGCAAGTCCGTGTGTGCAGGGGAGAAATCGACGCACACCATTTTTCCTCGTATCTCTTCTTCTGCAGCCCTTTGCGGAGATTTTCCAATTTAAACCAGGTACTTTTTGCTTGAAAGAGACTTTGGGGGTCATTCTGACTCCCGCCGGCCGCGGTAACCGCAGGGCCGGTGGGAGCCGCCAGAATACCGCTGCGCGGTCAGAAGTCCGCCGCGGTTATTCTGAGTTTCCCGCTGGGTGGGCGGGCGACCGCCAGAAGGCCACCCGCCCGCCCAGCGGGAAATCCCCTTCCACGAGGATGCCGGCTCCGAATGGAGCCGGCGGAGTGGAAAGGGTGCGACGGGTGCAGTTGCACCCGTCGCGATTTTCAGTGTCTGGATGGCAGACACTGAAAATCTTGGTGGGGCCCTGTTACGGGGGCCCCACGACACCCCTTACCGCCATCCTGTTCCTGGCGGCCAAAACCGCCAGGAACAGGATGGCGGTAAGGGGGTCGGAATCCCCATGGCGGCGCACCGCCGGTTTTCCGTTTCTGACTGCGGCTGTACCGTCGTGGTCAGAATGCCCATGGGAGCACCGCCAGCCTGTTGGCAGTGCTCCCGCGGTCGTTGGCCCTGGCGGTCCATGACCGCCAGGGTCAGAATGACCCCCTTTGTTTGCTTTTTAAGGACTTAAGGACTTTTCAGTGATATCTCTACAATTTCATATTGCATCTTTATTCGTTTTGACCTGCAAATATCCAGATAAATATTATATATTTTTCAAAACACTGTGTGGTGTATTTTTGTGGTGCTATATTGTGTTAGTGTATGATTTATTGCACAAATACTTTACACATTGCCTTCTAAGTTAAGCCTGATTGCTCGTGCCAAGCTACCAGAGGGTGGGTACAGGATAATTTTGGATTGTGTGTGACTTACCCTGACTAGAGTGAGGGTTCTTGCTTGGACAGGGGGTAACCTGACTGCCAACCAAAAACCCAATTTCTAACAGTTACATTGAATCTCCCCACAACAGAGAGTCACGGAAAGCGTGTTACAGTGGGTGTTGCCATGTTACACCCATGGCATTTGACACATTCCCAGGTTTACAAGGCTTTGTACCTATTTGTGTTCTATCTAAGCTTTGTTAAGTTCTTGTTATCCCTGCAATTATCTATTGTTATGTTTCTGTACCTGATTTCCTCCTGTCTGTACTAGCTTTCATCTGATTTGTTACTAAGCGTAGCTCTCCTTATCTCCTTATATATTTTGCAGTCTGGTACTTTCACACTAAGAGGACAGATATTTTTAGGGCATGTACTCTACAGACAAGATTACATGCACAAGTCAGCTTTTCTACACGTTTATGAAGGTTTTCTTTGCCTTGCTCATGGCATTTGCCAACCAAGACCTCACCATAGGTTCTCATGGATTGACCAGAGAATTCCACCCCCTTATTGGTCTCTCTGCCCCTCCATTATGGAATGTTTGAAATTGATTTGTCTACCTGGCTTTTCTAACAAGCAAAAAAAATCCAAAAGTGAATGATAGACAAAGACAGAACTGTAATGATCTGTTTTTGGTGTATTTTGTTGCAATCTAAAATTTGTAACATTTTATCCAGTCGCGCTGACCACCAGTGCAGGGGCCAATGACAGCACCGTTGCACCAGACATGGCAGCGGTTGGACGGGCATTATTAAGTCATATTGCTTTTTCTTATTGACAATTACTAATATAGGCACTGCAAGGGCATAGCCTGTGAAGCCCCTGGTTTAGCAGCTACAGTGGGGTTGAGTTCTTAATAGCCTTTTCTCTCTGCAAATCAGCAGACAAAAGCTCATAATGAATGGACGCTACAAATGATGTCTTGATGGAAAAGCTAAAAAAAGAGGTACGACTAAAAGAAAGAATGGGTGAAATGGTATATGAGTAAAAGGATCTGTGGATGAATGAAAGGATGCATAGGTGAGTGATAGGAGATGCATAGGTGGGTGAAAGGTTGGATGAAAGGGGTAAAAGAGGTGAAAGAATGACTAAGTGGGGGGACGATGGGTAAAAGCTGATGCTCAGGTGAGGAATGGGTGAATGGTAACAAACAATACTGGGTAAATTGATGGATAGGTGACACAGGGTGTTTGAGATACTGGATAGGTAAGTTCATGGATGGACACGTGGATAAATATGGATGATTGGATTGGAATAGAGAAAGACTGGACGAGAGAGTTTAAAGCTTAAATGGTGGGTGTCAAAGGGTGAATAGAATAGATGAATGAAAAGATGAATGTATAATTGCTTGGATCAAGAAATAAGAGAGCTGTTCTAGAGAGGGACGTGTCTATTGTTTCCCTACTTCGCTTTGTTTGCATGGTTATCAAAACTTTAGTTCAAAGTGGGGTTATTTTAATTTTCAGTCTTTTTCCTTAACTCACTGTAGTTGAAGCAAGGCAGATATGTATCCTCCCACCCACCATCATACCTCCCGAATTTATTGGTCACCCATGCAACTATGATGTAACTGCAGTATGGTTCAATTCAGCAGTAAACTAGTGTTGTCTGTGCAATGTGCATCTGCTTCAGTAAATACAGCATTTACAATGTTGGCAATGCATTGCAAACCTATAAGGTGTGTTTCCATTTCCTCCCAGTGCCCACTCTATCACCTCCTAGTACTTCAGTCCTTTATTCTTTCCAAAGTTATGTCCTAGCCACCCGAAACTAATTTGAAAAGTCCCTTTTGGCATGTTCCACATTTATGTACATATGATTAACATTTCATGGCTTCCACAATGGATTCATGCCAGTTCAAATGTTACCCTTTTGACATTAGTCAACTACAGTGAGGCATGTGTGGATAAAATAATGGCACTGTGACTCGTCTTATTCAGCCTGTTAGACGTGGCATCCCTTGAGTGGTCTCTCTTGTCTTTTCTCCTTTTTCCCATGTTGTGACAGTGTGCTGGACGCTGTTTTTACTGTTTTTGGTACTCTGGGCACTTTGCTAAAGTGCAAGTGCTCCCTGTGTAAAATATATGTGTAATTGGCTTTTCCATAATTGGCACATTTGATTTACTAGTAAAGTGCACTAGAGGTGCCCAGGGCCTGTAACTCAAATGTTACTAGTGGGCCTACAGCACTGGTTGTGTTACCCACATGAGTAGCCCTGTAAACATGGCTCAGACCTGCCACTGCAGTGTCTGTGTGTGCAGTTCAAACCTGCCAATTCGAGCTGGCAACTGTACCCACTTGCCAGGCCCAAATGTTCCCTTTTTATACATGTAAGGCACCCCTAGGTAGCCCCATGGGCAGTGTGCAGTGTTTGTTAAGGTGGGACATGTACTGATGTGTGTTTCATGTCCTAATAGTGAGATACTGCCAAATTTAGTCTTCACTCTTGCAAGGCCTATCTCTCTCATAGGTGAACATGGGGGCTGCCTTTAAATATCCTTAAAGTGCAGTTTCTCTATGAGAGCAGCTAGAAATTTGGCATTTAGGATCTCTGAACTCACAATTTAAAAATACACCTTTTAGAGAAATTGTTTTTTAGATTGTTAGTTTGAAAATGCCACTTTAGAAAGTAGGCATTTTCTTGCTTAAAGCATTCTGTACTCTGCCTGTTTGTGGATTCCCTGTCTGGGTCAGACTGACAGCTGGGCTGTTTGTGAATCTCTTCTAGACAGTGACACAAAGGGAGCTGGGGTGTAGCCTGCATATCCTGATGAGCCTTCTGAGCTGGAGTAGAGGGAAAAGTGATCACTTACACCTGGATGGGCTGTGCCTGCCCTCACACAATGCAGTCTCCAAACCCCCTGGTATGTGTCTGGTGCCTGGCCTGGGCAGGGCAGGATCCTGTAAACAACAGAAACTCCCCTTTGAAGTTTGCCTATTTAAAAGGCAGAAAGGGATATAAGTATTGGATGCAAATCCCCAGACTTTAGATCCTTCTGGAACCAAGAGGAACCTCTGCCAAGAAGAAGAGCTGAAGAACTGCAGAGAATTGCTGCGCCTGTGTGTGACTGTTCTTTGTTGGGCTATCCTGCAGATGCTGCTTCTGCCTGTGATAGGGGACAAGGACTGGACTTTTTTGTGCATTCCTGCTTGAGAAGAAACTCCAGGGGCTTGGACTGAGCTTGCCTCCTGTTTTGAAGTCTCAGGGTCATCAAAGACTTCCTCTGCCAGCACCTGGGCTCTCTGCTGAGACTCATGCCCTGCCATGTGGTGCCCTGACCAGTCTCTGGGCCCTTGAGAGGTGAAGTTGGCAGAAAAAGGACTGAAATTCACAGACAGGACACTGTGTGGGGAAAAGTTCAACTCAGCACCTGCAACTTGGCTGAAAAACGATGCACCATGCGCTTCGTGGCTAAAATCGATGCTCCACCTTCATCGCGGCTGGGAGATTGACGCATCGTTTGCGTGAGAAACGATGTAACACCCGCTTGCGGCTCCTGATAATGACGCAAACCCCATGCAGTGCAGTTTTCAACACAGCGTGGCTAGATTTCTCACGCGTCATTGCAGGTCATAAAAAATCAACACAAGTCTGCATGGATCCAAGGTGCCTGTCCAGAAACCGAAGCATCACTCTCTTGTGGGAGAGAAAAATGATGCATCGCCTACCTGACAGAAGAAGAAACAACTCACGGTCTCAGTTGCGAGTAAGTGATTCATGCATTGCTGACTTTTTCGATGCACGTTTGCCAGTGCTGCTTTATTTTCAATGCAAAAATGTATTTGTGAAACAACAACATTTCCATTTATTTCTATGGAGTAAGACTCTTATTCTTTTGAAAATTCATATCTGGACTTGCGTATGTTGGATTTTTGTCATCTTGGTCTTGTTTGATTTAGATAAATATTGCCTATTTTGTCTGAACTGGTGTGGTGTCCATTTTGTACTTTTTTTCACTGTATTACTTTACACATTGCCTTTGAGATAATCCTGTCTGCTTGTGCCAAGGTAGTGAGCAGGGGATACCTTAAATGTGTAGCCCCTTTGCCCTAACTAGAGTGAGGGTCCCTGCTTGGTCAGAGTGCAAACTGACTGCCAACCAGAGACCCCATTTCTAACACAGCCACATCAAATTCCAATTGTCCTAGGTGACCAGCAATTTTCTGCTACTGTGTCACTCCACTTTTAAAAAAATTGTTTGCACAGAGCACGGTTTTTAATTTGTCATTTCCCTTTTCCTTGCCTGCTATAGTTACTCATGGTGGACATCCAACTCTCCAAGAGGTAGCAGCCCGGCTGCAGCGGCAGAGGCTTGAGGGTGTCCGCAATCAATATCGGCATCTGGTGGCCCTTCAGGAGGAGGAGGACGAGACCTAGGCAGCAACCAACATGCCCGCCGGTTCTAGTTCTTCCAACCAGCCACCAGCATCTCCACCCTACCAGCGCCATCGTCATCGCACCTGACATCAGCCCATCCCCGTTCCTCCACTGCTGCCCCCCATTTAGGCTCTGCCTCGGACCACAGCTTCTAATGCCACGCCCTGCAACACTTTGTGCACCTGGACTGTTGGGTGCCACACATAGAGGCAACCTGGGACAATCTCCGGACCTGGGTAAAGAAAACTCTATTCTGATTATTTTTTAACATTTTTGTTTTGGTAGGTGGGACACTTGCTGTGGGTGGAGTGGGTACAGATGGAGTTAAAACGAGGTTTTCAAAAGCGTTTCATATTGGAATTTTCATTGGACTTTTTGGGGACGTGGCTATTTGTTTGGGAAGAGGGGTGGGCCTGTTTTGGGTGGAAAGGGTGGTTTTTGTATTTGTTAAAAATAAAAAGGGGATACTTTATTTTACTTGATTTATGCCTCAAAAGTTTATTTTGGTGTTTTAGCTTGCACTGTTGTCCTTTAGTGTAGCCTGTTTATTAAATCTGCAAAAACAAGTGTATGGCATTTGCTCTATTACCCTCTGCAACTCTATTGACCACTAAGGGATGATTTCCATTGCCTATTTTACCTACAAAAACCTAGATACACATAGAGAATTAAGTTAACATCTTATTTAGTAGGAATTAATTACTAAATAAACAACTTAACATCAATCCATAGTTCCTCTCCTTCCTAAATAGATGAAGCAAGGGAGTCTTCTTTCGGCAGGGTTTTTCTCAAGGTGGCATCTTAAGGGGGTGGTAGGTAGTAGTAGTAGTAGCAGGCAAGCACAGTAACAGGGAAGACAGAAGGTGTCACTCCACCTATCCGAACTCCAACTGCAGGGTGAATCAAAGGGTTATCCATCACTGTTCTACTAGATTGAAAGAAAACAGAGAGTTAGTGGGTCATATTATATCATAACTTTAGGAAGACTGAGACCAGACTACCACAATGACAGTATTTGACACACAACAAAGCAGACCTGATATGGTAAAACAACTAGCAATATTAACTTCTTTTGAGCATTGGTGGGGAGCTAGTATTTAAAAACTAAACTTAGGAAATTAAATCATGGAGGCAGGAGAAGTAGGCTCAGCGTCAAGAGTGGTTGGACAAGGTTAAGTGTTTATGCAACACACAAAACAACAGGCCTTAATGATGATGTTGATGAGGCTGGTGTGAAATATTGCTCAGGTAATAAAAGGTCATGCAATGAGTTGGTATAGCTTTCACCAAATCTGCCCCAGCAAGTGTGTGATCCATTTATGGTGTAAAATTAAGTCACACCTCAAAAAATCACAGAGCCTGGAGGGAAGATTGTTGGGGGCTTCATGAATGGATGGGAAGGGGGGTTTAGAGAATGGTGTGACAAAGACAAACACTACACAAAAGAAACGATGACAATATTAATCGGGGCACCAAGCAGCACACCATCATCAATCTGTTGTGGAAGGAAACGATGAAGGAATAAGTATCACACAGTTCACTTAAATGCACTGCAAACAGTCCTTCTGCACCAGAGAGACACAGGATAGTATATCTCTAGATATTATGGGGGTCATTACAACCTCGGCGGTCTTTTAACAAGACCGCCGAGGGACCGCCGTGTGGAAGACCGCCAGTAGTGGCGGTTTGCCGCTCTGCGTATTATGACCGTTGGCTGCCCTCCGTCATTTTTCCGACGGAGAGCCGCCTACAGCCATACTTGCGGGCGGCGGGGAAGTGGAGGTTGCTCCACCTCCACCGCCACGCCAATAGAACACTGCCCAGCTAATCACATCCTGTGATTCTGCGCGGCGGTGTTCTGTTGGTGGTGTGGTGTCGGCGGAGCTGCCCCCATGGCTTCCGTCCCCTCCCGGCGGATCGACGGAACAGGTAAGTCGATCGTCCGTTAGGGGAGGGGGCAGGAGGGGTGTTGGGTGTTGTGTGGGTGCATGGGGGTGTGCGTCTGTGTATGTAGGTGGTGTGTGAGTGCGTGTATGCTTGGGGGGGTGTTGCATGTTTTGAGAATGATTGCGTGTATGTCTGTAGGTATGTCTGTATGGATGTGTGCGTGAATGTGTGAATGTGGTGTACGTGTCTGACTGTGTGTGTGGATGTTGGCATGTATGTCGGGGTGTGTGCGTGTATGTGTGTTGGTGGTGCCTAAGTGAGTGTCGGGTGTGTATGTGTAAGGTAATGTCGGGGGTCGGGGTGGGGAGGGTGGCCCTGCCACCTTTGGGGGGTGGCAGGGGTGGTGGTGGGTGTAGGGGAGGGAGTCGGGGCGGGGATGGGGGGTGGGGGAGACCCCTATCAGTGCCAGGGAAGGAATTCCCTGGCACTGATAGTGCTTACTGCCATGGATTTCATGGCGGTTCCTACCGCTGGAAATCCACGGCCGTAAGCCGGGTCAAAATACCGGCGGCAGTATTGTGACGGCCGCCGGGCTGGAGACCCAGGTCTCCAGCCCAGCAGGCAGAATGGAGAAGTGGCGGATGACCATGGCGGTAACCGCCATGGTCTTAATACTCAAAAAGAAACCACCAGCCTGTTGGCGGTCTTACCGCCGCTTTAACACCGTCTGCCAGGGTTGTAATGACCCCCTATGTCTTCTAGGTTTGAAAAATACAAATAATGGAGAATTGAATTTAACTCACCCAATTCTAAAGATTATGGCCCTCATTTTGTTACTGGCGGTAAAAACTGCCTACCACTGCGGCGCCGCTGCCAAAAGACCGTCGCTGCAGCTACCAGCTGTCCACTGTATTATGACGACAGCAGGATTTCCACCAGAAGAATGGTGGAAATCCGGCTGTGGCCATGCCAGCAGATGGCGGTAAGGTGGCGCTTCTGCCACCAGCACCAGCGCCACACCAGGAGACCGCCATCAGCCGTATTATGAGAAATAATACGGCCTGGCGGTATTCTGCTGGCAGGTGCTGCTGATGGCAGAAGCACCCAGTCCTGTCTCCTGCCGGAGGACCCCCTGAACACAGGTAAGTCTGGTCTCCGACATGGGAGGGGTGTGTAGGGTGTTGCGTGTGTGTGTGGGTGTGTGTGAATGTTTGTGTGTGCGTGGATGCAGGTGTGTGTTGTGTGGTAAATGCATGCGTGCATTTGTATGTTCGTGTATGTGAGTGTCTGTATGTTGTGTTCTGTGAGTACGTGTGGATGTGTGTTTAAATGGATGTATGCATGCGTGGATGCATGTGGAATGGTTGTGTGTATGTGTGTGTGTGCATGTGAAGGGGGCGTGAATGTGGGGGGTGGGGAACTTTGGAGAGGTAGTGGGGTTGGGGAGCTAAGTGGAGGGGGCAGGGGCAGGAATTCCCTGTCACTGATAGTGCCTACCGCCATGGCTTTCGTGGCATTAAGAAAGTCACGAAAACCATGGCGGTAGGTGGGGTCATAATCCCGCAGGCGAAACAGTGACGGCCGCCGGGCTGGAGATAGATATCTCCAGGCCGGCGGCTGTTACCGCCATGGCAGTCGGAGAGGTACATTGGTGGGTTGGCTTCAGCAAACCCGCCAATGTCATAATATGACAGTAAGTAGCGCCAGGCTGTTGGCAGTACTTACAGCCATATTATCGCCGACCGCCGGGGTCGTAATGACCCCCTATGATTGCTTAAAAGAAAGTGATACTTTATTGCCAAATTGGGCGGTGCATCTTCACTCTTCTTGGAATGTCCTTCACTCTTGGGTGCCTGGCTGAAACTGTCCAGTAGGATGGAGTCTTGAGCTGCTCCAAGTTTTGTTCATGCAGGAGAGGACTAGGAGAAGGCCAGTGTATTGAAACAACAGTAACTGTATTATAGAGTAAAGGAGAAGTACAAAAGGAAGAAAGGTAAGCTTCACAAGGAGTCAGGAGTTTACCAAGAAGACTCAGAGGCAGAGCAAGAACATGAAGAGGAGTTTCACATTTGAGCTACAATGCAGCAAACACAGTACTCAGCAACATTTCCCAAATCAACACCACTCTCCAGTCTACAGAACTGAGTGAGTACTAGGCCTCGGAGTCTTTGCCATCATCTTGTTTTCTCTTTGAAGTCAATAACTTTCACCATCTGGATGTTGGGGTAGTCCTGCCCTGAGTCCTTCCATCCTTCCCCTGATTCTGAGGAACTCCATCCCAGTCCAAACCGAGCGAGATAGACCTGTCTAGTCAAGTGCACTGCTGTTGAAGAGCAAATAGAGAAACAGAAGTGGAGTATTTTGTGTACATTTTGTTCGGTAACTAAAGTGACCGATTTGGTCTTATGAACCAAAAAAAAAGATTGGACCCTGCAGGTGAATTTTTACAAAGTTTCAAAGACCAATCACTTTCAGGAAAAATTATCCCCCATCAATCCCCAAAATTGCAAATCATCAGAATCAAAATTACAAATTTGTTTAACTCCCTCCCTCACTGTCAGCCACAACATACATCATCAATCATCACTCATAGTCAGTCACTATATCACCACTCATTTATGCAATGGTTAGTAGTTACCTCTCCCAATCCAAGCAAGCTTTCCCAATTGCATCCCCTCCTCTTAGAATGAGATAGTCAGTGATCTGTCTGTACTGCTCAAACAGATGTTGCAATGTACAATAGGTTGAGTTCTAACATGTTGGCACCTCCTGTATCAGGACTTTAACTGGTACTCTGTTACCACACTGAATAATCCACAACTGTTTCCGGGCTTTAAATGAATGGCTAAAATAAGTGCAGATTCGTCTGCAGGTGGTTAGTATGTTTTTGACTATGTCTTCTTTTTTAGAAAGTCTTGCACAAACAGGTTGATGCAGTGTGCCGAACAGAGGACCCTGAAATAGCCACCATGTGCAAAGGCCTTGACCATGCTACTGCCGCTGTCACTGGCAAGAAATCAATTTCAGAGTCCTCTGGGTCGCAGCTTTGCAGAGACCGTATTAATAAATTCATCCAAGATGTTTGCAGCAAAGTGTGATTTCTCCATGCTGAAAATGGCTACTGTTGCATGCTGTCAAACACTCTTGAAACTTTCTTCAGGGCCAAGACCTATAGGTAGCTTTTGCTCTACCTCCACAAAAGAGATCCAGTGTGTAGTGATGCACATGTAATCCGACACTTGACAACTGGTCCACATGTCTGTCGTCAGGTGGATAGTGTGAACAGCACTTTGCTGTAAAGCTTGTTCAGTGCTGGAACAGCAACTCTGGCAAAATAGGTCCGACTTGGAGCCTTCAATTTCAGGCAGATGGCTTCCACAAACTCTAAGATTCCTACTCCTTTCACAAAAGAAAAAGGGAGAAGGTCCAGTGCTAACATTTTTGCCAGTTTCCCATTGTACAAAGGTGCCATTGGGTGCTTGCGTTCGTATGGCCCCTGCTGCCTAAAAATGCCAGTATTTGTAGCCTGGACTTTCTTCTTTTGTGGGGCCACTGACTCAGGTGACTTTTGAGATGTATGGGGTGGTAGACTCAATATGCATTGTGGTGCAGTTACTGTGTACCCTAGTGTCTCAATCTGACTCTGAATCTTCCTGTGCCATTGTGAGGTCACTGAGGCAGGTAATTCTGGTGCTCTGCTGGGAACAGGGCTGCTTTGCATGAGGATGTCACCATCTTCTTCTTTACCTTCTACCATGTTTTGACCAGTTATAGCTGATGTTTTCTGGCTCTCCTCCTCTTCACCCCCGCAACCACGTTCAGCAATTTTTTAAAGATGCTCCTCCCACTGGATTGCGTGATGTTTTTTCATATGGGTCATCTGGCGTCCAGTACCATAGTGTGAACCAGGCTTACTTTGATTGAACACTTGTGTGGCAAATGAAGCATATTGCAATGTTCTCCTCCTGTTTGTTAATCATAAAAAAGTCCCAAATTGGGGAAAAGTACTTTCAACTTGGGCCTCTGTGAATGACTGAAGAAGACCAGGTGGTGGGTGGGTGTGTCAATTGCCTCTCTGCAGTGCATACGTCTACTGAGGTACAGGTTTGTGCAGGTCTTTACTGGGGCCTTACAAATATGGGAGCTGGCGGTGCTGCCTGTGCCACATCTCCCGGAGCAGGGTGGATAGTAATGTTGGACTCTTCTGTGACAACTTCTACAATGACTGACTTGTCATCATTATCTTCCTCATCATCATCCCCTTCATGAGTCTAAGGCTTTCTGGAACTTTTATTTTCCCTTGCCTCTCCTGTCATCTCCTGGACTCTGCGGGGTCCACTCCATGTCCCTGTCATCATCATCAGAAGTGGTGCTTGGAGAAGATGGTGGAGTAGTACCCTTCTTTTTTCTTGCTGGAGATCTGGGAGCCATTGATTCTAAAAGAGGAGGTTCTTGCTTGGCAGGAAGCTTGACCTCCTGTTCTGCTCCAGTTTCAGGAAGATCTACTATTGCTGGCTGTGGCAGCTGTCCACTTTTCTCTGTTTTCTGAAATGATTGGGTGCTATTTTGCGAAAGGGACAAATCCGATTCAATGTCACTGCTGGTCGGCATCTCCATGATTGCAGTGGCTGCCTCACTGACAGAGATGGTCTTGGGCTTAGGTTGGGGTGGTGCTGTTGATGCAGGAGTACTGCTCCCAGGTTCCTCCCAGGAGGCGTGTGTGGCAGGTACACATCTCCCGAAAAAAGGTTGCGGTTGGCAGGCCACTGGTGGAAAGCTGCTTCTTCTCGCTGGCCACTTTCTTGGGGTCAACTTTCTTTGGGGCCATCTTAAGCTCTAAGTTGGCAGTGGCACTAAGACGCACAAGTGGAAGAGTTTAGAGGACCGAAGTAACTGTAAGGCCTTCTCTTTGGCAGTACTGCAGGTGCTGTGAGGTCTCTTCTCTTGTGCACCTAAAAGTACCCAAGCAAGAAAACCAAAAACATGTAGTCAGTGAAACATGGCAATGTTGCAGGTTGAACTAGAACAAACAAATGCAATCTTAGTGCAGTTTGTTACTCATATAATAACTAGCAATTTAATTAAACATTGTAAAGTCAAACCACACCACCACACCATAAAATTTAATTTCAAATCAGACAACACAACATGCAAATTTAGCATTTTGCTTTATCTTAATGTGCTTTAATTTAAAGGGGACATCCGGGAAAGTCAGAGAGAGGTGCCTGGGCAAATGGAATAATCCTTTAAAAAACCTATGGCAGCAGGGTGAAGCATGTCAAAGCAAACAAACAACACCCTTAGTCAATAGCTTTGAACTTACTCATGTGATTTCACAAAAACAAAGTCCTTAAATCCAAACGTATATCCATGAGACAAAGAGAATGATCCTTCCACCTCGAAATCCAAGTGAAAAGTGACCAGGAGTTTGACAAAGCACTCGGAGGAGACTGCTGGACAGGAACAGGAAGCTACAGTCTCTGGGGCACTTCCTTCCTGTTTGGAAAAGAAAGGCTCCTCAAACTAAAAAACAACTTGAAGCGTCCATTGGAGAAGAAAACCAATTTAAAAAGCACTTTTTGACTAGATTTAGATATATCTTTAGTAGAATTTCTCCAGGTGCATTCGTGCTCACAAGCCAGAAGCAGTGCGAGTAAACGCAAAGTCTCCAACATGCGGCCATCAACAGCGCAATCGAATGCAAATTCTTGCACTCGCTCGTTAGCAACACAGGAGTATGGTGGTGCTCCTCAGAGAGCGCCAAAACCCAACCTCGAGTGCATGAATGGATGCCACTCCGCACCAGAATGTAGAATTCAGGAACTCCACGCTACTCTGCGTACAGTGAAGTGTCCAAATTCTGCAAACTCTGCCGGTGGAGAGGTTTTCTATGCCCGGGCTTAGAGAGTAGCCTTTCGTTTGTATTGTTCACAGGCCCAGGAGTGTAATGAAGATTGGGTCTGAGTGTCCTATTTTAATACATGATACCAGCTTTGAAGTTTTAGAAGCTTCTGGAGTTTTCCTCCCACAGAGGTGACAACACGTTTCTGCTTACCTGCACTAGTCCTGTCTGCAATCATATTAAGCTAGTGTGAAGTTCTTTGTGTGTGAGCTGTGACAGTATCTCTGAAGTGCACGTGTGACAGGTGATAGCTCCGCCCCACTCATCAAGTCAGGATGGCACATCCTGCCAACACAGGCCCTCTATTGTGATACTGTCTTTCTAAAAGTAGCATTTTTGGAATTGTGGCTTAAAATCTGACTTTGCCATTAAAAAAGGTTTTAAATTACTATGCATTAAGGTGTTAACATAGGATTTCTCTTTGCTCCCAATCAAACGTTATCACTTATTAAGTATAATAAGATAACCGAGTGCTATTCTATTAGGGAAGTAGCACTCACAACAGCGTAAAAAGAATTTGGGAGTTTTCCATGAACCCCAATATGTAAAACTTAAAAGTCCATGCCCAACTTTTACAATACACTGTACCCTGCCATATGTGCTGTTTAGGGCCTTCCCTAGGGGTGAGTTAGGGGAAGTCAATTTTATCATGTTTTAGAATCAGCACTTTAGCACTTGTTAGCAGTGATAGTGTGTGCACAGCCAGCAAAATTTGGTGACCCTGCAGAGAGGGCCAGGTCCGACAGTAGTGGACATAAATGTGGACCTAATAATGCTATCCTTATTACAAAGTGATAAGGCACAGTGCCCCACTCTCCCTCCTGCCCATTATGTTGCTCAGGCTGAGTTTACATATTAAAGAATCTTTTCACTAGTCCCAGCATTTGAACCTAATTCTACAAACGAGAAGAAAATATCTCTTCCCGCATACTGGCAGCCAGGATTCCTAGTGAAGAGCCGGTGAGTGAATATGTGTCATACCTGTGGAGTTGTGAGCCCCAATAGACCACAGCCTGTGTCAAAAGATGTTTAAAGTACATTTTTAATCAAGAGTTAGCCTTAGTCACAATAATGACTTAGGGTAGACAATTCCTTCCTATTTTCCCTTCCTGCACATACCGGTTGCCCTTGGCTAGGGTGGGACTACATCCCTTTGCTCCCCTGATAGCGAGGAGGGGTTGCAGCCTGCTTTTAAGTGCCAGGACTTTCCGCAGCATGGGACACAATTGTTTGCTATTTTCCCTGTTCGCACTCACCTGCTGCCTGTGGCTGGGGTGGGACTATGTCCCCCAGCTTCCCAGGGCCCAAAGGAGGAGCTGCATCATGCTTTTAAGTGCCAGGACTTTTCTGCAGTGCAAGGCATGATCGCTTCCTAATTTTCTTCCTGCACTCACCTACTGTTTGTGTTTGGGGTGGGAGTATGCCCCGCCAGCTTCCCAGGGCCAAAGAAGGGGCCACATCACACTCTTAAGTGGCATAACTTTCCAGCAGCCTGGGATGCACTTGGGTGCAAGCCCGGTCAAAGAACGGACCAAAAGCAGGCCCTTCTGCACCTATCAGAGAAAGGAGGAGGTTGAGCTGGACCACACATTTTGCGTCTACTTATTCGCTTAAAATGGTAAAGCAAAAATCTTCATACCCTGGTGGCCCTGCTGAACAGAAGGGCTCCTTTAACTCTCCATCTATTTGTTTTTCTTACTTTTGAAGTGAGGGCTTTGAATGAAGAAATTCAGAGCGGTGAGGAAAAACTGTGCCTGTAATTAGATACAATACAATCACTCTCTGCTTGACTCCCCAGACAAAGGTGACCAGAACAAGGGAGTTTGTAAGTGAGGCTCATAGTGATGCACAGGGGGGCACACCGCAAAAGGGTGGTCACCTTAGTAGAGAACAACCAAGATCCTGGCACACCTTCTTTACCTACAAAAAGACATGTAAAAGAAGAATCTGGGGACTAGATCCAGGACCGATATGGGAACGCCCAGCTCCAAAAAGGACACTAATGACATTTGAACCCTTTTGGACCCTCTTAATAATTCCACTAAATGGGACCTAATCCATCAATGGGGCAGTCTTAAGTCTCTCCTAGAAACAATGCTAATTAACTTATACGACCAAGTTAAGATACTACTTAAGTCTGTCATGGAGGGTTTTTATTCACAACTGTCCCTTATAAATGCATCTTGTGAGTAATTTAGGTGCTGCATTAAAAGAGAATGTCAGAACTGATGCTGCTTTCATACACTCTATTTCACAACAGGGTGGCATATCTTATAATCATTCAGATAAGGCCCTATGCTATCCCCCATCTAACATGTCTAGCAACACAGAAATAACAGAAAAGTTGAGGGACAAAGCAGGGAGACCCAAGGATGCCTTAGTAGGATTGAAAGGTAAAAATAGGTCAATGCCAGGGACATCAGCACTTACCCTAAATCAACCCCAATCTTCCAAACTGCATTCTACATCAAGTCACCAGCTGCCTACCTTCCTCCACTTCAATTAGAAACACAGATGTTAGACCTAGTTTACATCTCTCGCTGTAATCTACCTCACTGGTGGCCAGTTTAGCAGGAGTCCCTCCACTGAGATCAGGAGCCCCCAAATCAACTCTTGAACTCAAATGGTTGCAGCAGGGAATTGGGGAGGGAAACCATCTAAGAACTCACATTAATCTAGTCATAGGTGTAGGATTGGTGGGCAACAGGGAAAAAAACCTGGGAGGGGGACTGCATCATTGTCAATTTCAATCAATTGACTTTGCAGCACTTTTAATATCACAGGCCAATCATTTTAATTCTCCCCCAACTGGGATAAAAGTGCTCCTCTTAGGCTTTTTTTTACCCACATGGAGGCACTCATAGTGGCAGGGATCACCGGTCCTAATTAGGGAGTCACCCATTCAGTTAGCAAATAGATTTTAACCCTTGAGGTCCCTGGATAGTAATGATTGATTGGCCACCTCGGCCCCAAATCCTCCCCCACCAATCGGGGGAGGGGGAATGTGTAGGGGCTCTTGTTGGACATGGCCATCTTAGGGGATTTTCCTAAAATGTTTTGCTTAGTTTTTTCTACCATTTGTTTGCTGATGGCCTTAGGACTCTGGGCACTTTCCCACTGTACTGCAGTGGGAATACTGCAGGCACCCCAACCTACACATACTAGGAAGGGGCTTATGCTTCTCTGAGGCAGGTACACCAAGGTGTACCATGCCCTGGTAGAGAAGAACCCAGATGTGGGTTTCCTCTACCTCGGGTGTCAACCTTTCCCATAGGGTAGGATGATTCTTTTGTAGTGGCCTTAGGGCCTTGGGCACTATCCCCCTGTGTGCACGTCCTTCCTCCACCAGTTAGGAAGTGGCGCTAACGAGCGGGTACAGGACCTGCTGCATCAGGCCATGTGCCCAGGGAGGGCAGAATACCCATGTGTGTTCTCACTGCTCATGAGAGCTGTTCTGCCCAATGGTTAACATTTGAGGAAGTTTCTAATTATTCCTGGCTGCCAAAATGGATTGCAGTGGTGCATCCTCATGATGTTTACTATCATTGGATTCACAATGACAAACCCTTTCTCATGGTAAAGGTGGTTTTGTAAAAAAACAAAAACTACAAATGCCACTTCTAGAAAGAGGGCATTTCTATGTTCTGAATACCTCTATTTGTGTCTCTTTTGTTTTAGCTTCATTCCACTGGAACCAGGGGAAAACCACATATGTGCATTCCCCAGTGACAGCTATAAAACGTAGGCAACTGGAATGACAGACCTCTGTGATTTGAGGGCGTGGCTGGATAGATTGAAGGGAGAGGTTCCAACACTTGACCTCTTCGAGCCAGATCAGGCACACTAAAGATAAAGATCTGCATTCCACAGCCCCATGGCAGACAGGACTGAAATTTAGAGGAGACATCAGTGATTCAAAGGAGGTCCATTTGAACCCCTCTCAACTTCAAAGGTACACTTGAAAATAGCTGTGCCTACCACACTTCAGCAACTTAGAGATACACTAGCAGGGACGTGGGACAGGTACCGCAGGACCACGTGGTTCACACTGCTAGAGGAATCTGTTGTGCACAGGAGTATTTACAGTTCCTGGAAGGGATCTATTCACCCTTCCTGCATCGTGGCTGGCCTGGGCCAATTGCCTCCTTCTGTGTGGCACTCTGAAGTGTGCTCTTCAAAGACTTGTTGGCTTGCCCCCTGTTCTATCTGGAAGTCTTAGGGACATCAAAGACCTCCTTAGAGGGACCTACTAAATCTACTGGTGCCATCTGGAGAGTGGTGCCCTCCTCCACACCTACATCATCTGATGAACTCTACGAGGTAGCAGCGGTGTGAGTGCAGTATAAGTATTGTACCTGGGGATCATAATTGCCTGGTGAGGGGCCTTCGAAGTGCTGCCTGCACTGATGGAGTGTGACCTTTTTTTGTGGGGCCACATAATGCATCAACCTCTTGTTTGTTGTGAGCAATTTCACTCATTGCGGGACCCCGCGTGGACAGCTTTTTCTCGAGTATGTCACATTTCTCCCGTGCAACACCTGACTGCATGCTCATTGTGTGCGATGCCTGATTCATTGGTTGGGCCCCTCGGACGTGGTGGTCCATCTGGAGCAGTGCCACATTCTACCTCGTGTGTCACTGCTGAAATTGTCTTTGTGTGTCACTGGATTTTCTAGTGCGACTCCAGTCATTGCGCACCAGATGTTGTGACTTATTTCACGGAGGTACGGAATTGAAGTTCCCATGTGTGTGATTGGATTGTCTGGTGCAACTCAAGTCATCACGCACCAGGCGTTTTGCCTCATTCCAGGAAGTTACAGCATTGGAGGTCTTCATGTGATTGTCTGGAATTATCCGGTGAGACTCAAGTCATTACATACCTGACTAGTGCCTCATTCCAGAGAGGTACTGCATTGGAAACCTTTTCCTGTGTCAGCGAACTGTCTGGGTGACTCAAGCCATCACGCCTCAGATGTTGTGCCTCATCTGGAAAGGCACGACATTGAGCACTTCACGTGTGAGATTGGAATTGTCTTGTGCGACTCAAGTCATTGCACACCAGAAGTTGTGCCTCGTTTCCCAGAGGTACAGACCTGGTATCTCTTCGTGTACAACTGGAATTGTTGGGGCGGCTCAAGTCATCATGCCCCAGACGCGTGCCTCCTTCCCAGGAGGTGCGGATTTGGTAACTATTTTGGTTACAAAATAGCTGTAGGTGAACTGAAGAAAGAAATTAGAAACAAAGGTTGGGATCAGGTCCTTCAGGCCAACATTTGGAAACATATCTTTTGATTTAGGGAATTTGGGAATCACCCTTACTTCGTCGGTGAGTCCAATAATATAGTTGTTTGTAACATAGCACCGGATGTGTGGGTGCAACATTATCGGGGTATTTACAGGGTTGCCCCTGATGAACCTTCGTGCAGCAATAGCGAAGCATTTGATGGGAATTTTACTTTGACTTTTCTTGAAGAATAACTAGTTGAGGCCATTGGCTATATGTCAAAGAACAAAGCCCCAGGCCCTGATGGAGTCCGGCCAATCTATTCAAAGAAAACCCTAAGAAATGGGCTAAGATTTTAACCATTGTTTTAAATGTTGCATGCATAGAGGTCGTACCCCTTCCTGATTGAGATCTATAATCATACTAGTGTTTAAAGAGGGGGGGAAGGTCCCACGATGTTACAGGCCCACATCTTTTATAGACTCAGTGGTTAAGGTGATGGGTCGGGTTATTCTTTCGAGGTTAAATTAAATGTTAGCCCAAAAGACTAATATTCGGTTATCGTGATGATATTAAGAACTCCCTAAAAGAGTCCTTGGAGCTTCTTTTTATCCTCGGGGCATCTTGACAAAGATGGAAGTAACCTCAGTCTCCTAAATCCACACACTTGACAACTGCTATTCTCAAACACTCCATATAGCCCTCGTCAGGGACATTCATTGCTGTCCACGCACCTATCACAAGCTCATCCACTGTGGCCAATAAGCTCTCCTATGACACAATGTTTGTGTCCTGTCACATGCACAGCTAAACAGAACTCTGTAACATTTTGCATATTTATGCTTTTAGAGCACAAATCTGGTTTAAAAAAATGCCTCGCGAGATACTGTCAGGAGATTGGTTTCAAGCAAAACATGTCTCTTAGTGGGATATTTTCAGTAATCCCAAAAAAAGCCAATTTGGATCCATTATATCCAGGTAATTATTAACTCATTTTGGATATGTCATTTCTTTTGAATGTGTTGGAAAAAGCAGCTTCGATTTACCAGCAGGATTCTTCACAGAGCATTGCCCTGCCACAGGAATCAATATCAGTGTTTATAGAGGTATTAAAACTGCCTTGCTTCATTTTCAGACAGACAGACTTAATTGACACTCATGCTACTGAGGGAGAGGAACAACGTTTTCCACCCTCCACACATAACTGTTATCCAGTCTATTGCCAAGTGTCCAAGTGTCCTTTAGACAGATGTGGAGGAAGGATTTGTTGAACTAGGTGCCCTCTTTAAAATTCTCCTGTTGCTACAAACACTAAGGAGAGGAACCATCAGGGAAGATCTTATGAGAAATTCTGGATGGAGTCTTCCTTTTGAGGTCGCCTTTTAATTGTTTCTTATATAATTAAAACAAGCATTTGCAACACAATGGGTCACACATTTGCTTGAGTTAGAGCTATTGGCGTTGTAAATGCATAACTGGACTTCTCTTGTGACTTAAGTTGGTCAACCCTGGTTCATAATTTGGGGCCAAATGTATCAAGCCTTTTTGCATTCGCAAACGGCGCAAATGCCCGTTTGCAAATGCAAAAATGCCTTTCAGTATTTATGAAAGGCATTCACAACGCAAATTTAAGGAATCGCTAAAATAGCGATTCCTTAAATTTGCGAGCCTGTTTAGAGAATCGCAAATAAAGAATCGCAAATAAAGAATCTTTATTTGCGATTTCTAAACCACATGTAACAAGCAATTCCTTAATGCGAATTGGGCATTAAGGAATCGCTATTACCACCAAGTTGAACTTGGCGGTAACCATGTGCAAATTTTAAAAATGCGTTAAAACTGCATTTTTAAAATTGACATGTAACGCACGCATGCCCTTTTGGCATGTGTGTGCCTTACGTGTTCTTAAAAAACTTCTTGGGGTGCAGCAGAGGGGGCCTTAGGCCCCCAGCACCCTGGGGGTTTGCATTTCCCAAATTTGCGAATTCCAGTTAGGAATTAGCAGTTTGGGAAATGCAAAATATTTGCAAACATGGGCTTACATGCCCATAGGTGCGAATGGGGCCGGTATCGCAATTTACGATTCAGTGATAGCATTTGCGATTTTCAAGAAATCACTATTACCGAATTGCAAATCTGACACATTGCATTTTGTGAATCAGAAATAGCGATTTCTTAAAAATCGCTATTTCCGACTCGCAAATCCCTTTTTTGTTACATCTGGCCCTTGGTCTTTTACTGCCACATAATTCCAGTGGCCCTGTATATAACTAAAGCACTTCCATTTACCTTCTTCCTCTATCTCTAGCCAAAAATGAAAATGTTGCAATTTAGCATCCTAATTTAAATCTGCCATGCTAATTCCAATAGAATACCACTTCCACTACCCCACCATCAGAGTTGCTGGCTGGCTAACACAATTCCCAAAATAAGGCAGCCACAGAGGAGTAATAAACTAGAAGCTCACCCAAACATATCAAGAGTGTTCAAACAGTCATGGTGTAATAAAGATGTTAAGTTGGCCTGAATCAAGGTCATAATTGCAATAAGGAGAGATTAATAAAACATTCAGAAGTAAACGTTTGGCATTAGACTGTAATGCTCAGAATTGCCGCAAGAGAACATCACAATAAAATGCTCAGAATTACCCCAAGAGAACATCACAATGAAAATAGCATTCGTGAGAAACATGGTCATGTTACCTTTGAGTTAACATCTACAGAACATTATCACATGAAAAGAAAAGAACTGAAAGAGTTGCAATGCAACCATATATTTAGGCCTTATAGAGCACAATGCATTACACATTTTCAGAGCTAGCAATCGTACTACAATTACATTACAAAGAAGACCGTTTAAAAAAAAAAAAAAACTACTCTCAACTGCACAACAAAAGTTCTAGTCATAAGAGAGATCAAAAAGACACTGAATGGAGGGAGAGGTTATTATTTTGGGGTCTCCACTAATTTAGTGTGGGGACCCAGAAATAATCTAGACAGAACAAGCAGGTTGTGGTGAATGTTTTGAAGGTGGTCCCACTGTCCTAGGACCACCACAGGCTGGGTTATCTTTTAGTTAAGAATGCCCCACAAAGCATTATGGGACAACTGAGTGCAGCAAATATTGTAGTATGTTGACTATAATGCTCAAATCAGCTCCTAGAGAACACCAGAATGAAAATATAATTTATAAGAAACATGGTCATATA
This sequence comes from Pleurodeles waltl, assembly GCF_031143425.1. NCBI lineage: Eukaryota > Metazoa > Chordata > Amphibia > Caudata > Salamandridae > Pleurodeles > Pleurodeles waltl. Next base: position 994,132,607 of record NC_090436.1, on the reverse strand, counting down.
ACCATATAGTTAGTCCCTAACCCCTTCTGTGCCGCGGACGTAATAGTTACGTCCTGCGACACAGTGCTCGTGTGCCCAGGACGTAACCATTACGTCCTGGGCACAGAGCCCAAAGGGAGCGCTAGCGCTCCCTCTGTGGGGTTCCCCCCCCCAAGGCAGGGGTGGAAGGGGAAGACCCCTTCCAGCCCCAACCCTCCAACCCCCGTGACGTCAGTGTGCGATCGCGTGCTGATTGCACAGAAGGCCCCCTCCATCGCGCTGGAAGGTCAGCTTCCAGCACGATCGAAAGAGAAATGCAAAGCATCGCTCTTCCGATCACGTGGAGGAGGCCCGGGGAGGCTTCAAAGGGAAGGAAAAGCAATCCGGCTTTTGAAATGCCCACTAGACACCAGGGATGTTTTAAAAAAAAAGGAAATTGGCATAAGGGAGTGACCCCTTGGGCAAGGGTCGGTCCCAGGGGGGCATTTTTTTTAAAGGCCCTTTCTGTCCCCAGGGGGGGGCCGAAACCTCTAGGCACCAGGGATAATTTTTTTTTTCTTTTTTCTTTTGATTTTGATTTTAGAGGTGGGGAGCGACCCCTTAGGCAAATTATATTTAGGCCATTTCTGCCCCCCTTGGGGGCATATTGGCCTATTTTTATGAGACCAATCTGCCCCCAAGGGGGACAGAAACCACTAGACACCAGGGAGTTGTTGTTTTTTTGTGAATTTCACGCAAGGGGAGCGACCCCTTAGGCAAGGGTCGTTCCCCTGAAGGGGGCAAATTAATTTTAGGCCATTTCTGCCCCCTTGTGGGGCAGATCAGCCTATTTTAATTTGGCCAATCTGCCCCCAAAGGGGGCAGAAACTACTAGGCACCGGGGATTTTTGATGTTGTTGTTGTTTTACAGATGGGGAGCGACCACTTAGGCAAGGGTTGCTCTCCGGGGGTGTTGGGGGGGGTGGGGGGGCACATTTATTTTAGGCCATTTCTGCCCCCCCTGGGGGCAGATCGGCCTATTGTTATTAGGCCGATCTGCCCCCAGGGAGGGCAGAAACCTCTAGGCGCCAGGGTGAATTTTGTTTTGTGTTTTTTTTTGTTTGTTTGTTTTTTTAGAGATGGGGAGCGACCCATTAGGCAAGGGTCACTCCCCTGAGGGGCAAATTGTATTTAGACCATTTTTGCCCCCCTTGGGGGCAGATCGGCGGATTTTAGGTCAATCTGCCCCCAAGGGGGGCAGAAACAACTAGGCACCAGGGATTTTTTTTTTGCGCCACTGTCACGCAATGGGAGCGACCCCATAGGCAAGGGTCACTCCACGGGGGGTTTGGGGGGACAAATTTATTTTAGGCCATTTCCGCCCCCCCCTGGGGGCAGATCGGCCTATTGTTATTGCAGAAACAACTAGGCACCGGGGATCTTTTTTCTTGTGCCAATGTCACGCAGGGGGAGCGACCCCGTAGGCAAGGGTCGCTCCCCATGGGGGTTGTGAGGCAAATTTATTTTAGGCCATTTCTGCCCCCCCCGGGCCGGCTGAGCTAGAGGCCAAAATCCACAGGTATGCACTTTGCAAAAAACACCTCTGTTTTCTGTGAAAAAATGTGATGTGTCCACGTTGTGTTTTGGGCCATTTCCTTTCGTGGGCGCTAGGCCTACCCACACAAGTGAGGTACCATTTTATCGGGAGACTTGGGGGAACACTGGGTGGAAGGAAATTTGTGGCTCCTCTCTGATTCCAGAACTTTCTGACACCGAAATGAAAGGAAAAAGTATTTCTTTGGCCAAATTTCGAGGTTTGCAAAGGATTCTGGGTAACAGAACCTGGTCAGAGCCCAACAAGTCACCCCATCTTGGATTCCCCTAGGTGTCTAGTTTTAAAAAATGCACTGGTTTGCTAGGTTTCCCCAGGTGCCGGCTGAGCTAGAGGCTAAAATCCACAGGTAGACACTTTGTAAAAAACACCTCTGTTTTCTGTGAAAAAATGTGATGTGTCCACGTTGTGTTTTGGGCCATTTCCTTTCGTGAGCGCTAGACCGACCCACACAAGTGAAGTACCATTTTTATCAGGAGACTTGGGAGAACGCTGGATGAAAGGATATTTGTGGCTCCTCTCAGATTACAGAACTGTCTGTCACCGAAATGAGAGGAAAAAGTGTTTTTGGTCAAATTTTGAGGTTTACAAAGGATTCTGGGTGACAGAACCTGGCCAGATCCCCACAAGTCACCCCATCTTGGATTCCCCTAGGGGTCTAGTTTAAAAAGATGCCTGGTTTGCTAGGTTACCCCAGGTGCCGGCTGAGCTAGAGGCCAAAATCCACAAGTAGGCACTTTTAAAAAAACACCTCTGTTTTCTGTGAAAAAATGTGATGTGTCCACGTTGTGTTTTGAGCCATTTCCTTTCATGGGCGCTAGGCCTACCCACACAAGTGAGGTACCATTTTTATTGGGAAACTTGGAGGAATGCTGTGTGGAAGGAAATTTGTGGCTCCTCTCTGATTCCAGAACTTTCTGTCACCAAAATGAGAGGAAAAAATGTTTTTTGGGTAAAATTTTGAGGTTTGTAAAGGATTCTGGGTAACAGAACCTGGTCAGATCCCCACACGTCACCCCGTCTTGGATTCCCCTAGGAGTCTTGTTTTGAAAACTGCACTGGCTTGCTAGGTTTCCCCAGGTGCCGACTGAGCTAGAGGCCAAAATCGAAAGGTAGGCACTTTGCAAAAAACACCTCTGTTTTCTGTGAAAAAATGTGATGTGTCCACGTTGTGTTTTGAGCCATTTCCTTTCGTGGGCGCTAGGCCTACCCACACAAGTGAGGTACCATTTTTATGGGGAGACTTGGGGGACCACAGAATAGCAAAACAAGTGTTACTGCCCCTTGTCTTTCTCTACATTTTTTCCTTCCAAATGTAAGGCAGTGTGTAAAAAAGACGTCCATTTGAGAAATGCCCTGTAATTCACATGCTAGTATGGGCACCCCGGAATTCAGAGATGTGCAAATAACCACTGCTTTTCAACACCTTATCTTGTGGCCATTTTGGAAATACAAAGGTTTCTCTTGATACCTATTTTTCACTTTTTATATTTCAGCAAATTAATTGCTGTATACCCGGTATAGAATAAAAACCCATTGCAAGGTGCAGCTCATTTATTGGCTCTGTGTACCTAGAGTTCTTCATGAACCTACAAGCCCTATATATCCCCACAACCAGAAGAGTCCAGCTGACGTAACGGTATATTGCTTTATAAAATCTGACATCGCAGGAAAAAGTTACAGAGTAAAACGTGGAGAAAAATGGCTGTTTTTTTACCTCAATTTCAATATTTTTTTACTTCAGCTGTTATTTTCTGTAGGAAACACTTGTAGGATCTACACAAATGACCCCTTGCTGAATTTAGGATTTTGTCTACTTTTCACAAATGTTTAGCTTTCTGGGATCCAGCATTGGTTTCTCACCCATTTTGGTCACTAACTGGAAGAAAGCTGAAAGCACAAAAAATAGTAAAAATTGGGTATGTCCCAGTAAAATGTCAAAATTGTATTGAAAAATTGGGTTTTCCAATTCAAGTATGCCTGTTCCTGAAGGCTGGGAAGATGGTGATTTTGCCACCGCAAACCCTTTGTTGGTGCCATTTTCAGGGAAACAACCACGAGCTGCTTTCTGCAGCCCTTATTTCCAATCTGTTTGAAAAAAAAAAAAAATCACTGTATTTTGGCTAATTTCTTGGTCTCCTTCAGGGGAACCCACAAAGTCTGGGTACGTCTAGAATCCCTAGGATGTTGAAAAAAAAGGATGCGAATTTGGCGTGAGTAGCTTATGTGAACAAAAAGTTATGAGGGCCTAATTGTGAACTGCCCCAAATAGCCAAAAAAAGGTTCGGCACAGGAGGGGGGGAAAGGCCTGGCAGCGAAGGAGCTAAAGAACATAACCACATGAAAAAAGAATAGCACAAAGTAATGTAATGCAACCATACATTTAAGCTCTAAAGAACATAGAACCTTACATATTTTCAGACCTAATATAATACTAAGATCCTTAAAACAAAAACTACTCCAAGCTGTAAAGCAAAACATCACACCATTAAAACACTTAAAAGAGACAGAATGGTGGGGTGGGGGTATTCTTTTGGGGTCCCCACTAACATAGTGTAGGGACCCAGAAATGACCCAAACAGAGAGTGTGTGTCATGCTGAACGTTTTGGTGGTGGCCCCATTGTATTAGGACCGCCACAGGCTGAGCTATGGGCAAAAATGTTTTGAAAAAGAAAACTTGCAAAGCATTATGGATCGAGTTTTCCCAAGTGCATTGAATATTGTAGTATCAGCTCGTCCGGTGTGCCAGGAGAGCTGCGTTGTGGATTTCTGTGTTTTTCAATAAAGCATTTTTAAATTATAAGTGTTTTTGGGAAAGCTATGGAGCATGAAGTGGAGAAGCAAAATAAATGACAGTGTGAACTATGTAACCAGTGCTCCAATTTTGCTGATGGAGTTTGAGCTGTTGGCGCTGTGAGGGTCATGATTGCCATGCAACATAAAGGGCAGAGACAAAAGAAAAAAAATAGCTCACCCATGCTAAAAGATATTGGCAATCTTGCAATTATCCATGTAACACAGTCAGTCTGCAAGGTGCTAACAAAACAGCCTCAAGGCGGACAACAGTAAAGCAATTACCAATGACATCAGGGATTTTTCAAAGGCAAGCCCACGAGCCAGCAAAAGTGATGGGTGAGAGAGGGGCGTGGTTAAAAGCCCACAATACTTACAACAGCTCAAAGCACTTGCACGCTCAACCTAAAAAAATACAAATGCCCTCATGAATGGAGAAGACATTTGTAGCTGAATGGGTGCACAATCTATTGGTCTTAAGTTTGATAAGTCACTGATATGACACATGGAGGCATATTTATACTCCTTCTGCGCCGAATGTGCGTCAAGCATTTTAACACACATTCGGAGCAAACCTTGCCCCATATTTAAACTTTGACTCCCGAGCCCGCGGACGTCAAAATCCTGCCATGATGCGTCATTCTCTGGATGCGGGAAACCGCCTTGCGCTAATCATAGGCAAGGTAGGCGTTCCTGTCCAAAAAATGACTTAAACGCCTGTGCGTCGTATTTATGCTACCGGGCAAAAATCCTGCACGGCACCCATTCAGAAGCTGCTGCGCAACATTGAGCCACAGTTGGCACCCAGCTTGCTGACACCCCGCACCATCCCAACAGAAACCAAGCTGCTGGCTGTACTACACATGTTAGCAAGTGGCTCCTTTCAAACCACTGGTGTCCTGGTTGCTGGGATATCAGAGCCATCATTCTCCGCCTTCCTGCCCAAGGTACTGGATGCCATCATCAGACTCACACCCCGCCACATCTGCTTCCCAAACACACAGCAGAAGCAGCAGGAGACAAAACAGAGGTTTTACCTCATTAATGGATTCCCACACGTCCTTGGTGCCATTGACTGCACACATGTACGCCTTGTGCAACCTGCTGAAACTGAACACCTATACCGCAACAGGAAGCACACACACTCCATCAATGTGCAGGCCATTGTCGATCACCAAGGATTGATCACCAACATCGTGGCAAAGCATCCTGGGAGTGTCCATGACTCATTCATCTTCCGTCACTGTACTATCAATCAACACTTCCAGGATGGACGATATGGCAATGGACTACTTGTTGGTAAGTACAGAAACCTACTTATATACACACTGCACAGCAACCCTCTAGGATAAACAACACATACACCACAACAGCAACATGTGAACAGGAACACACTGAGGTCGTGACACCGCTAGGAATGTTTGATAGGTCTGCAGTGAAGCTGTCACACATCTGAAATTAGTGTACAGTCTAATGTTAAGACGTCAATGATCACAACGTATGGAGAGGTTTGGCTAATTGTCACATTGCAAAATGTAAGCGTCTCACTGATGTTTAAATTAATCCATTTCATATGTCTAAAAGTATGAGATGTCCAGGGTACATAGATGCTAACGTGTTACCACTACTGTCAAATTGATTTTGTATATGGAACTATCACCTCACCCCCAGTGAAGATACAGGAACACCTGTATCACAAGTCACAATGCTAGGGAGTGCACACTGTACTGCAAATCCCAAAACATACTGCTGACAACCGGTCAGCAGGCAAACACTTGTTCAACCAAGGAAACAACCCAATGCAGATGGTACATCCTAGAAGCCTAGGAATCAACACAATAACACAAAAGAGTCACAGATAACACAAGACAACTACTGCCATGCAAGGTGATATTAATGAGGCAAGCTCCATCAACATGATCCCAATCATTTTCTTTTTCAGCTGATCAGGGGTATGGGATCCAGCCATGGATTATGACACCATTTGGCAACCCAAGCTCTGCAGCAGAGCGTGCCTACAATGAGGTACATAGGAGGACACGCACCATAGTCGAGAGGACCTTTGGCATCCTCAAGTCAATATTCAGGTGCCTTGACATCACTGGTGGTAGCCTCCTATACTCACCAGAAATGGTCTGCAGAGATCATTTTAAGACGTGCCATCCTGCACAACATTTGTGTACGAAGGAACATTCCCCTATTAGAACCAGAGCCACAAATGCCTGAAGAGGAGGAAGAGGAAGATGCTGTCCTGCAACATGAGGGGGACCAACAAAACACAGTTGCTGGATTGCATAGGCGCCAACATATTGTCAACAATTTCTTTTGAAACAACTCACCATCACCACTGTATCAACGTATGTAAATAAACACCTATAATAATCACCATATCATGGTCTGGGTAATCATTTTTGCTCACCTTTATCTCTAACTAGCAGAATAAGAGTGTAGCCTCATAGAGCATTGCTGACATACCGATCAGGACACAGAAATTTCCAAAGCAATTGTGATGCGTATTATACAACAGTCACATTCACACACACTGTAAATGACATATATCCTGTACATTTCACCATGAAGGGCAATAGCAGAGGACCACACCTATTTCACACATACATGTTGGCAACATGGTTCATCGCAGCATATGGCACAGAAGTAAGACACCATCAGTCAATAAGGGAAAAAAAAGCCTCATACATGAGGCAGTTGATGTGCTATTGCATTGGTAACAGGAATGTATGACCAGACCCTTGACAGCAGTAAGTCGTACAGCACCTATCTTTGCAAAGACTATCTGTGACTAGAGTTCCATATAAGCAGAACATAGACAGCACAAGTGCCACACCTATGACAAGCATTACGCACATGACATTCCATGTACATGATTGACCCTGCATGCTGTCAGGCTGACTGGCACCTGTCTGTGCATTACCCTAAAGGTTCCTTGTGGCTACATATGTATCATACTTGCTTTCCCAACCCTCACATTCTTCCGGGGGTATTTTATCAGGTGGTTCATCAATGCATACTCAAATAAGTTACTTAGCATAATCTGCTTATTTATCGTACCATAATTGGAAACTTGTCTCCAAATCCCCAAATCATGGCCTATCCCTTGTCTGGGTCTCATGTATGCATGAGCGACAAAGTGTGACAGTGTACCATGCCCATATGCAGGGATTGGGTATGGTGCCTCCAGCAGAACCAGCAACGTCAGATAATGTGCATGAAAAGTCCACACATGTTAGGACCCTGACAGTTCACACGCTGAATCACATTGCTCACAACATATTGATGGGCGGTGCGTGCTGAATAGTTACAAGATTAATCAACACAGAGGGTATGATGTTCCCAGATGCAGTGGGAACTTTACAGGCCAAACTGTGTACAAATGTTGTAATGACACCTGCCGGAACATGACTCCTGAGATATGATCTCACTCAGAACACCAAGGTTGCCCTGTTGACAGTCTCATAACACGTCTGCAGTGACAGGGTGGGACCATCCCCATGTAGGTTCTTATGTCCTCATTGGCTTTACTTCCATTGATCTCTGAAGGATACTCAGTAGATACAGGAATAGCTGCCACTGACTCATGATGAGACCTGGACGCAACTGTGACAACATACACCCCTAAAAATATACAGGATCAACATTGGACCACACACATGAACCAGACACCTCTGTGCAATTGATCACTGGAAATATGTGGCCACGTGCTGCTTTGTCTGCTGGTCCACCACTGCCACAGGAGAGTTGTGGCTCAGTCATATGACCACAACTGTGGCGTGATATTACATTTGTGGTTCACCTTTGGCTTTCCGTGTCAATGACATGGTACCCACTTAGTCTGTACATGTGCCTGACTCACAGTGGGTTCACCAACAAGTGCCTAGGAAGCAGTATCCAAATTTCCAGGACATGTGATGGTCAAGTTTTGGACCATTGACATGAACAAGCGTCTGCCATCTATTCGGCGCATGCTTTGTCATTTGTGGTGTTTACGTTACCCAAAAACTAGGAAGTGCACACAACAGATGTTGCTACATGTATGACTAACACATGTCCTCTCTCATTTCCACACTGACTTGCATCTGAGGGTTGGATATATTGACTTCGCATTCATACAAGCATATTTGCAATTATGCATCTTGTGATGCACACACAGTGGGTCTACAACGACATTGTTAGCCAATGCACACACATTGAGCCATAGGCATTGAGGTATTGTACTTATGTACGTCACCTTGCTATCCTCTCCTGACGCCAAACATGCCCAATTTGTGCAATACAGATATGTAGGCCACACGTTTGGCCATCTAGTGTGTCAGTCAAGAGTGAAAATCCTGTAAATGAAGTAGAGGATCATGGTCCACAGAAGTATGATGTCTCACATGTGCCCATGCACCGTCATGACCAAAGTGGGTGCAATCAGCCTATCTCAGTCGCAAATGTTATATAACATAAAAATGGTAAAATGACCCAAACACAATTAATGGCTGAAATTTTGACGCATATGCGTCAAAACATGACGCTTATGCATGAAAAACAATGCATAATGCCCTGAAAAAAAACATTGCCACTGAGCTGTATCTTCCACACTGTACCTCAGAAAATTGGTTAAGTGTAAAACTATTACCAAACATATGGGCTAATTTATACTCCTGTGCGTCGGAAAAAATGATGCGCAGACTGTATGCGTCAATTTTTTTTTACGCATAACGATAAAACGCCTTCCATTTTAGGCAGGAAGTGATGTAATAGGATTTCCTGTTTACAGATTATGTACAGTGGATGTACTTTCACTTTCACTTTTCAGTCTGTGATACTTCCTGACTGTGTGGCTGTGTTGAGAGTTTTTTCTGGTCAAATTGTGCTTTTGTCTCCTGTGTGGTCTATTTATTGTCTTTTTGTGAATAAAAACTTGTTGTTGTATCCTGTCTGAGTGGTTTTTGTGTACAATTGTGTTGTAAAGTATTGTCTTTGTTTTGTTGGGAGTCTGTTGTGGGTAGTGTTAGTTTGGGTATAGTTGGCCTGTGTTAGTTGTTTAGTTTAAGTTTTTCCTATTCTACTTTTCCCCTATTCTCCTTTGTTCCCTTTTATCCCCTATTTATCTTTTGCTGATAAGATGTTGGGTAGGCCTCGTCTTGACAAGATGGGTGAGGAGGAGCTGGGTGGTTTTATATGGCTGGTGTGCCATTCTCTACCCCTTATGATTGAGGCAGGTGGGCGGGGTATCACACTGAGGCACGGAGGCTCCGGTGGGCAAAGGCCTTGCATCACCTGCAACAGATTTATCAGACACCAAGGAATGACCACCAGCTGAAGCACTGCTGGGCTGACCTTATCTCCAGGGAGCAAGATCTGCTGGACCACCTGGGGATTGTGATTGGTGGCCCTGTTGGTGAGTATAAATCATGTAAATGTGCACAATTAAATGCTCTGTAGTGACATCAGAGGATTTTTACAATATCTGCTGCCAATGTTGTTGAGTGTGTGGAATGCTTCTGAAACATACAGGGTCATATATCTACTTTGTTAAGGACCACAATTGCTAGCTGTTAGGAAGCAAGCGCTCTGCAAACTTACAGAATACTTTTGCATTATGTAAGTTAGTGCCGCCTTTGTGTCAAACAGCAACACAAATCAGGAGCCAATTGTGTATAGATATAGGTCACATTTGCCTGTGAGGTATAGAAATTTCCAATTTATTACCAACATTTGTTGACGCAAAAGCTAGACTGACTTTTGAAACACTACATGAGGCTGAAAATGAGTGCAGGCTTCAAGTCAATTGAAAATAGAAATGTGGCCCAAAAATATATCTCATGTGTGTCTGGTGAGTGTGTAAGGAAACCGATCATGGAAATTCCAAAAATCTTAGGGATTATGGTGCCCCTCCTTCATTTCGGATACATGTCAGATCTGGATTTGGACACATAGGGAACAAGTTCAAGCTGCACTCAGCTAACATCTTAGACTGGTATTTGGAGTTTGTTGTGCCACATTTCGTTTAGGGATGGCTGGCCAAAGGTATGCACATGGGTTCATATCTCTATGGTTGGTGCAACTCATCATAGCTGTGCCACATCAAATGAAGAAACTGTAACAACATGAGGGCTAACAACTGTCCCTGCCCCTCTGTACATTGTACCTGTGTGTCATAAATTTGTCATGGTCACAATGGCTGATTGACTAGTAATGCAGTCCTCACGGAAAGTGATTTGGATGTCTTTCTTGGATACACATGATGAGACGGATACACTCCATTATTATGTCTGCTCACTAATGAAGGAGCATGTTTGCCACCACATGATAGTTAGGGCCACTGCATGAGTGTAACACTCACTGGAGACCCATGGTATGTAAATGTTAGCCGTGCTATATCGGATGCAGTATCATCATGTCTGAGTAGCTTTACTTACTTATGTGATCTTACACATAGTATTTGTCTTTGGAATTGTTGTACAGTGCACAGACATTGAGCACATTTCTCCCTTCCATGCCTTACAGGTGGCCCGGCACCCAACACTGTTGGCGAGGTGGCTCGATTCGAGGACCCAGACAACTCCAGTAAGTGTTGATATGTCTGTTATGTGTTGTGTTTGCTGGTGATGTGTGATGGACTCCTGTGTGTTGGACACATAGCAATGTGTGATGCGCTGGCCAATCTTTTGTTTTGTTCCATGAGTGGAATTTCATTTTATCACCATCTTTGAGATGGCCAATCCTTATCCAATTGTCTTATTTAGGGATTCTAGGTCAGTCCTGTAGGCCCTGCAATGTGAATAGGGATGAGTCATGTAGATAACACTTGAATCAGAAAGAGTCTCACTGGACCTAATTTGTGATTTAGTCAGTCAGTCAGACCCTAATTCTCCCAGAATTGGGCTGCAAAATGCTTTACCCACAGACTTCTGCTTCCCAATTCACAAATGTACTGATTAAACTGTAGGTTGAACTTCCTAGCAGCATGTAGCTCCACCTGTAGTGCTATGAGTATGTGGCACTTGAGTGCAATGGCCTAGGTGTGCATGCAACTCATGGCCAGGGGTGTTCTTGCACCTCTGTGTTTGTTGTACGTCATGGCTTACTGGTACTAAATCATGTGGCAAAGGTCTGCATTTCCAAACATGTGTGGCGCTGGGATTTGTCAAGGGTTTGCTGTCTCCTATTTGGAGATATTACTTACCTGTGGTGTGTGTGTTGAGCCAAACACATGTCCAGCTTTCCTAAGCTTCCTGGGTGTCCTTGTTGTTTGAAATTGTTAGTTGTTAGTCCCCCCCACCCTCAAACACAGGTATGGGTTTGTGAATAGTGTACCTAGGACTGATGATACAAGTTTGGTACACAGAAATGTAAATCAGTGAATCTTTTGTCTGATCCTAGTATACACACACTCATGTTTCGCACATGAGTACTATACTAGCAAGTCCATGTACAACTTGCAGATCATGTGGACCTAGATTTCCATCCCGTACAATGACATTTGTAGCCCTGGCATTGGCGGAGGATGTGCAGCATGATTGTTAGCTGACAACTGGCAAAACATAGACGCCAAAATCAATTCATTTGTTACCCATCTTGTAGGGTTTGGATGTGCTATGTGTGATAGAACCTTTGTAGGCTGGCTTGCCATGTACTTCCTCAGGGACAATCAATGATCTGTATGATGATATGAGCTGTTACAAGTACAATTGATGTATTGTCTGATTTACTTCTTGTGCCATTTCACGCAATGCAGTTCCCAATGTTAGATTTTCTATTTGTCTTCACAGCTGCAAATATGACACCCATCCAGGTCTGGTAGTTTCAACGGCGGGCAATGAGGTATCAGCACATACTTCAAGTAGAGTCTGGGTACCAAAAAATGGCTCGCAGATACTGGCACGAACGGGCCTCCGGAGCCTAGAGGGCATTTCCACAAGGCGTCCCTTCTTTGCTCACCACACCCACCACCAGCACCACCCCACTACCACCCAGGTGGCACCACCAGCAGCTGGGACCGTTGCAGCAACATCCTCAGCAAGTGTTCCAGGCTCAAGCACAGCACAACCTGCAGGGCAGCCCACAGCCATGGACACTACACGGCCCCACACTTCCTCGGCTGGCACCCAGACCACCCCAGCTGCAGCCATTGACCCTGCTGCTTTTGCACAGATGCAGCGTAAATTGGACCGTGTCCTGCGGATGATGAGTCGGCTGCGGCAGGAGGTGTGACCTGTCAACCGGCGGGTGCGGTCAATCAAGAGGACCCTCCCGAGGGCCAACCTGTATCAGTTTTGACCGACATGATTCCTTCCCCTCCCTCTTCGTTCCTGATTCTTATACTTTGTGGGTTTAGGCGGCTTAGTGTTAGGTTAGTATAGGATGTTAGTTTAGTTAGTGGTAGTGGGTGGGGGGTCCTGAATATTTCTACTGTTTATTTTTGAGTGTGTGGGTGGGTCGGGGGCAATGTTGGGGTTCTTGTGTGTTGAAAAAAAAATGAAAAAAATGTATATATATTTGTTTAGTATAGGATAGTATGTGTTTAGGCTAGTATCTGTTGTCCTCCATGTGTCCCATCTCATAAGGGGGTGGGGGGCTGATGTTTAGAACGTTTAGTTAAATGTGATAAGTAAGTTTAGCTTAGGTTAGTTAGGGACAGTTGTGGGTAATGAGTAGTTAGAGTAGATTAGGGTAGGTAAGGCTTTTCCCCGAGTTACTACTCTTTAATAAATATGTAGTAAACCCTTTACAGTATGTGTGACATGCTTGTAAATCAGGGCCTTGGCAGGAGTGTACAGTTTTTCTTTTGTATTACATTTTGTGTCCTATGCTGCTAACAAATCCCAACTGAGCTGTAACATTGGCAGTTACCCCAAAGCTACCTTGCAAAGATTAGACCATTCATTATAACCAGCAATCACAGTTACCATGGATCCCAAAGTGTTTTTTTCATAATGTATGTTTTCAATGTCACATACAGTGCTTCCAGATTTATGATTGGGGACACTGTGTTCTGTCTGACTGCAGTCTGATGTCCAAGGAAACCCTTATAGGGTGAGTGGTAGTAAGCTCTCTTGTAGTATAGTGTACATGACTCACATAGATCATTTGTTACACTGTTCAGCATGATTACTTATTTGGATGTAAACTCATCCACCTCCATTCATGCAGTTTGGTGACTGGTCCCTAATATTTGTGGGCAATGTTACATGTGTTAGTTTTGCATTGAAGCAACATTTTGAAGGCACTATTTTATGGTTTAGATATCCCTTGAGGAAGCATTATTCTGTCCAACACTGCATTATGGTGTATAGTTTCTCTTTTCCTCAGATATTACCCTCAGGAAGGGCAGAGTATGGTAGAATCCAGGCACTGTGCATAGTTATCAGCCTACATTATTTCAGGACAGTTGTATTGACAAACTATGTTATTTGACAGGAGGCAAAATTCAGTGATCTACTGCACGGTTGATGTGTCACATTACACAGAGACAAAGTGGTTGTGTAAGTAATATTTATTGAAAAGTGCTGTAGTGCTATATGTACATTGTCCATGATTGTGAGTCCATTATAGTGACATCTTCCATTGTGATCCTACACAAGTGCAAATGGACATTTCATTGGACATGCTGGGGTGAAGTGTCAGACAGTGCAGAGGGACAGGACTTGCCAATAAGTTAGTGAGAGACAATCACAGGGCAGGCTGACAAGATAGACAGTGGTTTGCAGAACAGTGCTTGAGTACAGTTGTTGCAAGACTGGCATGTTACGAAATGCAGGACCTTGGTAATAGGTGGCCATGTGGCAGGGACTAGTGCTTCCAGATACTTTTACGTGTGAAGGTCTGTTCCTGGTCTTCATCTTCATGTGTGTGTTGCCTCCTCTGCCCTTGGTGGTGGTGGTTGTGAAGGGGCAACACACACCTCAGTGTGTGTAGACGTGGAGTCAGACATCACAAGCTACAGCTGCTACCTGTGGGGGTATTAAAGGCAGTACTGCTGCAAGGAGGATCTGCTGGTTCTCAAGAATAGCAGCCACATCACTATGGTAGGCAGCCAGGTCAGCCCTGCGGGGGTCATGATTGCATTTGTGCATGCAGTGGAAGGTTTGGGGTGCGAGGTGTTGTGGCAACTCCCTTACTGCAGTGGGGAATTCCTTTACAGTTTGCTGTAGTCCTTGCAGGATGGATGTTAGTGCTTGCATGGCTGCTGCCTGATCTGCAGATGACATCATGCACAAACGCATCCCCTCAATGCTGGCTGCCATATTTTGCATCCCCACCTGCACCTCCTTGGCCAGCTCCCGCTGTACTCCCACTACAGTTTTCTCAAAGCTGGTGCCTGTGTCGTCTGAGTCCTCAGCTGTATTGGAGCTGGCATGTTGTACAATTGGGGTTGTGGGTGGGTCCCCTGTGATGGCTGCTTGTTCTGTGTTCCTCCTTGCGACTGAAGGTGGGGTCTGGAGGGTTTCAAGGACATCTTGGAGGGTCTGCTGACTGATGTTTGTCAGCTCGTCATCCATGTCATCAGGGTAGTCCTGGACAGGCATATCCGCAGGAGATCCATCGTCCTCTGCAATGAAATAGGGTACAATTAGTGTGTCTGTGCTGTGGCACTTGTGATGTGACATGCCTGCCTTGTGATGATTTCACATTGTGATATTGGTTCCTGTTCATTGATCCAGACTTTCAGATGGGCATTCTCCCAGGCATATGCCCCACCTGCATGTCACATATATTGTGGTCAGTTAGTGAACTTGTCAGCATCACATCCTCTAGGTGTTGGTTTTGGCCAAATAGTGAATTGCCAACTTCTAGTCAAACTCAACCCTCCCCGTACTTCCATTCTCATGGTGAGACCTTTCACTGGCTGTGGGTGCTCTGATGGCACTAGCAGCACACTTAACAATCTGGACCTGCCACAGTCTCTGATCTTTCACATCCACTTATATGTAGTTGAAATGTAGTGTATACTATGCATAGCATCGTTATGGCACAATATGGATGTCTGCATTGGTAATGTGTACAGCTGATGGTGGGGAATGTGTGGTACATTGGATTGCCCTGATTGTCGTAGCAGTGTCCTATTTCCTCCTCTGACTGTGCAGGTGTATTTCAGTGACCAGTTACATGTGTCCTCCCTCTCAATGCTGTTGTCTGAGCAGTATGACATTTGAGATGTTGCATTGTGACCCAGGCACAGGATGGACCCTGACATATACAGCAAGGGTGTGACATTAGTGCTGTGTACCTCCTAATGTTGATGACATTGGCTGATGTTTGCGGCAGCCATGGGCATTCACATTTGACAGGACTGGAACATTTGTCTTGTTTCAGGGCATTGTTAACGTTGTCATCCTAAACACTCTAATTTGGGTGTGTATGATCCATGGGGACGTTACTGCCATTGGCTACTTGACCAGCACACACAGTGGAGGTGGTAGTGGCAACTGTTGTCAATGTTACATTCCAGTTGTCGGTATGGCTAGAGGTTGTTAATTGGGCCCTAGTTCATGTAGGGGGTATAGTGGCTGACGAGTGACTCACCATGTCCAAACAGGTCAGCGCCGTCTCCTCCTCCTGTTTCAACACCCTTCGAATGCTCCGCAGAATCTTCAAGTGGATTCCAACAGAAACCAGAAAGACGGTGACCCAGGCCCTCGTCAGCAGCAGACTTGACTACGGCAATGCACTCTACACAGGCATCCCAACCAAAGACATCCAACGACTCCAACGCATCCAAAATGCCTCCGCCCGACTGATCCTCGACATACCCCGCCGAAGTCACATCTCCCCTCACCTAAAGGAACTCCACTGGCTCCCGGTAGACAAGAGGATCACCTTTAAACTCCTGACCCACGCTCACAAGGCACTTCACAACACCGGACCCTCCTACCTCAACACCAGACTTAACTTCTACACTCCAACACGTCAACTCCGATCCGCCAACCTCGCCCTCGTCATCGTACCCCGAATCCAGCGCAAGACATCCGGCGGCAGATCCTTCTCCTTCCTCGCCGCCAAGACCTGGAACTCTCTCCCCACATCTCTTCGCCAGACCCAGGACCTCCTCGCATTCAGAAGGCTCCTCAAGACCTGGCTCTTCGACCGCTTAATTTGCAGCGCTCCCCCCCCCCCCCTCTCAGCGCCTCGAAACCCTGACGGGTACATAGCGCGCTTTATAAATACTATGATTGATTGATTGATTGATTGATGTCAGTTTGACGTTGTGCCCTTCCCTCCTGGTCTGGCTTTACCTTTGCAACATCGTTGGCATGGCAGTATACCCCCATGGAAAGGTTGTTGGTGTTGTGTTATGGTGTGCCCCAGCTTTTCTCTGTACGGGCCATGCCCCTGTGCCGTACCCCTTTACCCATGCCACTCCATGTATATGATGACTTACATGCATTGTGTAGTAGGTATTCCCTCCCCCTGGTTGCAGTTAACATTAGTGCATTTTAGTTTCCCATGCTACTTTAGTTGTCTCCTGGTAGTCTGCGCTGTCCTGTCCTTGAAGCCCTGTGACGATCTCCTCAGGGATGATGGCTGCGACCATTTCCTCCATGTGGTCCAGGGACTCCTGGTGTGCTGGACTCCCACCTCAGTCTGCAGTGCTGCCTTCCTGTTCCTGGCCATATTTTCCTTGGTCCTGCGCTTGCAGTCGTGCCAGCGTTTCCTGCACTCGATGACTGTTCTGCGTACTTCTGCCACACTGTTAATCTTGTCAACAACTTGTTGCCATATTGCCTCTCTCCTACTGTTTGGCAACTTTGAGGTGATTCCGTCACCTCTTTTACCAGAATTTCCTGCTCCTCTGCACATTTTCTTCTTCTCCCTGTCCTGGTTCTTGTGTGGGTCCTCCTGGCCGGTTCTTGGTCTGTTGTCATCTTCCTGGGGTCTGTACAGGCATCTGGAATCCATTTTGTCTCTCCTCTGCTGAAATGGCTGTGTTTGCAGGGAGTTTTGATGCTATTGCGTAAAAAAAACGCCGCATATCTGGTTTGCGGTGTCGTAAAGCGGCTCACAGTCATTTCCGCCGCGCTAACGTCATTTTCCTTTACGACGTGACGCTGCGGTGTGCATAAAAAAAGTGACTTACACCTGTGGTTTGCGCCGCCGTGCATCAAAGTATAAAATTGACGCCCGCATGGCGCACAGAAATGGCATTAGCCGGCGGTAATTTTTTTGCCGCAAAACTGTGTCTGCACAGTTTTGCGCCAAAAAATATAAATATGGCCCATAGAATCTACAAAGTAACTATTAAACTCTTTTAAATTTGCTATCACACACAGGTTAAATAAAATGTGGATGTCCTGGAGTTGATGTTTCAGGCCTTGAAAATATTTTACATACACTACAGACATATTCACATTTCTATTTTTTGGGCTCCAGGTGAATTAGGAGACCCTCAACTTTCAAATTGAAAGCCACTAATACACAAGATAGAATAGGAGTGACACAAATTTTACTAAGTTTCAGTGTGTCCAACACTGAATATTTCTTATAGTGGAAACAGACTAAATAAACAAAAAATGAAAAAAGCCACTCACAAAACCTTTTTCCTGATATACTCAAGGATCCGGGCTAAAGAAAATTTTAAAACAAGGGGCGTATTTCATTTAGCTCAAATTACAAAGAGGGGTTTGGACTCTGTGAAATGAGTCTGATAGATATATGACAGCTCGAAAGATAATTGAAGCAAAAAATTACTAATGCAACTCCCTGCCTTTAGTAAGCTATATGTGGAATCTCAGCTGCATGTGCTGCAAAACACTGTAACAATAGCTTTCCAGTGCATTTCCCACTAAAGGAATCACTGATCAAGGGCTGGAGGTGTTGACTTCTTTCGGTAAGTAAGGGGAAGATTTAAGAACCCCTAGCGCCTCCTTGAGCCACACTACTGTCATTTATTTTATGCTAATGTGGCCCAAAATAGATGTGCCAAATTTGCTAAATGCATGCAATGCGCTACTTTGTAACCCTTTGCACTACATCATGCCTGCCCCAGGGGGGGGGGAGGGGGAGGGAGTGCTGAAGAAATGGCACAAAGATATCGAAGAGATTTCTTTGCGTCTATTTTTTTTTGGCACTTTTAACACCCGCTCAGAGCAGGCGTTGAAAGGAGGCACACCATTGTTTACAATGGGCCTCTGTGGGCTTTGCAGGATTAGCATCAACATTTTTTACGCTATTCCTGCAAAGCTCTGAACTATCGTCAAAGCATTTGACATTAGTTCCCCTAACCATTGCCGTGGTGCGCTGTATCTTAGATACCATGCACACATGGTGGCATTAGGGGGGCGCTAAGGGGTGCAAGAAAAGTGGTGCTGCACTGGGTTCAGCGCCAATTTTCTGAAATCAGGCCCTAAGTGTTTTCTACCTTCATTGACTGTTGAACAGGAGGATCTTATGCCCTTCTTTAAGACATTGAAAACACACATGTCCTGATGGTCTCTACTTATAATATCATTGTTAGACTTGGATTCTTTGGCGTGGTCTCCCCTAACGTTTTGCCTCTGTTTCCCAGGTTGTTGATGTATGCTGGACTCTGTTTTTGCTGTTTTTGTTACTCTGGGCACTTCACCACTGCTATCCAGTGCTGAAGTGCAGGTGCTCCTATGTAAAATATATGTGTAATTGACCTTCCATGATTGGCATATTTTATTTACTAGTAAGTCCCTTTCACAGTGCACTAGAGGTGCCCAGGGCCTGTAAATCAAATGCTACTAGTGGGCCTGCAGCACTGGTTGTGCCACCCACATTAGTAGCCCTGTAAACATGGCTCAGACCTGCCACTGCAGTGTCTGTGTGTGCAGTTTTAAACTGCCAATTCGACTTGGCAAGTGTACCCAGTTGCCAGGCCTAAACCTTCCCTTTTCATACATGCATGGCACCCCTAAGTTATGCCCATGCAGCCCCATGGGCAGGGTGCAGTTGTATGTTAAAGGTGGGACAAAATGTGTTTTACATGTCCTAGCAGTGAAATACTGACAAATTCCGTTTTCACTGTTGCTAGGCCTATCTCTCTCATAGGTCTACATGGGGGCTGCTTTTAAATATTATTAATGTGCAGATTCCCTTAGGGAGCAAATGGAAATATGGAGTTTAGGGTCTCTGAGCCCACAATTTAAAAATACACCTTTTAGTGAAGTTTGTTTTTACATTAATGAATATAGGCAAAGTGATTTGTTACTCCTTATTGTTTGATGAGGTGATTATTGCATGCTTGGTTACTATGTGCTGCTTCAGTAACTACTATATACGTTTGGAGCGCTCAGTTTTGTTACTAGTTTTTGTTTTGTTTTCTTTTCAATTACCCTTTTGGCAGGTTGGCCCATACTTAGTTCATACCGTACCAACTATATTTACCCTGACATTCATTTTTGATGACAAGCATGAAAACTATACATATACTGGGCAGGAAGTTTTCATATCTTCAGTTAGGGTAATATTATGTTTGGGTTATCTAATATTATATAATTAGTATCATCATGCAGGGTGAAAACTTTTATGGGAATGAAAATTGGCATTTTTGCTATATTTAATTATTGACAATTTGTTAACCAACTTTTTAATTGTTTGGCATGGAGTCAGTTTTTAATGTATTGTATGTGTTTGATGTTACATGTATGTATATATATTGAATGTTTTTGTTATGGTCAGTGTATATGTATTTTCTCGCTGCTTTTTATACTTTTGTTTTCCTTTGATAATATATTTATGTATATATTTATAATTAGGTGTGAGGGGAAGTTATAATTATTGTTTCCCTTGCCATAGATTTATTTTGTATATATGTTTGTTTTGGTGTTTACCATTGAATGTAATTGTCCCTTGCCTTTTTGTTCTCTTGTCTTTTTACTGTTATTAGAGATTGTGTTCTATTTTTCTGCACGGTTAAGGATGTTTTTCTTTTTACATCTTTAGAAAAAGAGCACTTTTTTCATTATTTAATATACAAGGTATTGCATTGAGGATATTATTCTTATTGCACGGCAGCCCTGAAGAAGTCCTATGTTGAGGATGAAACGCGTTGGCTGATGTTTTTATGAATTTGTTTCAAAGAAAAGTTGAATAAAAAGAAGATAACAAAGTGAACAGAAGTGATGTCTGGACTTTTATGACGTTGAAATTAGTGGTTCACTATCAAAATATTTTGAAGTTGGTTTTTAGATTGTGTGTTTGAAAATGCCACTTTTAGAAAGTAGGCATTTTTGTGCTTAAACCATTCTGTGACTCTGCCTGTTTGTGGATTCCCTGCCTGGGTCAGTTTGACAGTTGGGCTGTTTGCACCTCTCTCTAGACAGTGACACAAAGGGAGGTGGGGTGTAGCCTGCATATCCTGTTGAGCCATCTGTGCTAGGAGGGAGGGGAGGCGGGGTCACTCACACCTGAAAGGGCTGTGCCTGACCTCACACAATGCAGTCTCCAACCCCCTGGTGTATGTCTGGGTCCTGGGCAAGGGAGGATTTCACAAACAAGAGGTAGGCATTTTCTTGCTTAAACCATTCTGTGACTCTGCCTGTTTGTGGATTCCCTGCCTGGGTCAGTTTGACAGTTGGGCTGTTTCCACCTCTCTCTAGACAGTGACACAAAGGGAGCTGGGGTGCAGCCTGCATAGCCTGATGAGCCATCTGTGCTAGGAGGGAGGGGAGGAGGGGTCACTCACACCTGAAAGGGCTGTGCCTGCCCTCACATAATGCAGTCTCTGACTCCCTGGTGTGTGTCAGAGGCCTGGGCAAGGGAGGATTTCACAAACAAGGGGGACTTTCCTTTGAAGCAGGCCTACTTAAAAGGCAGGAAGGGGTGTAAGAAGAGCACCCAAAACCCCTGAAGATCTGATCACTTCTGGAATCAAGACGAACCTCTGCCAAAGAGAAGAGCTGAAGAGCTGAGGAGAAGTGCTGCCCTGCCTGTGACTGTGCTTTGTGGAGCTATCCTGCAGTTGCTGCTTCTACCTGTGAAAGGGGACAAAGACTGGACTTTGTGGTATATTCCTGCTTGAGAAGACACTCCAAGGGCTTGGACTGAGGTTGCCCCCTGTTCTGAAGTCTCAGGGCCATCAAAGACTTCCCATACCAGCACCTGGACTCTTTGTTGAGACTCCTGCCCTCACAAGTGGTGTCCTATCCAGTCCCTGGCCCCTTGAAAGGAGAAGCTGGTGAATATCCAAGAAAACTGACTTCGGACGACCCCCGACTGACACCGCTGCCGAATCCCATGATGCCGTCGGCAACTGACTCCATGGTCTTCACTGGAGTGCGACGACCCTCGCAGGCCTGACACCGCTGCAGCTCCGATGAAGTCGCTATACCACGTCGTGACCGACGCCGCCCAAAATGCGCGGATTCAATGCTTCGCACCGATGCCGCCTCACCTCCACTGCTCTGCAGCAAGGACCCGATGCCTCTTCATGACGCCTCAGCTCCTTTGCCCCGCAGCATCTGAACCGATGCAGCCTTGGATCCAGCGATGCCGCGATCCCCGACTTCGCGCACCGGATTGTTTTCACACTTTACTAACGCTCTATACCTGTGGGTCTGCGTGACTCTGTGCCCAGCGCCGTTGGCGTCGGATTGTTGGGAATGACTCCGTCACAACGCCATGTTAACACCTCATCAAAGAATTTTGTGTTTCTAAGCGCTATTTCTTAGTTTAATCTTTGAAATTTCATAAATTAACTTGTGTATGTTTGATTTTTGTTGTTGTTTTGGTCTTGTTTTGTTTAGATAAATATTGGCTATTTTTCTAAACCTGTGTTGAGTCATTTTGTGGTGTTTTTACTAAGTTACTGTGTGTGTTGGTACACATACTTTACACCTTGTCTCTGAAGTTAAGCCTAGCTGCTCGTGCCAAGCCACCAAGGGGGGGAGCGGGAGTTAACTGAGTGTGATTCTCATTTACCCTCACTAGAGTGAGGGTCCTTGCTTCGACAGGGGGTAACCTGACTGCCAACCAAAGACCCCATTTCTAACAATCACCTCTTAAACACTTGCACATTTGGGGCCAGATTTAGTAACAGGTTGTGTCGCTTTTGCACCATGCAACAGGGTGAAAGTGAGACGCAACCCTTAAGTGTAATTTATCAAGCCACGCAAGGCCATCTTGCCTAGATCTAAGTGGCTTGATAAATCCAGAGTTGAGTAACTCTGCCACAGGCAGGTGTTCCATGGGTGTTGCGTGGATGTTTCCACACAACACCCATAGATTTTGATGCTTTCCCAGATTTACCATAAGTGATAGACCTGGGAATGCACCAAAACTGCTCCGCCTCCCCATGTGAGGCATAATGAGGAGGAATATGTTTATTTTGCCTAATTATTTCTTGTTGCTATGTGTTCTACAGCACACATAGTAATAGGAAAATGCCTCAGGAAGATGCCCTTCCTGAACAAAAACAATCTTGATAACAATGCAGGCTCCCTTGCACCATGGTGCAAGAGTGTCTGTATTGGTGGTAGGCAGCACATTGTGCACCAGCACTGGGAAAAGGCATAAGTGTGCTGTATTCTAATAAATACAGCACATTCCTGCCCTTTCCCTGTCATGCAGCGCAGCAAGGTGGCTTGCTGCATTGTGTCACATATTGATAAATGCACCCCTTAGTGTGTTGCATATGTAAGACTACACAAGTAGCAATAGACACTCAAGGCTGTGCTTAATTTGAGCTTGTGGTTGCCAGTGGGGCCCACTGGCATGCATCTCCCCACAGCAAGAGAGAGAGATACATACTAAGGGGAAAAAGAACACTACATTGTAAAGACTGCCTGGATGGAAAAATGCTGAATTGCAATATGGCCTATGTGGGAAGTGCTTTGCTCTTGTGCTCGAGTTGCTACAGTGGTGCTTTTAATCTGTCTTTGGGCATAGCGGCCAGGCATGTAGTTGCATGGAAAGGAGTGAGAGGTATAACATGTCTACATCACATTAATTGACTGATGTGAATGACTGGGCTGGTCTCTAGAGAATATAGCTAGGAGGGACCGGGAAACAGCCCACTGCATGAACTGGATACTGATAGCCATGACAGGCACTGAATGTAATGCACAGGCACCAGGTGAGGGACATACAAGCATGCATTGGATAATAACAGCCATGATAAAAGATCACAAGAGTCCTCAATGAGCAATGAGGAGTAACCCAGTGGTATGAACAGAAGAAAATTAGCCATAGCAAATATTATTTCCGGAATCAACAGCAAAGACAAAGGTGTGACCCAAAAAGTGTACTAGTTACAGACAACTAGAGGAAAGCTCTATAGGGGCCACCAGAAAAGTGCAGAGTAGTGCATGGTTATGAACTGGATACAGTCAACGAGAAAGGCATTTTCCGGTCCACTCAAAATCACTGGAGTAGCAACCCACAGCACGTGCAGCACATAGCCATCATGGCATCCAGGCAGCCCTATAGGGACATGCAATGCTTAACATGCAACCATTGTGAATGGAAAAAGGAGCTCGTTCAGGAATGAAAAAAGTAGTCTACATGCAGGCCTTCTGGCAACTGAAGGCATGTACAGGAGAAATGCAGAAAGAAGAGCACAGTTAGTGCTATTTAAAGGCTAAACAGAGGAGGCAGAAGGGGTGAGACGAGGCATGTACTGGTCACATGTAGCCCAGACCTCAAGAATACAAGTGGGTGATTGGAATTGGAGCTATATGGCAGTGGCAAAATGACATGCCCTGTTTTTGGATAAAGCAGTCTTTATGTAAGGACAGTACTTGCAGATTTACCCATTCAATATAAAAGTGTTTCCTGAAGGAACATTACAAGTACCCAGTTCCTCACATTTGTTTAGAAAAGGAGAAAGAGGCGGGGCTGTCTGTCCACCAATTCCACTCATTAGTGTCGAAGTCAGTGTCTCCACGGGCTCCCTGTAGTTGTTTACAACGATCTTTCTTTTAGAATTCTTCCAGTGTTCTTTCCAGCTGGCTGTTCCCAGAAGCATAGAGTATTTAGATGTATTTGAGAAGATATTTTTGAAGGGGCCATATGGGCGCTGGAGGAACAGCCCAGAGCGTGTACTTGTCAATGGCAGCCAGAATAAATCCCCCATGTGGTTCCTCCAAGAGTGACAGAAGAACAACAACCAACATGTTCTGTTACAGACAGCCTGATAAATGCCTTTTAGGATCTATAAAGGATGACAGAGGAGCAGGATCATGGGTTTTCCGAAAGGCAGAGTGTAATGATCTTCAAGTCCAAAAAAAATGATTTTCCAGAAAGGTTTACTCCAATCCACATTCAACGTCCATCGTCCAGTTACTCACAGCCAGAATGCCCCCATCCCTACATTCTCTTCCCATCACCATTCTCCATTCCAACCCCTAAGTTCCTTAAAGGGAACCTACATTTCTAAATACAACACATTTCCCCCCTTATTATAAAACAGAAAACAATTAAAACAACATAAAATAAACAGAGAAAAAGAGAAAACAGAGTAAGATAGAATGACAACAAAATTGTTGTACATCAGTTTCATTCTTCACACATAGGCCCTCATTCTGACCCTGGCGGTCTTTGACCGCCAGGGCGGAGGACCGCGGGAGCACCGCCGACAAGCCGGCGGTGCTTCAATGGGGATTCCGACCGCGGCGGTAAAGCCGCGGTCGGACCGGCACCACTGGCGGGGTCCCGCCAGTGTACCGCGGCCCCATTGAATCCTCCGCGGCGGCGCAGCTTGCTGCACCGCCGCGGGGATTCTGACCCCCCCTACTGCCATCCAGATCCCGGCGGTCGGACCGCCGAGATCCGGATGGCGGTAGGGGGGGTCGCGGGGCCCCTGGGGGCCCCTGCAGTGCCCATGCCACTGGCATGGGCATTGCAGGGGCCCCCGTAAGAGGGCCCCTAAATGTATTTCACTGTCTGCTGCGCAGACAGTGAAATACGCGACGGGTGCAACTGCACCCGTCGCACAGCTTCCACTCCGCCGGCTCGATTCCGAGCCGGCTTCATCGTGGAAGCCTCTTTCCCGCTGGGCTGGCTGGCGGTCTGAAGGAGACCGCCCGCCAGCCCAGCGGGAAAGTCAGAATTACCGCCGCGGTCTTTCGACCGCGGAACGGTAACCTGACGGCGGGACTTTGGCGGGCGGCCTCCGCCGCCCGCCAAGGTCAGAATGAGGGCCATAGTCTACAAGCCGAGAAGACTTTGTTCTGGAACCACTTTCCAACTTTACTCTTGAGGCTAGGGAATCCTACTCTAAACTTTCCAACCTACACTGTCCGTCACTCTCCCTACCGTCTATGCCACCAGAAATCTCACTCTCTCCTCTTCCAGTGCATCCATCTTCCTGGCTTATATTCTCGGACCCGTGTTCTCCCAGATCTTGGTAGACAATGGGTCCAGGAACAGCAGAATTTCCACTTTGTGTTTCTCCACATCCTGGAACACACTTAGCTAGTCTGCTCACATTCCAAACTTTCCCATCTTGTGTAATTACTTTCTTCTTGAACACTTTTATCACTTTCATGGCCTTACTGAATCTGAACACACCCTTCCTGACCAATCCAGGTTTTCTTACTTTGACCCAATCTCCCACAACAAACATAGGTTCCTTTACTCTCCACTTCTTATCACACGCCTCCTTACTCTTCTCTTGTTTCAGTCTTACATAATCTCCAATCTTTTCTACATCAACACTCTCGAACTCCTTGTTGTACTTCCGCTTAAACTACCATGGACACAATTTGGATAGGGGATCCCTTCCCCTTCCCCTTAACAGCCTGAAAGGGCTAACACCAGTGGTACTATGAGGAGTGATGCGATAATGCCATAATTTCTCTCTCACTTTCTCCTTCCACAACCCACCAAAACCACGAGCCCAACAAATACACTCCTTCAAGACCCGATTAAATCTCTCAACCTGTCCAGTTTCTTGTGGTTCATATAATGAAGTCGTAGCATGCTTAATATTGCAATATTTAAGGAACCTCTGCATCTCCTTCAACACCAATTGAACACCGTTGTCTGACACAATAGTTTCAGGATGCCCTTCTTTAGCAAACACCTCTTTGAAGCACTCAATCACCACATTCGTCGTGACTAGTGGTACCATCTTCACCTCAGGCCATTTGGAGTGATAATCCACTACCACCAGAGCAAACCGAGCCTCGTGAGGCAAAAACAAAAACGGTCCAGAACTGTCAAAACCCAGTTTCTGCCATGGAGAATCAGGCCCCTGGACAGGACGTAATGGGGCTGGCACTGTCCTCAACATCTTCTCAGCACACACACATACCCCGCACTCCCTGACAGTCCTCTCCGCCATCTTGTCCATTCCCGGCCACCAGAAAGAAGTGCGAATAAGCCTTTTCATAGACGACATTCCAGGATGCCCTTCGTGCGCCAACTTCGGCATGACCGCTTGCATGCCTTCAGGTGGAACACATTTCCCCCTTTTGAATACCAGCTCATTATCAATTTCTAAATCATCTTTTACTTTAAAGAAAGGCATTACTTCTTCCAGGATACATTCTTTCCTCGGCCAACCAACCCTCAAGTGTCGTCTCACCTCTTGCAAAGTTACATCTTTTTGATCTTCATCCGACCAATCTTTTTCTTCAATAGCTTTAAACTCTCCTGAAATAAATTCAGACACTACCGATACAAAATCAATGTCACCATTTCTGCCCTTATCCTGAGCATCCAAATCATTCTGAGGTAGCCGCGACAGACAGTCAGCCACCTAATTTTTCTTCCCTGGCACATACTCCACGTGGAAGGAATACTCTTGCAATCTCGAAACTAATCTAGCAATGCGGACTGTCGCATTCCACCCTCCTCCTGGAGACAGAATACCCAATAAAGGTTTGTGATCAGTTTGGAGGACAAAACGCGAACCCCAAATGTAATTCGAAAATGCTCAATCGCCCAGACACAAGTTAATAACTCCTTTTCTATCACCGCATACCTCCTTTCTGCATCTGTCAGGGTACGTGACGCAAATGTAACATTCCACA
Organism: Pleurodeles waltl; assembly: GCF_031143425.1. NCBI lineage: Eukaryota > Metazoa > Chordata > Amphibia > Caudata > Salamandridae > Pleurodeles > Pleurodeles waltl. The sequence goes on along the minus strand of NC_090436.1, from coordinate 994,105,300 downwards.
TCTCCTTGCCACACCTTTGGGACAACACACCACCAACACCATACATACTTGCATCTACCGTTATCACACACTGTGCCAGGACATTAAACGGTTTAAGTGTATGTGCACCAGCAATCTCTCTTTTAATGGTCTGAAAAGCACTCTCCTGCCTTTCCGACTAAACAAAATCCACATTTTTCCTCGTAAGCTCCGTTAATGGTTCCATTTCGGTGGCAAAGTTTACAATAAATTTACTGTAATACTCGTAAAATCCTGCAAACGACAACAACTTTTCACGACAATCTGGAGCAGGTGCATTTATAATGGCTTGGACCAAAGACTGTTTGGGAAGAACACCCTCACCAGAGATGGTATGTCCCAAATAATCAACAGACTTGGCAAAGAAATTACATTTCTTAAATTTTAGAGTCAATCCATTCACGTTAAACACTTCACACACCTTAACTAGATGTTTTTTGTGTTCCTCTTCATCTTTGGAGTAAATCAACACGTCATCCTGGAAACACTTCACAAAGTTGTCCATGTCCTTGAACATATTAAACATAGCCCTCTGAAATACTGATGCCACTGAGGCTAACCCAAAAGGCACTTGTTTAAACTGAAACAACCCCTGTGGTGTAATGAAGGCAGTCAAATGTCTAGAATCCTCAGTAAATTCAATTTGGTGGTAAGCTGACCTAAAATCTAGCGTAGAAAAAATCTTTGCCCCATCCAATAGACTAACAACTTCATTTATATTAGGTAAAGGATGACAATTGACTATAATATTGGCATTCAACGCTCTCAAGTCCACACATAATCTCAAAGAATTATCTGATTTCCTGGCTAACACAATAGGTGAAACCCATTCAGATGACTCAATCTCTTCAATGATCCCTTTTTTCACCATTTCTTTCAGTATATCACTCAATTCCTCTCGCACACTAATAGGGACATTCCTTAACATTTGCACCACAGGTTTGGCATTCTCTTATAGTCTAATCCTGTGACTATAGTCTTTCAGTTTGCCCAAAGTATTGGAAAACACATGTGGAAACATAGAGACAATCAACTTGGCTTTATCACTACCCCCAACCAACATTACAGGTTCACGAGCCCTGGGATTCAAAATTATCCCCAATCCTGCCTGGTCTCTCCATCCCAACACATTAACTCCCCTCTCCGCTACATACAACTTAACCTGCGCAGAGCGGTCCTTAAAACAGATCATCGTGTTTACATACCCCATAATATCAATAGCAGTCCCTTCAAAACCTTCCGCCACAATATCAGGACATGTTAAGTTGGACACACTCCATACTTCACTAAATTTCTGAACAAAATAATCACAAGTGAAAATTGTCCAAGGCAATCCAGAATCTGCCATAAGCTCTAGCTCTTGGCCTTCAATAAGAACTGTACATTTAGGTTGTTTCACCACATTCCCATCTTTGTTCCTAAAATCATTCTTGACAGATAACACCAAACCACTCTCTCTTTCATCATAGATGCATGCAACTTTACTCCTACTGTCACTATCAGCCTTCCGAACCTCCTTACAAACTCTCGCAAAATGCCCCACTCCTCCGCATTTTTACATTCTTTCCCAATGGCAGGACACTGTGGAAAATTTGCCAGATGATTAGGACTGCCACAACGATAACATGACATTCTATTAAGTTTAGCGTTTTTGTCATTTTTTATGCTCCGAGTCATTGTTTTTTTTAGTGTTATTGTCGTTACCACCAACAGCTCCCACCACCTCCAAGTCCGCTAATTTATTCTTCTCTGTCTCCTGCACCGACTTCATCCTTCTTGAAGCAGAGATGGAAAAAAGTGTGCGCAGGGAAATAAGTAATCTCAGGGACACTAGGCTGTTGTGTTGTACGTGACCATAGTCATGAGTTCCCAGGGAGAATTACCAGGCATGGGCATAGCTTCAGCATGGTTATTTGGGGTGCGACAGCCCTCAAATGCATTCTAGAATTGGTAGTTAGGTCTAGGGGCCCTGAATTGGATCTGTTGTATCCATTTCATTTTTTTCATTGTTAACTATTTCAATAAAAGTTTATAACTAAAAAAGTAGTAAACTTACAGCTATAGAAGGAACCCTTGAATGGGTGCAACACTTATTGGAATTCACAAACATTGGTAGTAGTTGACTTGAAAAACTGCACCAATCTCAAGTTTCCAGGGACACTCTTGCCAATCAAGGACCTAAAAGTTGGTGGTGATGAATGCTTGCAAATAGCCTAACCACTGGTAATCACCCAGTGTAGCATTCCAACCAATTGTTTTTTGCCCACTATGCTACTCTAGATAGAGGCCCACCTAATGCAAATCAGCACTGACCCTGTTTCTCATGAAAACAGCCCATCCCAAGCCTTGGCCATCTCAACCCTCCACCTTGCAGTCATTTGATTTTTTTTGTTGGGGTATTTGAGGTTCAAACTCCCTGAATCCCACTGGCTAAGTTACACTGTGGCCCTTGACTAGTCCTCATGAAACAATCATCGGGTGAGAACTTTCAACACGCCAGGCCAGAAATGCCATGTGCATCAGAGATCTTGGTATGGAATAATTGCAGTTTCTTCTCTACAGTAGCCCAGTGGTGCTGGCTTTGAAGAAGAGTGGTGGGTGGGCAAATGGGTAGTATTAGTGGCATGCACAATCGCACCACATGCAAAATAAAGAAAATACACTTACCTGACATGCAGGACACCTCCTCCTCTCCCTCGCTGAAAGTCCTCTTCCTCTGCAGTATAGTGTTCGGCACAGGCCCAGCCAACTCCCTTAACCAATCCTGGTGCTTCTCTCATGCTCTTAACCAGCATAAGAGAAGTGCTAGAATTGGAGGGAGGGCACTGGAAACCGGTGCTTGTTCTAGAGGTTTAAAAGTGTGATTTATTTGGCTGACCGTTGAAAGACGGCTGGCCAAAGGGACATGCGCACTTTGAATTGAAATGTCCATGAAGCCCACCCAACTCCCTGCTGGTGCCACTCATCATGCCCGTCCTGACACTTAGTTCAAGACAGGAGGATGAAAAATATAATGCTAATAAATTAATTTTATTACCATTTTATTTTTCATCTCTTTGGGGCTTTTGGGGAAATTTTAATTGGCAGGCGATGCTCCTCCGCTCTAATGGAGGACCCTCCGTGCAGTCATCCTGCAGCAGGGGTTTTGTGAGAATTGTAGGAAATTTTGAGGTCTGTGATAGAGAGCAAAACAGTTTCAAGGACCTTCCTCTCTACCACTAATCATTCAGGAAAAACTAGAAACATATATACACATTTATTTTATCCAGGGTAAGATATTAAAGCACTATCAATACGTTTATCTCTCTGGCATATGGTGTAAAGCAAACAAACCATTTCCCAATAAAATTAGGAATCTATCAAGTTATTAGGCAAACTGCATTAATTATGTCTCAGTTGTGAGGACAAATATTCCCTTAGATAATTTGATCATGCTTCAAACGGGTAAGTCAGAATTTGCTGAAATTTATAATGAGGAAGAAGTATGTTTATTTGTTGCACCAAACCATTTTGTACAATAAAAGTTCACTTTAAAGTTAGTTACCATAGGAAAGTTATCAATTTGTGACATGCATCATGCAATACAAAATTAGGCCACAAGAGGGAGGAATATACCACGTTTTAAATGAAGGATGGAAAACAGTTTGAAAATGTTTGTATTTGAATATTGGAACATTTTTTTATTCCTTTAAGTGGAAGAGACTTACTTCACTGTCTGTAAAAATACCATAGTTCTGTGAATTACTTCGTAGAGATAGGGGTTGCATGCATTGTGCCACTTTGTAAATATGGTGCAGAGTTCTTCCCCTTCCAACGCCACATTAGCATAAAAAAATGCTCAGAGCAGGCATAAAAAGGAGGCTTCCATTGGTTCTAATGGGCTCTTGGTGCTTTGCAGGATTAGTGTCAAACTTTTGGACACTAATGCTGCAAAGCGCCGGACAAGCATAAAAATTCTGACGCTAGTCCCCTAACTACCGCCATGGTGCACCGTATTTTAAATTAAATTCGGTGCACGCATGGTGGTGATGGGGGGCGCTAAAGTGCACAAGAAATAGGCCCGTTGCTTTGTTGCATTTTGCTGTGGTAGTGGTGTTTTTCTTTTATGCTTCATTATTGCATTAATTAATTATTATGCTGTGCATAGCACTTGCAGTGCTCACTTTACATATTATGACCACATGTGTCAAAGAGTTCGGTAAGGGTTTATTTTCCTTTTGTCACATTAACATTTTTTACACTATTGATAATCACACATGAAGGTGTGATCTTGCAGACAGTGCAACGTGACCACAGAGACACGGGTGCGTTTTAATGTTGCATTTATTATGAATATGTCCTGGGGTGGTTGATATGAGATGGTGTTATGTTTTTTACTTAACGACGTGCTTTTCATGATTTACACTATGTCTAATGCCGTATTGCGGTAGGAGCGGGGTGTGTCTAAAAAGATGTGTGATTTCTTTCTATGACAAGAAAGCTTTAATGAATTGTTCAGCGGTGGGTCACGTGAAAGGGTAGATGTGAGCTGAAATGCTCATTCAGAAGTGATTAGTAAGAGTTACACCCCTGCCTGTCTTCGAAGCTTGTTTTATATATTCCACGAGTACAACCAGGGGCATTTGGATATGATGTTAAAATCCAATGGTGAATGCGTTTTTTGATTTGCGTTTAGAGGGCCAAGTTGGTAAGATTTGCCTACTTGCTGATTCTATATAATTTATTGTATCTATCTAGTTGTTGCACTCGATGATCTTTGGGTCTGGCGTTAGCCAAGGCCTGTTACTTTTACTAAAATTAGAGATATAAGATACTCACCAGTAGGGGCTTTCAGCTAGCCCTCATCCATTGGTCTGTTGTTTGTGTCTTTTACATTTTATTTCCACCCCCTGAAGCAAAACGTTAGCCCAATTCAGCCTTCGGCTAGATTCAATGTGATTGACGGCAGTGCATGCTTTTTGAGACCAACAATTATTTTTGTTTTAAACAATGCTTTTATTTTAAATAATGGCAAGGGCCAGCATCTCCCCAGCAAAATAGTTTTACAAAAAATATGACAAAAATACAATCCAAAACCCGATCAGTTGCCATTGACAATTCTTTTTTCTCATTGTAATCTGTTTTTTCTTATTAAAATTGTGTGCCATGGATTGCAGGAGAGGAATTCAAAAGAAAATCCTACAAACTGCCACATGGGGGAAGAGCGAACTACCATGGCAGCAGAAGCTGATTCTTGGGCTCCTGACTGCCCTCCTGGTAGTGCCGGGCTGCAGCCCATTATGGGGACGCTCCTTTTGTACTGTCAGCTCCTTCACTGAGGCAGAGAGCCATTCAGTGGAGCTCGAGACGCTGCAAACGTGGTGTGTTCCGGAGTCTAGCTGTTCCAAGATGGCTTGAGGACGAGGAAGGGCATGCAGGAAGCAATAACATGAGAGTGGTGAGGCTTTCAGAACATGCCAGAACATGTGGAGGGCAACTCTATGGTTGCTTAACTGGAAGACTGGCATCAAGACGTGGCGGCACCCGACGGTTTATCGAAATTCTATGCATTGGAGTCGGTGCGCAGGGTGCCTACCCAGCCCACTCAACCTGGCGCATTACCAAGACCGGTGGTGGCACGACTGCTGCATTTCAGGATTCGAGACTTCACCCTGTGTCAAGCCCGCACAACCATGAAGGTCTCCATTTTCCTGGATTATACAGTTGAAGTACAGAAGATGGAGGCATCTTTTGTCAGTGAAAGTTCTAAGTTGAGAGATTTAGGCACACAGTACGACTTATTGTTCAGAACGCACTTGAGAATTCAGACTGGGGGAAAAACGTTCTTTTGACTGAAGGAGCCAGTGTAAATTACTGACTGGCTGGATTTGTAGGATGAGGAAGGCACACTTCCCCACTCCCATGTACCAGTGAGCGTGTCCGGAAGCTTGGATGCACAGAACCTCAACATGGATTTCGCCCTCCAACACTAGAAGGCTAAGGCCCATAATTATACTTTTCTTGCTTCATTTTTCGACGCGAAAGTGGTGAAAACTTACAAAATACAATTATATTTTGTACGTTTTTGCATCAAAAAATGACGCAAATGCGGTGCAAAAAAGTATAAATATGGGCCTAAATTGGAGAGCGAGCACGTAATAGAGGTGGTAGCTGGACCGAGAAGTCCTGAAAAGGAGTTTCAATTGACTTCATCTCTGAGTGATGATATGCGCTCAGAGACAGACAGCCGTTTGGGCTCTAGTGACAGCAGCTCACTCCCTCCTTGTTTCTGACAAGCGGACAAATTCATATAACTTCTGGAGTTGGCCCATTGTGGTTCTATCCCTGTTATTATGATCTGCCTTGATGGGCCTATTTCTTTCTGTATATCCTTTGTGGGGTCGGGGAGGCCGGGGTCAACAGGAGGTAGTGGAAATGTTTGGTATTTTGCTCTTGTGCATCTCCCCCTTCAGCATTCCTTGGCTGACTAGGATTTTGGCTTGCCTTATGAATGCTTACATTTCAAAATGTATTACCAGTTTTGATGGCACACTGCGCTGTGTTTGTCCTGGGTGGAGAGTGCTGGGGTTACATTTTGCAGCTGTTATTTTTCTTTTTAATTATTATCTGGGAAAGGACTTGATTTTGCTCGGGGGCTGTGTGCTGTTGTGCCTGGGAACGGGTGTTGGTTGTGCCTGATGTATTTCAAATGCCATATGTCTGTGGTGATCTTGACTGGAGTGAACATCAAATTACTCACATGGACTGTCTGGGGCTTAAATTCCCCCATTAAGCATTATAAGGTGCAGCCACAGTGTAGGAAAGTACCCTCTTTTTGGCATGTTACCCTAAATTTCTAACTGATGTCAGTGTGTTTGACTGTGTCACTGGGATCCTGCTAACCAGGACCCCAGTGTGTATGCTCTCTCTCCTCTAAATTTTGTCACTGCATACTGGTAACTCAGTATTTCATCCCAAATTGGCATACTGGTCACCCCTTATAAGTCCCTAGTATATGGTTCCTAGGTACCCAGGGAATTTGGGTTTCAGGGGATCTGTATGGGCTGCAGTATTACTTTTGCCACCCATAGGGAGCCCATTTCAAGGCTTCTACAGGACTGCCATTGCAGCCTGTGTGTAATGGTGCATGCACCCTTTCATAGCCATTTACACTGCACCAGGTCACTTTTAAGTCACCCATATACAAGGCCTTCCGACCCTGAGGGCTGGGTGCAAAGTACCTGTGTGTGAGGGCATCCTTGCACTAGCATAGGTGCCCCCACATCGTCCTGACTTCGTGAGTTTGGGGACGCCATTTTACACGTGCACTATACGTAGGTCACTACCTATGTACAGCTTCACAATGGTAACTACGAATATAGCCATGTTTGGTATAAAACATGTTGGAATCATACCTCAAGGCTTTTTCAAGCATTGGTTGTATGATTCCATGCCCTCTGGGGCTCCTTAGAGGACCCCAGTACTGCCATTACATCCTTCTGAGGGTCTCCAGGCAGCCCCAGCTTCTGACACCTAATTGAAAGGTTTCTGCCCTCCTGTTGCTTGAGCAGCTCAAGCCCAGGAAGGCAGAACAAAGGATTTTCTTTGGGAGAAGGATGCTACACCGTCTCCCCTTGGAAATAGGTTTTACAGGCATGGGAGGGGTAGCCTCCCAGAGCCTCTGGAAATGCTTTGAAGGGCAAAGATGGTGCCCCCCTTGCATAATCCAGTCTGCACCAGTTCAGGGACCCCCAGTCCCTGCTCTGGCGCAAAACTGGACAATGGAAAGGGGAGTGACCACACCCCTGTCCATCATCACCCCAGGGTTGGTGCTCAGAGCTCCTCCAGCGTTTCCCTGGGTTTTGCCATCTTGGATTCCAAGTTGGCAGGGCACTCTGAGAGCATCTGAATGGCCAGTGCCAGCAGGTGACCTCAGAGCCCTCCCCTGATATGTACTTACCTGTGTAGCTGACCAATCCCCCCTTCAGGGATATTTAGGGTCTCTCCTCTGAGTGTTTCCTAAGATTCAGATTGCGAGACTCCAGCAGGAATCCTCTGCATCCTCTACTTCACCTTCTTACCGAAGAACTGCATCTGGACCCTCCAGGAACTCTACAACTGCAACAAAGAAGCAAATACGACTTCTGCAACATTGCATCTTCAGCTCCTTCCAGCAACTGCAACTGTTTCCCGGTCATGCATCCTCAGAGAACAGCCAGTCTTCAGCCTGCACCAGAAGAATTAAGGAATCTCCCTTGAAGTGAAGGAGTCACTTCCCTGCTTCAGCAGGCACCGCACTGCAGCGATGACGGTGGATTGGGACCCCTCTCCTGAAGAAGTGCATGGATCCAGCAACATGGGTGGCAGACTGAAGTGGTCCAGACGGTCCTGAAGTCCAGCTGTCCAACTTTGGTGGATGTAAGAGCTTGCCTTCTCATGCAATACAGTACCCCTATGCATGGCATGTTTTGCAGTTGCCAAGGCTTGTTGGCAACCTTCCACAAAGTTCTTCATGCACCTTGCAGCTCCAGCCTCCAGTACTCCTTTCTGTGACACACAGCCTCCTGTGTGGTTCTCCAGCGGCGTGGGATCCCTTTGTGTAGTGCTGCATGGGCCTCCTTTTCAACTTTCTTTGTCCCTGTGCTGTGGGACTCCTGTGCATGCTGCCTGGTCTTCTGAGGGCTCTCAGAGTTGCTGAGAGCCTCCTCTGTCTCCCCCTCCTGGGTAGAGGCCACCAGGTTCCTCCTGGTCTGAGGCAGTGCCATTTTCCGCCAACTGCGAGCTTTGTGTGTGCCAAGGCTTTTTCGCAGAATCCAGAAACACAAACAAGACTGCAATCATCCATCCAGTGTGGGGCATCATCTGCACCAATCAGGAACACACATCCATCTTCTTGGGTCAAATACTGACTGTTCTTCTTCACCAGTGGTTCTTCTTTTGAACCTTCATCCGGGTTAGCAGGATCTCCTGTTCTTCCTGGACTCTTCAGTGCTTCTTGGACTTGGTCCCCTTCTTCCACAGGTCTTCAGGTCCAGGAATCCATCGTTGGTGTCTTGCAGTCTTTTCTGCTTCCAGCAAAATCTTCTATCTTGTGTTCTTGTGTGTTCTAGGTAAGTTACTGTGATTTACTCCTGCTTTCCTGGGTTCTGGGGGGGGTTCTATTTCTTACCTTTGGTGTTTTCTCACACTCCCAGTGCCCCCTTTACACACTACACTTGCCTAGGTGGGAAACCAACTTTCTCATTCCATTATTTTAGTATATGGTTTGTGTCCCCCCAGGCCCATTTCGAACTATTGTGATTTTCCCTATTTGCACTGTTTTGTAACTGTTTCTACAGCTATTTCCGCATTCTAGTGTATATACCATGTATATTACTTACCTCCTAAGGGAGCATAGTCTCTAAGGTATTTTTGCCATTTGTGTCACCAAAATAAAGTACCTTTATTTTTGTGACACTGAGTATTTTCTTTCATGTGTGTGAGTACTGTCTGACTATAGTGGTATTGTACGAGCTTTGCATGTCTCCTAGTTAGGCCTTGGCTACTCATCCATACTACCCCTAGAGAGCCTGGCTTCTAGACACTGACTACATTTCACTAATAAGGGATAACTGGACATGGTATAAGGTGTAAGTACCTTAGGTACCCACTACAAATCAGGCCAGCCTCCTACACATAGGTCAGGCATTCATGTACACAGATAGCCTTTTTACAAGAGATTCACCTCACAGAGAAGAAGAGGCAAGCACTGTGGAGAAAGCAACATGGGCTTGTGTATTGTATTATAGGACCTTGTCTATATTTAACATTGATTACAAGATATTAAGACTCGTTTGTTACCCTGGGTTGGTAATCTTGTCTACGCAGATCAGCCATGCCAAATATTAGGAAGGTTATATAGGTACTTGATGACCTCCTGCAAAACTGCCTGAAAGCCTTGGTCTCCTCCCTTGATATTAAAAGAGCCTTATGACTCCTCTAGACAGGACATTTTACATGCCACAATGAAGGCTACGGGTCTGGGTAGTGGATTAGTGAATTTATCCCAGTTGTTACATACAGACCCCTTTGCTCAAATCAAGTCAGACACTCTTATCTTGGATTCGCATGTTCTTAGTAGGGGTACCAGACAGGGGTGCCCCCTCTCCCCGCTACTCTTTTCCCTTGCTTTGAAACTGTTTGCTCTGATGATCCTTTGCAGGAGTGGGGGTGTTTTAGGGCCTCTACTCTAGGCCCGAGGAGAATTTGGTGACTCCATTTACATTTTTTATTTTCAGCCAAGTTACGCCAATTGCCGTGGGCCAGAATTGTTTTCTAATTTGAGCAGCACAATGATAACGGGAACAACATGAGGCTCTAGCAAGCGAGTTGGCTAGTGAGATTTTGCATACCCTAGCAGGACTTCTGGTCACTAGGAAGCCTTTCGCCACGATTCTGTATCGTGATCAGTTGCTGTCACGGTTGGAGGACTGCTTCGCATGTAGATTTTCTACTTGAGCGGCAGCAAAATCAACTCAAATGGCCACACGCTCATGGTGTTGCTTGCGCTGATTTTGAAATTCTTTGAGTTACACCCACCCCTAGTCTACACTCTACTTTACACCTCTGGCAAACTATTGTGCCCTCTTAACTGCTTTATACCACACATATTACATCTTCTATGATATCATTCATAATATCACTGCAACATTTGCAAATAAATGATTGATGAGACAACTGTGCATGGCAGGAGCATGAGTATAGTTACTTTAAGGCATGAGTTATAGTTTCTGGAGATAACTATAACAATAACTATAATTTTCTATGGGGTCATTACAACATTGGTGGTAAAAGCCGCTTACCACCATGCATTTGACCGCCAACACACTGCCACGGCTGCGGAATTCTGCCACTGTCATTATGACCCACAGCTCGGAATCCGCCAAAATCCAGACACCAACACAAGTCCGCCACACCAAAGGACAGTGATAAACTGGCGATAACAAAACCTCCACTGTCACGCCAACAGGAATACGCCCTCACTATCACAACCCACTAATCCATGTGGCGGTCTTACAACCGTGGTATTCCATTGGCGGTAGACACCTCTGCGCTCAAAATACACACACATTTACAAAACACAACCACATTGGACAAATGGAAATACACACACCTGATACACATACACACACCACACCCACACACTTAATACAATATAAAACACACACCCACAAACCCCTACAACAAAAATTGAGAACAAAGCACAGAGAGAGACACCACCATCAACAAACTAGCATCCACAGGCACACAACACCATCACTCACACAACATCCATGCACCTCACACAACACACACAAACAACTCCCCTCACACATCACAACACACACCACCTCACACATCCCCCACACCACACCATGGCACCACAAAGACACCCCAGGTTCTCTGAGGAGGAGCTCAGGGTCATGGTGATGGTGAAGGAAATCATCCGAGTAGAGCCACAGCTATTCGGATCACAGGTGCAGCACACCACCATAGCTAGGAAGATGGAGCTATGGCGAAGAATCGTGGACAGGGTCAACGCAGTGGGGCAGCACCCAAGAACTAGGGATGACACCAGGAAGAGGTGGAATGACCTACGGGGAGAGGTGCGTTCCGCGGTCTCAAGACACCATCTTGCGGTTCAGAGGACTGGCAGCGGACCCCCACCTCCTCCCCCAGAACTCACTACATGGGAGGAGCAGGTCTTGGCTATACTGCATCGTGAGGGCCTCGCAGGAGTAGCTGGAGGAATGGACTCTGGTAAGGCAAATCTTTACTACCTTATCCCCCCCACCCCACCTGCATGCCATCACATACCCCCACCCTCGCCCTCACCCCCATCACTCCAACTCCTCACATACGTCCCAATATCACAAACCACACATCCCAAACCCAAGCCCTGCATGTAACACCAAAGCATGGACACCCATCACCAAAGCATGTCCACTGCACATACCCATACACCCCCCTAAACCATTATCACACAAGGTCCTACACATGAATGCAAGCACTGGGGTACAGGGTCACCCACCCATTGCACACCATGGCACACACAGATGCAATAATCATGCCTTTACACCCTTGCAGGACCCATACCCAACGTCACCGGGCAGGAGGGTCCAGACAAGTCCACTCCACCCACAGATGAGGCCCACAGAGATGACAGCAGCTCTGTCCAACTGGATCTAGATGACCAGCCCGGCCCATCTGGGACCTCGGGACAGTCGGTTCCCCTCACACTGGCACAGGCCACTACAGACCTTCCCCCCTCTGGAAACACCAGCACAGCACCCACCCAGCGGGCCCATCCCTCTGTCCCCAGGACACGTCGATCAGCAGTGTGTCCACCACTACAGGGAACCCAGGCTAACCCACCACCCCAAAAACACCAGGGACCTGGGGGCAGTGGCAGTGGGCACACCATTCAGGGGAAAGAGCCCCAGGAACACAGGGGAACTGGGAGGGCTGCTGTGCAACAGGGGGAGGACAGGCCCAGGGAACCCACTCTCCACGAGGCCCTCTCTAACATCATGGGAGCCTACCACCATTCCCAGGAGACGATGGCAACGGTACTGGCCAAGTTTCAGGAGACCCAGCGGCTGCAGGAGGAACAGTATCTGGGCTTTAGGGAAGAACTGAAATCCATCAATTCCACCCTGGGCACCATTGGTGGGGTGCTGAAGGAACTCGTCAACACCAGGAGGGATACTGTGGCACAACAAGGGGCCCCTGACAATAGCCTGGACGATGAACTGCCCACCACCTCCACCGGCGCTAGTGGACAAGAGGCTCCGCCACAGGACCACGACACCAGCACCCCATCCCTTGCAGATGGAGAACCACCCTGCAAGCGGTCCCTGAGATCCAGGACAAAGACAGAAAACAATGCCAAAACCCCCGCCAAGAAATGAGACCACCCTGATTTGTCATCGTTCTGTCCCACTTTGTCACCCTGTCCATACTTAAACTGCCCCAGCTCCACTTCCTATGCCCATTTGGATAATGCACCTGTGAGACTAATAGACTGGACTCTGCCATGGACATTCCTCCACCATCACCCCTGACCATTTAACAACCCCCTCCACTATTTAGCACTTAAATAAACACCCTTAAATCACAAAACAATCTGGAGTCAGTCTGTGCTTTCACAATTGTGTATTTGCAATAACTGAGGGAAATAGCAATGTCCATTGTATTGTCAACATACCTATGTCACACAGCTCTAGTCCATGCAGAAACAAAGCAGATGTCACACAATAGGACCCACATCTGTGAAATCGTAAGGGAAAGTGACAACTCAGTGACCATACACTGGCTGCAAATGACAGACAGATGAGAGGTAGTAGAATTAAAACAGATGTAGCAGGCTGTGTTGTCTTCTTACCTGTGTCTCACTGGAAGTATTGGTAGATCACTGTGTTCCTGTTGTCTATGTCCTCTTCTTCTGCTTCCTCATCTTTACTGTCCACAGCCTCCACAGCTGCCACAACACCTCCATCTGGACCATCCTCCTGCAGAAAAGGCGCCTGTTGTCGCAAAACCAAGTTGTGAAGCATACAGAAGGCCACGATGGTCTGGCACACCTTCTTTGGTGAGTAGAATAGGGAACCACCTATCATATGGAGGCACCGGAACCTGGCCTTCAGGAGGCCGAAGGTCCTCTCTATAATCCTCCTAGTTCGCCCATGGGCCTCATTGTAGCGTTCCACTGCCCTTGTCCTGAGATTCCTCACTGGGGTCAGTAGCCATGACAGGTTGGGGCAACCAGAGTCTCCTGCAAATGGTGAGGGACAACTGTTAGACACACACTAACTCATATTGACATCCCCAGACCCAGACACCTATTTACACTGTATAGGGTCCATGTCCTCACCTAATAGCCACACACGGTGCCTCTGGAGTTGCCCTATCACATAAGGGATGCTGCTATTCCTCAGAATGTAAGAGTCATGCACTGAGCCAGGAAATTTGGCACTCACATGGGAGATGTACTGGTCGGCCAAACACACCATCTGCACATTCATCGAATGGTAACTCTTCCGGTTTCTGTACACCTGTTCACTTCTGCGTGGGGGGACCAAGGCCACATGTGTCCCATCAATGGCATCTATGATGTTGGGGATATGTCCCAGGGCATGGAAGACACCTTTCACTTTAGGCACCTGAGGGAAAACGATGTAGCTCCGCATGTGTTTCAGCAGGGCAGACAACATTCTGGACAACACATTGGAAAACATCGGCTGGGACATTCCTGATGCTATGGCCACTGTTGTTTGAAAAGACCCACTTGCTAGGAAATGGAGTACTGACAGCACCTGCACTAGAGGGGGGGATTCCTGTGGGAAGGCAGATAGCTGACATCAGGTCTGGCTCCAACTGGGCACACAGTTCCAGGATTGTGGTACGATCAAGTCTGTAGGTGATGATCATATGTCGCTCCTCCATTGTCGACAGGTCCACCAGTGGTCTGTACACCGGAGGATGCCGCCATCTCCTCACCTGCCCCAGCGTACGTTGCCTATGGAGGAGAGCAGCGAGCAGAGTCAACCAACTCTGAGGTACGTAAACACAACTTAATCGGAAAATGTTTGCAAATCGACATATGGCTGTATTAGTATTTAAGCAAGGCCTAGATATGTGTGACACAGTCCAAAATAGTGCCATGTGGGCCCCTGAAATGGCAGCTGCCTGACCTGTACAGTGGGACAAGGGGATATGACGTAACTGCGCTGGCGTTGTACACCGTCACGGTATGCGGTGGAAGACCGCAGCGCAATCCTGCATTGGTTAACATTGGACCTTATGGGTCCCAGGAGCCAATGACGATGTACGGCGGTGGTGACGGTACGCACCACCGCGGACGTGACCGGCATTTTCTCTCTGTTCAATCACTTGATACCTGATCTTCGACAGGAGAGGACCGACACTGCAAGTGCTGCTGTGACCTCAGTCTGGAAAAGATAATGACTCGTTTGTCTGGGGAAAGGGCCCCTACCTTCAGCACGGAGGAGTTGGAGAAACTGGTGGATGGGGTCCTCCAGACAAACAGGTGAGTACACTGTGAGCATTCTGTATGGGCAATGGCTGTTTGGAGTGGTGTGAATAAAAGATAGGGGGGGAGAATGAGGCGTGCATGAAACAACGGTGAGTGCATGTGTGTCATGGCAAGGGTAGGGATGCGGGCCAATGACTGTGACGGTGCGGACGGTTATATCTTCTCCTTTCCCCCTGTACTATTCCTGTAGGTCAGCGCCCACCAGAAGAAGGATATTTGGCATGCCATCACCAAGGAAGTCCGGACCCTGGGGGTCTACCACAGACGGAGCACCCACTCCTGGAAAAGATGGGAGGACATTCACCGCTGGAGCAAGAAGACGGTGGAGGCCCAGCTGGGGCCAGTCGCACCATGACCCCCCTGATGTTCTGGATCCTGGTGGTGGCATACCTGGAGTTGGTTGGGCGCTTGAGGGCATCACAGCAGCCACAAGGGGGTGAGTACACTCTCATTCAGCTGATTCAGTGCGCATTGTAGGTGTCTAGGTGGGGGAGGTGGGCTGTGGGTTCCCCTATGCCAGGGCGAGTTTAGTAGGCAAGGTCCCTCCTGAAGGCAGGCCCTGTGGCACCCCACCCCACCTGTGTATAGAGCCAACTACACCTAGTCAGGCTCCTGTGACTTGCATGTGTGCAGCAATTGGGCATAGGCCTTATACCCCATGTCCCTGGGATCAATTAGGGAACTCAGAGTGCATGGCGTAGTGCAGAGGGCTGCTGTGTCTGTAGTGTCTGCCAACGGTAGCGGTATTGCATGCACTCAACATGTCTTTCTTCTGTCTCCCCCCCTTTTTATGATGTCCCTGTTCTTGTGTGCATTAGCATCATCAGGCGGAGGAGCAGTGGCACCGGAGCAGGAGAGAGCTGCATCCCACGTGGCCCTGGAGGGCGACACAACGGAGTCTGAATTCACCAGTGGGACGGAGGGCGAGGGGAGCTCCGCTGCGGGGAAAGGAGCTGAGACCAGCGATACGGACTCCTCCTCTGATGGGAACTCCTCCTCTGATGGGAGCTCCCTTGCAGTGGCGGTCCCATCTGTGCCCCCCGCATCTACAGGTACAGCCGCCACCCCCCCTACCAGCACTGCCCTCCCAGCAGCCCCTCAGCGTTTGCCCCGTGGCCGCTCACCCAGGAGGGTGGGCACTCCTTCGCCCCAGGCACCTAAGCCCCTGCCCCTGTCACCCCTGCTGCCCTCAGTGAGGAAGCCTTTGACCTCCTCAGGTCCCTCACTGTTGGGCAGTCTACCATTTTGAATGCCATCCAGGATGTAGAGAGGCAATTGCAACAAACCAATGCATTCCTGGAGGGCATTCATTCAGGCCAGGCAGCCCAACAGCGAGCTTTTCAGACTCTGCCCTCAGCACTGATGGCAGCCATTGTCCCTGTTTCTAGCCTCCCCCCTCCAACTTCCTCCACCCAGACCCAAGCCCCTGTACCTCAGCCTATCCCAAGCACACCATCAGACCAGCATGCACATACGTCAACACACAAGGGAAGCTCAGGCGAACATAAGCACCACACATCCCACAAGCACTCACACAACCATCATACACATTCACACATACCAACATCCACTGCCTTCACTGTGTCCCCCTCCTCCTCGTCTCCCTCCTCCCTCCCTGTCTTGTCTCCACTCACACCTGCATGCACTACATCGTCAGCCACTACCTCCATCACCAGCACACCCACCACCACACCCCGCTCACGTCCACTCACCACCCCCACTACCATTCACACATCCCCTGTGTCCTCTCCCAGTGTGTCTGTGAGCACACTTCCCAAGGTACACAAACGCAGCCACACACACACCCAACAGCCATCCACCTCACGACAGCCTCCAGCCCATGCACCTTCACCCAAAGTCAGCAAACGTACACCTCCTACAACCACTACCTCTTCCTCCACTCCCAAACCCCCTCCATCTACCCATCCCAGTGTGCCCAAAAAACGTTTCCTGTCCAACCTTGACCTCTTTTCCTCACCTCCCCCACCCCTTCAGTCTCCTAGGGCCCGCATCTCCAGGTCCCAACCCAGCACCTCAGCCACAACATCTGCGGGAACAGTGGTGCCAGTAGTAACCGGCTTCTGGAGTGCGCCAGGCAGCAGGGCAGCCAGTGTGGCAAGGAGCCAGAGCACGGACAGACCCCCACCTCAAAAGCAGAAAAAGTTGGCCAGTGCCCGGCAGGAGAGGGGAAAAAAATCTGCCATCAAGGCCGCTCCCAGGGGTACAGTTGGAAGTGTGGAGACAGCTGCGCCACCATCCAAGGTGGGGTAGGGGCACAGTAAAACCGGCAAGTCTGGGAAAACCTGCATGGCGGACAAGACCGCAGCAAGCACCGCTGCCAAGGACACCGCTGCCAAGGAAACCGCCCCACCAGCACCACTAAACAGGACACTGTCGCCACCAGCACCGCTGAACAGGACACTGCCGCCACCAGCACCGCTGAACAGGACACCGCCGCCACCAGCACCGCTGAACAGGACACCGCCACCACCAGCACCGCTGAACAGGACACCGACGCCACCAGCACCGCTTGCCAAAGACACCGCTGCCACCAGCACTGCTGCCAAGGACACTGCCGCCACCAGCACCACTGAACAGGACACCGCCGCAACAAGCACCGCTGCCAAGGACACCGCCGCCACCAGCACAGCTGAACAGGACACTGCCGCAACAAGCACTGCAGGCCAGTGAGCGCCAAAGATTCCCACGCTACTGAGGCCGCCACGAGCACGATGAAGCACTCTGGGCATCAAGCTCCCTCCAGAACCAGTGGAGAGATCCATCCACTACCTCAGCCCGTGGCAGGATGAAGCACTCTGGGCACAAATCCCCCTCCAGAACCAGTGGAGACTGTTATCCACTTGAGAGACTGTGGCTTTGCACTCCCCAGGATAAAGCAGTGGGCAACCCACCCACTGGAGAGACTTGAGAGACTGTGGCTTTGCACTCCCTAGGATAAAGCAGTGTGCAAACCACCCACTGGAGAGACTTGAGAGACTGTGGCTTTGCACTCCCCAGGACACATCAATGGGCCTGGAGCCCCCTCATGGATCTGGCATTGTGCACTAATCCGGCTGAGGAGCCCACCCTTCCCTTCCCCCTGATTCCTGTTTTATTTCTATCTGATGCCCCAGCAGTGTTCTCTCCATCTTGTTCGGGTATCTTGTGTGGGCCTCGCTCATGCATTTTGGGCCCAGTGGTCCAAAGACTATGATGGTGGAATCCCTTGGACTTGTATTCTTGATGTATATATTTGTTTATAGTGTGAATATCTTTATATATGTATATATTTTTGATTCATGTATTTGAATATATTGCAATCATTCGACTCATTTCCTTTTGTCCTTGCATTCTTCCAGGGGGGTTGGGGGTGTAACTGTAATGTATCATGATGTATTAGTGTGTGTGTTGTCGTGGGTGAGGGTGGGGGTGGGGGTGTTGCGTGTTGCGTGTGTGTACCACTCTCTTTTCCCTCCCCCCTCCCCTGTGTCATAGGTGCAGTACTCACCGTGATCTTCGCCGCCGTCTTTGTTGTTCCTGGTAGAGAAGCAGGAAGATAAAGGCTGGCAGTATGTGGAGCCCAGGTTCCATGGCGTCCTGATTCCTCGTGGGGTGTGTAGAGGTGAGCGTTTTCCCTTCCAAGTCCTGTTTCCGCCGTGTTTTTGTTTGCAGTGAATCTGCCCCATAAAAGGTGGCAGATTGGACTGTTGTAATTCTGTGGGCGGTACATTGTCCTCCGCCTGTCTGTTGGCGGTTACCGCCGCAGTGTTTGTTTGTACCGCCTTGGCGGTCGGAGTGTTAAAGTGTCTGTCTATGTTGTCGGTTTCCGCCACGGTCATGATTCCAAATTTTTTCCCACCGGCCTGTTGGCGTTTTACCGCCGCTTTAACACCGTCCGCCAGGGTTGTAATGACCACCTATGTGTGTAAAATCTGAGCCTAACTATAAAGTCCCTGTAACCTCACTTTTGATATATATATATAATGTAAAACACCATAGAAATGCAATTACAAAAACTAAGATTATAGGGACAATATAGTTATGCTCACATTTTAAACATACAAAACCATAGAAATTCAGCTGTTGTTAGAGTTATTTCAAGTAAATATACTCACAAATACTAAATAAAAGTGATACACGTCCCAGTGGGCAGACGGTCACATTCTTCCACTGAAACATACAACTGACTGGTAAGTAACTGAATGTATATACTGGTACATGAAGTAAAATTCAAAATTAATAGAGCCCATGTGGGCATAATATCAGCTGCGGTAGATCAAGAACATTTGTTACAGTTACAAAAGAATCAAACCCAAGTGGGAAAACAATGAGACAAAAATGGCATTCAGTAATGCCATGTGGAACGTGAGGGAATCATAACACAAAATGCAACCCTAGTAGACAGGTAACCATCTAACCACCATGATCTAGGGGACTCTGTCCCCGAAACGCATCTGGTCGATTTGTTTCATCATTTTACTGGTAAGGACGCTATGGCCTGATTGTTTTTTTTCCTAACCGACCTGGGATAAGAAACTGGCAGGAGGTGAAAAAGTTTTGTGTGGATAGAAGTGGGGTGCAACCCCATTGTGGCCTGCCACGCTAGTTGCTGGGATAATTAGCGTAGTATGGTTCTTGATATATATATGTGTGTTCATATCAACTGGAAGCAAGGAGACAACTGAGTCACATTATACATTATAGTCGCCTTCCTGAAAATCTTATGAAGCACATGGAGGAGGAATATCAGTTGAAACTGAAAGCTTGGTTTGACCATGGGTTACTAGATTGAGAGGAATATCAATACCTAAAAATTGAGCATGCAACTATAGCAACCATCTATGTTTTCCCGAAGATTCACAAAAATAGAGAAATCCCCCTGGTGGCCCAATAGTTAGCTCAATATGGTCCTTATTAGAGAACACATTGAGGTACTTAGATTTATTTCTACAAGAGTATGTTATAAATATTCCTTCATAACTAAAAGATACTACAGATTTTCTGAAGAAATTGGATGGTATACTATGGTAACACTTGATGTTACTTCATTGTATACCTTGAGAGATTACAAACAGGGAATGGAGGCTTGTGAATACTTTCTAAGGTATGGAGCCATAGAGTTATTTGTGCATACACAGATGTTAATGGACATGCTCAGGTATTGCCTCACCCACAATGTATTTCTCTTCGAAAATAAGTATTATCTACAGGAACAGGGCACAGCAATGAGTACCTCCTTCGCCCGCACCAACGCAAACATGTTTATGGGGTGGTGGGAGAAGGAGGTAGCCTGGATTGAAGAGAATGAACAATATAACTAGAATGTTGCAATGTGGGTATGCTTTATTGATGACCTCGTTATCCTCTGGGAGGGTGATAAAATGGAACTGTCTTTCTTCATTGAAAAGTTAAACCAAAATGAGAATAATTTACGATTTAAAAGCTCATATGGTAGAATGTGCTGTGAATTCCTGGATGTTAAGATGTTGTTTCTGAATAACCAATAGGTGACTAAGATTTACAGGAGACCACAAGCTACCAATGCACTATTACATGCCAGCAGTGGTAATCCTAATTCCTTGAAGTGAAGTATTCCTTATAGTCAACTATTGAGAGCCAAGAGAGTCTGCTCCACTGATGATGAGTATAACAAAGAAGCAGTGGGTTTGATGAGTAGATTTGTAGAGCGAGGATACCGATGACTGTGCTTAGGGATGCAAAATGTAGAGTGGATATGAAAGCAAGAGAGAAATTACTATATCCACTAGAGGAAGGCTTGAATGAACATAGAGGCAAACTGAAAAGATCATTCCTCATGCATGATTTAGCACAGTCCAGTGTTGAGAAAATACTGCACAAGAATTGGCATGTGTTCAATAGAGATGAGCACTTGAGAGCAATATCACAAGTAGGGCCACAGATAACCTTTAAGAAGTCTAAATTGTTAGGGCATATTTTAATATCTACTTTTCTAGATACAAGTATGAAGGGAGAACATTGGTTGACCAAAAAGTTCTTCACAAATGTCACTCTAGCAAAGTGTGCCAATATGGCTTGGAGTGTAAAAGTTATCAAACTTTTGAGGGGTGATCTATACCTATTCAGGAAAATATCATCTGTAGTACTGACTATGTGGTCTATGCTTTGAAATGTGGATATAATAAATTATATGTAGGCAGTACTACCAAGAATTTAAAAGTTAGGATCCTCCAACATATGAGAGCAATTGTAAACAGCAATAAGAGCTACTCCCATTCAGTCCACTTTGAGATATTCCATGCTCAATCCTTAAATACCTTTGGATATTTTGGTAAAAAGCATATTAGGATACACACAAGGAGAGGGGACAGGGAGAAAACACTACAAAGGGAGGAATTTAGACTTATTTTGTTGTTGGAAACTGAGGCTCCATATGGACATAACTTGGATGCTGAACTTCATGTACATCTATGATGATATTGCCCTATGTATAATGGACAGGCCACGCCAATTTGAGAACTCTTATCCCTTGGCACTGTATTGCTTGACTTGGATCTCCCAGATACTCCTTTGGAGGTGTATCCGGCTTTTTGCACTATCTTGCTCAATCTGTACCATCTAGAGTATTTTTAACATTGCAGTATCTGATTCTCAGCACTTTGTTGCATTATTTGCACTATTTTGGTCACTTTTGCACAAACTCATTTTGTTCTGGACACTATTATTGCATGATTTGCCCCATTCTTGACATTTTAGTATTGATGTACCTCATTGCCGTTATCGGCATATCTGACATTGAGTGGAAGCGTCGAGGGACATCGTAACCTGTCGTAGTGCCTGCATAAGACCTGCATCTAGATTGCTCCACAATGAGCATCTATATTCGAGAATTTTCATCGTTTTTGTGACAAAGAGGAGCAAGAGATTAGAAGAGAGAAAATATTCCAGCCTATACGTGCACGGTTGTGTACAGCCCTGAGGAAGGTGGCTTAAAGGATTAGCAGTTGTTGGGATCCACCAAAATGCACGTCGGCAAGGAACTGGTTGGCTGGTAGAAGATTGTTATTGAAGTTCAGGTTCAAGGTTGAAGAAAAAAAAGTTTTTGATATAATTTGATGGAAGACTATGGAAACACATTGGAATTTATGATCGCAAGGAAGTGAAGGACTAATCAAAGACTGTGTAAAATAAAAACCAATGGACAACAAAATAGAGAATTTAGATTTTCAATACATCGGAGAGAGATTTTGTGAAATTATATCTTTTTGATTTGATTTATTGCTTATATGTGTGTATAGGTGTGATGTATTTGTGAAATATGAAGTACAATAGTAGGAGATGGTTGTAATTTGTCTTATTTGTTTTAAATATGTGTTGTGTCTTGAGTCCTGTCTGTGTCAATTCAGTCTGTTTGTTTTTCCATGTCCTATGTGAAGTATTGTTAGATTTTTTAATATTATTACGAATACATATTTGGTTATGATCTGTCTCTGTGAGTTGATTTGTTAGTTTGGTTATATTGTCTATGATTGGATTACTCACTTGAGAATTAGAGAGAGAAGTATTTCCCTTGTTGTATCCTCATTTATATACTAATTGTTCATACCTGCACGTTAGCACGTTAGTTTACTCTGATTGATACTAGTATTCCATTTCTTTTTTTAAACACAAATTTTTATTAGTTTTCATTATCAACGGTTCCATCATACAGCGTATAGTCAATTGATAACTCATATGGACCGTGGTTAGGTATAAGTTCATACAATAGAGTTACAAGTACAAACTAACATTCTTATGGTGTGCAGCAGTGGTGTTGAACAACAATCTCTTACACTGCCCACCCCACACTCTACCCAGCTTCCATCCATTAGCCCCTTAGTTAGAACACAGGGGATGGATCTGTTAATATGTTCTTCAGGAATACCTTCCTTTACATGGGGGAACCGAGTTACATATTCACTCTTAAAAACATATTGAACCAGTTATACATCAGTGAAGTAGAGGCTTTCATGGACCCTATACGATACAATGTATAGAAGCCACGGGTGTGTAATACAGACGTGCCCTCAGTACCCCATAGGGCACTCTGGTTGCCCCAGCACAATCCACCCTATGTCTCAAGCTGTGACCTAAGCGCTTCTCTCAGGGAGTCCCACTCGAGAGATATTGGTTTCCTCCTCAGACCTCCATACTCCTCCCTTCTAAGGGCAGTGCTTTCTGCCTGGCTCCAACGTAACACCTCATCTTTCCAGGAGAGGAGTGATAGGGTATGGGAGGATTTTCAGCATCTCATCAACTGACGTTTTGCCAACAGCCAGATCCCTGAAGCACATACGCACTTTAGAGGCATGTGTCCAAGGAGACAGCCCCCGAATGAAATAAGCGGGTGACAGTTCTACAGATTCGTCCATGACCTCCGCCAGAGTGGCTCCTATTGCATTCCAGTACTGTGTGAGGGACGGGCATGACCAAAGCATATGGAGAAGATCAGCCTCCGCAGTGTGGCATCGAGGACAGTGCGACATTGTAGTGTGATAGATTCTATTGAGTCTATGTGGAGTGAGATTTGCCCAGAGAAAGAGCTAAAACTGGATCAACTTGAACCGAGTGTTATGAGATACGTGTTTGGCATTTTGTAATGAAAAGGACCATTCCTTGTAGTAATGTCTCTGCCTAAAGCAATTCCCCACGCGGCCTTCAGCGTGTTCAATGATAAGTGGAGTGGTGGCCGGATCCCGCGATATATCCATTGTACAAGATGTCTACCATGTCCCTTTGTGGAGAGAGCCTAGAGTGTTTCATTTGTTACCAGTTCAGCACCCTCTGGTCCCCAATAAGTGCAAACATATGATAGTATCTTAGCATGTGTCAAAAAGAGTCTCCGATAAACCATGCAATTGCACAAAATCGGAAAGTGAGAGTAACATGCCATCTTCGAACAAGTCTCCTAAAGTGAGGGGATCTTGTTGTTCCCAAACCCTGAGCATAGCAGTCATTAGAGTGCTGGAGGTAATAGGCAGCCCACATAATGGTATGTTAGGTGCATAGGGGGTTGGTGAAGCCATGTATAGAGTAGTTGGTTTCCAGTACGCCAAGGACATGCGTAGTTGTAAGGTAGCTCCAAGGGTCATTTTAGGCAACATGGGACAGAACAATTGGTGAACAAAACCCCTATTCCACATTATTTTTTAACAGTTTATCTCGTCTGAGTTGTGGCCAGTGAGCCAGTAGGCCAGCCATTGTAACTGGCCCGCAATACAGTAGGCTTTAAAATCTGGATCATCCAAGCCAAGTCAGGGGGTAACTGTAGTTTTGTCAGGCCAACTCGGCGGCAACCCTTTCCCCATATAAGATATATCAATAAAGAGTTCAGTGTCTGAAATACACAAGGAGGTACTAAAAGGGGTAGGTTCACAAAATGGTATAGGACCTGTGGCAACATTACCTTCTTTGCCAGAGTCACCCTTCTGGCTAATGAAATAGGTAGTGTAGTCCAAAAGTCAACCTGGGATTGGAATGATGCATTTGCCCAGTGTAAATTGCCATCTAACAGGTCCTCTGGATTCTGGTGTACATGGATACCAAGATAGCGGAAGGAGATTGGGGCCGTCACAATGCTCATGGGCTCAAATGGAATCGTAGGCTCTGACTAGGTGCCCTGAAAGGAGTACGCATATGACTTATCTGGATTAATATGGAGGCTGGAGAGCAGTGCAAAGTGGGCAAAAATCTGCACCGTCTACTCAGTGCCCTGCCGCAGATCTCTGTAATAGAGTATCATATCATCCACATATAAAGAGCAAGCATGTGTAATGGAGTTGAGCACTATCCCCCAATCCTCCGCACCGTGGCGGAGGTGCTGTGCCTGGGGCTTCAATGTCAATACAAACAAGAGTGGGGATAGAGGGCAGCCCTGTCTAGTTCCGTGGTATATGTGTTAGGAAGCAGATATATGCTCCTCTGCCCTGGCCCTAGCAGTCAGGGCTGTGTGTAGGAGCCTTACCCACTGTATAAATTCAGGAGGAATTCCAAAGGCTGCCAGGGATGCCCAGAGATACTATCAACTGAGGGTATCAAATGCCTGCCTAAGGAGATGCAGCCAGCATATGGGTATTTGTATTTCGACTCATTCATTAACTGAGATAATTGGTGGATATTCATGGATGTACGCCGACGGGGGACAAAGCCACATTGTTCCGTGTGGAGCAGCCGTGGGAGTAGTGGTAGAAGTCTATGCGCTATAACTTTACTGAGGAGTTTATATTAAATTTTTAATATAGACAGGGGCCTATAGGAGGATATTTGGGCAGGGGTCTACCTGGTGAGAGAAGCGAGGTCGCTATTGCTTTGAGAGTCGTAGCCGGAAGTATTCTGTCCACGAGAGACCTCTGGTATAGTTTCTCTAGGTGGGGAAGCAAGCACTTGGGGTATGCAGCATAAAACTCCATCAGCAATCTGTCGGGGTAAGGGGGTTTATTGCGTGCCATTTCTTGTAATGCTTCACCGATTTCTGACATGGAGATTGGGGGGCACAGTGTTTCTTTTTCTAGTGCCGTCACCTGAGGGAGCAGATGGCAGTGCAGAAACATGTGAAGAGAGTGTTGGTCTGCAGGTGGCTGCTCTGCGTACAAATACGCATAGTATGAACTAAAGGCCTCATTAAGAAACCCCTCTTCAGGGATTGTATAGTTAAAATAGGTGTAGGAGACTGTTGGGGCCTTATTAATTTAGCAAGCATGGTACCCGGTTTATCTGCCTCTGCATACATCTTCTGCATGTATGATATGTATCCTACGACTCGGAAGTGCTCTAGAAGCTCTACATGCTGAATGTGCGCCTCTTGTAATCTCTCAGCTTTGTTGTCACCCATTATCGCCGCCTGTTCTAGTGATCCCAATCCATCTTCTAACTGTGTGAGCTGAGAGACAATTTAAGTCTGAGCTCCCACCCTCATAGATATGGATGTCCCACGGATGATTACTTTGAAGGCCTCCGATTCAATCAGTGAGAATGTTGTTGTGCCAATATTCTCTGAAAAATATGTGTCTATGTTAGTAGCTAATGTCTCCTTAAAGACCTGGGCCCGTATTTATACTTTTTGACGCTAAACTGCGCTAACGCAGTTTAGCGTCAAAAAATTTTGCGCCGGCTAACGTCATTCTGAAGCGCCATGCGGGCGCCGTATTTATTGAATGGCGTTAGCCGGCGCAAGCAGACCGGCGCTGCCTGGTGTGCGTGGAAAAAAACCACGTACACCAGGCAGCGCCGGCGTTGGGAAAAGTGGCGCTAGGGCGTCTTAAAAATGGTGCAAGTCAGGTTGACGCAAAAAATCGCCTCCACCCGATTTGCGCCATTTTTAACGACGCCCAGACGCCATTTACATGACTCCTGTCTTAGTAAAGACAGGAGTCATGCCCCCTTGCCCAATGGCCATGCCCAGGAGACTTATGTCCCCTGGGCATGGTCATTGGGCATAGTGGCATGTAGGGGGGCACAAATAAGGCCCCCCTATGCCACCCAAAAAAAAAAACTAAATTTTTTTTATACTTACCTGAACTTACCTGAATGTCCCTGGGATGGGTCCCTCCATCCTTGGGTGTCCTCCTGGGGTGGGCAAGGGTGGCAGGGGGGGTCCCTGGGGGCAGTGGAGGGCACCTGTGGGCTCATTTTGAGCCCACAGGCCCCTTAACGCCTACCCTGACCCAGGCGTTAAAAAGTGGCGCAAATGCGGGGTTTTTTGACCCGACCACTCCCGGGCGTGATTTTTGCCCGGGAGTATAAATACGACGCATTTGCGTCGCCGTCATTTTTTTCGACGGGAACGCCTTCCTTGCATCTCATTAACGCAAGGAAGGCGTTCACGCAAAAAAATGACGCTATTTGCCCATACTTTGGCGCTAGACGCGTCTAACGCCAAAGTATAAATATGGCGCAAACCGAGTATAAATATGCCCCTTGGTCTTCCAAGAGTGTAGGCTGCAGGTGCCATGTAGGTATCGGGATGGGTATCCCGAGGTAAATTGCATCTCTGGAGGATTGTGGTTAGACAGTGTCTTGCCTAAGTATGTAGAATGAGTTATGTGTGGCGCTTCAGAATGGCGTTAGCCGGCGCTAAACTTTTTGACGCTAAACTGCGTTAGCGCAGTTTAGCGTCAAAAAGTATAAATACGGGCCTAAGGCTTACATTAGTAGAGTGCAATGGTTCCATCGCCCAATCATACATTTGTACTACAGGCATACCATCTAAACCTTCCCCGGAACCAGGTCATAGCAGCAACTGGTCTCCTATTCATCCTTCCCCTACGCTAGTACATAGTTTACGAGTGTTACATATATATGCAAATATAAGCTGCCTAGAGATAGGTGAGAAAGAGAAAAAAAAAAAAGATAAACACCATGGCGCCATCAAGCAGCAGACCAATTTGTTGTCCATCGATCTTAATGGGTACTCCAGTGGTGATCACAGTGTCCGCGCAGCGTGGATGAGGAGCCGTGCAGATAGGTTTCCTACATCACAGATCATGTGCGGTCTGACAGATGGGAACAATGTCACACTGCCTTTAGTTTCAGTGTCAGACCCCCCAACTACAGACAGCTCCATGCTGAATCTGCGATTAGGATCTCGTAGATTAGTTGCGAGTTGGATGGCCTCCGGTTGGCTCTTACGTGCCTGCCTCGGGGATGACCCCCCATTACAGTCCAGCACCGCGTCCTGCCCATGCCGGGTACGCCGGGACCTCCGGCCCGAACCCTGTGACGTCAACTCCCGCTGCTGCCCATTACGTGGTCCCTGAAAGTTCTTGTCCAGCAATTCCCTGGCTGAAGCGGGAGAGTAAAAAAAGTGGGAGCGGTTGTCATATATCACTTTCGTTGTTGCAGGAAAGATCAATGCGTATACAAGGCCATGTACTCTAAGGGTTTTTTTGACTTCCTGGAAGGAGGCCTGGCACCATTGTACCAACAATGTATAGTCTAAGTAAAGAGATACTCTGATGCCCTCGACTGTAAGCCGCACGCTCCAGTGTTTCACGCAGAAAAATGTCTCTGTAATACAGAATTTTAGCCACTATGGGTCTCAGCAGTGCCCCAAAGATGGGTTTCCTAAAGGGTACTCAGTGTGCTCTTTCGGCTGTGAAGAGAACAGACAAGCCTCTGGGGACACAGTCGACTGCAGCCAGTTTTCAATAAATTGCATGGTGTGGTCTCCTTCAGCACCCTCTGGCATACCCACTATTTGGATATTGTTCCTGCGCGCTCTTCTTTCGGCATCTTCAGCTGTGTCTTTGAGTTCCACCTGTTTGTGCAGTTGTTTCAGCATAGAGTCATGTTCCACCTGCCCTGGAGTCAAGGTAGCCAATGCATGTTCCGTTAATTTGACCCTATCAGCCACTTTTTGCTGGTTGTCCCTCAGTAGGTTAAGGTCTGTGGTGATAGCTCCAAGCTTCTGTTCCATAATCTCTTTGGAGTCATGTATCTCCTGTAAGATAAGATCTAGCCTGTCCACTGAGGCCTCTGCTCTAGAAGGGGGAACGCAGTCTGCGGTGTGGGGCAGGGTGAGATGTCCGAGGGTGGGGAGCGGCGCCACACATATTCCTCCATCCTGATGGCCTTAGTCTTGTTCCGACCCATGCTACAGAGGGACTGTCACCCTAAAGGCCTGGTGTCTGCTCCCGCCATGTCAGAGGTTCACTTCCAGTTGGTGTGCGTGGAAATTGTCACCATCACTCTGTCTGCAGCATCCCAGACTGCACCTCAACAGCACCTCAGCTCCCCAAAATCTTCAGGTGGACTGGTCACCTAGGGCCCAGCCTGACCCCTTCAAGCTGGCCAGCCTCACAGCCGTAGCCCCCAATGCCAGCCACCAGTCGTCTGGCACTCCGTGTCACCCTTGAGGGACAGGACCAGCACCAATCTCCAGGGAAGGCCACCCCACACCCCCCCAGTCCTCACCTCCGCCTCCGGCTTCCAGTGCCCAGCCTGATCAGCGTGGTGTTATGTGCTACAGCGCTTTGATCCCAGCGTGCCCATGTAGCGCTTGATTTGGGAGTGACTTACAGGAGCTGCACGTCTTCTGGGCCCCTCCACCAGCAATGGTGTAGCTGCAGGCTACACTGGGAAGTCCTGCCACCAGAGGGCCGCATCAGCTGGCCCATCTACTAGCTCGGTCCCACGCTAGTTGGCACCTCTGCCCATGAGCCACCTCTCACCATGGGCGTGGGCTGCTGATTTCTAGGTGAAAGGAATGGAGGGAGAGTCGTCACCTCCAGCACCTTCAGGCACGCACTGGCACACTCCTATGCGCACCCCTAGGGTGACCCCACCATTGGGAGCCGCCCCCCAGCACAATTGGAGGCTCCTGACCAAGCGCTGAAGCCCCCGCCCGTGTGGTCACCTTTCGAGCGGTCTGGCAGCCGAGCTGTGGCAGGGAGCAAGAGACGCCAGCCGAGGGGGAGGAAAGGCCCCACACAGGCCGCCTCTGCTCTCTGGCGGCCGGAGGCAGCCAGACACAGCC
Organism: Pleurodeles waltl; assembly: GCF_031143425.1. Taxonomy (NCBI): domain Eukaryota; kingdom Metazoa; phylum Chordata; class Amphibia; order Caudata; family Salamandridae; genus Pleurodeles; species Pleurodeles waltl. The sequence continues at coordinate 994,075,739 of NC_090436.1, read as the reverse complement.
CGATCGCTTGGCCCAACCCCCAGCACCCTTCAGCAGCGTCCACTCCCGCTGGATCGGTCCAGAATCATAGGCCCCACAGTGCGCAGGAGTAGAAGATGGTGGGCACGAAGCAGGCTGCACCACCGACATCCCCGTCAGCCCTCGTCCCTCCGCGTGCACCGCACCTCGCACCGCCAATACACATCGCTCAGCACCTCTCCGGGCTGCACCTGGGACCTGTGTGGTATTGTGCCACCGTAGGGTGCAGGTTATGGGGAAATTGCATGACCCGGGTCCAGAGGCCTCAGATCATGCATCGGCCATGTTGGGCGCCTGGCCACGCCCCCCCTAGTATTCCATTTCATGTTTAGCATTAGCACCTTTGAATGTACATGGATACAAGACTCTTGTAATCGAAACTCCTAATATTGTTGACTCAAACTATAATATGTAGAAATGTTTTGATGGGCAATACAGCCATATATGATTTGGGATCCTAATATTTTCTTATTCAAGATTGTTCATTGAGAACTTTGTTAATGTGTAAAACCTTCAGAATTGGATTGTTTTATTGAAATATACATAATGAGTCAAAACAAAGGGTGCAACATCTATTTTAGCAAATTAATGCAAACACAAGCAATATGAAGTATAAGAATGTCAACAACATTAATGGATTAAGGCCCGTATTTATACTTTTTTAGCGCCGCATTTGCACCACGTTTTGACCCAAAAGTGGCGCAAACTTACAAAATACAATTGTATTTTGTAAGTTTGCGCCACTTTTGCGTCAAAAAATTACGCAAATGCAGTGCTAAAAAAGTATAAATATGGGCCTAAGTGTCAGGTAACTGTTTGTTGCGAAATCGCATCACCAGGATTGAAAATGGTGGGCATAGTGGTACAGGATATCAATCAAAGGTTACAGCTCTAGTGTTTGGGGTTGTTAAAATGGATGGAAAAACTCTATAAATAAAGCCTACTGGGAGTTTCCGTGAGGCCCAATTGAAGGCATAGACGAAACGCATAGGCCATTTCCTTTTCTTTTAAATGTGTTTCTGACTTTGTTTCACCTCAATATTACAATGCCCAAAGAAGAAAAACAATAAAAGTTTTGAATTGGATTGGACCAGGAGCCGTTTTTTCTTGTGCTGCCGTGTAACTGGTCCAGGAAAGAGAAGACCTGTTTGAATATATATATGAATATATATATATATATATATATATGCAAATAAAATAGAGAACTCTGGGTAGTTCCCAAGTTTAGGTGGAGAGCAGCTCTAGTAAGAAGCACCCTGCAACACCAGCGACGCTCTAGATTTGCTCACCTCAAATATCTGTTTATCTAGCAAAGTTTTTAAACATAGGACCAGCACAGTGCTACCCACAACGAGCTAGATAGTGAAAAAGACTTTTGCCATTTATACAGAAAAGTCTTTAAGCATAGGTTTAACACAATGTAAACCTTGCCGAGCTGTGAAATGACAAAAGCCATTTACCACTCCAGGCACAGTATTACAGCTTTGGACAGGTAAATACCATCCAAGCCAACCTTGAATGAATACAAACAACCCCTGACACGTGTTTCACACTCATTAGAGAGGTTTAGCTTTGTCCAGAAACAAGGGAGCACTCTGTATAGATCAAAATAAATCCCTTTCAGGGTTAGAGTGACACATAAAGTATGCAAAAAAGAATAGAGAACTCTGGGAAGTTCCCAAGTTTAGGTGGAGAGCAGCTCTAGTAAGAAGCACCCTGCAACACCAGCGACACTCTAGATTTGCTCACCTCAAATGACTGTTTATCAGGCAAAGTTTTTAAGCATAGGATCAACATAGTGCTATCCACGCCAAGCTAGATAGTGACAAAGTCTTTTGCCATTTGTACAGCAAAGTCTTTAAGCATAGGTTTGTCACAGTGTTAACCTTGCTGAGCTGCAAAATGACAAAAGTCATTTACTACTCCAGGCACAGTATTACAGCTTGGGAACTGGTAAAATACCATGCAAGCCCTATCAGGTGTTTCGCTTTCATTAGAGCTCATCAGAGAGGTTTAGCTTTGTCCAGACCCAAGGGAGCACCCAGTATAAGTTAAAACAAATCCTTTCAGGGTTAGAGTGACACACAAATTATGCAAAAAAGAATAGAGAACTCTGGGTAATTCCCAAGTTTAGGTGGAGAGCAGCTCTAGTAAGGAGCATCCTGTAACACCAGCGACACTCTAGATTTGCTCACCTCCACGGTCTGCTTATCTAGCAAATTCTTTAAATATATGATCAGCACAGTGCTATCCACGCCACGCTAGATAGTGACAAAGGGGGTTATTCTAACTTTGGAGGAGGTGTTAATCCGTTCCAAAAGTGACGGAAAAGTGACGGATTTACCACCAGCCGTATTACGAGTCCATTATATCCTATGGAACTCGTAATACGGCTGGTGGTATATCCGTCACTTTAGGGACGGATTAACACTCCTCCAAAGTTAGAATAACCCCCAAAGTCTTTAAGCATTGGTTTGACACAGAGTCAACCTTGCTCAGCTGTAAAATGACAAAAGCCATTTACCAATCCAGGCATAGTATTACAGCTTTGGACTGGTAAAACACCATCCAAGCCAACCTGAAATTAATAAAAGCAACCCTTAACACGTGTTTCATGCTCATCATAGAGGTTTAGCTTTGTACAGACACAAGTGAGCACCCAGTATAAGTCAAAACAAGTCCCTTTCAGGGTTAGAGTGATGCATAAATTATGCAAAAAAGAATAGAGAACTCTGGGTAGTTCCCAAGTTTAGGTGGAGAGCAGCTCTAGTAAGAAGCACCCTGCAACACCAGCAACGCTCTAGATTTGCTCACCTCCAATGTCTGTTTATCTAGCAAAGTTTTTAAGCATAGGATCAGCATAGTGCTATCCACGCCGAGCTAGATAGTGACAAAGTCTTTTGCTATTTGTACAGCAGTCTTTAAGCATAGGTTTGACACAGTGTTAGCCTTGCTGAGCTGTAAAATGACAAAAGCCATTTATTACTCCAGGCACAGTATTAGAGCTTTGGACTGGTAAAATACTGTCCAAACCAACCTGGAATGAGTAAATGCAAGCCCTAACAGGTGTTACGCTTTCATTAGAGCTCATCAGAGAGGTTTAGCTTTGTCCAGACACAAGGGAGCATCCAGTATAAGTTAAAACAAATCCTTTCAGGGTTAGAGTGACACACAAATTATGTAAAAAAGAATAGAGAACTCTGGGTAATTCCCAAGTTTAGGTGGAGAGTAGCTCTAGTAAGGAGCATCCTGCAACACCTTCGACACTCTAGATTTGCTCACCTCCACGGTCTGCTTATCTAGCAAATTCTTTAAGTATATGATCAGCACAGTGCTATCCATACCAAGCTAGATAGTGAAAAAAGTCTTTAAGCATAGGTTTGACACAGTGTCAACCTTGCTGAGCTGTAAAATGACAAAAGCCATTTACCACTCCAGGCATAGTATTACAGCTTTGGACTGGTAAAACATCATCCAAGCCAACCTGAAATGAGTAAAAGCAACCCTTGACGCGTGTTTCACACTCATCATAGAGGTTTAGCTTTGTACAGACAGAAGTGAGCACCCAGTATAAGTCAAAACAAATCCCTTTCAGGGTTAGAGTGATGCATAAATTATGCAAAAAAAGAATAGAGAACTCTGGGTAGTTCCCAAGTTTAGGCAGAGAACAGTTCTAGTAAGGAGCATCCTGCAACACCAGCGACACTCTAGATTTGCTCACCTCAAATGTCTGTTTATCTAGCAAAGTTTTTAAGCATAGGATCAGCACAGTGCTATCCACGCCGAGCTAGATAGTGACAAAGTCTTTTGCCATCTGTACAGCAAAGTCTTTAAGCATAGGTTTGACACAGTGTCAATCTTGCGGAGCTGTAAAATGATAAAAGCCATTTGTCACTCCAGGCACGGTATTAGAGCTTTGGACTGGTAAAATACCGTCCAAACCAACCTGGAATGAGTAAATGCAAGCCCTAACAGGTGTTTCGCTTTCATTAGAGCTCATCAGAGAGGTTTAGCTTTGTCCAGACACAAGGGAGCATCCCGTATAAGTTAAAACAAATCCTTTCAGGGTTAGAGTGACACACAAATTATGTAAAAAAGAATAGAGAACTCTGGGTAATTCCCAAGTTTAGATGGAGAGTAGCTCTAGTAAGGAGCATCCTGCAACACCTTCGACACTCTAGATTTGCTCACCTCCACGGTCTGCTTATCTAGCAAATTCTTTAAGTATATGATCAGCACAGTGCTATCCACACCAAGCTAGATAGTGAAAAAAGTCTTTAAGCATAGGTTTGACACAGTGTCAACCTTGCTGAGCTGTAAAATGACAAAAGCCATTTACCAATCCAGGCATAGTATTACAGCTTTGGACTGGTAAAACATCATCCAAGCCATCCTGAAATGAGTAAAAGCAACCCTTGACACGTGTTTCACACTCATCATAGAGGTTTAGCTTTGTACAGACAGAAGTGATCACCCAGTATAAGTCAAAACAAATCCCTTTCAGGGTTAGAGTGATGCATAAATTATGCAAAAAAAGAATAGAGAACTCTGGGTAGTTCCCAAGTTTAGGCGGAGAACAGCTCTAGTAAGGAGCATCCTGCAACACCAGCGACACTCTAGATTTGCTCACCTCAAATGTCTGTTTATCTAGCAAAGTTTTTAAGCATAGGATCAGCACAGTGCTATCCACGCCGAGCTAGATAGTGACAAAGTCTTTTGCCATCTGTACAGCAAAGTCTTTAAGCATAGGTTTGTCACAGTGTCAATCTTGCTGAGCTGTAAAATGATAAAAGCCATTTGTCACTCCAGGCACAGTATTATAGCTTTGGACTGGTAAAATACTGTCCTAACCAACCTGGAATGAGTAAAAGCAAAAGTTTTGTTTTCATTAGAGCTTATCAGAGAGGTTTAGCTTTGTCCGGACACAAGGGAGCCCCCAATATAAGTAAAAACAAATCAATATATATATATGTGTGCATGTGCGTGCCTGTATATCTAGTTGTTATAGCCTCCACCACAGTGACATCAATCTCCACCTACATGTAAAAAGATACTAGTAATAAATTTACGCTCAAAGACGTGTAAGTCTACATTAAGGTCTAAATCTGCACTTGAAATGGCTACTAGTACATTGAAGGGTAGATTTAGTGCAATAGTAAAAGTACATGTGAGTAGATCTACAAATGTGAATTGCTGATGTGAATAGGGCCTTATGGGCCTCATTATGACTGAACTGTAATCCTACGGATAGCTCTACTCCCCAGACTTACAACTTCAGAGGATATTGCTATCCTCGTGGGGGTGGAGGGACAATAGTATTAGAGAATTGCACATGGTACCCCCAGAGACCCTTTAAAAATTAGGATTTACAAGGAGAATCAGCAATTCTGCCCTTGAATTCCTGTTACTACCTTATTGTGCCTCAGAATTTCAGTTTGAGAATGTGGCTGGTTTTAACAGATCTGTGGTGTTTCTGGTGCTCTCATAATTCTAATAAGGCAAGTGAATCCCTTTGTTCGCTCCATGTGAATTTCATAGGTTTTCTTAATGAGGTCCAAAGTTAGTGCACATTTTGTTGTGTGGAATGAACATTCAGGTAATAAAATCACAAACCACCCACGTAAACTTGCCTCCTAATCCTCTTATTTTTCAAAATAAAAGGTCAGTTGCAGTTTGACAGAGCAGCAACACCTACTCTTACCAAATGTGTCGATACCTAGCTATATTTAGAGTTTGGGAAACACTGGGTTTTACACTGGCAGCGGTGACACAGCTGCTTCAGGCTGTTATACTCAGTACCATTGTCGTGTTAGCTCTTATTATAACAGTGAGACTGCTGGATTCAGGCGGCAGCACCACAGGAGTGTGGGGAACTGAGTCCAATTCCACAGTGTATGACAACTATTGGTCTAACCCTTCTGGCCACCTAGCAGTACCTCACCAAAACCAAAAGTAGGGGTGATTTGTAGCAGCCATACACATGACATTTCTGATTTCTTAGGGAAATCGCAGTGGACATATTTAATCCTTTTCTCTCAGATACATCCATCTCCTGAATGCAAAGACAAACAGAAGGAGAAAATGGGTTCAATGTATTTTATTGAGTCAACTGCGTTCTAGATAAAATGGCTTGTATTGCACTGATTAGGATAATGAAACATTATAATAGCAGAGAGGTAACAAAGAAAGTGAAACATAAGAAAAGCCTCACCATAGTATCAAAACGTTAAGTATTAGAAGTACTATATCAGAGCATAGTAGTGTTAGCCCTAATCTGCCCTTCAAAACACCCTGGGAAGACACCATCCCCCATTCCTGAATATGGTAGCAGCGAAGAGGGCTGTTGGTCTCCCAAGAGTCCTCGCCAATGTAGGCGGAAAAGACATCAAGTCTCAGCAGACAGCTGCAATAAAGCAGCGACATTCTGTGGCAATTTCTGGCTGGAACTTACCTCTAACGTACAGGGGGCACAGAGATGTTGTACAGGCAACAATAACATGTACAGCCTTTAGCAAATCACAGGACGAAAATGTTTAGCTAAAAAGAATAAAAACAGTTTCTGGTGTAAAAGTGTATTAGATGAAAGAGATAACAACAACACTTCAAAATGAGGCTTCTGCTAAAATAATAAAATGAAGTAAAATTAATTATTACTAGGCTAATGGGCACAAGCTGCACATCTGTGGCTAAAATAACTTGCCCATAAAACAATGCTAAAATAATCTAACAACAACCTCCCCATGTCGGTTCAAAGTGTAAAGGTTGAACCAAGTAATACTGTATTGAAAATAAACTAAAATATAAATGTCCAAGTTGACAAGCAAAGCACACTGAAGCAGGCCAAATTAAAACAGTCAGTGTAAAGTATAACAACGTAGTTGTTAAAAGCTGAATGTCATATTTAAAAGTCACTTTGAAAATTGCCAATTATATCCAGGATAATTGAATCAAGGAAAGATCCCACTTCGGCCGGTTTTAATGCAACCAAATCAGTGCAGAGGAAAACCAAAGAGCACTCGTGTTCCAAAGCCTCAGCTATAACCAAGGTGGCAGCATTCCATGTAGTGCCAGATGTTAAAGTACTAAGAGTCACTTGATCCACAAAAGGGGGCTCATTGGAGGATTCCCGTACCAAATGCATCCTCAATGTGCATGTCTGGTAATGAGCCCTCAGCGAGATCATCAACAGATCAGCATCCAGTGAAAGTAAGCAACACTTAGAACACAGTTAAAAAGGCACCAAAGGCAACAAAACACAGGCTGCACACAGTTCAGTACCGGTCTAAATAATAGAGAACAGTTGCACTCAAGTTCTTCAAGGAGTGGTACTCTGAAATACAGCATCAGCAATTCACAACACAGTTGTGATGATGAAAGCGCCATCAGTCCTCCTTGATGAGATGGGGCATCCATTGCAAATGAAAAATAGCACAGTAAAATGCACCAATTAAGGCCAAAGTAATTGGGAATCCCCCAAATACACCCAAAAATATTGAATGAATGTCTGAAGGTATTATGCCAAATATAGGAGAGAAGGTGCTGACAAACCCAGAAACAACAGTCTTAAAGTAGAATATAATCCCAGCAGGATTGGAAGCATTAAAAATTCTACCCACAAGTTCACTGAAGTGTCGCGTAAATTTTGTATTTAAAAGTAACTGTATTTCTGTGGATGACCTTGCTACATGGAGTGAGTAGGTCTCACGAACAGATGTCAGCGCTGCATGTTTCTGAAACAATAGAGCTTTTAGTCTGCTCAGCTTGTCAACATTTACATTAGAAGTAGCAATATGAGGCCAAATGTCTGCTACTTTTTTCTGTTCCGTGGGGGGGGGTAAGGACATTACCATAACAAGTTACAATTTTGGAGACCAAAACTACATAGGCAATTCCAGCTCACATTCACAACAGCTTTCAATGTTTAGAAGCACATAACTTCCATTTGAGAGCGCATGGAACAGTAGTCAAATCAAGAGGACAGGAACTCCCTTCAGATAACAAGCCAAAATCTGCCTACAGGAATGTGTTTCAAACAAGATGTGAACTGAAGTGTTGAGATAGGCAGATTGATAACCCCGTACATTAACCAGACTCCAGATGGTATTTCAGCCAAAGTAAAAGGCAACTTTTCCAATTTTTTGATGTTCAGCAGAACATAATTTTCTGCTTTCTTCGACATTATTTGTTGTTGTTGCATCAAATTAAACGTGGCAAACAGGTCTTTTGCTCTGACGTAATGCCATGGAACGCGACCATGATGGACCTAAGTTGACTCTGTCCATGTTGTAAAGATGACATTTCAATTTGCATAATGTCAATTGCAGAAGAAATGTTGTTAACAGTGTATGTGCGTTCAGACAAGGTGTTAATCCCGTTATCTACAATGGCTAATGATTTTTGTAAGTTTTCCTGATCTATTTGCCTTAACCCGGTATCGGCTTCTTGTTGTGAAAGTTGCCAAATGTTGTTGTAAGTTGCAAATAAGAAGCACTTTTTACATTGTCTTCTGAGGCCTAACGGAAAATCTTGTAAATCTGTGTTATTTGACAGGAGACTGATGTGTTCTTTTACAGCATCTAGTGAGGAACTTTTCAAACATTGCTGGCATAATTTTCCTACACAGTACCTGAATGTCCTGATGAAACAAAGCAAGGGTCTGGTCTGTTCGCTCTGAAACCCCCCGTGGAGTGTACAAAATGTGCATGACAGCCATTTGTGTCCACTGGCCACAATAACCACCAGCCAGGACTTTAAAGTGTTCTGTGAAATATTCCTTTCTGGACCCCGCCGTCGAGCTGTTCCTCAGTTGTAGTAATGCATTTTTTCCATTTGTAAAATTTTGTGGGAGTGGGAATACTGGGCGCATTCAATTCTGTAATTTTTGCCAAGCCTAAACAGCATGTATGCTGCACTGTGTGATTTAAAAATATAATTTGTAAAGGTATCAGGCATGCTCTAAATAAATATTCCCTTCCTTGTATTTGCCAATTTTGAGTTCCCCAAACACTTTTTAGGCCAATCGACATCATCCAATAATAATCGGCTTCTATAGCCAACCGGAAAACTGAATAAATCAATTTTGTGTCCGTTAACAGTACACACTGCATTTTAATTGGAGGCAATTTAAAATAATAGGATGCATCATCTTGAACATTATGCCCAGAAAAAGATGTAACCTCTTCCATATATGTTTTAGAGCTCCCCACTGGTGGGGTAGGGCAACGCTCCCATTGTGTATAATTAAAAACAGTCTTCTGGGTACTTGCTCTATGAATGAAATGATGTTCATAATAATTATAACAGAACATATTGCCATCATTTTCTTTTTTTGGTAAACATCTTCACTTTCAAATACAGCAAACTACTCTAGCTCAGATAGCATAGAATCAACTGTTTTTACATCCCAGTCATCAGAAACAACCCCTGGTGTTGTCACATCAATTAAAGAAAGTTTGAAAACATATGAAATTTGAAGAACCTCAGTAAGACCAAATATATCAAAAGACACTTTGGGGGTCATAAAGACCCCGGCGGTCGGTGGAAATATGACGGTAAGTACCGCCAGCAGGCTGGCGGTACATACCGCCATATTATGACATTGGCGGGTTGACCGTCATGGCGGTGACAGCTGCCAGGCTGGAGATATCTATCCCCAACCAGGCGGCCATCACTGTTCCACCCGGGGAATTATGACCCCGCCTACCGCCATGGTTTTCATGGCTTCCTTACCGCCACGAAAACCATGGTGGTAGGCACTATCAGGGACAGGGAATTCCTTCCCTGTCACTAATAGGGGTCTCCCCCTTCCCACTCCAGTTACCCCTCACCCCCTGCCTCTCCAATGCCCCCCTACATTCACGTCCCCTTCACACACACAAACACACACATTCCCACACAATCACGCATGCATACTTCCACTCACACCCTCCCGCATCCACTTTCAAACAAGCATGCACACATGCATTCACAAAACATAACATACACGCACTCACACCTTCATACATGCACACTTGTATCCAACACACAACACACACCTGCATACACGCACATACAAACATACACACACACAACACCCCCCATACCTCCCCTGTCGGAGCACCCCTTTACCTGTGTGCAGGGGGTCCTCTGGCAGGAGACAGTATGGGGCGCTGCTGCCAGCAACAGCGTCCGCCAGCAGATCACTGCCAGGCTGTATTATGGGTCATAATACGGCTGGTGATGGTCTACTAGCATGGCGCTGCTGCTGGCAGCAGCACCACCTTACCGCTATCTGCCGCCATGGCCACAGACGGATTTCCACCATCCTTCTGGCAGAAATCCAGCTGTGGTCATCTTACGCGGGACGGCTGATAGCCAGGCGACGGTCTTTTGGCGGCCGTCACTGCAGCGGTAGGCGGTTTTTACTGCCAGTTTCATAATGAGGGCCTTTATCCCAAACAATCCCATCAGGAACTGGTATAGCTAAAATGTTCACTAGGGACAAGTCTCAATGGATCCTCCGTGAAGAAAAATGTGGTTTTAGGACCTCATCCACCAGTTCGACTGCAGAGCGTTCAGGAAGGTAATGACCATGTATGCGTGAGAAAAAGACGATGACAAACCCAATCCAAAGGAGAAAGGCAAGTACAGTTAGTAAGTACCATATACAGTTCCATGGCCAAATAAAATAATTAATTTTTAGCCAATTTATCAGCTTGTGTGGTCTTGACTGTAATGTTGCAGAAGAAGAGGATGCGTCAGAGAAGGAGTCATTACACTCAGTGAAATATCCAGAAGCAGATTGTGCAAAAACTAGAGCTGTGTGAGGAACTGGAGAACTAGCAGAAGTCTCCCTCAGTGGTTCGTAGTAGATGATTTCATCAGTTTGAGTTGCTTTTGAGTAGTATTGTTCATTAATTTGGTTGTTTCTTGTCACAGATTAAACTAGTGATACTAATAAAAAATCATTTTCCACCCTCCCAAGCTCGGGAAGTATCAGCATCACTACTCAAAAACCTGTAGAGGAACTTCCTGGTCTATAGTGAGAAGGATTTGGGAACTACCCAGGAGGCCTTTAGGTCTGCTGTGTAGGATCAGCCACATGGTGTAACATGAAATTATGAATGGAGACAAAGCAGTTTTCTTTTGATCTAGGCAGCGGTGGTTGAGTAAAAGTTCTGGTCCTGTGTATTCTCAGTACTGGAACTGGTGCACAATATGAAAGACCAAACTACTTTTTCACAGCAATCTTTCCTCACATTAGAGCTCCAACTTTTGGAATCCAGCCAGTAGATGTTATTGGTATTTCCCTTATTTCTAAGTTGGCAGCACAGGCAGATGCATTTCTATAACAGAGCTGTTGTAATTCCAGCAAGACAGTAACACGTTATTTATGTCAAAAGGTGTGTCTGCTGCCTCCTCGCCAGAGGCATTAGAATCTGCTAGCCAGGACCCCAGTGCTCATAGTTTCTAGCCAGGATTTGTGTACCTGTATAGTGACTAACTGTGTCACTGTGGCTCTGCTAACCAGAACCTCAGTGCTTATGCTCTCTCTGCCTTTAAAATTGTCACTATATGCTAGTGACCATTTTCACTAATTCTAATTGGCACACTGGAACACCCTTATAATTCCCTAGTATATGGTACTTAGGTACCCAAGGTATTGGGGTTCCAGGAGATCCCTATGGGCTGCAGCATTTCTTTTGCCACCCATAGGGAGCTCAGACAGTTCTTACAGAGGGCTGCCACTGCAGCCTGAGTGAAATAACGCACACCTTATTTCACAGCCATTTTACACTGCACTTAGGTAACTTATAAGTCACCTATATGTCTAACCGTCACTTGCTGAAGTTAGAGTGAGGGGACCGTGGCACTAGCCAAGGTGCCCCCACATAGTTCAGGGCAATTTCCCCAGACTTTGTGAGTGCGGGTACACCATTACACGCGTGCACTACATAGAGGTCAATTCCTATATGTAGCTTCACAATGGTAACTCCGAACATGGCCATGTAACATGTCTAAGGACATGGAATTGTCCCCCCTTGCCAAATCTGGTATTGGGGTGCCAATCCCATGCATCCCCGGGGCTCCAGCATGGACCCCGGGAACTGCCAAACCAGCTCTCTGGGGTTTTCTCTGCAGCTACCGCTGCTGCCACCCCACAGACAGGGTTCTGCCCTCCTGTGGTCTGGGCAGCCCAGTCCCAGGAAGGCAGAACAAAGGATTTCCTCTCAGAGAGGGTGTTTAAGGGAAATAGGTGTTAAGGCCTAGGTGAGGAGTAGCCTCTCCCAGCCTCTGGAAATGCTTTGACGGTCACAGATGGTGCCCTCCTTGCATAGGCCAGTCTACACCGGTTCAGGGAACCCACAGTCACTGCTCTGGCATGAAAATGGTCAAAGGAATGGGGAGTGACCAGTCCCCTGTCCATCACCACCCCAGGGGTGGTGCCCAGAGCTCCTCCAGTGTGTCCCAGACCTCTGCCATCTTGAATCCAGAGGCGTGAGGGCACAATGGAGGCCTCTGAGTGGCCAGTGCCAGCAAGTGACGTCAGAGACCCCTCCTGATAGGTGCTTACCTCACTAAGTGGCTAATCCTCCTCTGAGGGCTATTTAGGGTCTATCTTGTGGGCTTTTTCTCAGATAACAACTTGCAAGAATTCACCAGAGTTCCTCTGCACCTCTCTCTTCGACTTCTGCCAAGGATTGACTGTTTACTGCTCCAGGGCGCCTGCAAAACTGCAACAAAGTAGCAAGAAGACTACCAGTGACGTTGTAGTGCCTAATCTTGCCAGCTTTCTCAACTGTTTCCTGGTGGTGAAGCTTTGGGGGCTGCCTGCCTTCATCCTGCACTGGAAGCCACGAAGAAATCTCCTGTGGGTTGACGGAATCTTCTCATCCTGACAAGCGTGGCCCCTGGAACACAGGTGCTGGACCCAAGTGACCCAGACTGTCCAGTGGTCAAACTGTCCAAATTTGGAGAAGGTAAGTCCTTGCCTCCCCTCTCCATACAGTGATCCTGTGCACCGCGTGAACTGCAGCTGCTAGGGCTGCTGTACACTTTTGCAAGGAATCCTTCATGCACAGCCTAGCCCAGGTCCCCAGCACTCAGTTCTGCTTTGCTCAACTCACTGAGTTGACCTCTGGCTCTGTGGGACCCTCTTTTGCAGTGTTGAGATGACAGCCATGCTCACTCTTCTTGAACCCATGTTCAAGTACCTCTGTGGGTGCTACCTTCTTGAGCATGGACTCTTTGTGTTGCTGAGGGCCCCCTCTGCCTCCTCTTCCAAGTGGCAATATCCTGGTCCTTCCTAGGCACCCTTTTTCTTCAACCGCAAACTTTGCAACTAGCATGGCTTGTTTGCGGTCTTTCTCCAAAGAAACAACTCTGCATCCTCCAGCACTCCATGGGACATCTTCTGCACAAAGGAGAAGTTCCTAGCACCTTTTGTTGTTGCAGAATCTTCAGCTTCTTCCATCCGGAGGCAGCCATTTGCATCTTCATCTGGGGTTTAGTGGGCTCCTGCCCCCCCGGACACTTTCACGACTCTTGGATTTGGTCCCCTTCCTTTGCAGGTCCTCAGGTCCAGGAATCCGTCTTCAGTGCTTTGCAGTCTGTTGTGGTCTTTGCAGAATCCTCTATCACAAGTTTAGTGTGTTTCTGGGAAGTAGTAGCACTTTACTCCTACTTTTCAGGGTCTTGGGGTGGGGTATCTTGGACACCCTTAGTGTTTTATTACACTCCCAGTGACCCTCTACACGCTACTCTAGCCTAGGGGTCCATTTGTAGTTCGCATTCCACTTTCTTAGTATATAGTTTGTGTTGCCCCTAGGCCCATTGCATCCTATTGCATTCTGCAGTGTTTGCACTACTTTCTGACTGTTTTACTTACCTGATTTTGGTTTTTGTGTATATTTAATGTATTTTACTTACCTCCTAAGGGAGTATATCCTCTGAGATATTTTTGGCACATTGTCACTAAAATAAAGTACCTTTATTTTTAGTAATTGAGTATTGTGTTTCTTATGATATAGTACCTATATGATATAAGGGGTATAGTAGGAGCTTTGCATGTTTCCTAGTTCAGCCTAAGCTGCTCTGCTATAGCTACCTCTATCAGCCTAAGCTGCTAGAACATTACTAATCTACTAATAAGGCATAACTGGACCTGGCAAAAGGTGTAGGTACCATCAGGTACCCACTACAAGCCAGGCCAACCTCCTACAGAAAGGAGGGCAGAGAGAGCCTTGGCTGAGAATAAACTTTTGTTGGCTCATGAACTGAGTCTCAAGGAGCTGGATCTTAAAGCAAAGCAGTCTGAATCCAGCAGTAATGGTGTCAGCATACAGGCAGGACCTGCTGGAGAAAAGAAGGTTTGTATACACAAAAACGTGGTGCCCAGTTTTGTGGTGGGAGATGACATTGATAAATGGCTAGCTGCTTATGAAGTTGCACTAAGGGCTCATGGGGTTCCTGAAGAACAATGGGGCACAGCTATGTGGGAGTATGTGCCAGCAATTGGGAGTGACACTCTCCTCACATTGGACCCAAAGGATCAAAACACATGCTCACACATGAAAGCCATTTTACGTGCCAAGTTTGGGCTGACCCCTGAGAAATACTGTCAGAGGTTTAGGGACAGCACCAAACAGTCCACACAAACATGGTTGATTTCTTTGACTTTTCAAGTAAGGCACTGAATTGATGGGTGCGGGGCTGCAAAGTAAGTAACTACACAGGATTGTATAATTTGATTCTGAGAGAGCAGATGCTCAGTACTTGTTTTACAGAGTTGCGTCAGCATTAGTAGACAGTAAGCTGACTGATCCCAGGAAGCTTTCTGAGGAGGCAGGCCGCTGGACTAGCACCAGAGTGTCCAGAAAGGTATCTGGGTGGACACCCACAAAGGTGGTCAGGGTTCCCATCAGAAGAAAGTGGGGGGATAAAAACATAAAAACAAGGAGATCTCAAAAGGCCCCCAAAACAGCTCCCAAGGGAATAGTGGTAACCAGTCCCGGTCTGATTCTAAAAGGAAAGAGTTCATTGATCATAAGACAGGGAGGTTTGTACCCCAATGCGCAGAGTGCAGTAGATATGGGAACTCTGAGAGTGATACCAAGTGTCCCAAGAGGGCAAGTCCTCCAAAGGAGGGCAGACAACTGGAATGGCTAGTGTAGCGCTCAGGGAGGAGGTGGTCCCAGGTAGTTTTGGGGAGCAGATAGAGGTAACCCTAGTGTCCCTGGGGGATGCAGAGATGGTGCCAAAAGCCTACAAGCCTGCCAATACTTCCAAGTCTAGGCAGTGGGTTACCATCAATGGGCAAAGGGTGGAGGCTCTGCGTGACACAGGAGCCAGCATGATAACTGTCAGGGGTCAGCTGGTGTAAACAGAGCAAGTCCTCCCAAATACATTCCACCAAGTCATAGTCGCCAACAATCGTGAGAGCTACCTACCGGTATCTGTGGTTCCCTTTGAGTGTGCCTCAGCCCAGGCAGCAGGTGAAGCCTCTGGCGATCACCCTATCTATTGGGAGAATGATCTCCTTTAGAGTGAGCCTAAGGTTCCGGCCATTGGGGCAGGGCATGCGCTGGTGCTCCCCCAGTGTTATCGGGCCTTCCTACTAGGTCTGGCTCACGACATTCCCCTGGCAAGACATGTGGGGCAAGACAAGACCTTTGTCAGGCTTGTCACCCACTTCTATTTGCCGCGGATGAGGACAAACTCAAATGCTTTCTGTAGGTCCTGTCCTACCTGCCAGGTCAGTGGGAAACAGGGAAAAAGCTAAAAGCCCCCCCTGATCCCACTCCCTGTCATTGGCACCTCCCTTGAAAGGCTGGGCATCGACATTGTTGGTCCATTGGACCCCAAAACTGCCCTAGGCAACAGGTTTATCCTAGTTTTGGTGGACGATGCCAGCCGTTACCCAGAGGCAATCCCTCTGAGGACCGTAACTGCACTTGTGGTGACCAGAACTCTAATGGGGACGTTTACCCTAAGGAGATTGTGTCTGACAGGCACTAACTTTATGTCTGCATACATGAAGTCCATGTGGGATTCGTGCGGTGTAACCTACAAGTTCACCACACCTTATCACCCCAAATCTAATGGTCTTGTGGAGAGATTCAACAAGACCTTGAAAGGCATGATCACAGGCCTCCCTGAGACCCTGAGGCGTAAGTGGGACGTCCTCTTACCATGCCTTCTCTTTGCTTACAGAGACGTACCCCAGAAGTGGGTGGGGTTTAGTCCCCTTGAGCTTCTCTATGGGTACTCTGTCAGGGGACCCTTAAGCATTGTCAAGGAGGGGTGGGAGAAAGCTCCCAAAGCACCCCATCAGGATGTGGTCAGCTACATGCTGGCCCTCCGCAACTAGATGAACCGCTTCTGGAAAACAGCCAACAGTAACCTTGAGGCCAGTCAAAAGGTAATGAAACACTGGTATGACCAGAAGGCCATCCTGGTGGAGTTTCAACCTGGAGACAAAGTGTGGATAATGGAGACAGTAGAGCCTAGAGCTCTCCCTGACCACTGGTCTGGCCCATTTGAAGTAAAGTAGCAGAAAGGGGAGGCCACTTACCTAGTGGACCTCCAGTCCCCTAGGAACCCCCTAAGGGTGCTCCATGTCAACTGACTGAAGCCTCCCTTTGAGAGAACGGAGGTCAACATGCTTCTGGTGACAGATGAGGGTATGGAGGAAGAGAGTGAACCTCTCCCTGACCTCCTCTCTACCAAGGAAGGTGATGGGTCAGTGGAGGGTGTCATTCTCTCTGACTCCCTGACCCTAGATCAGAGAGGGGACTGCTTTCCCTCACCCCTGGACTCACGCACCTGTGTGTCCATGAAATTGATACAGGAGACAGTCCCCCTGAAAGAACAAAATTTACAGGTTGTCAGATGAGGTGAAGGCCAGCATCAAGGAAGAAGTCTCCAAGATGCTAGCTCTAGGGGTTATTGAGAAATCTAGTAATCCCCGGGCCAGCCCTGTGGTGCTGGTACCCAAGGCTGCTGCACCTGGTGCCAAGCCAGAACTCCGGTTATGCAGGGACCACCGGGGTCGCAACTCAGTCACACGGACTGACGTTCACCCCATCCTCTAAGCTGATAAGCTCGTAGACAGACGAGGCACTGCCAAATTCGTCAGTGCTTTTGATCTCACATCAGGGTACTGGCAGATTGCCTTGACTGAGGAGGCCAAAGAGAGATCTGCATTTTCCATACCTGAGGGCCATTACCAATTCCGGGTGATGCCTTTTGGGATGAAAGATGCCCCACTACCTTCCAACGGTTGTTGAACGGGGTCCTAGCTGGCAAGGATGCCTTCTGCGCAGCCTACCTGGATGACATTGCCATCTACAGTGACAGCTGGGAGGAACACCTGCTCCACCTCAAGAAGGTTCCAGGCCCTGCAACAGGTAGGCCTGACCATCAAGGCCAGTAAGTGCCAGATTGGCAGGGTTCTGTGGTGCACTTAGGACAGCCAGTAGGTGGTGGCAAGGTGCAGCCCCTCCACGCCAAGATTGAAACTATCAAGGCCTGGCAACCACCTAGAACACAAACCGAGGTGAGGGCCTTCTTGGGACCCACTGCTTATTACCACAGATTTGTCAAGTTCTATGGAACCATGGTGACACCTTGACAGAACTTACATCCAAAAAGCAACCTAGATTGGTAAATTGGACAGAGGCTTGTCAGAAAGCCTTTGACTCCCTGAAGGTAGCCATGTCACGGCCCCTGTGCTCAAGGCTCCTGACTACTCGAAGGAATTTATCGTGCAGATGCTTCAGAGCATGGCATAGGGGCGGTCCTAGCACAGCTAAATGAGGAGGGCCTAGACTGACCAGTAGTCTTTATTAGCAGAAGACTATTACCACAGTAACAGAGGTGGAATGCTATTGAAAGAGAAGCATTTGCTGTGGTCTGGGCACTGAAGAAGCTGAGACCATACCTGTTTGGGACTCACTTCTGGGTTCAGTCAGACCACAGGCCCCTCAGATGGGGTTTGAAAATCCTAAACTCTTGAGGTGGTCCATTTCCCTACAGGGGATGGACTTTACGGTGGAGCATCGCCCGGGGATTGACCACGCCAATGCTGATGGTCTCTCCAGATACTTCCGCCTTAGCGATGAGAGCCCCCGGGAGGTTGGGTAGCTCTCCCCACTTTCAGCTGGGGGGGACACATGTTAAACCTGACAGACTTAGGTTGGTCACCCCTAACTTTTTGCCTGCCTCCCTCCACTTTGTGGACGCTGTTTTAGCTGGTTTTGGGATTCTGTGCACTTTACCACTGCTACCCAGTGCTAAAGTGCATATGCTCTCTCCCTTCAAACATGGTAACATTGGTTCACACCCAATTGGCTTATTTAATCTACTTATAAGTCCCCAGTAAAGTGCACTACATGTGCCAGGGCCTGTAGATTAAATGCTACTAGTGGGCCTGCAGCCCTGATTGTGCTACCCACATAAGTAGTCCCTTAACCATGTCTCAGGCCTGACATTGCAAGGCCTATGTGTGCAGTTTCATTGCCACTTTGACTTGGCATTTAAAAGTACTTGCTAAGCCTTAAACTACCCTTTTGCTACATATACGTCACCCCTAAGGTATGGCCTAGGTAACCCATAGGGTAGGGTGCTGTGTAGGCAAAAGGCAGGGCATGTACCTGAGTAGTTTACATTTCCTGGTAGTCTAAAACTCCTAAATTCGTTTTTACACTGCTGTGAGGCCTGCTCCCTTCATAGGCTAACATTGGGGCTGCCCTCATACATTGTTTGAGTGGTAGCTGCTGATCTGAAAGGAGTAGGAAGGTCATATTTAGTATGGCCAGAATGGTGATACAAAATCCTGCTGAATTTTGAAGTTGGATTTAATATTACTATTTTAGAAATGCCACTTTTAGAAAGTGAGCATTTCTCTGCATCTTAATCCTTCTGTGCCTTACAATCCACGTCTGGCTGGGCTTAGTTGACAGCTCCCTTGTGCATTCACTCAGACACACCTCAAAACACTGGGTACTCAGCCTCACTTGCATACATCTGCATTTTGAATGGGTCTGACCGGACTAGGAGGGTGGAGGGCCTGACACTTGCATGTCAAAGGACAGTACCCTGCCCTCACACAAAGGACTGCCACACCCCCTACTGGGACCCTGGCAGACTGGATTGAACTGAAAGGGGACCTTGTGCACTTCTAAGCCACTCTTTGAAGTCTCCCCCACTTCAAAGGCACATTTGGGTATTTATACTAACTCAGACACTTCCTGGAGAAGTGAACCTGAACCAGAACCTGTATCCTGCCAAGAAGGCCTACCTGGCTGCTCAAAGGACTCACCTGTCTTCGTTCTGTGAAAGATTGCTGCCTTGCTGTTACCCTGCTGCCTTGCTGTTCTCTGTTTGTGGTGATGAAGTGCTCTCCAAGGGCTTGGATAGAGTTTGCCTCCTGTTCCCTGAATTCTGAGGACTAAAAAGGCTTCATCTCTACAAGAAGGACTCCTTGTGCGGCGAAATGCGACGCACCAGCAGCCGGAAATAATGCTCAGTCTGCACCACAGTGAAAATTTCACCACACACCGAACTGGAACAACGCAGCCCAACATCGCAACAAGAAGATCGACTCAGTGCCAGTGTAGTGACCGGAAATTTGACTCTCTGCCTCACCGGATCGAAGCACAGCTGAGGCGGAATGATGCAGCCCAACTTCCAGAGAGGAATCGATGCAGCGCCTGCCGTGCGGTAGGAAATTCGACGCAACGCCTACTGGACCGATGCTGCTCCTGTGACTTCATCCTTGCAGTGCTGGAAATCCTCGCATCGTTCCCGGGGTGTCTCAAATCCCCGCAACCCGAAGAGGATCTACAACTGAGCGCTGGAAATTGATACTCAGTCCCTGTGTGAAAACAAAACAACGCATCGCCTTGTGTGGCCAGAGAAATCGACGCACACCCCTTTGTTTCCACGCATCTTCTCCTCTGAGGTTCTTTGCAGAGATTTTTCACGCAAACCAGGTACTTTGTGCTTGAAAGAGACATTGGCCTATATTACAACCCTGGCTGTCGGTGTTAAAGCGGCGGTAATACCGCCACCAGTAAAAAAAATGGGATCATGACCATGGCAGAAACCGCCAAGACAGACAGCCACTTTAACACTCCGACCGCCACAGCGGTAGAAACAAAGACCGCGGCGGTAACCGCCAACAGACAGGCAGAAGACAACTGTTTTACAAGGCACCAATCCGCCAGCTTCTCCAGGGCGGTACCAACACCATCAAAAGCACGGTGGAAACAGTCTTTGGAATGGAAACCATTCACCTCTCCACACCCAACGAGGAACCATGATGCCATGGAGCCCGAGTTACAGGTGTTACCAATGTTGGTTTACCTCCTCTTCTACCAGGAACATCAAAGACAGCGGCGACGACCACGGTGAGTACTGCACCTAGCACACAGGGGAGGGGATAAGGAAAAAGTGAGTGACACATCCACACTCAACACGCAACACCCCCAGCCCCACCATCACCATCACCCCCAACACCATACACACAAATACATGCATCAACATTAAATTTACACCCCGTCACCCCCTGGAAGAACGCAAGGACCAAATGAAATGATTGTAACAAGTGTACTCATCGAAAGTCCAGATAGGGAAACAGGTCTGTAAAAGAGCAAAATATACAAATATGTACAGCAACTACACAAGTCCGGATAGTGTTCCATTCATTGTCCGTGGACCAGTGGTCCCAAAATGCATGGGCGCAGCCCACACATGATACCTGCCTCAAAACGGAGAGAACACTCCAGGGGCATCAGGTCGAAAATAAACAAGCGGAAGCTGCACAGAAAATAATGAGCTACCCTAAAATTATATTTCATACATGGATACAAGTCAAGAAAAAAGGATATATAACGATATTCATCTTATAATGTATGTCAACTCTTACAACAAACTATGGCCCTCATTACAACCCTGGTGGTTGGCGGAGAAGTGGCGGTCTTACCGACAACAGGCTGGCGGTAAAAAAATTGGAATTATGACCATGGCGGTTACCGCCATGGTCATCCGCCACTTCTCCGAACCGACCGCCAGGGCGGAGACGACCACTGGGCTGGAGACTTGGGTCTCCAGCCTGGCGGCCCTCACTAGACCGCCGGCGGTATCATGACCCGGCTGAACCCCATGGATTTCATGGGGTTGAACACCTTCCCTGGCACTGACAGGGGTCTCCTCCACCTCCCACCCCCACCCCGAGTCCTTCCCCGACAACCCCATCCCCCTACCACACCCCAAAGGTGGCAGGACCCCCCTCCCCACCCCTACCCCGACATCACTACACAGACACACACCCGACACACATACAGACACCACCAACACACATACCCGCACACACACAAACATGCCAACAGACACACACACAGTCATACACGCAGACCCACATTCAGACATACACGCACACATCCATACAGACATACATACAGGCAGACATGCACACATTTTCAAACACACTGCACCCCCTCATGCATACACGCACTCACACACCCCCTCTTCATACTCACACTCACACCCCCATGCACGCACACAACACACAACACACAACACCCCCACACCCTCCTCCCCTAATGGACGATCAACTTACCTGGTCCGTTGATCCTCCGGGAGGGGACGGGATCCATGGGGGCTGCTCCGCCGCCAGCACCCCGTGAACAGAACACCGCCACGCCAAATCACGTAACGTGATTCGGTGGCCGGTGTTCTGTTGAGGGGGTGGTGGAGGTGGAGCAACCTCCACTTCCCCGCCAACCGCCAGTATGGCTGCTGACGGCTCTCCGTCCAGAAAAGGACAGAGGGCTGCCAGCAGTCATAATTCGTCGAGCGGAAAACCGCCAGCACTGGCGGTCTTCAGCACGGCGGTCCCTCTGCGGTCTTGTGAAAAGACTGCCGAGGTTGAAATTACCCCCTATATGTCCAATCTGGGGCTACATCACATTCCATTCATAGTCTACACTGTCATGGATATCATTACTCAAAGATACAAATTATTATATAATATTTTATTAGTCATTATTAAATACATCTTAAAACAGACAGTACCTACATCATTCATACCACATTCATTCTACAATAATATGTACAACAATATACCACAATACAACTCAGGATAGGCCACTGCCAGGATCCGGTACATTAGGAGGGTCATGGTGCGACGGGCACCCCTTCCACGTTGGGAGGCCATCCCCAGCTGGGCCTCCGCCGTCTTCTTGCTCCAGTGGCGCAGGTCCTCCCATCTTTTGCGGCAGTGGGTGATCCGTCTATGATAGACCCCCAGGGTCCACACTTCCTTGGCGATGGCACGCAAAATACCCTTCTTCTGGTGGGCGCTAACCTACAGGAAAAGTGAAGTAAGAATGGATTTTACTCCCCCTTCCGGTTCTTCTTACTCATTGGCCACAAACCTCCCACCCTGGCCCAGAAACACATATACTGACCATCCTCACATGTTGGCCTCTGCCCCCCACCCCTGTATCTTCCATCCATGTCACTCCATACTTTCATGTCCCATCCATCATGCTCACAGTGTACTTACCTGTTTGTCTGGAGGACCACTGGGAGAGGACCCTAGCCACCAGGTTGTCCAACTCCTCCGCGGTGAAGGCAGGGGCCCTTTCCCCAGACACTGTAACCATTGTTGCTTCCAGACTCAGCTCACAGCAGCACTTGCAGTGTAGGTCCTCTCCTGTTCAAGGTCAGGTATCAAGTGAGTGAACAGATAGAAAATGGCTGTGCGTACCGTCACCACCGGAGTATATCGTCATTGGCTACTGGAACTCATAGGGTCCAATGATAACCAATGCTGATTTGCGCGACGCAGCACAACGCCAGCGCAGTTACCTCATTTCCCCCTTGTCCATCCTTACAGGTCAAGCAGCTGCCATTTCAGGGGGGAACATGGCAGAGCAACTAACTGCGTTACAGCACTTTTGGCCAGGAATACGGACAGACAGTGGAACACATCGATTACATCACGATTGTTCTAAACACCCTTGTGAAACCTATTTGGTGTATGACCCTGTGCTCACCCTTCTCCTCCATAGGGCACGCCCGCTGGGCCAGACGATGGGATGGCGTCATCCTCCAGTATACAGACCCCTGGTGGACCTGTCGACAATGGAAGACAGACACATCATTATCACATACAGACTTGATCGTGCCACAATCCATGAACTGTGTGCACAGTTGGAGCCAGACCTGATGTCAGCTATCCACCATCCCACAGGAATCCCCCCTCTAGTGCAGGTCCTGTCAGTACTCCATTTCCTGGCCAGTGGGTCCTTTCAAACAATATTGGCTATGGCATCAGGGATGTCACAGCCAATGTTCTCTAACGTGTTGCCCAGAGTGCTGTCTGCCCTGCTAAAACACATGCGCAGCTACATTGTTTTCTCTCAGGTGGAGGATTTGCCAACAGTGAAAGGTGACTTCTATGCCCTGGGACATATCCCCAACATCATTGGTGCCATTGATGGTACACATGTGGCATTTGCCCCCCCGCAGGAATGAACAGGTGTACAGAAACCGCAAAAGCTACCATTCCATGAATGTGCAGATGGTGTGTTTGGCAGACCAGTACATCTCCCATGTGAATGCCAAGTATCCTGGCTCAGTGCATGACGCTTACATTTTGAGGAATAGCAGCATCCCTTATGTGATGGGGCAACTCCAGAGGCCCCGTGTGTGGCTAATAGGTGAGCCCAAGGTCCCAACACAGATGACATAGGTGTCTGGGTATGGGAGAGTCCCTAAGGGTTGGTGTATGTCTAACACTTGACCCTCAATATTTGCAGGTGACTCTGGTTACCCCAACCTGTCATGGCTACTGACCTCAGTGAGGAATCCCAGGACAAGGGCAGAGGAATGCTACAATGAGGCACATGGGCGAACTAGGAGGATAATTGAGCAGACTTTCGGCCTCCTGAAGGCCAGGTTCCGGTGCCCCCATCTGACAGGTGGCTCCCTATACTACTCACCCAAGAAGGTGTGCCAGATCATCGTGGCATGCTGTATGTTGCACAACCTGGCTTTGCGACGCCAGGTGCCTTTTCTGCTGGAGGATGGGCCTGATGTTGGTCTTGTGGCAGCTGTGGAGCCTGTGGACTGTGAGGAAGAAGAAGATGATATAGACAACCAAAACAATATCATCATGCAATACTTCCAGTGAGGCACAGGTAAGAGACTGGCACTGCTCCTCTCATATCATTCTACTGTTGAACATTGCATGAATCTGCCTTTTTACCTCTGTGTATGGACCCTGACATGTCACTTTGTCTTTCCATTTCACAGATCTGGGTCCCACTTTCTGCCTTCTGCTAGGTTTACTGATGCCCAACAACTGTCGAACATTGGTATGTGAACATGAACATTGACATTGCTATTTTATTGAGAGGTTGCAATCACACATTTGTGAAAGTACAGACTGACTCCAGATTGATTTGTGATTCAAGGGTGTTTATTTCTGTGTTAATAAGTGTAGGGGGCTGTGCAATGGGCAGGGGTGATGGTGGAAGAATGCCCATGGTAGAGTCCAGTCTCTTGGCATCACAGGTGCATTGTCCAAGGGGGCATAGGAAGTGGAGTAATGGCAGTTCAAAGTTGTCAGGGTGTCATAGTGGGACAAAAGGGTGACAATCAGGAGAGTCTTATTTCCTGGCAGGGGTCTTGGCAATATTCTCTGATTTGTTCCTGGATCTCAGGGACCGTTTGCGGGGTGGTTTACCTTCTGCAGGGGGGGGGGTGCTGGTGGCCTGTTGGTCCTGTGGCGGGACCTCCTGTCCACTAGTGCCGGCGGAGGTGGAGGGCTGTTCATCGTTCAGGCTACTGTCTGGGGCCCATTGGTGTGCCACTGTGTCCCTCATGGTGTTGGCCATGTCTGCCAGCACCCCTGCAATGGTGACAAGGGTGGTGTTAAAGGACTTCACGTCCTCTCTGATCCCCAGGTACTGTTCATCCTGCAGCCGCTGGGTTTTCTGAAACTTGGCCAGTACCGTGACTATGGTCTCCTGGGAATGATGGTATGCTCCCATGATGTTGGAGAGTGCCTCGTGGAGAGTGGGTTCCCTAGGCCTGTCCTCCCCCTGTCACACAGCAGTCCTCCCAGTTTCCCTGTTATCCTGTGCCTCTGTCCCCTGAACCGTGTGCCCACTGCCACTGACCCCAGGTCCCTGATTGTCTTGGGTTGGTGGTTTTGCCTGGGGTGCCTGTAGTGGTGGACACACTGATGATTGGCATGTCCTGGGGACAGAGGGATGGGCGCGCTGGGTGGGTGCTATGCTGGTGTTTCCTGAGGGGGAGGTTCAGTGGTGGTTTGTGACTGTGGCAGGGGAACCAACTGTCCAGAGGTCCCTGATGGGCCGGGCTGGTCATCTTGATTGAGGCGTGCAGAGCTGCTGTCGTCACTGTGGGCCTCTTCTGCAGGGGGACTCGATATGTCTGGCACCTCGTGCCAGTGACGTTGGGTAGGGGTCCTGTTGGGCTGTAAATGCATAGTTATTGTATCTGTGTGTGCCATCTTGTGCAATGCGTGAGTTACCCTCTACTCCTGTGCTTGCATTATTGTCTTTGCCCTTGTGTGATTAGTGATTTTGGGGCCTGGGTGAGTATCTGTACTGGACATGCTTTGGTGATGGGTGTCCATGCATTGGTGTGACATGCAGGCCTTGGTTTTGGGCTGTGTGGATTGTGATAGTGGGGTATCTCTGGGGTGTTGGGGTGATGGGTGTGAGAGTAGGGCTAGGAGTTTGTGATGGCATGCAGGTGGGGTGGGGGGATATGGTAGTAAAGATATGACTTACCAGAGTCCAGTCCTCCTGCTACTCCTGCGAGGCCCTCAGGATGCATGATTGCCAAGACTTGCTCCTCCCATGTTGTTAGTTGTGGGGGAGGAGATGGGGGTCCACAGCCAGTCCTCTGTACTGCTACCTGGTGTCTGGATCCCACGGAATGCAGCTTCCCCCGTAGGTCGTTCCACCTCTTCCTGATGTCATCCCTTGTTCTGGGGTGCTGTCCCACTGCATTGACCCTGTCAACAATTCTCCGTGATAGCTCCATCTTCCTTGCAATGGAGGTCTGCTGCACCTGTGATCCGAACAGCTGTGACTCTACCCCGATGATTTCCTCCACCATGACCCGGAGCTCTTCCTCAGAAAACCTGGGGTGTCTTTGAGGTGCTATAATGTGGTGTGGGTGATGTGTGAGGTGATGTTTGTTGTGCTGTGTGATGTGTTGTGTTGGTGTGTGTTCTTTGAGGTGCGTGGATGTTGTATGAGTGATGGTGTTGTGTGCCTGTGGATGCTGGTGTTGTGTTTGCTATTCTCTCTCTCTGTGCGCCTTCAAATAAATTCGATGTAAGGGGTGGTGGGTAATGTGGGTGGGTGTTTTATAGTGGTGTGAGTGTGTGGGTGTGGTGTGTGTATGTGTATCAGGTGTGTGAATTTATAATTGTCCAATGTGGTTATGTTTTGTAAATGTGTGTGTATTTTGAGCGTGGCGGTGTGTACAGCCAATGGATTACCGCGGTTGAAAGATCACTGCGTTGATTCGTGGGTCCTGATAGTGTGGGCGTATTCCTGTTGGCGTGAGAGTGTAGGTTTTGGTATCTCCAGTTTATCACTAACCTTTAGTGTGGCGGACTTGTGTGGGTGTCTGTATTGTGGTGGATTAGGAGATGTGGGTCGTAATACCTGCAGCGGATTTCTGCTGCGGCCACGGTATCTTGACGCCGTCAGCACGGCGGTAAGCAGGATTTACTGCCAGGGTTGTAATGAGGGCCTTTGTTATCCTTTTAAAAGACTTAAGACACTTTGGCCCTCATTACAACATTGGCGGTAAATATCGCTTACCGTCGTGCAGAAGACCGCCAACACACCGCTGCGGCTGCAGAATTCCGCTACAGCTATTACGACCTACAGCCCGGAATCCGCCAAAATCCAGACACCCACACAAGTCCGCCACACCAAAGGTCAGTGATAAACTGGCGATACCAAAACCTCCACCGTCACGGCAACAGGAATACGCCCACACTATCACGACACACAAATCCACGCGGTGGTCTTTCAACCGCGGTAAACCATTGGTGGTACACACCGCCGCGCTCAAAATACACACACACTTACAAAACACAACAACATTGGAAAATTAAAAATACACACACCTGATACAAATACACACACCATTCCCACACACCCAATCCAATCTAAAACACACACCCACATCACCCACAAACCCTTACGAACAAAATTGAGAAAGAAGCCCAGAGAGAGACACCACGAGAAACAACACGAGCATCCACAGGCACACAACACCATCACACACACACCATCCACGCACCTCAGACAACACACACAAACACATCCCCTCACACATCACAACCAACACCACCTCACACATCACCCACACCACATCATGGCACCTCAACGACGCCCCAGGTTCTCTGAGGAGAAGCTCTGGGTCATGGTGAAGGAAATCATCCGGGTAGAGCCACAGCTATACGGATCACAGGTGCAGCACACCTCCATTGCTAGGAAGATGGAGCTATGGCGCAGAATCGTAGACAGGGTCAACGCAGTGGGACAGCATCCAAGAACACGGGATGACATCAGGAAGAGGTGGAACGACCTACGGGGGAAAGTGTGTTCCGTAGTCTCAAGACACCAGATTGCAGTACAGAGGACTGGCGGCGGGCTCCTACCTCCTCCCCCACAACTAAAAACATGGGAGGAGCAAGTCTTGGCTATACTGCATCCTGAGGGCCTCGCAGGAGTAGCAGGAGGAATGGACTCCTGCATGCATGCCATCACATACCCCACCCTCACCCTCCCCCCCATCATTCCAACACCTCACAAATGTCCCACTATCACAACCCACCCATCCCAACACCAAGCCCTGCATGCAACACCAAAGCATGGACGCCCATCACCAAAGCATGTCCACTACAGATACCCACACAGACTCCAAACCAATTATCACACAAGGTCCTAGACAAGAATGCAAGCACTGGAGTACAGGGTCACACACCCATTGCACACGATGGCACACACACATGCAATAATCATGCCTTTACACCCCTTTAGGACCCCTACCCAATGTCACCGGACAAGAGGCTCCAGACATGTCCACTCCCCCCACAAAAGAGGCCCACAGTGATGACAGCAGCTCTGTCCAACTGGATCAAGATGACCAGCCCAGCCCATATGGGACCTCAGGACAGTCGGTTCCCCTGACAACGGCACATGCCACCAGAGAGCCTCCCACCTCAGGAAACACCAGCACGGCACCCACCCAGCGGGCCCATCCCTCTGTCCCCAGGACACGTCAAGCAGCAGTGTGTCCACCACTACAGGGACCCCAGGCAAACCCACCACCCCAAGAAATTCAGGCACCTGGGGGCAGTGGCAGTGGGCACACGGTTAAGGGGACAGAGGCACAGGAAAGCAGGGGAACTGGGAGGACAGCTGTGCGACAGGGGGAGGACAGGCCCAGGGACCCCACTCTCCACGAGGCACTCTCCAACATCATGGGAGTGTACCATCATTCCCAGGAGACGATGGCAATGGTACTGGCCAATTTTCAGGAGACCCAGCGGCTGCAGGAGGAACAGTATCTGGGGATCAGGGAGGAACTTAAGTCCATCAACACCACCCTGGTCACCATTGTGGGGGTGCTGAAGTACCTTGTAAACACCAGGACGGACACTGTGGCACAACAAGGGGCCCCTGACACTAGCCTGGATGATGAACAGCCCACCACCTCCTCCAGCGCTAGTGGACAGGAGGCACCGCCACAGGACCACAACACCAGCACCCCACCCCCTGCAGATGGAGAACCACCCCGCAAACGATCCCTGAGATCCAGGACAAAGACAGAGAACAATGCCAAGACCCCCGCCAGGAAATAAGACCCCCCTGAATGTCATCCTTCTGTCCCACTTTGTCACCCTGTCCATCCATCAACTGCATTAGCTCCACTTTCTATGCCCCTTTGGACAATGCACCTGTGAAACAAATAGATTGGACTCTGGCATGGACTTTCCTCCACCATCACCCCTGACCATTTTACAACTCCCTCCACTTATTTGCACAGAAATAAACACCCTTGAATCACAAAACAATCTGGAGTCAGTCTGTGCTTTCACAAATGTGTATTTGCAATAACTATGGAATATAGCAATGTCAATTGTGTTGTCAACATACCAATGTAACACAGCTCTAGTCCGTGAGGTAAGCTAGCAGAGGTCACACAGTGGGACCCACATCTATAAAATGGAAAGGCAAAGTGAAAAGTTAGGGTCCATACACTGGGTGAAACTGACAGACTAATGCTAGCTCAAACAACAGTATGAGATGTGTGAGGCAGTGACATCTTCTTACCTGTGTCTCACTGGAAGTATTGCTGGATAACGTTGTTGTGTTGTCGATATTCTCTTCTTCTGCCTCCTCTTCTTCACTGTCCACAGGCTCCACAGCTGCCACAAGACCTCCTTCTGGACCACCCTCCTGCAGAAAAGGCACCTGACATCGCAAAGCCAGGTTGTGCAGCATACAGCAGGCCACAATGATCTGGCACACCTTCTTTGGGGAGTAGTAGAGAGAACCACCTGTCATACGGAGGCACCGGAACCTGGCCTTCAGGAGGCCGAAGGTCCTTTTAATCACTCTTCTAATTCGCGCATATGCCTCATAGTAGCGTTCCGCTGCCCTTGTCCTGGGATTTCTCACTGGGGTCAGTAGCCATGACAGGTTGGGGTACCCAGAGTCACCTGCAAATGTCGAGGGACAACTGTTAGATACACACTAACCCTTAGGGACAACCCCACACAACTATTTGCAGGGTATAGGGTCCTTGTCCTCACCTATTAGCCACACACAGTGCCTCTAAAGTTGCCCCATCACATAAGGGATGCTGCTATTCCTCAGAATGTAAGCATCATGCACTGATCCAGGAAACTTGGCATTCACATGGGAGATGTACTGGTCGGCCAAACACACCATCTGCACATTTATAGAATGGTAGCTCTTCCGGTTTCTGTACACCTGTTCACTCGTGCGGGGGTACCAAGGCCACATGTGTCCCATCAATGGCACCTATGATGTTGGGGATATGTCCCAGGGTATAGAAGTCACCTTTCACTGTAGGCAAATCCTCCACCTGAGGGAACACGATGTAGCTGCCCATGTGTTTCAGAAGGGCAGACAACACTCTGGACAACACGTTTGAGAACAGAGGCTGGGACATCCCTGATGCAATGACCACTGTAGTTTGAAAAGACCCACTTGCCAGGAAATGGAGTACTGACAGGACCTGCTCTACAGGGGGGATCCCTGTGGAATGGCGGATTGCTGACATCAGGTCTGGCTCCAACTGTGCACACAGTTCATGGAGTGTTGCACAGTCAAGTCTGTAGGTGACTATTACGTGTCTCTCTTCCATTGTCGACAGGTCCACCAGTGGTCTGTACACCGGAGGATGCCGCCATCTCATCACCTGCCCCAGCGGACGTGCCCTTTGGAGGAGAACAGCGAGCAGAGTCAGCCAAATCTGAGGTATTACAAAAATTTAATTTGCACAAATTTGTTAATCCGCATTGTGCCTGTCACTGTGTGTATGCAAGGCCTAGATAGGTGTAATGCAGTTATTATTAATGCCATGTGGCCCAATGAAATGGTGGCTGCCTGACCTGTAAGGTGGGGCAAGGGGATATGAAGTAGCTGCGCTGGCATTGTACACCGTCGCGGTAGACGGTCGAAGACCGCAGTGCAATCCTGCATTGGTTAACATTGGACCCTATGGGTACCAGGAGCCAATGACGATGTACGCCGGTGGTGACGGTACGCACCGCCGCGGACGTGACCGCCATTTTCTGTTCAATCACTTGATACCTGACCTTCGACAGGAGAGGACCTACACTGCAAGTGCTGCTGTGACCTCAGTCTGAAAGCGACAATGGCTCATGTGTCTGGGGAAAGGGCTCCTGCCTTCACTTCGGAGGAGTTGGTGAAGTTAGTGGATGGGGTCCTTCCCCAGTACACGCCACTCTACGGTCCTCCAGACAAACAGGTAAGTACACTGGGAGGATGCTGTATGGGCTATGCCTGTGTGGAGTGAGTTGGATGAAAGATGGGGGGGGGGGTCTTTGAGGCGTGCATGAAATGATGATGAATGCATGTGCCACATGGCAAGGGTAGGGATGGGGGCCAATGACTGTGACGGTGCATTTGGTAATAACATTTCTTTTCCCCCTGTACAATTCATGTAGGTCAGCGCCCACCAGAAAAAAGATATTTGGCGTGCCATCGCCAAGGACGTCAGGACCCTGGGGGTCTACCACGGACGGAGCACCCACTGCCGGAAAAGATGGGAGAACATTCGCCCGCTGGAGCAGGAAGACGGTGGAGGCTCAGCTGGGGATGGCCTCCCAACGTAGGAGGGGTGCCCGTCGCACCATGACCCCCCAATGTACATTATTGTTTTGGTTCAAAGTCCTAACTATACCTATACAAAGTAACTTACATTTAATGTTCTTACCTGCAATTTGAATCTTGTGGTTCTAAAAAGAAATTAAGAAAATAATATTTTTCTATATAAAATCCTATTGGCCTGGATTTAAGTCATTGAGTGTTCTCATTTATTGCTTGAGTGTGTACAACAAATGCTTGACACTACCCTCTGATAAGCCTAACTGCTCAACCACACTACCACAAATAGAGCATTAGCATTATCTGTTATTGCCTCTGTCAAGCCTCTTGGGGAACCCCTGGACTCTGTGCACAATATCTCTCATTTTGAGATAGTATATACAGAGCCACCTTCCTACAGTGGGCATCTCCTTCGCCACAGGCACCTCTGCCCCTGCCCCAGTCAGCCCTGCTGCCCTTGAGCCATTGAGGAGGCTATTTACCTTCTGAGGTCGTCTGTGGGGCACACAACTATTGTGAATGCCATCCAGGGACTGGCATCCCAGATGCAACAGACTAATGCATTCCTGGAAGGCATTCACGGTGCCTTGTCTGGCCTACAGAGATCGTTTATGTCTCTGGCCTCCTCGTTGACTGCAGCCAGTGACCCTTCTTCTTCTGTCCTCCCTCCAGCTACCTGTTCCCAATTCCACATCCCTCTCCCGTCACCACATATTCTGACCCCCATTCATGCACCCCGTACACCACTGGTGCAGACACCACAACTATCAACACACTCACATATAGCAGTTAGGCTTAACTTAGGATACAGGTGTATAAACCATTTAATATCAACAAACAAGTAGATAAGTAAAACAGAACACACAATAAAAATCCAACACCAATTTTTGAAATGACACCAAAGCAACAAAAATTCTAAGTACTGAACAGAGGTATGAATTTGTAAGGATTAAATGTAAAAAAATGCTTTCTAGCGCCTAAAAAACAAAAGCGCCATCCGGGGACTTCTGGTCACACTTGCCCGGGGCAAAAACTTAAAACTTCCAATTCCTTGCTGGTGGTCACCTCCACAATTTAGAAGGAAAAAATGGAGCGGTACCTCGTATTCCTTTTTGTCTGTTTACAAGTGGAATGCTCTTCCACTACATCTCTGGGCCACAGGAGACATTTCACTTTTAAAAACCTTTCAAGACTTTGCTTTTTTAATCTGTCTTTTATTTTTTTTCGTTCATTTAGACTAGATATTACTGTTTAGCTCTTGGAGTAGCTGTTGTGCTGTATAAATCCTACGACAGAAATAATAATAATACTACTACTACTACTACTACTACAAATAATAATAATATGGGTAATATTGTGAAGAAGATTTGGTTCATTAGAAAAGACATGTAGGAGAAGCCTACAAAGTCTTGCTATTTAGCAAGGGCACAGTCAAATGGTTTGCGAAATGAAATACTACAGCTGAGAACCCATGTCACTGCAGCCAAATGGGGTAGCAATACAGCTAGGAGGAGCTGCATGAGAGAGGGAGAGGAGCCGGAGTTATCTCCTTCCTGAAGAAACTTTATGAGTTAATGGAACACAGGAGGAGCTAAGCCATGGAGAAAGGGACACTACAAAACTATTGTGTTTTTCACATTTATTTGTGTTTTTTGCCTTCCGCTCACTTCCAGGGTGGCTTTATCCTGGCTAAGTATTAGTGATCTAAAACAATAGATGGACCACTCATAGTTTCACATTTGTCTACCATGATCATGATCATGATGACAGGCACCTAGGTATCTGTTCTGGAGGGCCTAGAAGCAGTTTTCTATGATCAGACAAAGTGAGTGACAATGGAATCTTTGAAAACCTGAGTAGAAAACTTTCTATGAATATCACTAAGATTTCATGCATGCCTCTAGACTTATCTTCATCTACATACCCTTTGAGCCCCCACACCTTTGTTATATCCTCCACCTTCAAACCTTAAAACCAAGGATCACCCACCGATATTTAGACAATCACCATTGAGCCACTTACCCCATACATCTAGGGATAAATGCCCATAGTGAGTCGTACATTCTTGATTTTTTCTTTTGATTTGTATAGTGTGAAATAAAATTACATCTAGAAAAAAAAAACAGAAGGCCTGATTTTCAGTTTGCGTGATGGGGTACTCCATCACAAACATGGCAGAGTATCCTGTCCACTAAACTGATGGCTTTCCAGCTCTACTCCAATAACCTGACAGAGGTGGGAGTCATTGGTGTAGGTGCATCAGAACATCCACCCTATTTAGAGTGGACAGCCTGAGGTACTCTTTTCCCGATCTAGGACAGCCAGTGAAATCTTGCAGCTCGTCAGTGTCATTTATTTTGTTTTAATTCCCATTTCCAGAGTTTATTTTGTTTTTAAAAAACTAAAATATTTGCTCTGCAAACGTTCAGTGTCTTCAAAGGAGCTGCTGTGGTGGCGGGTCCTCTGAAGGTAAAGAGATCACTGGAGGGCCGGCAGAGATCTCTAAATCTGAGGAATTGCTTTCCAGGGATCCCAGTGATAACTACCTCTGCCACCATGATGGACGGCGGGCCTCCACAATATTCTACAAGAGGCCCAGAGACAGTAGGGTTATTTTTATCTCCACTTCTCCCAATGGAAGTTCTGGTGGTGGGCTGCCACATTGTCTCTCGTTTTCAGATAGCTGGTCTTGTGTTAGCAAAAAATGTTATTAAGAGCATCTGGAAATTATGATCCCTATTATGACCAGTGACCATTATATAGGGAACTACCTGTTGGGTCTTGCCTTCTGCCTTCGCCCCTGTGCTGTCGAGTCTTGTGCTTGTTGTTGTACGAGCAAGCATGAGACTCAACAGAAGGCTGGAATTGGAATGTGGGAAAGAGAGGAGGACGGTTGGAGGAAGCCCAGTGGGGAAGACCTGTTATCTGTATTGTCCTGTCACATTAATAAACTTACTTGGAAAAAACGAAGACCTTGTATGGGCGATGAGCTTTACTTCAGGGCGATACCTTCATCCATGTGTGCAGCTTTAAAACGACTGCACAGCCTTTCCTTTTCTTGTTGAGGTGCTTTGGATTTGCGGTAGGCTTCCTTGAGCCACCAACGTGATGTACACCTGTTCCTGGTATGTATCGGTATGTATCTGCGGACTCTCTGTCCCGAAGTTTCAGGAGCAAGGGCGCAACATTTTGGAGCACGCGCATCAGAGCTGCAGAGAACTCACATTTTTGGAGCACATTCGTTGTTGTGGGAACTCCCAGGTTTGTCTGCAACGTCAGGGCAATCTGTATCCGTCCATTACCAGTCATGCTGTCAACGCTAGTACAGTATCACTCAGTTCTCTGGCAAAGATAGATGGACTGCTTCAGTGGTAACCAGGCAACACCGCATCGCAAAAGTCAAGTGCGCAAGAGTGCTAACGGTGACATGCACACCACATTGCATAAAGCATGCCATTGTTCTGGAGGTGCCTCGTTTTCCATTTACATAAACTTTGCTTTAAATTGAGTTTTACATTGTACTATATTGACACTGGAACATTTTGCAATCAATTAAATGGTGACACACACACCTTATAATATTCAGGTGTGTCATATTGAAATTACTGACTCTTACGTCATGCAACACTCCATTATACCACCTCCTGTTTTTACTTTGGATCCTGCTTTTTCGGAATCAGACTGGGAATTGTGGAAAGAGGGGTTTGAGGCTTATCGTGATGCGCTGGATGCCGATTCTTTTACTCCCAAAAACAAATTTGCCATTCTTCGTCATTGTTTAGGATCAGAAGGCCTTAAAATTTTGAAACACATTCCCAAGAAGTTGTACCTTTAGCAGAAGGAGAGGGAGATGGAGGAATTGATGAACATTCTTCAGCTATAAAATCTCTTGATGCTAGATTCAAAGCATGTAAGAACGTCATTATGGAGAGACACAAGTTTTACAAAAGAGTTCAAATTTCAAGTGAATCTGTTGCAAGTTTGTGGGTGCCTTGAGAATTTTAGCTGTATCATGTGATTATAAAGCATGTGAGGATGAAATGATACAAGATCAATTTCTGAAAAAACGAACAATAGGAAGGTAAAAGAAACTCTATTATCAACACTGAATTTAACATTAGAAAAAGCAGTGGAAATTGCTACTAGAATAGAAAATACAACAAATTATATGGAACAAATGAGCATGTCTGATGAAAAAGGGTCATATCAGTGTGTATCATTAGTTAAACAGAAGGCTAAGGAAAGTCACCCCAGAGACAGGCCGGAGACATCTCGTAAAAAAGAGAATTTTAGAAAATCTGAATGTTATAGGTGTGGTTGCATGTTCCATTTAGGAAGTGCGAGTGTGTGTCAGGCATCGGATAAAAAATATTCCAAATGTTTTTAAATGGGTCATTTCACTAGAGTATGCAAGGCAAAAAGTAAATTGGCATCTAACAAAAGTGGCAAAGTTCTCAGGGTACTTAATGATAATGTTAGTGGTATTGAGGCAACCACCAGTGAGGAGGATGAAATACTTACTATTATTAACATATCTGAATTGAGTGAGGAAAATATATGTGGCATAACTTCTGCTAAGTCTAGGAGACCTTTTTGCAACGTGTTTATTAATGGGAACGAGGTAAGTGTAATGGCTGATTCATGCTTACCATATACTCTCTTAAGTGAAAGGAAAAGGAAGGAGTGTTTTGATCACATTCAACTCAAGGAGTCTAACATAAGACCTGTGCGTAATGGAGGGAAACCTATAGAGGTGTTGGGTGAGTATGAAGTTGAATTCGATTTACAAGGAAGTACGTTAAAGGGAGCTGTGTATGTTGCAAAAGATGATACATTTTTGTTGGGGTGGAACGATCAACAGAATGTGGGAATTTTACTTGATCCAAACAATCCTGCCCAAGTAATTTTGAGCAGGAACTACAAATGTGTACTTTCTGTCAAAGGTAATGCATGGGAAGATTAGTTTCCTGGTATATTCAGGGAGGCACTTGGGATGTTCAAGGGTTTCACACACAAAATTAAGGTGGCAGAAAATGCTGTTCCTAAGGTGCATAAGGTTCGGAGAGTACCTTTAGCTTTATGAGTGGAGTTAAGGAAAGAGATTGACAATTATGTGAACAAGATGTTATTGAAAGAATAGATGCTTCTGATTGGGTTGCCCCAATTGTAATTCCTCGCAAAGCTAACGGATCAATGCGTATGTGTGTGGACTTGCGAGATCTTAATGCACAAATTTGGATAGATCGTCACCCCTTACCTAACATCACTGAAATGTTGTCCACCCTTAAGAATGCTAGTAGATTTAGTTTGTTGGATATGGCTTCTGCGTACCACCAGATCAATTTACACCCTGAGTCAAGACATTTAATGACGTTTATTACACCTGAGGGTTTGTTTCAATTCAAATGCATGCCATTTGGTTTGGAGTAGGCTTCCGCCGCATTTCAGAGGGTTGTGGATAATTTGTTTAAAAAATCTGGAGGGAATCATTGCATTCCAGGATGATATCTTAATTTTTGGGAAGGATCAAAGTCAACATGATGAGAGGATGAGACAGGCCTTGTCAATTTTAAAAGACAAGGGGATCACTCTCAAGGCAAACAAATGTAAATTTAACACAACATGTATTGACTACTGAGGTTACGAAATATCTGAACGGGGAGTAGAACCAAAGGCAAGTTTAGTTAAAGCTATTGAGGATTTCCAATCCCCAAGCAATAAGGATCAAGTTAGGTCTCTTATGGGATTGATTGAATTCTATGCCAGATTTATTCCTAATTGTGCAGAAAGAATGTATAACAAATGGCATCTTTTGAAGAAAAATGTCAAATTTGAGTGGTGTTCAAAGTGTGATCAAGACTTTTTAATCATAAAAAAAGAAGTTTCACATGCCATTCCCTTAAAACCTGTTGTCACAAGGGATGAAATAGTAATTGTGACCAATGCCAGCCAGAAAGGTTTGGGTGCTGTTTTGTTGCAACGTAAACTTGGTAAGGACGAGGTGATTGCTTTCGCATCGCGAAACTTGAGAGGTGCTGAATCTACTTATTCAACCATAGAGAGAGAAGCCCTTGCGTTGGTGGGGGATTATGCATTTCAAAACGTATTTGTGGGGCATACATTTTACAGTCAAGGTGGATCATAAACCTCTGGTGCAGTTGTTTCCACTAGTGGTACACAACATGCTATTCCCAGAATAGCAAAATGGCAGTACAGATTACAAACATATGATTACCACATTGAATATGTGCCTGGAGCAGGAAATTTACTTGCAGATTGTCGTTCTCTTCTTCTTAGTGAGTGTAAACATAAGGAGGATGAAGAAGGGATTGATAACGATGATGAGTTGGTATGCTCCATAGATTGTCACCTGGATGGTGCTGTGACTGAAGCTGAGTGGAAGAAAGCGTGTGAAAAGAATGAACAAATAAGGGAAGTCAAACAAGATATTCTTCAAGGGTGGTCTGAGTGGAAACCTAGTGGAAAAGTAAGTGAGGCTTACAAACAAGTTTTTTGTGAATTATCACTCGTCAATCAAATTTTAATGCAATCTGATGTTCTGGTTGTGCCGGAGAGTATGAGGAACAAGGTACTAAACCTGTCCCATGAAGGACGTATAGGAATGTGGGCTATGAAAAGGAGAATTTGCAAAAACATTTGGTGGCCAGGGCTGGACAAAAGTGTAGAACACTTTGTGTGCAATAAGTGACGAGTCTCAAGTCACTTTACCTACTCCTGTTGAGGCAATAAAAGTACCCAATAAACCATGGAGCAAAATTGCTATATTGACATTATTGGTCCTATAGCACTGTCCAGTGGAGTGGTTGAATATGGTGTGGTATTAATTGATTTTTACAGCCGTTGGCCAGAGCTTAAATTTGTAAAGGTGCCAAATTCTAAAAACATCATTGAATTCTTAGAATCTGTTTTTGATAGGGAGGGAATCCCTGATGAAATGTTGAAGGATAATGACTGTCAGTTCACTTCAATTCAATTTGCCAGTTTTCTGGTACACATGGGCATTAGACATGTCAAAACGTTGCTGTGCCATCCTAGAAGTAATGGTCTTGTGGAACGATTCAATAGAGTCATTAAAGAGAATGTGCAATTAGCTAAGGCCAGTGGTTTGAATTGCGAAGTAGAAATAAATAAATTGTTGTGGGCAGTGTGTACTACTCCCAGCTCAGATACAGGGGCATCTCCTTTTGTATTATTGAGAGGTAGAGTTCCAGCAACCAAATTAACAAGACAGTGGATGGGTGAGTTTGCCATTGATGGGTGCTTGATTGAGAAGGTTAGTGAAAGGAGAGAGCAAGCTCAGAATAAGTATAAGGAGGAACCGAGAAAGACAATTAGTGTGAAGGTGGGAGATTATGAAAAGGTTAAGAGTGCACGTATCATTCAGAAAGGAGAGTCAAGATTTTCTGCTCCCAAAGTATTTGATAAAGTTTGCAGTTAGATTGAGTGAGGAAATTAGTGGAATAAAGAAAAATTGGCCATATCTCATGAAGTGGAACTTAAGAATAAAAAAAAAGGTGTAGGTACTGGCAAGGTCAAGATTGTGGAAGACAAGATGGAAGATCTAAAACCAAGAGCATTTTCAATGGATAAGAAGTTGCCTAGCAAATATTGAGATTATGAGTTATTTACTTAACTTGTTGCATTGTGCGGCATTGGGGTTTCTCTTAATGTTTCTTTTCAAGGTATTCAGTTTTCCTTTTTCTAGAAGAATGTGTTACTACTCATATGTATAAGAATGTGCTCCACTCATATATATTTTCTTATGTTGTTTTTCAAGGTTCATGTTATTATTATGCCATCATTTATTCTAATTATTATCACATTGTGTTCGTTGTTATGTTAAGGGGGAAGATGTGTTGGGTCTTGCCTTCTGCCTTGCCCATGTGCTGTCGAGGCTTGTGCTGTTGTCGTAGGAGCAAGCATGAGACTCAACAGATGGCTGGAATTGGAATGTGGGAATGAGAGGAGGACGGTTGGAGGGAGCCCAGCGAGGAAGACCTGTTATCTGTATGGTCCTGTCACATTAATAAACTTACTTGGAAAAAACGAAGACCTTGTACTGCCCACTTCCTATTACAGGAGCTTACTCCACACAGACCTCTGAGATACCTCCTATTCAGGAGTCCAAGGATAAGAGCAGCTTTGACTGACGTAACCGTTTATACTGCACTTTAACTCTAGATGTGTGCGAAATTCTGAATTGCTAATTGTTTTGTCTCGCCTTCCGTGCACTTTGCACTTTCGTTGTTTGTTTCTTCTTCACAGGTTAGTTTCAGTATGTATTCTTTAGCTTTGGCTCTTGTTTTCCGAATAAAACAATTACCTTTTTTGGCTTTTAGTGACAAATATGTTTTTTCACAGAGTTTCATTTTCAGTCGGTAGTAGTTCTAAAATGGTGGTGTGTCTTTGGTTGTTCATAGCTGAAAGGGTGATCTTTGCACAATACTAAAAATGCATTTTCAAGCATTGTTTTGCATACTTTTGTTTACCCAGCCTACAACGTGGTTTGTCGCTCCATTGCATCATAAACAGAAGCAAAAATTAATATCTGTAATATAAGATAAAGCCAGATTGATAAAATGCACACGTATTTGGAAGTGTGCTGTGCAGATGCGTTATTTCATGTTGCTAACATGACGTGCATATACGCACAATGCTAATAGAATTGCTCTATCCTATAAAAGGTGTTTTTAAAATGTGCCCAACCTATTTGAATCAGTGTCTCAATTCAATAAATGTGAAGGCAAATAGCTTCTTGTAACAACACCACACCTAACAAAGCACTTTTGGTTGACCACAATTACAGTAGAATCTTAGGTGGGGAGGGTGATTAAGCAGCAGCCTTTATTGTAACTCAGGGTGAGATTTAAGGCGCCTAAGCGACCAATTTGTCTGTGATTTGATTGATGCTGTCATAGTAACACAATATTCAAAATGCTTCCATGCTGCCTTAGTAACACAACATTCAACGTGTTTCCAGTGTGTGTGATCACGTCATGATAAATCGGGCCGGACTATTTTGCCACTCTTTCACTTTACAGTAGGCTCGGGCTACTTTCAAAGGTGGGATTGACTGGCTTGGCACAACCAACTGTTTCCTCCCTGCCAAAGCTGGCTATTTGTGACCAGTTCAGACAGGCATCACTTTCAGACTCCTTCTCCCACTGAAGGGGAATCTTTTTTCGGTATCCACTTTAGCACGTTGAAGTCAAGATTTTATTTTGCTAGTGTTAATGATGAAAAACCCTTTCTGACTTCTTACTGAGTATGCACGAAGGGAGTGGGGTAGAATGAAGTAACTATCTTTATTCCCTATAAACATTTTGATTTGGTGCTGTAGGTCATTCCATAGGCCAGGCAAAGTTGTTTCAGTGGTGCACTGTATATGTACAATGGGCTTCTTTGCCCCTAATTCTACACTCTCTGAAGCTGCTTGGTTTGGATAACCCTCTTCTTCAAACCACACCTAATAAATGTTTGTTTAATGGTGTCTTCAGTAGAACGGAAAGGCTGTAAATTTTGGGTCTCAATCTCTATGGTAGATTTGAGTTTTTTCATACCACCCAAGATCCAATATTGGTCTTAACCTGCACTAGCCATGGGCCCCTCCTCTGTAGAGAGGTGTTTCTTGCTGCTTCTCCGTGGGAAAAGAA
This sequence comes from Pleurodeles waltl, assembly GCF_031143425.1. NCBI lineage: Eukaryota > Metazoa > Chordata > Amphibia > Caudata > Salamandridae > Pleurodeles > Pleurodeles waltl. The sequence continues at coordinate 994,034,617 of NC_090436.1, read as the reverse complement.
ACTTAAAGGTTCTGCGATTTTACCATAAATGCGGCCACACGCAACCTTTCTACCTCGTAAACTATGGCTCATGCCGTGCATTCTCTTCCATTTCTCTCGTGTCTGAGATGCTGTGATGTATAGATGGGTTGCTCGACCTGGTGGCAAAGGCCTAGTGAGACGTCTCCTCATTTGAGTGAGTAACCTGAGTCGTTAGGACTCACCTCAGAAGGTATGGGCCATGTTCTTACGTTTGCCATTTCCCTTTGACTGCCTTTGGGGTGTGCACACTCATACCTTCTCATAATATTTGACAACCTGATCACTTAAGAGATAGAGGTTCAAATGTACTTATAACCTTCTCCTCTCTGAAGATATTTTGAGGCTAAAACAAAAACAAGATGTTTATTCGTCATATTGTTCCTCTTTGATTATTTCCTTGTTCTATTTTTGCGTCACCCAATCGTAATGAAGATTGACAAAAACAGTTCTTCGAATCAATCAGTTCTACATGGCAAAGGAGGAAAACATTAAAATGAGCAGTGCAGATCTCTTCCCCATTATAAACTTAAAATACATGCCCCTTCAAAGTTGCAGAAATGGGGTGAATGAACGGATGGATGCTTGATAATTAGGTGATTCCATAAATGCATAAATAAAGGCTACACTAACCTTATCGTTTTTTTAAATATATTTCTTTATTCGTTTTATTGAAAACAAAAGACAAATCACTGACATAGGTCACTCCCTGGGACAGGTACACACATCAGTAGAATCAGCTCTTGCGACACCCCCTTGTCCTACCCACAGCATGGATGGTGAATCAAACATGGCGCACATCCACATTGCAACCCTGACATATTTGGTCCTGTTTATCCATGAATCAGTGTGATCTCGGTATACATCAGCCACTACATAGCAAAAGACATCACTGAGCTATCTGCATTACATTATCAACAGAAATAAACCTTAAATGAGCTAACGTACATTTGAGTTACAAAATAGAGGGCATAGGCATAATTTTATTTTATTTGCGCTGAATTAGTGTAATTTTTTAATGCAAATTCAGCGCAAACTTAACTCCATATTTATATTTTGACGCTAGACCTGTCTAGCATCAAAATGGTGGAGTTAAAGTCATTTTTTGGATGTGTGAAACCACCTTGCGTCAATGAGATGAACGGCAGGTGTTCCCTTCCAAAAAATGACTCAAAGCCCCTAGCACCTTATTTATCCTACAGTGCAAAAATTGTGCATGGGGGGACGCGGGCCAAAAATAATGGTGCTAAGCCTGCTTAGCACCATAATTTAACACCTGGATCAGGGCAGGCCTTAGGGGACCTGTGGACCCATTTCCATGGTCAAACACCATGGAAAGAGCCCACAGGTGCCCACCCGAGCCAGAGGAACACCCACAATTACTCCAGAGGGACACCCGAGGATAAGGGAACCCCATCCCAGGTAAGTAGGGTAAGTAGAGGTAAGTATTTAAAAAAATGTTTAAAGTGCCATTGGGGTCCTGAATTGGGCCCCCCTACATGGCACTCGGTGCAACGGCCATGCCCAGGGGACCTTTGTCCCCTGTACTGGCCATTGGGGTGGTGGGCATGACTCCTTTCTTTTATAAAACAGGAGTCATGCGGTATGGATGGTTTTGCATCAGGAAATGACACTAGGCTGGTTAAAGGCATTTGTTTTGCCTCTAACCAGCCTAACTTCATTTTTGGTGCAAAACCCGCTCCCCCCATACCACCACCCCCACCAGGTTAACGTAATTTTCCCAGACGCTAGCCCACCCTTTGTGCCGGTTTGCAGGATTCCATAAATTTGGCACCCTGCTGGTGCTCTGGAACGACGCAAGCAGGCGCTATACTTTTTGATGCAAAACTGCATTTGCACAGTTTTGCGTCAAAAAGTATAAATATGGGCCTATGTTTCTTCAGTACGACGGATGAAGTACATTTGGAAATTAGTCAGCCATGACGGGTATATATCAGCGGAAGGGGAGTTTTCAAGTGTAGCTGTTAGAGGAGGCACGTGAACAATATATGCAGTGCCCTACGAGCAGGGGTCCCCATCTGCCCTCCCTGTGCTCTGCAGCAGCCAGGGTAACTATGCATATGTCGAAGTGTCCCATGAAAATAGTAATTCTCTTGATTTGGATTCCATTTTTTAATGACTCATTCCACCTGCCATACATTCCTTTCTCTTTAACCCCATGTGCCTGATAGAGCTGATATTTCCGCTTTGGGCTATTTCAATATATCACCTTTCCATGCTGGTAGTGTAGGAGTCATCATGGATTTCAAAGCCATAAGGATCCTGCGCTTGGCCAAGTCTTGGCCAAACTCACAAAACTGTCGACGTGCTGGTACATTTTAAACATGGGGCGCACATCTATCAGGCATTGAACAGGGTCAAGAGGGAGGAGACCATCGATCTGCTTGCCCACGTACCTAAGTAAGTCTTCCCAGTACCAGTTTATCACTAGGCATTGCCACACCATGTGAAAAAAAAAGTTCTGCACAGCGAGGACAGGAGGTGGATGGACCGGCATACATACGTCCCACCAGTTTCGGTGTGACAAGTGTGATGGACTATGCTAATTGGGTGTGGCAAAGTCTGGCATTCATTGATACTTTCATGGATCCCAGGCATCGCTCCATGTGGAAAGTGTAAATTATTGCAACACTTATAGTTCCTACTAGTCCTTGATTTGCCCCAGCGGATGCTCCATCAGCTGCCTTAGCCTCCCATATACTCATGATACAGCCTTCCTATGGTGTCTATCTGTTAGCAGTACTGTCAGAACCGGTGTCATGCTTGGCATGTCCTGTGTCAAACCCCAGGCCTGCCTCAACAATTTAGCCAGAGTCGCATACAACAACAAATGTCTGGAGCCTAGCCTACACGTTTCTCTTACGTTTTGAAATGGATGCAGTAGCCCATACTCAACCACGTCTCCCCACACACTCACTCCTGCTTCTGTGCAACTATTAGTCTAATATGAGGCCTTCCAAGATCTGGTTTGAGGCAGGAACCAGATAGGCAGATTATGGTAAAAACCTGGTACGAGCAGGGACGTATGTCCTCCACTATGCCACTACTTTCAGCAGCATATTACCAGGTTTCATCTCTGGTGTTGTGGCCATGAAATAATCCAGAACACTGCAACACTCCAATCCAGCCAACACATCTTCATGCTCCCATGCACTGCCGTCTGCCAGCCCGTGTGTAGTCCACTGCAGCTGGGTAGTGACATAATAAAATTGACAATCGGGTGCCTCTAGGGTTCTTCCTGAAGAGGAGAGCAGAGTTTCAATAGTGCTATCCTGTGCCTGCCAGTTCCCCATATCGAGGAGGGGATTAGCCACTACAGTTCCCAGTGAAAAGGGGTTCAACACCACCGGTTTGGTAATGAAGATATACAACAACCTCGGCAAAAAGAACATCTTAAAAATCGTGATCCTCCATATAGGTGACAGCGGTAATTGTGCCAAAAAGGGCAAGGACTGCCTCGTCACCGTTAGGCCCTCGCCAGGTTCCCTTCAACCAGATCCACGGCGTAGTGGTACAGATTGACTTCAAGGTATTAAATCATGTCTAAGTACCAGGGAAGGTGAGTGGAGTGAAGAGTCATCAGGTCATCAGGACTTATATCAGTTAATCTTGAGGCACAAAAGGTTGCCAAAATCATTGAGGAGCTCAATCAACTGTGGGACATTGGTGCTACCTGAATGTATAATAAATTAAGTCATCATTAGCATATAACAATATGTTGTGAACCTGATGGTTGAATGTGATCCCCAAGTCAAGACCCTTTGACTGTAGTAAACAGGCCAGGGGTTCCATAGTTGATGCAGAGATTATGGGTGAGAGTGGGCCCCTATATCTGGTGCCTCTCTAAAATGTTATGGGGTCGAAAATCACTGAGCCTGTATGAATCCTCACTGTCAGGGCTATCTATTGTAGGAAAACCCACTTTTAAAATTCCTGACCCACCCCTAGTCTATTGAGTACTGCAAAGAGAAATTGTCAGCTCGGTGTATTGAAAGCTTTTTCGATATCATGTGATGCTATCAGGTTTTGGGCAATATTTTGCATGACCCAGTCCATGACCCGAAACAAAAGCTGCAGGTTTAGAAATGTGTTCCTGCCCAGACAAATGCAGTTCTGCTCAGAATGTATAATTGTCTGAGCTATTTGAATCAGATAGTTTCTTTTGCAGGACCTTATAGTCAAGGTTTAGAAGTAAAAGTGTTCAATATAATCCCACATTAAAAGGGTCCCTACCTTGTTTGTGGAGGACCACTGTCAGTGCTTCTCTCATGGAAGTCGGTAAGCTACCTTTGCTTCATGCCTCAATCTATACCTGTAATAAGTGCTCCATCAGCCCAGCAGTATATATGTCATAGAATTCTACAGGGAGGCCATCTTTTCCTTTCTCTCTGCTTAATGGCCATCCTGATCTCTTGAATCATAATCGAGGCATCCAGCTCCTGTCTCTGCTCCCCCACCTCCATTTAGGGTTGGCAGAGCAGGATGGTCCAGATAGTGTTTCATTAGGTCTGGCTTAACACCAGGAGAAGCCTTATATATATTTTTCTAGTAAGTGTGGAATACCTGTTTAATTTCCTGTTGGGTGCCTGTCATGGGTGCATACTGCCATTATAAGGATTCAGGAGGTCTTTGATTTGAGCAACCTGGCGAACATGGCCCAAGCCGTATCATCAAACTCAGGTTGACTTGCTGCATACCCCTTGTAATCCTAGTGGCGCAATCTTGTAAGGGTCTTATCATAGTCCTTCTTCAGTTTCCCTAGGGCTGTCCGTGATTCACCATCTGACACACTTGTAGTGTCTTAGGGCCAGATGTACCAAAGGATTTTACCCATTCTGTGTCTATGGGAAAAAGCTTTCGTACATATGGCCCTTAGTCCCTACCTGACGTTTCTATATGAGTGAGTTCCTTTCAAAGCACCCTGTCATCCCTACAACCTCTTTCATGCATATCCCTTTTAGAACCACCTTAAATGCATCCTATTCGATTTTATTGTCCATGTCCATGGCCATGCCTGTATTATCAGTGATAGTGTAATGCCTCTATCGGTAAACCCTACATGGGCATTTTAGGGCATGGTATTTCACACTTACTAGTGATCTGTAAGGGATTATGATCGGACAATGTAAGGCCCAGGTATTCTTTGTCAATCACCTTAGCGCACACCTCTACTGTACCAAAGGCCATGTCAATTGAAGTGTGTAATGAGTAGACACCCGAGTAATGGAAATATTCCTTAGAGTCCGAATGTAATCCCCTCCACACTTCTATTACCTAAGCATAATTAATTGGTGCAACATTCAAGTGTTAGCAAAAGCCTGTGCTTCCAATTCTAGCGGGGTGGATCTATCTAGGTCCAGGTCTTGGGCACAAATGCCGGTATTTGTGCAGCATGTAAGAGTAAGTGACAAGTAGAAAGGAACATGATTGGCATTTGTGGCATGTAATGCCACTATGACAAGTGTTGCCCTGTCTAAGTCACCCTCTACAACTACATGATGCCCCTCCGGATCCACTTGAGTGTGTTGTGTAGCAAAGAACACTTTGGGTGTTATCTTGACAAGTACCCATCTGACAAAATTTGAGTAGGAAGTACCATATATATTTTCTCCCTCCAATTTTTGGCCAGTTGCTGCAGTTCCCCAGTCATTAGGCTGGTCTCTTTTAGATAAGTGAAGTGCACTTGTCTGAGCTTTAGGTATTTGTGTATCTTGTAGCATTTTGTGGATGTGGCCATGCCATGCACATTACACATCACGATTGTCAAATGCTATCTAATCAAGTACTGTTGAAGCTCCTCTGAAACATCTCCCCCCGTTCAGCCCCTGTCATCGCTCCTGCCATATCTGTGCCATGTCTGTGTGCTTGTGTACCCGTTTCATCTTGCATTCCATGGTGTGAAACTAACCCTTGAAACCACCCTCCCCAGTTCCCAAACTTGCTCAGCTAAACATATTGCACCTCAAACAAACTTTTCCTACTGGATGGCAGGAGCCTGTGGCACTTGCCAGTGTGCAAGGTAGTGACAGCGTGCCTGTGTCTGCAACCCTGTGTTATTGTATTGTTCCCCTCCTATGTTCTGTATCATAGCAAGAGCAAAATACTTGAGGGGCCCGCTGTGCATCTCCTCATAATGGGAAGAGTTGAAGAGGAGTACCTATGTTATCACTGTAATCAATAATCAATAACGAACATAAGCAACACCTTGAACGACATAACACTTTACAATTAATCCAGAATACATTTCGGCGAACCCTGACCTTTCAGTCAGGAATAACCACACCAGTTTATTGCAAAGTTAGTAAATTTATTTCCCTATTTTAACAAAGCTAGCACAATATAAATGTGTCTCAACACCAAATGATAAACATATATGAACATTAATAGCTGTCCATAACGTCGAAACAAGTGCAATCTATGAAGCATTTGAATCACAAGGCATTCGATAATGGCAATGCAAATCACTAATACGATAATCTGTAATGAACTAATGGCATACATTTAGTCAGCATAACAAGATCTTAAATTGCATCGTGCGACAGATGGAAACCTCGTCTAACCTCAAATTAGCATCGGCATGTGGGACTTCATGCAAAAACAATTTAGCAACATTAATTTAGAAAACTCCTAGCTAGGGCCCTTATCAAAATCAGCAGTTGGTTACCTAAAAGAAACACAATGCAATTTTACAATTTCCTTTCATATTTACCAATTACGATCAGCATACAAGGAAGTCTTCGTCTCACAGGTACCGTTCTTCGGTCATCATGGGTACCGTTTCGATCGGCATGGGACAGGACAAAGGGGCAGGGGTGAACGGGGCAATTGCCTCACGGCGGCAAAGTAAAACTATTACTTCATGCAAAGGGATCAAATCAAAGTTACAGTCTCTAGGGTAAGAATCATTTAAAGTCTCTTTCTCTCGATTAGAGAAAGAATCAAAGTCTCTCAAAATGGCGTCGCAGCAAAGTGGGCCATAATAGCTACGAAGTCAAAATGGCGTAGTGTCCGGGTAATGGCTGTAATGGCCGTAAAGATCAGATTTCTCCTCGTGCACCTGGTTTTTATAGACAACAGTTCGAGTCCTGTAGGGTCTCCATTGGAGGGTTCATAGGTTAGCTTCAAATTGACCAATCAAAAACGACAGTTCTCAAGCTTTTACTTAAGCATACATTATCCTTGGAGATGGGTACGCAAGTTGCAACATTGTCTCCCAATTAGCTTACTCTCAGAGCCTCCATTGTCCGCACCTGCAAGTCGACCTTGAATTAAAGAGAAAATATGCCAGGCTGGCACTAACTTTAAGATAAGCATGTGAACAGTTTCTGTGGAAAAGTACAGCTTCAAGCAAAAATACACGTTTAATAGCACAGTGGAAAAATACGAGCATCTAAACCGTGAGACCAGGCAACTAGGCCAAAGCCTCCGCTAAAGTAATGCTAAGCTAAAACATTTCAAACAAGCAAATCGTAGCACACGTTTATGATTATGTCGGATTAGTGCAATTCTAATTCACCACGTTATATAAAGTTCGCGTATAAATGATGGCAAACTACTCTGAGGGCACATTTTGTCCCCGTACAATCTTTATTAGTTCGGTTAATATCACCCATGATTATTTCAGCACTACGTTTAAGCGTTAATAAATCAAAACCTTCATTTTCTGCTTCATCAATCCCTCCTCTGATGACTACTTGTCATCACACCAAACCACGCCCACAAATTTTATTCCATTAAAATTCTGTCAGCTCCCTTTTCCTTTTAGTTCCCCTAGTTTGCGCTTTGTATTCTTCTGCCATTCTTTTCATAATTTTCTCTTCTTTTCTTCTTTTAATTCTTTCCATAATCATTATTATTCCCCTTTTTATTCCCCAAATTCCAAATACACAAATTATTATTATTAATATTCCTTCTATTATTTTCAATAATATTCCATTCCAAATTCCCCCAATCCAATGTCCCACTGAAGCAAGTCCCTTTCCAACCTTCTCCCACACTCCTGGTTCTTTCAATTCCTTCAAATCTGCACTTTCTTTTGTTAGATTAGCAAGCATAGTTTTAATCTTCACACTATTATCAGGTATATAGGTACAGCAGTGACGTGCACCAATCATTTTGCAAACGCCTCCATCCTTTGCTAAAAGAATGTCTAAAGCAAGCCTATTTTGAAGAGTCATAGCTCTTTCCGCTGCAAGTTTAGCATCTATCAGGATTATAGCACCTGAAAACTTTGTCAACATGTTATCCACTATAGTAGACAACTTTCGTATCTTGATGGAATTCAGCACAACTCCCAATGAAGGAATCATGGCTCCAAATATATCACCTACCACAGCAGCTGCGGTCTCTCTTTTCTGGATACGATGGGATCCAGATGTCTTTTGAATCATCAATACGTCATCCAGTTGGTAAACCTTTGGGAACACTATACCCAAGTAACATCTCCCCCACCATCCCTTTGGAAGACGATAATAAGCATTATGCCCACAAATGTAATATACACCTGGAATGACAGGGTCAAGTCCGTTCATCATGAATGTCCATTTGGCCTTAAAAATAAACGTATGTTTGCATTCACTCGCTCCTACAAAAATGTTGTCATAATAAGATTCTCCTCGATATATACAAAATTTCCCTACATGCCAAGCATCTAAAGCTATTTTCCCCTGTGTCTTTATAGCAGCAAAATCATAATTATCTACTGAAGTCCTCTTACTTAACTCCTTTTCTAATTTCGCATTCATTTGTGCCCTTCTATCATCTGTGCGATCTAAAAAGCATATTTCTACAGCAGAAACTGAGCAGGTAAGGTTTTCCCTATGAGCATGAGCCGTTTCAAAAGGTTGCATTGGCTCGAAAAATTCCCTCATTATTTTAGCATCCCAATCTTTAGCCGTCTGGCTAAGCTGCGCTATTATAGGAACATAAGCAAAGGTAACATCATAATTCGAGTAAAAATACTGTATGTTAGTTTGACCATAAAACCTAGACATTACTATACTACACGTAATCCCATATGTAAGAGGCATGTGGTGATAAGTCACCCCTTCCTTTACTGATGTCGGTATCTGTGTACACACATAACAATCCTTCGCATCCATAGTCTCAACATACTCTGTTAGTAAGCGATAGAAAACATTATACGAAAGCTCTTTCTTATTGTGCAAGAGCCTCTCATCCAATGCTAGTCTTTTCAATGGTGTTAGTTCAGTGACAGTAACAGGAACAATAGTAGAAGCCTCGATATTCTCACTTTCACCCTTTCCATGCATTCCAATCACAATTGCCATTATTATTATTATACATGTAATTACCAAGCCTATACACACATATTTACAATATTTCTTTCTATTATTTTGCGTAGCGTACCTAGTCATGATCTGTATAGAATCAGAGAGCTAGAAGCACTTATAAAAGAAACTATTTAGCAATTCAGTTACAAAGCTGAACAAGCGCAATGTTCACACCGTCTTCTTCAAAAGGCCAGTCACTTATCGGTTAGCAGCATTTGTCTCAATTCGGCAATAACTCAGTCTTTATCAGTTTAGCAAATGTCTCATCCAGTTTAACAATGTCTCAGCTGGTTGTTTCTTTCACGTTATATTGTAGCGAGCAATATCATTTACTACTCTTTCAATCGACAGAGTCTATGAAACTTTTCTTTTCTATTGGTATCTCTTCTTCTTCTTCGTTCTCGATGCTTAGAGATACAAACTCGTCAGTCCAATCATCATTGACTGCATATGCCCATTCAGGACCGGAATATCTCCTGTTTGGTATCCTTTTCCTTTTCAATTTTGCTTCCCTTTTCGACTCGGCTTCGCTGGTACTTTCCTCTTTTGTCAAGTCTTTTTCCTCACTTGACGATTGTTCCACAACAGTCACTTCCTTTCTTTTCTCTTTCACTTTCAGCCTTCCTCCTTCGTTCAAACTTTCTTTACCCTTTTCTTTTATTGGTGAGATACTCAGTCTTCTCTTTGCACCATGTCCATTTGATGGACCTGCACCCTTTTCTGTGGAAGCTTGAACCTTTTCGTTCTGTTCTGCCTTGTCCCCTTCTTCCGGGGAATCGATCATGTTCTCCTTTTCTTTTTCTGTATCGTCTGCTTCTGGGAAAGCCCTCCTCTGATCAGGCTCTCCTGCTTTTTCACCTTTTTCGAGCCCTTCGTCACCGTTACTTTCTTCAGGCTCTTTATCACTTTCAGCTGCTTCAGGCTCCTTGTCACCTTCAGCTGCTTCAGGCTTTTTGCTACCCTCAGCTGCTTCAGGCTCTTTGTCACCTGCAGCTTCTTCGTCGCTGTCTGAACTTTCTCCTTGGTCTCCCCCAAGTGAGTTGGTGTCTTCGTCGTCAGAGAATATCTCTTTCTCTCCCGTTTCTGCCTGTTCGCTTTCAGTTCGCTTTTGTTCTGTCTCAGCACTCGGCACTGCTTTATCAGGCACTGGTAGTTTCAGCGCTTCAACTTCCTCATCTGTGGGACACAACACCTTCTTTGTGTGACTGGCGTGAATCCAGTTGGGAACCCCCGCACACTTCACAGCGGTAGTTGTCGTCAGGATCACTTGAAAAGGGCCTTTCCAACGGGGTTCCAGACACGACTTTCTCACGTGCTTCTTTACCACGACCCAGTCACCTGCTTTCAGTGCGTGTCCTGGACCTTGGATCGGTGGCAAGGTGGTCGCTTCCACCTGGTGAGAGAAAGAGCGAACCACGTCAGCCAGTCCTTTGCGGTAGTCTAACACCATATCATCTGTAATATTCAAAAGCATGTTTGCGGGAACTGCAGGAAGTCTCATAGCCCTGCCCATGAGAATTTCATGCGGAGACAATCCAGTCTTTCTATCAGGAGTGTTTCTCATTGACATTAGCACTAAGGGCAATGCGTCAGGCCATTTCAAATTTGTTGATGCACATATTTTTGCCATTCTCGATTTCAGCGTACCATTCATCTGCTCCACCAGTCCTGAGGCTTCAGGGCGATAGCTACAGTGCAGCTTTTGCTCAATGTTCAGCGCTTCGCAAAGCAACTTTATCACCTCGTTATTGAAGTGACTTCCCCTATCTGATTCTAAAGAGATCGGGAATCCGAAACGTGGTATCAACTCCCTCAACAATAGCTTGGCAACTGTAAGGCTGTCGTTTCTACGTGTGGGGTATGCCTCAATCCAGTGACTAAAAATACACACAATCACCAACACATATTTTAGACCCCATGCACAGGCATCTCAATGAAGTCCATCTGCATACGACTAAAAGGACCGCTTGCCCTACCAATGTGACTCGCGTTCACAACTGTTCCCTTTCCTGGGTTCATCTGCTGGCAAGTGACACATCAATGGCAAACTGCTTCTGCAGCTTGACAAAATCTGGGGTTAAACCAATCAGTTTTGAACAATCTTATCATGGCATCTCTCCCTAGGTGAGCTTGCCCATGATAGAACCGCGCAAGCTGTGATAAGAGACTATTTGGCAAAACATATTTTCCCTCATGTGAAACCCATAACTCGTCTTGTCTCTTTATACATTGTGATTTAATCCAGGAATCTCTTTCATCCTCCCTGACATTATTCTGTAGTGCTTTTAGTTCCTCTATTGTATCTACGACCTTCAAGGCAAATGCTTCAGCTGGTTCGTGTTCTGGCTCACTTTTTGAATTCCATTCATCTCTGAGTAATATACAGTTCAAGGCACAAAATCTTGCGACTTGATCCGCATATGCATTTCCCAGAGACACATAGTCCTGTCCTTTCGTGTGAGCACTACACTTTACCACTGCAACTTCGGCTGGCACTTGAATGGCATGTAACAATTCCCTTATCCTCTCCCCGTTCTTCACTGGGGATCCTGAAGAAGTCAGGAACCCTCTCTGTGACCATAGTTGTCCAAAGTCATGCACAATCCCAAACCCGTATTGACTATCAGTGTAAATGGTGACTTTCATCAATGCAGACAGTTGACATGCTCTGGTAAGGGCCACAAGCTCTGCTACTTGTGCAGAATAGACTCCTTGAAGCCATCCCGCTTCCAAGACCCCTGTTACGGTACATACAGCATATCCTGCTTTCAAAATCCCCATCCCATCTCTTAGACATGAACCATCAACAAAAAGAATTTGGTCATTTTCATCAAGCTTAGTATCCTTGATGTCCGGTCGAGGTTTTGTGCAAAATTCAGTCACCTGAAGGCAGTCATGCTCGACGTCTTCAGCGTTCTCAATTTCGGCATTTTCTCCAGGAAGCAAGGTTGCTGGATTCAACGTAGTGCACCTTTTCAGCTGCACATTCGGTGAGCCCAGAATTATCGTTTCATACCTTGTGCGTCTTGCTCCAGTCATGTGTTGCGTTCGGGAGCGGGTCAAATGTATCTCAACTGAGTGAGGGACCATGACTGTTACTGGGTGTCCCATCACTATTCCTTCACTCTGAGTGAGGCTGATACCAACTGCTGCTACGGCGCGCAAACACCCTGGGAGTGCTGCTGCAACCGGATCCAAAGTAGCTGAAAAATATGCTACTGGTCTGTTCACGCCACCATGGGCTTGGGTCAAGACAGACAAAGAACATGCATCACGTTCATGACAGAACAATGTGAAAGGCTTCGTGTAATCAGGCATACCTAAAGCTGGAGCCCTGCACATGCACTCTTTCAATTCAACAAAAGCATCCATCTCATCTCCTTTCAGCTCAATTTCATCCAAGGCATCCTTCTGGGTCAATTTCAGTAAAGGCTTTGCTAGAGACGAGAAGTTGGGTATCCACTGGCGACAGTAGCCCACCATTCCCAAAAACTTCCTCACCTCCTTCCTTGTCTTTGGTGGACTCATTTGGAGTATGCTTGTGATTCTTTCCTTCATTATTCTCCGTGACCCTTTCTCTATTTGGTGACCCAAGTATTTCACTTTCTTCTGACAGAACTGTAATTTGGAAGGAGACACCTTATGTCCATTTCTTCCCAAATGATTCAACAGAGCAATGGTATCGGCTGTGCAGCCACTTTCTGTCTTTGATGCAACCAGTAAGTCATCAATGTACTGTACTAGAATTGACTCGAATGGCAATTCTAATTCTTCCAAGTCTTTCTTTAAGATCTGATTGAATATTGACGGTGACTCCGAAAACCCTTGAGGAATTCTCACCAACTGTACACTCTGTCTAGGAATTTGAAACAAAAGAGGAATTGGCTGTCCTCATGAAGAGGCACAGAAAAGAATGCTTGTGACAAATCGATGACCGAGAACCATTCGGCATCGCAAGGAATTTGAAACATGATCACAGCTGGATTCGGTACGACAGGGCAGCACTTGACTATGATGTCATTTATTTTCATCAAATCCTGCACGAGTCGGACCTTTCCACTCGGCTTTATTAGTCCCATTATTGGTGAATTACATGGACTGCTTAACACTTCTTTCAGTACCCCCTGTTTTACAAATTCGTCAATGAGTTGAGCAACTTTCATGAGGGTATCTTGTGGCATGTGGTATTGTGGGGTCTGGGGAAAGATTGCATTGGGCTTTACAGTCACTTTCACTGGTTCCACTCCTTTCATCAATCCCACCTCTTTCCCTGTCATATCCCACACTTCCTTTCCGACTGTTTCTCGTAATTCGGCTGGAATGTCTTCTTCAGTTATCATCGGGAAAAGGCAAATCAGAGGATACTCTTCATCGACCGTTTCCATCTCATCCCCCTCTACACTGTCCTCTTCTTCCCCGTCACTGCTCGTCTGTATTGTTATTCCTTCGTTCGAACACATAATCGAGCAACCTAATTTGCACAATAGGTCTCTCCCTAACAGTGCTATCGGGCTTGAGTCACATACCACAAACTGATGTACCCCTTGGTAGTTACCGATGCTGACTGGAACCGGATCTGTAATTGGGTTTGTCAGGTGTCTGTTTGCTACTCCCACCACTTGAACTGTCCTCCCTGAGAGTGGCAAATTTGGTACTTCACTGCTCTTAACTGTTGAACGTGTGGCTCCCGTGTCAACCAAGAATGAGACACGATGACCCATTACTTTTCCCTCTACGTACGGACCCCTTTGATCAACTTCCAAGGATGCCGCAAGCACACAATCTCCTTCTTCTCCTGAACTTTCACTCTCCCATACGTTGTTTATTCCACTCTCACTGTGTAATGGGAACTGTTGTACGGTGCCATTTGTACTCATTACCTGACCCGTTACCTGTGGAGGAACCATCACTTGCTGCTGACTCATTGGTGCCAAGGGTATTTGCATTTGCTGATTAGGTACCATAGGTAACTGCTGTTGCATCGGCTGCATTTGCGTCATCTGCATACGAGGCATCTGCATCTGCTGCGGCTGCATAGGTTGTAATCCCTGCAATTGATTTACGGTCTGAAAATTTGGGCTTGGACCTCTCAGTTTCGGTCCCCTCATCGTCTGAAATGCATTGACATCATTGTTTTGCTGACCAACACCTACACCTGCACCTGCACCTACACCTGCACCTATACCTGCACCTTCCTGCACCACCATCGGGCACTCACGTTTCCAATGACCCACGATTCCGCACACGTGACACGGCATCACCTTCTTCATTGCCTGCACACCCGTCACAACAGTGTTCAAATCCGGACCATTATTCACAAAACCTCCTCTGCCTCTGCCTCTGGCCTGTGGCTGAAACGCCATGTTTCCCTGCAACTGCAACTGCGGTTGTGGTACCTGCTGTTGGAACCCTTGCATCCCTTGCAAACCTTGCAGACCTTGCAGACCCTGCAAACCTGTTTGAGCTGCCTTAAGCTGCATCATCATCACCTTCTCTTTCAGCTTTTTCTGTTTTACCTCAATTTCGTCGCTACAGTATTTCGCATAAGTCAAGACCTCATCAATCGGTTTCGACTGCCAACAAATCAAATGCGACTTTATCATCTGACTTATCTCTGGCCTCAGCCCTTCCACAAATCTGAACACAAAATGGAGCATGTCCTTCGCCTCTATTGTTTCCGTGCCACTGTAATTCTTGAACGCCTTCAACAACCTCTCATAGTAACTATGAATCGATTCTTTAGTCTCTTGGGCAGTTCGATCAATCTTCTGCCAATCCACGTTCTTCGCGGGTACCTTCGTTTTCAAATGCTCAATCACCTTATAGTACAAGCTCATCACCAAAGGTGACGGTGCACCTGTCTCCCTGTCCCTCTCTGGTTCACTTGTCGGCCAACCTACAGCTCTTTTGCAATCCTCCCACAAATCTGCCGGAACCACAATCTCAAACAGAGTGTTCAGGTCTTCCCAGAGACATTTTGCAAGCTTCACAAACCTATCAGTCTGTTGATACCATTCAATCGGTTTCTCTCTTAGTTTGGGAAAATCATCCGTAAAGGACTGAATGTCGCTTCTGTGCCATGGTACATGTACTAATTTTCCCCCTGCTGTCTCCCTCATTGGTAACATTGTTACTGTATCACTACTCTGCGGTCTTTTCTCATTGTGTTCTGTAGCACTGTCCCTCCTCTTTTCCTTCCTCTTTACCCACCTGCTTTCCCATTTGTCTAAGCACCTCCACACTTGTGCACTCTGCAGCAATTCTCTAAGGTGTGTCTTCATGCCTGCTGACCTCATGTGTTCAAAATCTGTGGTCCCAAAATCTAACCTGTAGCTCCTGCTCAAGTGTTTCGTCTTGTCTATGTCAACCCCGTTTCTGTCAGCTGCTTCCTGCAAGCTCTTATGTATCTTGTTCACTTCCTTCGTAATCCTGGGACATAGATACCTCAGCTCTTCTTCCGTGTAGGACTCTAACCTGTTCACACCCATAGTCCCTTCCACCAATTCTTGTGCTTCCATGTTCAACCTGACCCTATTCATATAGTCTTCTCCTTTCCCACTAGCTGAATTTTGTGTGGAATTCAGACTGTTGAACCACTGTGTCAGCTGTTGCGCATTCACCCCCATCAGGGTAGCGTTCACATCGACTGCCATCGATGGCTGCGGCAGCTTTTCAGTGTTCGATGTGAGAGGTATTATCAGTGGGGGGCTCGACCTCACCAGTGTTGACTGAGCACATATGGGACTAAACTCCATCAAGGACCCAGACCCAGTTGGCTGAGCCGCTATCGGAGTTATCCCTGGAGTGTTTTCTATGCACCTTCTTTCTGTCCCATTCTGCAGCATTGATCCCTGACTGTTCAGAACCGAATTAGGCTGACTATACAGAGGTACCGCTGGACCTACAGTAATGGGTAAGGATATCGCGTCTGGGTTCTGTCCATTCCCCATGTTCTGTGGCATGTTCATTCCCACACCATGGGTCATCATTGCTGGCATGCCCATCTGACTCCCCGTCATCTGAGCATGTGCAGTTCCTCCCTGCATCTGCTTTTGGGGCATCAAAAACTGAGTTGATTCAGCTTGTCCCATTGTTGGGTTGTAACCATTCTGTACTCCCCTTACGGTTGGATCTAGAATCATTCCTGCACTGTTATCACTACTGTAGTACCCTGGTATCTGCGGCTGATAATTTTCTGCTGGTTTCAACACGGGCACATCTGGATATATTCTCCTAACCTGCGGTATCTGCGGGGTGAACAGCAGACTCGGGTCCTTAGATCCCGATGACGCTCCTGAACTCTGGGTTTCACTGTTCTGTACCGGTGCTGGAGGGGCAGAACTGGTACTTGGACTTTGTCCATTCTCTGCATAAGGCGGTGGACGGTCGTTCAGCAATTGCATTATCAACTCCTCATCCTCTAACTCCTCTTCTCTTCTCAACTTTTCTTCGTCCTCTCTATCCTTGGAACACTTTCTGTCTGTCTTACAGGTGGCTTTCTTACCTGTCTCTTCTCCTTCCTTAGTAATTGCGGGGAACAATTTTATCCCCTGCAATACATCTGACCTCCACACCTTCTGTGCATTATCCCACCTAGCATCCGCTAGTGTCTTTTCTACCTTCCTCATTCTGGGGGTCAAACTTCTTTTGCTGTTGCTGTCTGGCCATTAGTTCCCAAATTGCTAGAGCCTCAAACTGTGCTGGCCTTGGAGGCACCTTCATGTCGTACATCGTGAATCTCAAATTCTCTAAAATCCTTATATTGAATGTCCCGTGTATCGGGAACGCTACGCTCCCATGTTTCTCTGTCAACTTGTGCCATTGCTTTAGCCAAAGACACGGAGCTACCCCCTTTTCTTCCATTACAATGTAAGCTGGTGTACCCTCGGGCGGCGTCTCTTCTCCTACGCTCGCTTTAATGTAAGACTCCCCCTTCATCGCGCTCCTGAATGCTTTAAAGAATTTCATTTTCTCGTCTTTTATTTAACCAAGTTTATAACCAATATTTGACTTCAATTCCACAAAACTTTAATCAATAGGTGACTTTAATTCCCGGAATACTCTTCACCTGCCTTTCCCCTTCCAATCGAGTCCCACGGACTGCGTCCAATCCGTGCGCGACCCTTCTCTGCAACCAACCTATCCCAGCGCGGCTCTTAGTGACGTCACACCCTCACACACTGCGGCTGACAAAGCCTCGCGGCTAGTCTTCCTTCACTCACCTCTTTTCGTAACAACTTCTGCATATATTGCGAGCTACCAAAAATAAAACAGATCTGTCGGTTTACTACAGGAAGGGTAACACAGTCGCTTCAGGACCTTAGGGACCTTTCACTAGCCTCGGGACATTTCACTAGCCTCTGGCCGCTATTCCGTCTTTCTCAGTCCCCACATTCGCAAGCAAATCTGACCCGCAGACCTACTCTCAACTTGTCAATGATCTGTTCTAGTGCACTTAGAATCTTGTCAAAGCCCGAAGTCGAAGTTTCTTTCACTCCCTAACACACGTACCGACTTGTTGACCACGCCCGATCAACCTACTAAACCACCCAGACCACAACATGGATCAACATACTCCGGAGTCTCTTGACCTCGCAGGGCCCGTCTCAACAACAACAACCACGTGGACCTTTTTATGCACAAAGCGCCACACGCACATGAAGTTTGACGACTTCCCTACTCTCACACTCGGAGCCGCACCTCCGCTAACTCTATGAAGTTCGACGACTTCACTACTTCTACACTCGGAGTCGCACCTCCGCTATCCTTAAAAAGAAAATCCTCGCAACCTTTTCACACACCCTGCGGCAATAAGCTGTGCAAGCGCAAAACCCTAACTTCACTCATACCATCACTAGTACCGCCAACGCTGATTACACACCTCCGTTCTCTCCATCCGCAAGCTCCGAGATCCCGGGAAAGTCGCGGTGGACCTAGCCCATCATCATCTTGTCAATCCGTTCTACCCAAGAAAATCTAATTCAACTTTTCGAATGGGGTCTCAAAATGCGTAACCGTTAATTCAACACCATGTACTTTAATAGTATAGGGTCCCAAAAGACGAAACCGTCCTCTGCTACCATCTACTGATAGAGCGGTCCGTACTACTAATTTTACATGTTTCGGACGCTCTTTAGGCCGATGAATCTTTTGACTTAGTGGGAACTCTCTGTACTCTTAATCGATCAATCTCATCAAAATCAATAATCAATAACGAACATAAGCAACACCTTGAACGACATAACACTTTACAATTAATCCAGAATACATTTCGGCGAACCCTGACCTTTCAGTCAGGAATAACCACACCAGTTTATTGCAAAGTTAGTAAATTTATTTCCCTATATTAACAAAGCTAGCACAATATAAATGTGTCTCAACACCAAATGATAAACATATATGAACATTAATAGCTGTCCATAACGTCGAAACAAGTGCAATCTATGAAGCATTTGAATCACAAGGCATTCGATAATGGCAATGCAAATCACTAATACGATAATCTGTAATGAACTAATGGCATACATTTAGTCAGCATAACAAGATCTTAAATTGCATCGTGCGACAGATGGAAACCTCGTCTAACCTCAAATTAGCATCGGCATGTGGGACTTCATGCAAAAACAATTTAGCAACATTAATTTAGAAAACTCCTAGCTAGGGCCCTTATCAAAATCAGCAGTTGGTTACCTAAAAGAAACACAATGCAATTTTACAATTTCCTTTCATATTTACCAATTACGATCAGCATACAAGGAAGTCTTCGTCTCACAGGTAACGTTCTTCGGTCATCATGGGTACCGTTTCGATCGGCATGGGACGGGACAAAGGGGCAGGGGTGAACGGGGCAATTGCCTCACGGCGGCAAAGTAAAACTATTACTTCATGCAAAGGGATCAAATCAAAGTTACAGTCTCTAGGGTAAGAATCATTTAAAGTCTCTTTCTCTCGATTAGAGAAAGAATCAAAGTCTCTCAAAATGGCGTCGCAGCAAAGTGGGCCATAATAGCTACGAAGTCAAAATGGCGTAGTGTCCGGGTAATGGCTGTAATGGCCGTAAAGATCAGATTTCTCCTCGTGCACCTGGTTTTTATAGACAACAGTTCGAGTCCTGTAGGGTCTCCATTGGAGGGTTCATAGGTTAGCTTCAAATTGACCAATCAAAAACGACAGTTCTCAAGCTTTTACTTAAGCATACATTATCCTTGGAGATGGGTACGCAAGTTGCAACATTGTCTCCCAATTAGCTTACTCTCAGAGCCTCCATTGTCCGCACCTGCAAGTCGACCTTGAATTAAAGAGAAAATATGCCAGGCTGGCACTAACTTTAAGATAAGCATGTGAACAGTTTCTGTGGAAAAGTACAGCTTCAAGCAAAAATACACGTTTAATAGCACAGTGGAAAAATACGAGCATCTAAACCGTGAGACCAGGCAACTAGGCCAAAGCCTCCGCTAAAGTAATGCTAAGCTAAAACATTTCAAACAAGCAAATCGTAGCACACGTTTATGATTATGTCGGATTAGTGCAATTCTAATTCACCACGTTATATAAAGCTCGCATATAAATGATGGCAAACTACTCTGAGGGCACATTTTGTCCCCGTACAATCTTTATTAGTTCGGTTAATATCACCCATGATTATTTCAGCACTACGTTTAAGCGTTAATAAATCAAAACCTTCATTTTCTGCTTCATCAAGAGTATCTTGAGAAATGCGCATGTAGTACGAGTGTGAGCATTCTGGCCTGGACAGCTGCATACTCTCCCGTCTTTTGTTAATCCCAAATGGGCCTAGGTTAAACCCAAACGGAGACAGAGCCTTTCCGCCCCCAGAAACTGATACCTCCCTGACACTAAAGCAATTCCATATATTCCTAGCTCTTCTGTCTTTGTTGCCCACATCTCTTTGGACCTCATCCTGCTCCAATCTAAAAAAACTAGTTAAAGACAGCGAAGCAACTCAGAAACTCTGCCTTTCCCTCAAAAAGCCATTTTCTACTCAGATCCTGTTCGGATCCAGTAACCATACCTAATAATGCACAACAATTCAAAAACTCTCCCATTTTTCCCCATTGCAAAGCTCGCCAAGCACCGTGACCTCCCACTCTTCCGCCACCCCTCCAACCCAGGCACCAACACACGCACCCTTAGGGAAGAGTGTATTGAGCCTCATCTCCTCCTTCACCGCACCATCTTGCCATGAGTGCCATGACACTGCACGTGTCACTCAGAACCCCCCCCAAGAGTGCCCTGGGGTACCTGGCCCACTCCCTCCAAAATGCAAATCCAGACCCCTTTTCATCCATATGTGCAATTCAACCCGAACACAAAACCTTGCAGATTATGCATGTTTCAGCCAACCCAGCAGCAAAAAGCAAGCTTCAGTTAACTAACTAAAGGGTGGTCTGACTAGAGAGATTCTGCAGAACGGTCTGGGCCTCGCCTATATCTGAAAAAAGATTGAACCGGCCCTTCCTCAAGGCTTTAAGCTTAGACTGCTGAAAAATTGATGCTTGGGCACCCTTAGTCTTAAACAAGTCAATCATTTTAACAAACTCTCTTCATCTGAGTGCTGCAAGAGCTGACATATCAGAGAAAACCTTGAACTGGGGCATCTCTGGAGTAGACAATGTTCTTTTTTCGATGGCATGGAACAGAATGCGGTGTTTGACTTGATAATCAGCAAAATGTACCAAGATTGTGCATGGATATTTAGCATTTGGGAGGTGATGAGCAGACACACAATGGGCCCGTGTAATTGTCAAATCGCCTGTTAGTTCTGGTATAGCTTTTTTCAATAAGGCGTGCACCCATTCTGGCTTCATTTGACCTTCAATCCCTACTGCTACCCCTATAATTCTGAGGTTTGAGCGGCTGTCATAATTTTCTAAGTCATGCAACTTGTCACCCAAAAGGTGTTCACTCTTCCTCAGCTGGGCAACTTCTTGTTGGATAGTCGCCTCCTTCTCTTCCAGGTTCGAATTTCTGCCCTCCGCTTCCTTGAGCCTGCTGTGGACCTGACCCATAACTTCCTCAATCTTAGCCAAGCGTTCATGAAGAGCTGCAATTTTCTGAGCCTGTATGGCTTTTAGGTCTTTGATCTCAGCTAAAATAGCCTCAAACATTTTCCTGGTGGATTGTTTCAGGTCATCCCGGGCATTCCCCAGTGATCGTTGCATATCTGAATATTGTGTATCCCATAAGTGGCATGACCAGTATCAAAATATTTGCTGATGATATAACAGTATTTTTACGAGCCGGTCCCACAAATCTCAATCAGGTTTCTAGAATTTTTGGGGAATTTCAAGGGCTGGTCGGGTTTAAGATAAACAAGATGAAAACAGAAATAGTATTAAATAATGTGCACTGGACACATTGGGGGTCATTACAACCCTGGCGGAAGGCGGAGAACCGGTGGTAAGACCGCCAACAGGCTGGCGGTCTTACTCAGTGGAATTATGACCATGGTCATCCGCCTGTTCTCCGTTCCGCCCGCCGGGCTGGAGACCTGGGTCTCCAGCCCGGCGGGTGTCACTATACCGCCGGCGGTATTTGGACCCGGCTTACCGCCGTGGATTTCCAGCTGTTTGAACCCCCATGAAATCCATGGCGGTAAGCACTATCAGTGCCAGGGAATTCCTTCTCTGGCACTGATAGGGGTCTCCCCCACCCCCACCCCAACACCCTCCCCTACACCCCCCACCACCCCTGCCACCCCCCCAAAGGTGGCAGGGCCCCCCTCCCCACCCCGATCCCCAACATCACTACACCCATACCCACACGACACGCACGCAGGCACCACCTACATACTTACACGCACACACGCCGACATACATGCCTACATCCACACACACAGTCATATACGCACACCCACATTCAAACATACACGCACACATCCATACAGACATACCCACAGACATACACGCACTCATTCCCATACACACAACACCCCCGCAGGCATACACGCACTCACACACCCCCTCTACATACACACACCCCCATGCACCCACACAACACACAACACCCCCCCACACCCCTCACGGACGATCGACTTACCTGGTCCGACGATCCTCCAGGAGGGGATGGGAGCCATGGGGGCAGCTCCGCCGACACCACACCGCCAACAGAACACCGCCACGGCGAATCACAGGACGTGATTCGTTGTGCGGTGTTCTGTTGGTGTGGCGGTGGAGGTGGAGCAACCTCCACTTCCCCGCCTCCCGCCAGTATGGCTGTTGGCTGCTCTCCGTCCGTAAAAGGACGGAAAGCTGCCAACGGTCATAATAGGCCAAGAGGCAAACCGCCAACACTGGCGGTCTTCCGCACGGCGGTCCCTCGGCATTCTTGGAAAAAGACCGCCGAGGTCAAAATGACCCCCATTATCTTTAGAATTTCATTTTTTAGTCAGTTCCCGGCCTAAAAGATATTTAGGAATATATTTCACAGAGAACATAGGAGATTCATTTACTTTGAACAATACCGCCCTGGTCCGTAAGATCAAATCGCTTTTTGTTGAATGGGCTAATTTACCTCTTTCGATTATGGGCCACGTGGCCCTGAATAGAATGTCAGTTCTTCCATTGTGCACTTTTATATGCTCTGCAATTCCATGTGCTCTTCGGACAATGTTTTTTAAGGATCTGGAGGGACTGTTCTCAGCATTTATATGGGCAATTAAGACTCTCAGACTTGCCACAGATGCACTCATTAGGCCAATGAAAGAAGGGGGCTCACTCTGAATGATTTAAAATGATATTGTTTTGCTAAATTTTCACATAGCTCATATAGGTTCTATAAAAAAAACCTCTGGCCGGATGGGTGTAGATAATTTTTTTGTTGATCTGATATTTCATGAGTATGCAATCACTGATTTTCTGCACCTTACAAGATCCACCCAAAAAGTTAGGTATAAGGTTTTTGTTGGTTTCTCAAATGCAAAGAACAGCTCTGCAACACCTGGTGGATATTTATGTGGGAGATTGCCCACCAGGTGGGCGCTTAATGGTAATAGCAAGGTTTCTGACTTTCCAAATTTAGCCGACTGGAAGACCTGCCCAGAGATAGAGCACTCTGTTAGGCATATCAGGATATAGGAGCAAGGGTCTTTTGCTCATATGAGCCACATTTTGGTTAGTTAATTCAGATATCAGCAAAATGTGGCCTAAAGTTGGTGGAGGACTGAATAGAATCCACTACAAGAAGGTATATCAGATGCTAGGTTGGTATTCTTAGACAGCAGAAGTCCAATACACTGTATCTGAAGGCACACAGTAGGTGGCAAGCTAAGGAAGGCCTTCTAATCACGAAGAAGGTTTGGGACAGGGTTAATATGCTTAATTTCTCTCTAATTAAAGGAGCACATTATTGCAGAATGCAGTTCTTTGTAAAAAGGCTACTCTACAGAAACCACCCTTTTTCGCACAGAGTGTATCCCCAGAGTCCTGATGAGTTTTTCAGGTGGTCAGCTGAGGGAGGAGCCAACTGAACCAACATTATCTGGGGTTGCCCTCAATTAATTTTGTTCTGAGCTGAGATTCAGATGTACTGTTCACACACTTTAGGGTTAGATCAACCTATAGATATTTATATAGTGGTTTTAGGATATTCTCCTGACATTAATATTACACATTTGCTCAAAAAGATTGTTTGTATATGCACTTGTAGCTAGATTGATTATTATTCAAATTTGGCAATCTGTGCTGGTTCCCACATATGCACAATGAAGGGCTAAAATTTAAAAAACCAGAGAGTTAATGCATAGATAGGTACTTAGATATGGATCCTTTAAGAATTATTTTTAGCTTATTGGTAACATTGGGTTAGGGCCTCTAGTAGCTGATTTGTAATTGCTTGAGGTATTAGAATTGCATATATCTAGGATAGCGGGATTAGAGATTGTGGGCTATGTTCTATATTGTTTTATGTGGGTTGCACACTGCTTTAATGTCATAATGCTTCTACTTTTATTTATCTTATGTCTGATTTCAGTCTTTGTTTGATGTATGAATTCTTCCCAAAAAAAATGCATGTTACAGATGTGAATCAAAACATCATTTAGGTAACAATCCCTTATGTTCTCCACAAGATAAACGCTGCAACACATGCAAAAAAATCGGCCAACTTTCATGTTCCATGCAAAAATATCAAAATGATATGGAGGTCAGTAGTGTTGATGTTAATTCTCGAGATTAATTTGAGCAATCTGCTTTTAACTTTAGATGTGAATGTTTACACCTTGAGTAGGAAAGCCGTTTTTGCTGTATTACAATCTGTAAAACATACTCATAAGTGATCTCAGGGTCGCCTATTACAGTTCAGACAAAACATTTTTTTGAGAAATGGGAAAACAAATAATAGTCCTCTGATATTTTCCCAAAACCTTTGATGATTTTAATATAAATCTACTTGGGTTTTTCTCAAATATGTCAGAAGAATCATTAATTTGATAACGCGTCCCGCCCTAGGTAATTTACTTAGTCTGGGACTCATTTAGGCCAATGAACCTTTTGACCCTGATTGGAGACATCTTAAGACGAGATCCCTGTCCAGCATGTCAATCAATAGATCAATAGTCTCATCAATATTCACAACAGCAAATCATTCAAATTAGTTAATCACATAAATATGAATTGGAAACGCAACGTGACCTTTCAGCCATGAATAACCACACAAATTTAGTAAATTTTGTGATATTTATACCCTATTGGTTACACTCTACTAGCAAGTTTATTAGTCTCAACACCAGAAAACACATCAACAGTGTTATAATGTGGCAACTCAAATAAGATTTAAGCAAAGCGAAGATTATAAACATTAGAACAAAACACGGCGTCAACATGTATCTATTTAGCAGAGTATCATTAGCACGTCTATTCAACTTAGCAAAGATTCAGTCATTTTGTCTGTTTGCACCCAATATTAGTGAACTCCTTGACTAACCTCGAATTAGCATCAGCATGTTGGGTTTCATGCAAACAATTTATTAACACACATTTGGAAAAAGTCTGACTATGGTCTCTGTCAAAAGCAGTTGGTTCCTAGAAAGGAAAGGCAAGCAGACAAGTACAATTTCATCATCATATAGTTACCGTCCGTAATGGGTCAGCATACAGAGTCAGTCTTCGTCCTCAGGACAGTAGTCGATTCGCCATCCGCCAGGATAGAACAGCAAAGTTTCAGAAACTAGGGCAGAAAATTCTTCCCTCTTAAGGAGGAGAAGAACTTAATATCAGGCAAAACAAGGTGAGGATGGTTCGAAGAGTCAAAGCAGCAAAGGTAAAGACGGAATGCCAGATTAACAGCAGGGGTGTCCCGCTAATGGCTGATGTCTCCTTGTAATGCGACGTTAAATTGAATTTGCCAGACAAATCTCTAATTTCCCACTGGTCGGAAGTTGGTGCACCACTATCTCTATCCAATGGTTGTGTGGTCACCTTACTAGAATTTTCACCTAAGAACTGTTCTCATACAGTTCATTGGCTCCTGTGATTTACGTCTTCATCGGGTGAGATGGCAGGTAGGAAAAGTTACAAGCACGACTTTAGTCAGTAGCTCCATTGTCTTTACCAGTTCAGGCGACCTTGTACCTGTTGTGAATTACACTGTTGCATTAAACAAGAATGTCTCCTTGAGCAAGTCGGGTTTCATGAGAAAGAATTTACTACGGCTACACACATCTCTAACTTCTGGAAAAGTACAGTTTTATGTCCTTCAGGAAGATAGCACAGTGCACGTTAGAAAAACACATTTAATATGAGACCAGGCAGCTAGGCCCAGACTCTTGCTAACTAAGGCCTAATGTTTTATTCAGCAAAACCTTTACCTATAATTCTTAAATGCTAAACAGAATCATACATTAGTACATTAACAATGCATTATTAATCAATTTCGTTAGTCATCATATACATTGGTGGCCACTCCCCGTGGGCACTTTTCAAATGTGTATATTAAAACATATTCATGCGTTTTCTATACAGCTTCATTGTACATTATTTTGTAAGCAGTTCATGTTAATTTTGATTATAAAAGCTACACTCCAACAATTTACAAAGAGTTATGTGCCATTCAAAGGTAAAGACATTGTTGATCAGTGGTATTTTGCCAAGATGGGTATATTGTTAAAACCAGGGGCAGAAATTCCAGTAGTTCTTGGTAACCTACCCATCTCAAGTGTGCAAATAACTGAGGAAAACTGTATGTATGGATGATCAGAACCGAATCATAAAAATGTCAAGTAACTCTGTCACCTTTTCCAGTGGTTTGCCATCCAGTGTGATCGTGCCTCTAAAGGACATATGTGGACCGATGGCCATAAACTTGGTCTTAGAGTGGTTAACCAACAGTTCCTGATCAGCACAGAAAGCCAAGAACCAGTCCACTAAACGTTGCAGGTCGCTTGGGGTTTTCGATACCCAGCGGGTGTCATCTTCAAACAGCAGTAATGGCACCTTACACCTTGTTCGCTACACCCTCTAAAGAGGAGACCACATCATTAAGGAATAAAAGGAATAGAGTTGGCGCAAGGACGCACCCCTGCTGGACACCTTTATGGACCCCTATCTGTTCTGTCAATTTACCAGCTGGGCTCCAGTAGACTTGGGAAAAAAAATCCTGATGCATGTCCCACAGTACTGACCACAACTTGCTTCAGGGCACAATGTAAAACGCAGATTTTAGGTCCATGAAGACTAAGTACAAGTGGGCCTTCTGCAGTACTACAGTTTTCCAGTAGATACGTAGGAACCTAAAAATCTGATCTACAGTGCTAATATGCCTCCTAAACCCTGCTTGGAGATTGGAGAGGGCATGATGGTCCTCAATCCAAGTTTCCAATCTTCCCAGGATCTGTCTGACAAAAATCGTTTCCCCTACAACAATAAGACTTATCGGCCTAAAGTTGAGGGTTGAATCAGGAGCACCCTTTTTGTAGATGGGGACTATTTCAGCTCCCTTCTAGCTGTCCAAGATACTTGCCCCTGCCGAGATGTAGATTGTCAGTTTGTCCGAATACTGCACCCATCCATCAATATCTGCAAGGAAAAGATCACCTGGGACTGCATTGAACCTAGCAGCTTTGCCGGCTGGAGTGGCCTGGATTGCACAAAACTGTTTCCCTCAGTTCAATCCTGAGGAGATGAAAGGAACAATACTTCCCCAGAAATACAACAGGGGGAACCCCTTCGCATGACTCCTGCACTAGAGGGTGACCATAAAGCTCAAGAAAATGGTTAAACAATATTGCAGGAGAAATAGAGTCAGCTAACTGTTTGGGACTTCATTAGCAACCAACCTCCAGAATTTCCTTGTATCTTTGTGCAGAGAGGCCTCATATATGTCCGCCCATACTTAGGTATTCCACTCTTGTCGAGCTTTGGTTTGAGCAAGTTTATACGCTCTTCGCCTAGCTCTAATAAGACTAGTGTCACTACTCCCAACTGCTTAGCAGAGTTGGTTCTTCCTGCGGTTGCATTCTTCTTCAAACCAAGTACTGTGGGGCTTGCTATATGTACAAGCGAGCTTGGGGGGGTTAGGTAAAACATTTCCCTAGGGTCTTAAACAGGTGTTATTTATATGGCCAATGATACTGCTACTATCCTGGACAGAGGGGAGATTGTCTAGTGAGGATGTTGCATCATTAAGGGCTTTATTCATCTTATCCATGAGGGTCTGGAGACCAGCCACACTAACCCACTTCACCTTCTGTCTGTTGTTTGCTAGTAGCAAGATAGTAGTCAGCGACAACTAGACATTGTCTAAGTCGCTGAATAGACCCCTTAATGTGCAGTCCAGTGCATTGTGGTCACTATCTTCTCTGGGGAGGACCCTCATATCGTTCAGGCTGTCCTATAAAGAAAGGCTAATTAAAAGGTAGTCTATCCTACTCGTGTAACCAGGCCGATTAAATGTGTGAGCAGCTTGAAGATCAGAAGGAGTCTGGCCATTGCATGCTCTCAGACCACAGGTAAGAAGGAAAGAAGATGAAATGCTGCATCTGTCCATGGTATGAGCGGTATTTATCGTGGGTATGCCCATGCCTCATCTTTATCCCCAATAGAACAGGTGGTATGATACTCAAAGGGCTCAAATGTGGTTTTAAGGTCTCCAGCTATAATTACAGAATCGTTGGTGTCATAGAGATCCCTGCGTCTTGAGAGGCCATGGATTTTCTAGGTCTCCACCCTTATTTTTGTACCCTATTATAGACATTGTGCAGGTAATATGTATGATACTTCTTTCTGGTAACGGATAAACCGAGAATGTCTTGTGAAGCCATTGGGAGTAAACATAATTTAAAATTTGGGGCCAATTGGTGAGGAGACCAGCAGAAGGACAATCCCTACCAGAACAATGGACCAGAATGTGATAAGAGATGTAGCCCAAGCTGTGGGCTGGTTCATGACTCCAAGTTTCCTGCAGTAGGCATATATCAAATCGATCTATAAAGGCCCCCCCACCCAAGATCGCCAAGCTTGGATTTTAAACCTGCTACATTCCAAGACAAAATGCAGATATTAGGAGGGCAGGTAGTGGATAGTTAATTGCCAATTATTGACATGGGGGTAAAATCACTACTCAGACTGACCCCTGTCACAGGAATACTTAAGGGGTCCCCTTCTACCAGTCAATCGATCATGGAAGAATCAACAACTTCAAGCTCATTGAGAGTGGGGTCTCTCTGGAGAGGTTACACCAGGGATGCCACGGGCGGGTTAGACTTGAACCTGATCAGAGTCCCAGGGGAAGGCTCCCTGTGAAGCTCCAAATTCACCAGGCCCTCAGCCAATGTTTTTGACAGCAGAGAAAATTCAATGCAATCAAAAGTGCCTGTTGGATCAGAATGGTCATATTAGCCGCTTAGCATGAAAGATGACTGAACGAATGATGGAAGAACATTTATGTATCATTCTAATGTGGTATATACATTTATTAATCAATGACTCATCATCCTCGTGTATACCCTGGGCCAGTTTAGTGACTTTTATCATATATAAAGAACTTAGGTTCCTTGGAGGGGCCTGATGACTCAGTTTGGACCCACTCTGAGCCCCCATAGAACCCTCTTTACGGGCACCCAGGTATTCTGACAACCAAAATGACCACCCACTGGGTTAGCCATGATATCCTTATTCCATAACGGAGTTATGCTAATTAGTTTAGAATTGACAATGCCAATATGAGGACATGCAGCAGGATCAGGAGTGGTACACAAGACAATGCTCACGTTTCTCTTTCTCTTCCTTTCCTCTATCAAAGATGCATTGGTAGGGAGTGGTTACTCAGTGGGCACACTAGATCCTGCTGGTTTAATAAGAGATCTCAATTCTCCTAGTTCTGCTGTCAACCTGATGACTTGTGATCTAAGGGCAAGGACCTCTGTTTGAATGTTCTGCACTACCTGGGCTAAATTAGGTATGAATGACAAAATGGCTTCAGGTGAAGTGATTGGTGCCAAAACAGAGGGTGTTTGGCAGCCAGTTAATGAATGTCATTAGGGAGGCCTTTCTTAACAGGCACGCCGACGGCAGGGATCTCGAGAGGCGCATATCTATTCATGCACACTACTACAGGTGAAAACGGTACCAGGTTTTGCGCTGTGAGGTTGGTGGAAAAAGTGGAGTTATTTGGCTCAGTTGGGTGGCAGTCAGCAGAGGTGATAGCCTCTACATTTGCAATGCGACCCTGTGAATTTAAGGCAGAGGTGTTAGACGTTT
This sequence comes from Pleurodeles waltl, assembly GCF_031143425.1. Taxonomy (NCBI): domain Eukaryota; kingdom Metazoa; phylum Chordata; class Amphibia; order Caudata; family Salamandridae; genus Pleurodeles; species Pleurodeles waltl. The sequence goes on along the minus strand of NC_090436.1, from coordinate 994,004,571 downwards.
GCTATCTAGTGAAAATAGGAGCAACTCTGCCCGTAGCTGGCTTCAAACATGAGTTTGTAACAGCATCACCACCCAGGAGAGTCTCCACCTCCTCAATAAGTGTGTCTATATCCTTAGTAGTTGTCATTTCCCGTTGGCGCCCAGGCGAAGGGATCCGGGCAAGCTTATGACTTTTGTTCTTCCTTCCAAGAGGAGGGTCAGTGGCTTTGCGTTTTACCATCGTAGAAGGTTATTTTGCCACAACAGCAATAAGTGTATTGGGGAAGGAACTGTGTAAAAACCAGTAGAGGTCCAAAGCTCTGCAAAGGAGAAATGCCACCTCTGCTAAAACCGCAGCAAAACCTATCATACAAAAAAAGGGCCTGAAGGACCAAGGCAGGTGCCTCTTCCTGGTGCCAACAGACAAAGGATGGGCCTGCCTGTAGGAGGCTGGACTGGCTTGTAGTGGGTACCAAGAGGTACTTACACCTTGCACCAGGCCCAGGTATCCCTTATTAGTGTAGAGGGGTGTCTACTAGCTTAGGCTGATAGAAAAGGTAGCTTAGCAAAGCAGCTTAGGCTGAACTAGGAGACGAGTGAAGCTCCTACAGTACCACTAGTGTCACTTGCTCAATATCATAAGAAAACACAATACACAGATATACTAAAAATAAAGGTACTTTATTTTTAAGACAATATGCCAAAGTATCTCAGTGAGTACCCTCAGTATGAGGATAGCAAATATACACAAGATATATGTACACAATACCAAAATATGCAGTAATAGCAATAGAAAACAGTGCAAACAATGTATAGTCACAATAGAATGCAATGGGGGCACATAGGGATAGGGGCAACACAAACCATATACTCTAGAAGTGGAATGCGAACCATGAATGGACCCCAAACCTATGTGACCTTGTAGAGGGCCACTGGGACTGTAAGAAAACAGTGAGGGTTAGAAAAATAGCCCACCCCAAGACCCTGAAAAGGGGGTGCAAAGTGCACCTAAGTTCCCCAAAGAGCACAGAAGTAGTGATAGGGGAATTCTGCAAGGAAGACCAACACCAGCAATGCAACAACAATGGATTTCCTGACGAGAGTACCTGTGGAACAAGGGGACCAAGTCCAAGAGTCACAATCAAGTCGGGAGTGGGCAGATGCCCAGGAAATGCCAGCTGTGGGTGCAAAGAAGCTGCCACTGGATGGTAGAAGCTGTGGATTCTGCAAGAACGACAAGGGCTAGAAACTTCCCCTTTGGAGGATGGATGTCCAACGTCGTGAAGAGTCGTGCAGAGGTGTTTCCGTGCAGAAAGACCACCAACAAGCCTTGCTAGCTGCAAAGGACGTGGTAAAGGTTTTTGGATGCTGCTGTAGCCCAGGAGGGACCAGGATGTCGCCAATTGCGTGAGGAGACAGAGGGGGCGTCCAGCAAGACAAAGAGCTCACTCAGAAGCAAGCAGCACCCGCAGAAGTGCCAGAACAGGCACTACAAATTGGAGTGAACTGGAGCTCACCCGAAGTCACAAAAGAGGGTCCCACGACGCCGGAGGACAACTCAGGAGGTCGTGCACTGCAGGTTAGAGTGCCGGGGACCCAGTCTTGGCTGTGCACAAAGAAAATCCTGGAAGAGTGCACAGGAGCCGGAGTAGCTGCAAAACACGCGGTTCCCAGCAATGCAGTCTAGTGTGGGGAGGCAAGGACTTACCTCCACCAAACTTGGACTGAAGAGTCACTGGACTGTGGGAGTCACTTGGACAGAGTTGCTGAGTTCAAGGGACCTCGCTCGTCGTGCTGAGAGGAGACCCAGAGGACGGGTGATGCAGTTCTTTGGTGCCTGCGGTTGCAGGGGGAAGATTCCGTCGACCCACGGGAGATTTCTTCGGAGCTTCTAGTGCAGAGAGGAGGCAGACTACCCACACAGCATGCACCACCAGGAAAACAGTCGAGAAGGCGGCAGGATCAGCGTTACAAGGTCGCAGTAGTCGTTGTTGCTACTTTGTTGCTGTTTTGAAGGCTTCCAGCGCGGTCAGCAGTCGATTCCTTGGCAGAAGGTGAAGAGAGAGATGCAGATGAACTCTGATGAGCTCTTGCATTTGTTATCTAAGGAATTTCCCAAAGCAGAGACCCTAAATAGCCAGAAAAGGAGGTTTGGCTACTTAGGAGAGCGGATAGGGTAGCAACACCAGAAGGAGCATATAAGAAGGAGTCTCTGACGTCACCTGCTGGCACTGGCCACTCAGAGCAGTCCAGTGTGCCAGCAGCACCTCTGTTTCCAAGATGGCAGAGGTCTGGAGCACACTGGAGGAGCTCTGGGCACCTCCCAGGGGAGGTGCAGGTCAGGGGAGTGGTCACTCCCCTTTCCTTTGTCCAGTTTCGCGCCAGAGCAGGGCTGAGGGATCCCTTAACCGGTGTAGACTGGCTTATGCAGAGATGGGCACCATCTGTGCCCATCAAAGCATTTCCAGAGGCTGGGGGAGGCTACTCCTCCCAAGCCCTAACACCTTTTTCCAAAGGGAGAGGGTGTAACACCCTCTCTCTGAGGAAGTCCTTTGTTCTGCCTTCCTGGCCAAGCCTGGCCGGACCCCAGGAGGGCAGAAACCTGTCTGAGGGGTTGGCAGCAGCAGCAGCTGCAGTGAAACCCCGGAAAAGGCAGTTTGGCAGTACCCGAGTCTGAGCTAGAGACTCGGGGGATCAAGGAATTGTCTCCCCAATGCCAGGATGGCATTGGGGTGACAATTCCATGATCTTAGACATGTTACATAGCCATGTTCGGAGTTACCATTGTGACGCTATACATATGTCGTGACATATGTATAGTGCACACGTGTAATGGTGTCCCCGCACTCACAAAGGCCGGGGAATTTGCCCTGAATAATGTGGGAGCACCTTGGCTAGTGCCAGGGTGCCCACACACTAAGTAACTTAGCACCCAACCTTTACCAGGTAAAGGTTAGACATATAGGTGACATATAAGTTACTTAAGTCCAGTGGTAAATGGTTGTGAAATAACGTGGATGTTATTTCACTCAGGCTGCACTGGCAGGCCTGTGTAAGAATTGTCAGATCTCCCTATGGGTGGCACAAGAAATGCTGCAGCCCATAGGGGTCTCCTGGAACCCCAATACCCTGGGTACCTTAGTACCATATACTAGGGAATTATAAGGGTGTTCCAGTATGCCAATGTAAATTGATGAAATTGGTCTCTAGCCTGTTAGTGACAATATGGAAAGAAATGAGAGAGCATAACCACTGAGGTTCTGGATAGCAGAGCCTCAGTGAGACAGTTAGTCATAACACAGGTAACACATACAGGGCACACTTATGAGCACTGGGGCCCTGGCTGGCAGGGTCCCAGTGACACATACAACTAAAACAACATATATACAGTGAAATATGGGGGTAACATGCCAGGCAAGATGGTACTTTCCTACACAACCCCCCCCCCAAACGAAGGACAATAAGACTAGCCATGACCTGATGAGTTGTCATTGTCTAAGTGGAAATATCTGGAGAGTCCATCTGCATTGGAGTGGGTACTCCCAGGTCTATGTTCCACTGTATAGTCCATTCCCTGTAGGGATATGGACCACCTCAACAATTTAGGGTTTTCACCTTTCATTTGTTTTAGCCAAAGTAGAGGTTTGTGGTCTGTCTGAACAATGAAGTGAGTGCCAAACAGGTATGGCCTCAGCTTCTTCAGTGCCCAGACCACAGCAAAGGCCTCCCTCTCTATGGCAGACCAACGCTTTTCTCTAGGGGTCAACCTCCTGCTGATAAAAGCAACAGGTTGATCCTGGCCCTCAGAATTAAGTTGTGATAAGACTGCCCCTACCCCTAATTCAGATGCATCAGTTTGGACAATGAATTTTTTGGAGTAACAGGGGCTTTTCAGGACAGGTGCAGAGCACATGGCCTGCTTCAGCTCCTCAAAAGCTTTCTGACAGTTTGCTGTCCATAATACCTTCTTAGGCATTTTCTTAGATGTGAGGTCATTAAGAGGGGCTGCAATGGAGCCATAGTTCTTTATGAACCTCCTGTAGTACCCAGTGAGGCCTAAAAAGGCTCTCACCTGAGTCTGAGTTGTAGGGGGAACCCAATCTATAATACTTTGGATTTTCCCCTGAAGTGGTGCAATCTGTTCTCCACCTACCAGGTGTCCCAGATAAACCACTTTCCCCTGCCCTATCTGGCACTTTGAAGCCTTGATAGTGAGGCCTGCCTTTTGCAGGGCCTCCAAAACTTTCCATAGGTGGACCAGGTGATCATCCCAGCTGGAGCTAAAGACAGCTATATCATCTAGATATGCTGCACTAAAAGCTTCCAGCCCTTGCAGGACTGTGTTTACCAACCTTTGAAAAGTGGCAGGTGCATTTTTCAATCCAAAAGGCATTACTGTGAATTGGTAATGACTTCCAATGGTTGAAAATGCAGTTTTTGCTTTTGCATCCTCTGATAACTTGATCTGCCAATACCCTGCATTCAAATCAAAGGTGCTTAGATACTTGGCAAATGCCAGTGTATCTATTAGCTCATCTGCCCTGGGTATAGGGTGAGCATCAGTTTTGGTTACCTGGTTGAGGCCTCTGTAGTCAACACAAAATCTAATTTCCCTTTTACCATCTTTGGAATGAGGTTTTGGTACAAGTACCACAGGAGAGGCCCATGGACTTTCATAGTGCTCAACCACTCCCAGTTCAAGCATTTTCTGTACCTCTTGCTTTATGCAGTCTCTGACATGGTCAGGCTGCCTATAGATCTTACTTTTGACAGGCAATCTGTCTCCAGTATCTATAGTGTGCTCACAGCAAGAAGTGGTGCCCGGCACAGTAGAGAAGAGTTCAGAAAACTGACCCAGGAGATTTATGCAGTGGTCTTTCTGCTCAGCAGTAAGACAATCTGCCAAAACTACACCTTCCACTAGAGCATCTTGTTCTGTGGAAGAGAAGAGATCAGGGAGAGGGTCACTCTCTTCTTCCTGTGCCTCATCTGTTGCCATGAGCAGGGTGAGATCAGCCATTTCATAGTAGGGTTCCAGGCGATTGACATGGAGTACCCTAAGGGGACTCCTGGCAGTGCCGAAGTCAACTAAGTAGGTGACTTCACCCTTTTTCTCAACAATTATGTGGGGTCCACTCCATTTGTCTTGGAGTTCTCTTGGGGCCACAGGCTCCAAGACCCACACTTTCTGCCCTGGTTGGTACTGAACCAAAACAGCCTTCTGGTCATGCCATTGCTTTTGGAGCTCTTGGCTGGCCTGAAGGTTTTTACTGGCCTTTTTCATGTACTCAGCCATCCTAGATCTTAGGCCAAGTACATAGTCCACTATGTCTTGCTTTGGAGCTTTTAAAGGTTGTTCCCAAACCTCCTTAACAATTGTTAGAGGACCTCTTACAGGGTGTCCAAATAGGAGTTCAAAGGGGCTGAAGCCCACTCCTTTTTGGGGTACCTCCCTGTAAGCAAAAAGGAGGCAAGGTAACAGGACGTCCCATCTCCTGCGGAGTTTTTCAGGGAGTCCCATTATCATTCCTTTGAGAGTTTTATTAAACCTCTCAACCAGTCCTTTTGTTTGTGGATGATAGGGTGTGGTGAACTTGTATGTAACACCACATTCCTTCCACATGGCCTTTAAGTAAGCAGACATGAAATTGCTTCCCCTGTCTGATACCACCTCTTTTGGGAAGCCCACCCTGGAAAATATTCCCAGGAGGGCCTTTGCCACTGCAGGAGCTGTAGTGGTCCTTAGAGGAATTGCTTCAGGATATCTGGTGGCATGGTCCACTACCACCAAGATAAACCTATTGCCTGAAGCAGTAGGAGGGTCAAGGGGGCCAACTATGTCAACCCCTACCCTTTCAAAGGGAACCCCAACCACAGGCAGTGGAATAAGGGGTGCCTTTGGAGTGCCACCTGTCTTGCCACTGGCTTGACAGGTTTCACAGGACTTACAAAATTCCTTTGTGTCCTCTGACATTCTAGGCCAATGAAACAAGGGGACAAGCCTGTCCCAAGTTTTCATTTGCCCCAAATGTCCAGCTAAGGGAATGTCGTGGGCTAGAGTTAGGAGGAACTTTCTGTATTGCTGAGGAATCACCAATCTCCTGGCAGTTCCAGGTTTTGGATCCCTTGCCTCAGTATACAAGAGGTTGTCCTCCCAGTAAACTCTGTGAGAGTCACTGACATCCCCATGTGCTTGTTTGACAGCTTGCTGCCTTAGACCCTCTAGTATGGGACAGGTATGCTGTGCCACACTCAGCTCCTCCCTGGCAGGCCCCCCTTCACCCAAAAGCTCAGCAGTGCCAACATGGGGTGGCTAAGAGTGTTGTTATGAGCATCAGTCACTTGGTACTGGTGACCAAGTAGGTGTTGTTCAGGGTGGACCAGTTTCTCTATTACCATTGTAACACTGGCACCTGTGTCCCTGTAGGCCTGAACCTCAACACCATTTATTAGGGGTAGTTGCTTGTACTTATCCATATTAAGGGGACAAGCAACCAAGGTGGCCAAATCAATGGCCCCCTCAGAGACTAACACAGCCTCTGTGGTCTCCCTAATCAGACCAACCCCAACTAAATTACCAAAAGTGAGCCCAGCTACTCCCTTGGATTGGCTATTAGTAGGTTTGCTCCCACCACTACTGCTATTACTAGGGGCACTAGGTGTAGCAGCAGGGGTTGTAGTGGTAGGAGGCTTGGTGCTTTTCTTTGGGCAACTTGGATCAGTTGTCCAATGGCCTTTTATTTTACATAAATAGCACCATGGTTTCTTTTCTTTGTTTTGATTTGAAGAGGATTTGGGCCCACCACCCCCACCAGAGTGTTTTTGTGGGCCTGATGAAGACTCATTTTTAGATTTGTCCCCACCCTTGTCAGAAGACTTACCATCCTTCTTCTTCCCATCCTTGTCACCCCCTGTATGAACCTTGTCACCCTTGTTCTGACCCATTTGTCTGCCTTCTTTCCCAATTCTTGGGGAGAGGTCAGATCAGAGTCTACCAGGTACTGGTGTAACAAATCAGACACACAATTATTAAGAATATGCTCCCTCAAGATTAAGTTATATAGGCTTTCATAGTCAGAAACTTTACTGCCATGTAACCACCCCTCCAAGGCCTTCACTGAATGGTCAACAAAGTCTACCCAGTCTTGTGAAAACTCCTTTTTGGTTTCTCTGAACTTGATCCTGTACTGTTCAGTGGTTAAGCCATAACCATCAAGGAGTCCATTCTTAAGAACAGTAGAATTATTGGCATCACTTTCCTTTACAGTAAGGAGCCTATCCCTACCCTTTCCACTGAAAGATAGCCATAGGATAGCAGCCCACTGCCTTTGAGGGACCTCCTGTACAACACAGGCCCTCTCAAGTGCAGCAAATCACTTGTTAATGTCATCCCCCTCCTTGTAAGGAGGAACTATCTTGTGCAGATTCCTAGAATCATGCTCTTTTACAGGATGACTATTTGGAATACTGCTGCTGCCACCATGGGGTCCTAACCCCAACCTCTGTCTTTATTTTTCTAAATCAAAGGACTGCCTATCTAAATCCAGCTGTTGCTTCTTGAGCTTCAGCCTGGATTCTTCCACTCTCAATCTATTGAGCTCCCTTTCTAACACTCTGTCATCAGGGTGGGTGGGTGGGGCATGCCTTGACACAGAAGTATGGTGAGAATGAACAGAGGGAGACCTGGCCCTAACAGATGGCACTCTAACATTCTGGCCTACAGAAGTAACACTCCTACTATGATGAGAAGTAACACTCTTACTGTGATGTGATTGCACATCAGTACCAGCTATGCTAGGTGGCCTGCTAATGGGCAGGTTGGGAAGGTTCCCTTCTAAATCCTTTGCTAGGGGTTCCCCAGGGTCAGATTGGGAACCATCAGCTAATTTCTCAACAGAAGTGCCAACTAAGGTCTTATCTTGTTCAATGAGCATATTAACCAATAGTTCTCTAGAGGGATTCTTCCCTACCCCTAAACCTCTTTCAATGCAGAGACTCCTTGCTCCTTTCCAGCTAAGGTGATCATAAGCAAGTTTGAACAGATCAACAGTTTGACCTGTGCCAGACATTATAGAAAGTGTTTAAGGGACAGAAGAAGATAGAAAATATTTTCAGAACTTTTTAAAGGACAGAAAAAATACGTTTTTAACATTTTAAGAACTTTTTGAAAGTTTAGAGGTACTTTTCAGCACTTAGCAAGGAAGTAAGAGAAGAAAAGCAAAACTTTTTGGCTAGGTGTACATACACTAAACTTGTTTTGTATATTTTTCTCTTATGAAAAGTACAATATGACAAAGTGGTAAGTAGTTGCAAAGTACTTATCCCACCGCTGCACAACCAATGTAGGAGGCTGGACTGGCTTGTAGTGGGTACCAAGAGGTACTTACACCTTGCACCAGGCCCAGGTATCCCTTATTAGTGTAGAGGGGTGTCTAGCAGCTTAGGCTGATAGAAAAGGTAGCTTAGCAGAGCAGCTTAGGCTGAACTAGGAGACGAGTGAAGCTCCTACAGTACCACTAGTGTCACTTGCACAATATCATAAGAAAACACAATACACAGATATACTAAAAATAAAGGTACTTTATTTTTATGACAATATGCCAAAGTATCTCAGTGAGTACCCTCAGTATGAGGATAGCAAATATACACAAGATATATGTACACAATACCAAAATATGCAGTAATAGCAATAGAAAACAGTGCAAACAATGTATAGTCACAATAGAATGCAATGGGGGCACATAGGGATAGGGGCAACACAAACCATATACTCTAGAAGTGGAATGCAAACCACAAATGGACCCCAAACCTATGTGACCTTGTAGAGGGTCGCTGGGACTGTAAGAAAACAGTGAGGGTTAGAAAAATAGCCCACCCCAAGACCCTGAAAAGTGGGTGCAAAGTGCACCTAAGTTCCCCAAAGAGCACAGAGGTAGTGATAGGGGAATTCTGCAAGGAAGACCAACACCAGCAATGCAATAACGATGGATTTCCTGATGAGAGTACCTGTGGAACAAGGGGACCAAGTCCAAGATTCACGATCAAGTCGGGAGTGGGCAGATGCCCAGGAAATGCCAGCTGTGGGTGCAAAGAAGCTGCCACCGGATGGTAGAAGCTGTGGATTCTGCAAGAACAACAAGGGCTAGAAACTTCCCCTTTGGAGGATGGATGTCCCATGTTGTGAAGAGTCGTGCAAAGGTGTTTCCGTGCAGAAAGACCGCCAACAAGCCTTGCTAGCTGCAAAGGTTGCGGTTAGGGTTTTTGGATGCTGCTGTGGCTCAGGAGGGACCAGGATGTCGCCAATTGCGTGAGGAGACAGAGAGGGTATCCAGCAAGACAAAGAGCCCACTCAGAAGCAAGCAGCACCAGCAGAAGTGCTGGAACAGGCACTACAAAGTGGAGTGAACCGGAGCTCACCCAAAGTCACAAAAGAGGGTCCTATGACGCCGGAGGACAACTCAGGAGGTCGTGCACTGCAGGTTAGAGTGCCGGGGACCCAGGCTTGGCTGTGCACAAAGGAAATCCTGGAAGAGTGCACAGGAGCCGGAGTAGCTGCAAAACACGCGGTTCCCAGCAATGCAGTCTAGCGTGGGGAGGCAAGGACTTACCTCCACCAAACGTGGACTGAAGAGTCACTGGACTGTGGGAGTCACTTGGACAGAGTTGCTGAGTTCAAGGGACCTCGCTCGTCATGCTGAGAGGAGACCCAGAGGACCGGTGATGCAGTTCTTTGGTGCCTGCGGTTGCAGGGGGAAGATTCCGTCGACCCACGGGAGATTTCTTCAGAGTTTCTAGTTCAGAGAGGAGGCAGACTACCCCCACAGCATGCACCACCAGGAAAACAGTCGAGAAGGCGGCAGGATCAGCGTTACAAGGTCGCAGTAGTCGTCGTTGCTACTTTGTTGCAGTTTTGCAGGCTTCCAGCGCGGTCAGCAGTCGATTCCTTGGCAGAAAGTGAAGAGAGAGATGCAGAGGAACTCTGATGAGCTCTTGCATTCGTTATCTAAGGAATTCCCCAAAGCAGAGACCCTAAATAGCCAGAAAAGGAGGTTTGGCTACTTAGGAGAGAGTATAGGGTAGCAACACCTGAAGGAGCCTATCAGAAGGAGTCTCTGACGTCACCTGCTGGCACTGGCCACTCAGAGCAGTCCAGTGTGCCAGCAGCACCTCTGTTTCCAAGATGGCAGAGGTCTGGAGCACACTGGAGGAGCTCTGGGCACCTCCCAGGGGAGGTGCAGGTCAGGGGAGTGGTCACTCCCCTTCCCTTTGTCCAGTTTCACGCCAGAGCAGGGCTGAGGGATCCCTGAACCGGTGTAGACTGGCTTATGCAGAGATGGGCACCATCTGTGCCCATCAAAGCATTTCCAGAGGCTGGGGGAGGCTACTCCTCCCAAGCCCTAACACCTTTTTCCAAAGGGAGAGGGTGTAACACCCTCTCTCTGAGGAAGTCCATTGTTCTGCCTTCCTGGGCCAAGCCTGGCTGGACCCCAGGAGGGCAGAAACCTGTCTGAGGGGTTGGCAGCAGCAGCAGCTGCAGTGAAACCCCGGGAAAGGCAGTTTGGCAGTACCCGGGTCTGAGCTAGAGACTCAGGGGATCATGGAATTGTCTCCCCAATGCCAGGATGGCATTGGGGTGACAATTCCATGATCTTAGACATGTTACATGGCCATGTTCGGAGTTACCATTGTGACGCTATACATATGTTGTGACATATGTATAGTGCACGTGTGTAATGGTGTCCCCGCACTCACAAAGTCCGGGGAATTTGCCCTGAACAATGTGGGAGCACCTTGGCTAGTGCCAGGGTGCCCACACACTAAGTAACTTAGCACCCAACCTTTACCAGGTAAAGGTTAGACATATAGGTGACTTATAAGTTACTTAAGTGCAGTGGTAAATGGCTGTGAAATAACGTGGACGTTATTTCACTCAGGCTGCACTGGCAGGCCTGTGTAAGAATTGTCAGATCTCCCTATGTGTGGCACAAGAAATGCTGCAGCCCATAGGGGTCTCCTGGAACCCCAATACCCTGGGTACCTTAGTACCATATACTAGGGAATTATAAGGGTGTTCCAGTATGCCAATGTAAATTGGTGAAATTGGTCACTAGCCTGTTAGTGACAATTTGGAAAGAAATGAGAGAGCATAACCACTGAGGTTCTGGATAGCAGAGCCTCAGTGAGACAGTTAGTCATAACACAGGTAACACATACAGGGCATACTTATGAGCACTGGGGCCCTGGCTGGCAGGGTCCCAGTGACACATACAACTAAAACAACATATATACAGTGAAATATGGGGGTAACATGCCAGGCAAGATGGTACTTTCCTACACTTCCCTTGGCCCGGGATTTGCCCAGGCATTTCCCACACCGTGGGGTAACAGAATGCACTAGTAAGTCATCCACAAGTGCAAGGAATGAAGGGGGTGCATCCAGCGGCCGTTGGAATGATGGGACACGTAGTCCTTCCTGACTGCTCCCGCACCGCGGGGTAACAGAATTTGCGATGTAGCACTGGGAAGGATTCCACAGGTGCAAGGAATGAAGGAGCCACCTCCAGGGTCCCTTGGAATGATGGGACACGTAGTCCTGCCTGACAGCTGCTGCGCTGTGGGGTAACAGAATGCACTATATAGTGCTGGCAAGACATCCACTGGTGCAAGGAATGAAGGGGATGCCTCCAGGGGCCCTTGAAATGATGAGACACATAGTCCTTTCTGACAGCTCGCCTTTTCCCAACAAGTCCTTTAGCTGCACATCCTTGAGTGTGATGTTGTTGAGCCAGTTACTGGACATTATCCTCTGCTCTAAGGAGGGGTGTGTGTGCCCATGATCCCCATCAGTCTTGGCTAGTCGAGGGTCTGGTCTTAGGGGGGGTGGCTGTCTGCGGGCTGCAGGCACAGGGGCTCTTCTACTCCTTCCATGGCCCCTGAACTCAGCACTCCATGGGCTTCCGGCCATGAGCAGCCATGGGTGAGGAGGGGCACAGGCAGCTCACCGATCCAGCTGATTTATTTATCTTTGGCTGATGTGCAGCTCTATTACAAATCTCAGACAATCATAAAGAATAGGGAAAAAAAGGAAAAAATGAAAGTGATGCAGTAAGAAGCTGAGATACGACAACTCCACTAGAATTATCCATTCATACCCATATTGTCAACAAGTCCAAGTGAAAAAGAAAGTGTTGGGACGAGGCAAATACTCCTGGCCAAATGTTCTCCTCAGCTCTGATCCTTGCTGCTGGCTATTCCAGATTATGTATCCAGCATTAATCACAGTTTGAGAAAGTAGCCTCTTTCTAGCATGGCTACCCACATTTTTTGCCTGTTTGCCAGTGGTTGTCAGTGTGCTTTTACTGTGTCACTGGGATCCTGCTAGTCAGGACCCCAGTGCTCATAGGTTGTGGCCCACATGTCAATATGTTTTACTGTTTGGTCAGTATGCTTAACTGTGTCACTGGAGTCCTGCTAACCAGAACTCCAGTGCTTATGCTCTCTCTGATTCCAAATTTGTACTTACATACTTATAACCCAGTATTCCACTCCAAATTGGTATACTGACCCCCTTTATAAGTCCCCAGTAAATGGTGCCTAGGTACCCTGGGCATTGGGGTTCCAGGACATCCGTATGGGCTGCAGCATTTCTTTTGCAACCCATAAGAAGTTCATACAAACACTTCTTTAGGACTGCCATTTCAGCCTGAGTGAAATAGTGTAAGCACTATTTCACAGCCATTTTCACTGCACCAGGTCACTTATAAGTCACCTATATGTCTAACCGTCCGACCCTGAAGGTTAGGTGCATAGTACCTGTGTGTGAGGGCACCCCTGCACTAGCAGAGGTGCCCCCACATCGTCCAGTCCCATTTTTCCAGACTTCATGAGTGCCATTATAAGTGTGCACCACATATAGGTCAATACATATATGTAGCTTCACAATGGTAACTCCAAATATGGCCATGTACGGTGTCTAACAACTGGGAATTGTACCCCCATACTGATTCTAGTATTGGGGGGCCAATTCCATGCACCCTGGGGGCTTCACGATGGACCCCCAGTACTGCTATACCATGCTTCAGAGGTTTCCACTACAGCCCCAGCTGCTGCCACCTCCCAGACTGGCTTCTGCCCTCCTGGGGCTTGAGCAGCTCATTCCCAGGAAGGCAGAACAATGCATTTCCTTTAGAGAGGGGTGTTACACCCTCTCTCTTTGGAAATAGGTGTTGCAGTCATGGGAGGGGATCCTCCCAGAGCCTCTGGAAATGTTTTGAAGGGCACAGACGGTGCCCTCCTTGCATAATCCAGTCTACACCAGTTCAGGGACCCCCAGTCTCTGCTCTGGCGTGAAACTGGACAAAAGAAAGGGGAGTGACCACTCCCCTGTCCATCACCACTCCAGGGGTGATGACCAGAGCTCCTCCAGAGTGTCCCTGGGTTTTGCCATCTTGGATTCCAAGTTGTTGGGATACTCTGGGACCATCTGAGGGGCCAATGCCAGCAAGTGACGTCAGAGACCCATCCTGATATGTCCATACCTGGTTAGGTGACCAATCCCCCTCTGAGGGCAATTTAGGGTCTCTCCTGTGGGTGTTTCGGATTGCAAGACTCCAGCAGGACTCCTCTGCATCCTTTGCTTCATTTTCTACCATCGGATCAACCGCAGAACTGCTCCAGGAACTCTATAACTTGCAACAAAGTATCCAAGGCGGCTACTGCAACTCTGTAACATCAGCTCTTGCCAGCAACTGCAACAGTTTCCAGGTTGTGCATGCTCTGAGGATGGCCTGTCTTCATCCTGCGCCAGAAGTATTGACGGAATCTCCTGTGGAGTGACAGAGTCACTTCCCTGCTTCAGCAGGCAACTCACTGCAGTGACAACTGGTACTCTGGGTCCCCTCTCCTGATGACGAGTGTGGATCCTGAAACAGAGGTGGTGGACCGAATTGACCTGACTGTCCAAAGGTCCAACTGTCCAAATTTGGTGGAGGTAAGAACCTGCCTCCCCATGTCAGACAGCACTGAAATGCACCACATGTTTTGCACCTCCTAAGGCTTCTGTGCGCTTCTCCAAGAAATCCTCAATCCACAGCCTAGCCTAGGTCCCCAGCACTCTATCCTGCGATGCTCAGCTACCTGAGTTGTTCTCCAGTGGCATGGGATCTCTTTGTGTAGTGCTGTAATGACCACACTTTTCAACTCCTTTGTCCTCATGTCCTGGGACTCCTGTGGGCGCTGCTTGGTCTTCTGAGGGCTATCTAAAGTGCTGAGAGCCCCCTCTGTCTCCTCAGTCTGAATTGAGACCCCCAGTTTCCTCCTGGGCCCAGGCAGTGCCTTTTCCTGCCAAACGTGTCTCTTGCGTGAGCCAAGGCTTGATGGCAGAATCCAATGACAAAAACCAGCCTGTATCTAGCTACTTGACGTGGGACATCTCTTGCGCCAAGCAGGAACCTTCAGCTGCCTTCTTTGGTGCATTTTTGACTTTTTCTTCTAACTGGAGAATCCAATTTTGCACCTTCATCCGGGTGAGCAGGGGCTCCTGTTACTCCTGGACTCTTCAGTTGTTCTTGGGCTTGGTCTCCTCTCTACGCAGGTCTTCAGGTCCAGGAATCCATCATTGGTGTCTAGCAGTCTTGCTTGGTTTTTGCATAATTCTTTATCACAACTTCTAGTGTGTTCTGAGGAACCTTGCTCTACTTTACTCCTACTTTCCTGGGCTCTGGGGTGGGGTACTTTACTTACCTTTTGTGTTTTCTTACACTCCCAGCATCCCTCTACACACTACTCTTGCCTAGGTGGGAAACCAACATTCACATTCCACTATTTTAGTAAATGGTGTGTGTTCCACCTAGGCCCATTGTAACATATGGTGATTTTCACTGTTTGCACTATTTCATGACTGTTTATTTACCTGATTTTGGTTATTAATGTATACTTAGTGTATAATAATTACCTCCCAAGAAGTACAGCCTCTAAGATATATTTGACCTTGTGTCCCTAAAATAAAGTACCTTTATTTTTGGTAACACTGAGTATTGTCTTGTGTGTAAGTACTGTGTGACTATAGTGGTATTGCAAGAGCATTGCATGTCTCCTTGTTCAGCCGTGGCTGCTCTGCCTACAGCTACCTCTAGACAGTCTGGCTTCTAGACACTGGTTACATTTCACTAAAATGGGATAACTGGACCTGGTATAAGGTTTAAGTACCTTATGTACCAACTACAAACCAGGCCATCCTCCTACACACAGGTAGCACGCCTCTGTTTGAAAGCAACATGGGAGTCCTCCTGCTTAGTCAGTTTCTGCACAGTGAGTCCTCCCTCCTAACTCTGCTATGGCTTCTTGGTCACTTGCATTTCATGGCTGGTATGATTCCTGCGGGGAGATGCACTGTTTTCTTCTCATTTAAGATGGTAGGTCTTAAGCAGTTATGGAGAGTGGTTAGGTTGGTCCATGTCCTGCACATAGGGGAGGGAGCTGCTGTTACCACCCTGCTTTAGAGTGGGGGAGGGGTGGCTCTGTTTTAAAAAACACATACCATTTCCCACATAACTTCCCACCACATTGTGCTCTCCTTGTTTTACCCAGACACTTGCCTTAGGCCACGGCTTGGGTCCCGAGCCACGGCGTCTACATCCAGAAGGCTTCTTCCCTTGTACCATGCCTTCACCCCTCTGTCAGCTGTATCTGGTCCCTCCTTATCCCAGCGTCCATTTCCCCAACCACTGTCTTCTCCGGTGGTCTCACTGATCTCCTGCTCCCTGCTGCTCCTGCAAATGTTCTTCGGGACTTCCTGTCTTTGTTCTTCTATCACTGTTTCAGCCCAGCTCCACACTCCAGTTCTTCCCCCTCTATCAGCTCTTTCTTCCAAGTCCATGTCCCCATCATGGTTGACTCCACAGCTTATCACTGGATTGGTTGCTATGTCCGCCACAACTAGAATGCTATCTGGTCATTCATCGGTACCCCTGGGGCCCCGAAAGCCTTGCATTACCTGCGAGCACCTGGGAGGCATTTCACATAATGTTATACTTAGGTGAATATGTCAGTGACAGCATTAACCTTTTGAACTAAAAAAACCACACAAAAATACTAGTTATAGTTAGGAAAGTTAACTATAACTCACGCCCCTGCCATGCACTGCTTATGACCTCACATATTACATCACTCATGACGTGTTCTTTATAATCATTTATGACATTGCTGATGACATATCAAGTGACATCGTTGATGACATCACTGATGACATCATACAATTAATGTGTTAGTTTGTTTTAAAGTTTACAATAGTGGCAGGTAACTACCATATTACTTTTCTACCTACTTTTGTACAGCCTGTGTCCAGCTAATCAATGTGTGTTTAAAAACACATGTGCTCCTAATGTATGATAGGTGTGTAGAGTTATTGTACATGTTGTAAATATGTGCATTGAAGGGTATCTGTGCGCAAGTGCAAGTTGACAACTTGTGTTTCTTATGTTCCACACACAATTTGTAGGTACTGCGGAAAAAGGTTTCCACTGTGGCAAAGTTTCTATTTTGTACATACAAAGTAACCCATCTGCCAAATCTAAATCAGGCCCTAAGTATTTTAAGCCATCTTTAGTTGTTAGACAAAAACGTCTCAGCATGACAATTGCTTCTTAGCACAGAAGACTGTGTGCACCAGGTACTAGCCTTCTTCTATGTGCTTGTTTTGCTTCAGGAGATGGGCTCTCTGCAAAGTTTTCACAACAGTCTGAAAGTTGCACATAGTTCAATCTTTAGCGCCTTCAGGCCTTTGTTATTTGAAGTGAATAGTTGCTCTTTGGGCATGTTTTCCATATAGTGTATACTGTTCTTAGTAGATACATTTTAAAATTATGTGGTGTAATTGTTATGAGAGTTTCACTGTCTGCAAACAATGTGGTACAGGGAAAACGACCTCAATAGAGTAAACACTGTTTAAAGTACCCACTTCATTATTTATATCCACTTTTTTGTAAATGTAGATCTAGTGACTGTCAGGGGTTGATATAGCTAAAGGCTGTCTGATATAGGGCATTAGTTATGTAACAGGGCTTTGATATCTGGAGGAACTTGGTTTTCCCTGAACAGTTGTATGCAGATTGAACACCGTTTGCAGGATAGGTTACCCTTTCATCTGTGATTCATAGTTAACATGAAGTTGACTACCCGTGAAGTGTATGGTTTAGGGTCAATGTTGCACATATCACAAGCTTGCTTTACCTATAGGGGTTGTGTGTATGACAGCAATAATAAAGGGCTACCCGGGACATAGCAAGTGAACCGGCCCTAGGTGACTTGGTCAAAGGCCATTAATGGTTCAGGGAGAGGTCCTCTTCACTTAAAGTAATCGGCCTGGGGGAGGGTGCTCCCCAGGGCCTTTAAGGACTCGATGAGGTGGGCTGTGTGGCCCCTCCCCATTTTAAGTGAATTCAGACCTGGTAGTGGGGTCCCTGGGGCATTTGATGGTTTGAGGAGGTGGGCCACACAGCCCCCCATTTTGAAAATTTCAGCCCAGGGGTTTGGCTCCCTGGGGGATCTGATGGCTTAGGGGCGGCATGGCACTCCTCTCCATATACACTAACTTTGGCCTCGGGTGGGCCCCCTGGGGCCTGTCATGGCTCAGGGAGGAAGCCCAGAGCCCCCTGCCTTTAAATAAAAAAATTGTCCCTGGGGGTGAGCTCCCCGGAGCCTTTGAAGGGTCAGAGAGTGGGGCTGCGTGGCCCCTCTTTCCTTCTGCACACATTTCAGCCCTGCGGTTGGGCTCCCCAGGGCATATATTGGCTCAGGATTGGATCACAGCAAAAATGGTTGCTTTCTTTTGCATTTTGGTCCCTCTGGGTCCTTCCCATTGGGCTTAGCGGTGCAGGGAATCCCTACCCTGCCTCCTTGTAGTATTTTTTTTTTTTACTTCAGGATAGAGGACTAAGTCCCAGAGTCCTGTAATGGCTAGCAACAATATTTTTTTCATGTTTCTGGCAGCCATTCAGAGCGCTTGCTCCCATGGGAGTCTGACTCCTCTGGGTTCAAATGGGTCTAAAGGAAATAAAGCTCCATGGGCCAATCAGAATGCTCTATTTTTAAACTGACACTCCTGCAAGAATCTCTCAAGCCTCTCACAAACCCAACCATCCAGATATACAAGTATATGTGGCCCTTAATTTCTAAAAAACTGCTGAATGGATTTGCACCAAACCACAAAAAGTACATTCTGCGGACCAAGATCTAGCTTCCTATCAAATTTGGTGTAATTATTGTCATCTTTTTTTGCTGTAGCCCTGCCTAAAGAAGTCTATGAAAAATGCTTGGGGATTTTGCAATTTGCACCCTGCTTTTTTCTCTGCCCCACCTGACAGATCACTCTGAAACTTTCCATGCACACGCCAGTCATAAAGTAACACTTTTTTTTGGAACATTTTGTGGAGGTTCGTCAAACAGAGACAAAGTTATTGGCAACACAAAAAAAGCTTTACTCATGGGTTAGCTGACCTACCTATAACTACCCGCTGGGTAATTCGTAACTTTACCCATACTTATTTTCAGAGGTAAGTATAATAGGAAGTAACTATATATGTACCTAACAGGGTAGTGACAAGTCAATGTAGTGGATACAATATCAGTGTTGTGTGTATCTTTCCTCAAAAACATCTGTATACCACCTAAGGTATTTCACCATTCACAGGACAATTATTTGTGCCATTTGTGTCATTTCTGCGCAGATTGTTAATAATGTTTCTGCTGTTGATGTCTAGCTTACTTATGACTCCTTCACTAATGCTTGACTACCATCATGACAAAGCAGATGCTGTTGGTTTCAACTGCTACAAATAGAACCGTCTTCAATTAAAGAATTCATCCAACATGCAGGGATATAAATATATGAGAAAGAAGAAGCACTGCGATATGTAACTATGACATGAGGAAATATGGAGTAAGTTGCAGCAACTTACAGAACCAAAAGCACCAGAGAGTAGTTTGTGAAAGAGTGAATGATGAAGAACATATTATTGCTGCGCAGAGCCACGCAGAGGGCAACTATGCAGATGATGAAGCGTGCCAGAAGTAAATGGTGGATCAATTTATGATAAAGCAGAAACAATATTGACATAGAGCACCATATATAAAAGGACATGAATCAATTGCTGCCAAAATGGAAACTAATTAACTAGAGAATATGCACCAAGAGAGATGAGACAACAAATTCGAAGTGAGTGGTAAAAATCAGAAGGATTTTGAGGAGCCACGGGTAGATATGATCTAAACAGTACGCATTTCTTACTACTTTTTCCAAGGAGCAACCGAACTGCAATAAAGGTTTATCATTGTGAGGAACTTTAATTATGAGAAGATTGTAACAATTCTTTCTTAAGAGCATATAGAAAGAAGGAACCCTCAACTAGAATAGTTTGTTTAGAATTTTATGTAAAGAAAAAAACGTAATCACGTGATGGTGATTTACTATTTATTTAGCAGAAAAGAGAGTTCGCTAGACAACGTTTGCAAATGAGGAAAGATTCTCAAAAGACACGTGTTTTCTTCCTTTAGGCAAAAAATCATCATTGAAATATTAGCTTCCAAAACCTGTGATTTCCATTTGCAATGGACGGTGGATAGCATGACGGTCAGACCTGGACATAAAATGGGCCTGGACACCAAAATAAAGAAGTAGCCCACATTTGCAAATCATGCCTGTTTTGACCTTGTAAAGACGCGTGTGGGTATTTTTCAAGGTATGGAGGACTGCAGGCATCTGTGTTTGCTGCAAGCAATGTTTGTAGTGATACCAGGGAAATCAACAGTAAAAACCTGAAACAGACCCATAAAAACTGGCCCACACATTGATCTGTCAGACCAGCCCAACAGGCACTGCCTGATAGCCCTAATGACCAGTCCGACCGTGGTGAATATTAATTTCTGACTCATGGTTTGTCATAAAACACCAGATAATCCTCTTTACTACTTTCTTCAATGAATTCATTGCCTGTGTGCTGTTATCAAACCACAGGGAGGTGGGAAATCCTTAAGCAAGCAGCTTGCATTGGTGTTTACAGGAATAAACGGTTTATTTGCAGACATTCCATTGAAACCTCTCCCAGAGTGACTCTTGGGGATGTCTCACCCACACCACAGACAACGATACATTATAGGATAAGACCAGTTTCGGTATCTCGCAAGCAGATCATACACCATAAAAGTTTAAAGGGTGCCTTTTCAGCATCACACGACTCAACTAACAAAATCACCACCACCGACTTAACTAAGGTAATCTATATTTCTTGCTTTGCTCTGTGTTTGTGTGTAACAAAATACACCTTCAGCAATAACTTCATGGCCTAGGATCTGATTTAAACATTCAACTATTACCTTCAAGCAATTAATATCGGTAGCTGTAGTTTTTGTAAAGGTAGTCCACAATAAATAAATCCATCATGTTTCCATTTACACTCATTTTTATACTAAAGACAGATAGAAAACAATATTCCCCTTTGTTGGAGGCGGCACATTCAGAACCTACCACTCCAGCCAGGGGTTGGCTATTACACTCACTGTATAACCTGAGCTCACCCTTGAGTAGCTTGGCACAGTCAGGCTTATCACAGAGGAAATGTGTAAAACACTAGCACAACACGTCCACACAATAAATACACCGAGCATCACAAACAAGACTTCACAAGAGGTTCATATAAACAAAGTTTGTATTCAACACACGTGCATTAACACCACATGAACATCCTGTTAATTTGGGGATAAATCACATTTAAAAAGATCCTTAGTAGTATGAGGCCGAACAGCATTAATACAACATCAGTAGTATGTACACGTGAGAAAAGCAATACTTTACCTCTCCGCACCCATATGTGGTATTACTGCACTGGCAGCACGAGACCCATCCCAGTGATCACCTCAATTCAATATAAAATAGTTGTAGGATGCATTCCGGTTCCCAACGATAGCAGCAATGTATACATGCAGAGAACTATAGCACTTTTCAAATAGCTCCGCCTCCCAGGCCACACCAGTAAATATCAATGTTAATCACTGTTGTAAACAATGTGTACTGCAAAGAGTGGTGAAATGAAGCCTAGACACTCACTCCAGCACTCTCACTCCGCACCGCTATGCGATGCCATGGATATTAGTCATGCTAGCATACACGCACTCCAGCACCCTAATGCAGTGCTCGGACAGCAGTCAGGTGAGGTGTAAATGAGTTCAGAGACCCCTCCTTGACTTAAACCGTCCTCCACCCTCCAACCAATTCCCACCCCTGAGATATAGAAATTAAGTAACCTTTCCCTGGAAACGAGGCCGCTCGCAGCCTGTTGTTACACTTAGGATCCCAGGCCAAAGGTACAGGGGAAGACAGAGAGAATGGCTGATCAGGCAACAGTTGGTAAATGGAGGTTTGGCCCCCACCCAGGAAGTTCACTCAGGGTTCTCCACACCAGCCTTCAGGTGCAGGACCTGGTCTGCAAAGCACAGGGGAGAAGGCCACCTTGGGAAATGCTGTTCACAGTAGTGCCCTGCCAAGCCTGACACTCCACTTCACAAATAGTTACCAATCAGGCACATCACAGGGCAGGAGGCACCACGTCTGAGGTGCAATGACTTGGACTGACCCAGGTGTCCCCGTTGCACACAAAGAGCTTACCAAATACCGTGTCCTCCTTGTATGGGCGGAAGCTCTGGTGTGTGATGACCTGAGCTGCACCAGACACTTCCAAATGCACATGCAAAGTGCTCAATACAGGGCCCCTCTGGGATGAGGCCCAACATCTCGTACATGATGATGAGACACACCAGACAATTCCGCTTGTGCAGGTAAGGTTATCAATGTCGTGCCTCCCTGAAATGAGGCACAATGTCTGTGCATGATTCCTTGAGTCGCACCAGACAACGCTGCTTGCACACAAAAAGTTACCAATGCAGGTCCTCCCTGGAATGAAGCACAATGTCTGGTGCAAAATGACTTAAATCGCACCACACAATCTCGCTTGTACATGACAAGTTCCAATGTCCTGCCTCCCTGGAATAAGGAACAATGTCTAGTGTGCAATGACTTGAGTGGCACCAGAAAATCCTGTTTGCCCTTGAAAGTTTACCACAGTAGCACCTTCTGGAAATGAGATGCCACACCTGGTGCACAATGACTTGAGTCACACCAGGCACTTCTGAACACACAGTCAGTTCCCGTTCCATTCTTCCCTGGAATTAGGGACAGCATATGGCGCGCAATGACTTGAGCCGCACCATGCCACTCCGGCCATAGACACACCAGTTCAGTGGTACCAAACAAGGTAGTTGAGGCACTACCCTGAGTGGCATGGACACCGCACGCAATGAGTATGCAGTTGGGTGTTGCACGAGTGAAATGCGACACACTCGACAAAAGCGAGGCACGTGGGGTCCTGCAACCAGTAATCCATTCACTACCAACCAAGCACTTATGAGTGATCTCACCCTACGATGAAGGACCACACTCCTTGAATGGGGCCAGTACTTTGCAAAGGTAGTGCTGCCCCAAGATTTTTTGCTTTTCTCTAGGAGGTTTGGCTGGTTCTCCCAAGGGGCCTACCAGTCCTGGGCACTTTCTCACTCCAAGTACAGTGTGAAAATGCTGGCACCATCCGTACATCCACCTGGAAGTGGTACTAGCTCATGTGTGCATACTGGCAGAAAGATGGTTTCTTATATAGATACTGGATCTGGCATCACTTGCCACGGTGTGCACACTTGCACACAGGTATTCTAATATAGGAACTGAGCCTGATAGCACAGGTGCACTTGCCCCTTGTGGTGGCTTTAAACCTAGGTGTCTGGCCTGCCTCTGCAGGCACGTGTGTGCAGAGAGTGCGGAATACCCATGTGTGTTCGCACTGCCCATGAGAGCTGCTCTGCCCATAAGGAAACATGGGAAAAGAGCCTTATTAGGTTTGGCTGCAATAGTGGATTGGAGGGGAGCAACATCATGATATTATATAATTGGATTCAGAATGAAAAAACCCCTCTGATGGTAAAAGTGTTTTTTATGAACACCCTAGAAATGCCAATTCCAGGAAGTGGGCATTTCTAGGTTCTAAAATGCTTAGTGTGTCCTGTAAATTCAGCTTCATACCACTGGTTTCGGGGGAGGAACACATCTGTGCATTCCCCAACCAACAGCTATAAAACTTGGGCATTCAGAAAAACAGACCCCTGCCGTTTGGGGCCTGGGATAGATCGATTGGATGGAGAGGTTTCTGACACTTGGCCTTTCTGAGCCATAAAGATAATGATCTACATTCCATGGCCTAAGGGCAATCAGGGATGACATTTTGGGGAAAAATATGTGGTGCAAAGGAGAACCCTTTGAACCACCCCAATGTTCAAAGGCATGCTTTAGTATAACTAAGGGTATTACCCATCAGCAAGGGAGAGTTGCATCTACGGTGAAGCAGGACTTGTATTGCTGGACCGTTTGGTGCACACGGCCAGAAGAGTCTGTTGTTTACAGGAGGAAGGAAGGGATCTGTGCACCCCTCCTGTATTTTGGCTAGCCTGAGCTAACTGCCTGCTGCTGTGTAGTAACCTGAAGTGTGCTCTCTGAGGGCAGGTTGGCCTACCTCCTTTTCTCTGCAGTGGTCTTAGGGACATCAAAGACCTCCTGCAAGGGACTTACATCATCTGCTGGTATCATCTGGAGAGTGGTGCCCTCTTCTGTGCCTACATAGTATGTTGGACTCCACCTGGCAGCAGCGCCTTGAGAATTTTTTGTCTGGAGACTGGAAACAGCTGGTGCAGTGCTTGCCAAGTACTGCCCACACTTCAGGTGTGTGGCCTTTTATCGTGGGGACCACTGCACACCGAAACATCTTATAGTGTGAGTGGGATCACCCGGTGCGTGACCCCCTATGGCCTGCTGTTGTTGAGTGTGTCGCATTTCTCTTGTGTGTGCTCCTCGGCTGCATACGCATTGAATGCTGTGACCCATTCATAGGTGGTGACACACGGAGATGGGGGTGCAACCAGAGTTGTGCCATACTCTGCCTCATATGGCACTGCTGAACTTGCTTCAAACTGTGTGACCCTGGAGTCTGGTGCAACTAAAGTCATTGCATACCAGACATTGTACCTCATTCCAGGGAGGTACGGAAATAAAGTTAATTGTGTGATCAGATTATGTTGACTGACTAAAGTCATTGAGAGCTGTACGTTGTGCCTCATTCCAGAAGGGTGCAGGATTTACGTTCTCCATGGGAGCGTCTGGGATTGTCAGTAATCATATGTTCACGGGCAATCCAGGTCGTCGGGCCCTGACGGTATGCCACATTTTTGTGGAGGTACAGCACTGAGCACTTTTCACGCGGGATCGTAAATGTCTGGTGCAACTCAAGTATTCCTGCACCAGATGCAGCGCCTCCTTTCTGGAGGTGCTGAAATTTGTAACTATTTGGTAACATTGGATTGTCTGGCTGGGCTGGGCACAGTGGTGGCTAGCAAGTAGCTCCCATGGATCCTCCCCCTGTATGTTGCAGACCTCAAAGTGAACCTCCTACTGGGAGCACAAACGTTTCCTTGCTGATTGTTGCCAGACTGGCTGTTGTCTTCCCTCATTCCACCCACCTTGATCCTGGGATTCTTCAAAGTGTGACTTTGGCTGCGAGTGACCTAATATTCAGGGGAAGGTTGACTCCATCTTTGGTTCGTGGTGGGATAGTTGAAGCTGGTTGGTGAGTGGAGAGCGGTTTGGGGCCCAGGGTGCCTGCAAACCAAGTGGCATCCACTAGCTGGATATCAGGGCACCTCATTAGGGTACCTGGGAGCGAGTGCGTATGAGTGTGTGTGTTCATGAGCCAACTGATACTCGTGGCACCATATGGCGCTGCAGAGTGGGGGAGTGAGTGGGGGTGAATGGGAGGGCAGCACAGAGGTGTTACTGGCCATGTTCCTCTACCAGTGAATTCCTGAGGTTGGCACTACAATTTACTAGTGCGGCCTAGGCCGCAGTGCTTTGTGAAAGTGTCCCAAACCTGAGGCGGCCGGCCAAACTCATATGGGCACTGAGGGGAGTGCACACCACTCCCCTCTATGGCTGTCATCCCTCGTGCTCCCCCTTGAAAAATAAAACAATAATAAACATGGTTCTTTATCATTTTATTTTTCACGTTTTTCACGTTGGTAGGGGGGGGTGACGCTCCTCCACCATATCGCTGTTAACACCGTTAAATAAACAAATGCATGTAAATTAGTTAATCATCCCAAATAAATACACCAGTAAATCCCAACTGTTCTGGTTAACTAGACTAGTAAATAAAAAGAAAGCTGCTATTTCCTTCCATGGACCACGTTCCTTAAAATCCATTACGACTGGTGCAACATACACAACTGGGGATGGGTGGAGGGAGGAGACAAGGGACAAAGATCCATCTCATCAGCCAAGTGTTGGAATTGCAACTCAGCCATAATGAGATTGGGAAATGACTTACCAGTATTAAAAACAGTGACTAAAAGCAAACAAATATTTTTTGGGCTTCCCAAAACACACTTTGCCATAGTTGCCACAGGCATTGAAGGGAACTACTGTGTGCAGGTGTGCTCTTTGTGAAAGAGCCGAATGCAGTCACTCACAGTGAAGTTAGCTACTGGCTGAAGTTGTGTGACCCACTGGCCCATGCTGTATGTTACAGTGTCAGAATAAAAATATGAATGGCACAACAGCAGATCAATGAATGAAAAGGGCTGGCTGAAAGAACCTATAAGTAAGCATATTATAAATAGAATTTTAATAAAATTAGAATGGTCTGGGTACCACCAACCCTAAAAATGTGGTGCATCTTTAAGGGGAGTCTTGGGAAGCATAGACGTTTAGGCCCAGATTTCAGAAAAGTGGCGGTTCACTATATGAAGCGCCACTTTTCTTGCGCTCCATTGCCCCCCCTAACGCCACCATATGTGTGCGGAGTTAATGATACGGCGCACCATGGCGCACGTTAGGATCAATAGCGTAATAATTTCTGACACTATTGGGGTACTTTGCAGGACTAGCGCCCAAAATGTTGGTGGTAATCCTGCTAAGTACATAGAGACCCATTACAAACAATGGTGTGCCTCAATTTGATGCCTGCACTGAGCAGGTGTTTAAAATTACAGAAAAATGGCACAGTGGAATCTCATAGTGCCATGCTACACAAATTGTTAAAGTAAATATAATGTTCATAATATGTTTTTTTCTTTTTTAGACCAAAGCTGCACACTGAAATTTATATTTCTGCTCTGTTGTCTTGTTGTGTTGGCAGTTTACTTATCGGTAAGAGGCTGTACCTACTGTATATTAAAATGCCAATTTCCTTGGTAACTATTTTAGTGTGACTATTAGGCATAAATTAGATGGTAACAATGTATGGTGGTGGTGATAAGTGCTGTGAAATATAGATATATCAAAATCCATAGATGCTAGAAACCTTTAACAATGCTTTCATTGTAGCATTTGGCAGTCGGAAATCAGTATTTTAACGACTGCCTGCATGCTGGCTTTTGCCTTCCTTCTAGAAGGTGGGTGGTCATGGGACAGACATTATTTCTAAGCAATACTATTTTGTGATTTATAGACTAAGAGCCTGATTAGAGTTTGGCAGACACGTTACTTTCTCACAATGTGACAGATATCCCATCCATCGTATTTCAATTGCATAATAGTCTATGGAATTTGTAATACAGCAGACAGGATATCTTTCACCTTCATGAGGGACCAACCTGTCCATGAAACTCTAAATCAGGCCCCACCCACTCATACAAGAGCTCAGCTAGAACAGCACATTTTGCTTCCAAAGTTATTGTTTCCTGACTCCTGGAAAAAATAACGTTTGAAGCAAAGTATTTTATTGTGATGCAGGGTTTTGTTCACAAATCATATATGAGTGTAAGATCAATTTACAAATGCAAATGATCTTTTTAGCAGTATATAGCCACCTGTGATATTTATTAAATGTGAAAATATATTTATAAAATATTCATATGTGCAAACGTTTTTGTGTGAGTCAATCTCCCTTGATTAGACCTCAGATATTCCAGGTTGGAAATGCCCTGAGAAGTTTGGAAAAAGTGGCAAACTACTTTGTGGGGAACAAGGTTGGACTAAGACAGAAAATAGCGACAGAAATCAAAATAAAAGTTGATCCCCTTAGCAAATCAGATGGCTAAAAATGTGGCCCACGTTGCAAATCGGGGCAGTTTTGAACTTGTGACGACACGCTTTACATGTGTGTAGCACATAATGTGTGACAGCATGCATTTGTGCTTGCTGCTGGCAACAATTGTGGCAAAATCAGGGACATCAACTGTATAAATTGGCCCACCTAGGCCATAAAAACGGTCCACAAACAGACAGGAAACAGCCCACAAACTGACCTGTCAGACTAGCCCTTAAGTCAGGGCCTGATTGCCCTATAGGCCAGTCTGATCCTGATGGGTATTAGAAAACTTTCCCACTATAGAAATGAATTTAGCTTGAAGAGTAAAACATTTGCCAGAGTGCGAAAATATGGGGTACTGCTACAAAATTGGTGGAGGTGTAGGGAAAGTGATTTCACTTTGGAAAAACAAATTCTATTTGGCTAGCACCAAATAAAGAAAAATCTGAGTACAATTGAAAGAATGCCATGAATACGCAAACTTGTACACTGTTGGACTTTGACCTTCTTGCAGGGTCATTCCCATACTTTTTGCCCTTCTTCTCCTATTATTTTAATGAATATGTATTTCCTGGCATTAGGACTCTGTGCACTTTACTAGTGCTAACTAGTGCTAAAGTGGTTGTGCTCTGTCCTCTAAACATTGTAACTCTGGCTTATACCAATTGGCATATTTAAGTTTATTCTAAGTCCCTAGTAAAATGACACTACATGTGCCCAGGGCCTGTAAATTAACATAAGTGGGTTTGCTGCACTGATTGAGCCACCTATTTAAGTAGCACTTTAAACATGTCTGAGGCCTTCCATTACAGAATCTGTCTGTACAGTTTTACACTGCCATTTCGATCTGGCAAGACTCATACCTTCCTTTTTAATACATATAAGTTACTGTAGGGTAAGCCCTGGAAAATTTTTCACTACTGCAAGGTCTGTCTCTCCAATAGGATAACATTGGAGTTGCCTTATTACATTTTATAAGTGTCATATCCAAATGAGATGAGACAACCATTTAATGTTTGGTGTCCATGGAATCACAATTTAAAATCCAAACGCATGGGGAAGTTGGATTTTAAATTGTAATTCTGAAAATGCCACTTTTAGAAAGCTGCAATTTTCTCGCCTTAGCCATTTAGTGCCTGTTGCCTGTTTTTGGTCATATGACTCGGTGTAACTGACAGTTAGACTTCGAGAATTCCTCCCAGACAGTCACACAACAGTGGGATTAGGTGTGCCTGCATCTGCCATTTGCTGGCAGGATGGGGCGGAGCTTAGCACAGCCCCACTTCCAACTGAATAGCCCGTGCACTGCCTTCACACAAAAGGCCTAACAACCCCACATTGTTACTGCAGCCAGCTTGAAGCCAGAGGAGGAGAGGTAGGAAATTACATGCACTTCAGGGATACTGTCTAGAAACATCTCCCAGGGTATAAAAAGGGGACCTCAGATACCAACTCTTCAGTAGATTTCTGGACGTGTGGATATTCTGCCAAGAAGCCCGGAAGGACGCTGTGCTGCTAAAGGACTGGCATTCTGCTGGACTGCACTCTGTTGGACTCCTAGTTTGCCGTGCTGGTCTGCAGCCTCCTACCCTCTTGCATGGGTGAGAAGGGCTGGACCTGCATCTCTTGGACACAGAACAGAAAGTGACTCCAAGGGTTAGTTGGCTGGCCTCCTAATCTGAAGCCTCAGGGGTTATAACCACAAACCTTGCATCTGCACCTAGATTCTGCCATCTGTGATTTTACCCTGCCAATTAGAGTCAGCTCCTTCCTTGACCCTTAGAAGTGTGCAAATTGTGCTTTGCCAGCCTCTGTGGATCCAGCAGAACTGATGTACCAACTGTGCTGTGCAGCGAGTAGAACCAAAGCATCTCTGCTGCTGTATGGATTGGACCCATTGCAAAGACGTGCAATGCTGCCGCAGCCCGCATCTCCTTCTGCATGATTCCTATCGCATTGCAGGCCCTCACATCTCTCATCGACGGTAGCTACGTTGATGATGCTGGTCTCCACTTCACCACTTTGTTGTATATAATATATTACACCCAGGTCCTAAGGATATTTAGTTTATCCCATTAGTTTGTAATGGACTTCACATTGCAGCCTCGCATTTCTTCAGAACGGACGCATCGCCCCAACTAGCGCTGCATCCCCGACGTCACATCGCAAACTACGTTGATGGGAGCTTTGACATCGATACAACAGGAACTCACACCTCAGCCTTGCTGTATCTCAGAACCGACACATCACTTTGGCTGTGCTACACATCTTCAGCACAGACCCACGCAACTCTCCACAATTCAAGATTTAAGGCACTCTGTTCAGCATGCCTAACTGGATCCCTTTAGCCAGCCCACGCTACACGGAAGTCAGCCTGCTCTTCTAACCTTGCCCTGCTCCAGCGTGACCAGATATCCAGAGTTGCTGCTTTATGCCTTTTGGGGCTATTTTCTCTAAAAGCTTTCAAATTCTTGGATTCTACTGAATAGATTTTTATCATTTCAGTCGTGTTTTATTTATTAAAAATCACCCTATTGTTCTAATACTATTGTGGGCTCCACTGGTTTACTGTTTGAAGCGTTGCACAAATGCTTTACACTTTGACTCTAAGTTAAGTCTGACTGGTCTGTGTCAAGCACCAGGGGTTTTGAGCACAAGTCAATTTGGGGTTGCTTGTGCTTTACCCTGGCAAGGACTGTGGTTGCTGCTTGACCACGGCTCACCCTCCAGTCAACCAACAGCCCAATTTCATACACTATGGGGCAGATTCACCAACAATTTGAAATTTACTGCCATAGACATCCCCTTGAATTTGCAGCATAATTCTGTGTTTTGGAATTCACAGAGATTCCCTGGAGAATTCATGTAAATCTGAGACAGTCAGGTTCCAAAGAAGTACTGGATTACTTTTAGTGAATTCATGTTGATAGCTTCAAGAAGCCATTCATGCATGCATAAATCTACTTAATGTAAATTACTGTACATGTAATATTCTGCAAGACTTGGTGGTAGAAAAACACATGTAATAAGACAGACTTCACCAAAACTATATTGCAGAACATACCAACAATTTTCCATATTCAACAATAAATTTTCAGGAATGTGCAAAATTGTAATAATCCTTCCGGTTTCTGCAATTCTTGCCTGTCACAAAGCTGTTACTGGCTTTACACATTGATGGGGTTATCAGAATGGGGTAGTTTTTTGCTATTCCTGCTAGTCAGCCTGAGCAGACTTGCAGCAATATTCACATGGAACAAGGACTATTTGAATTGTGTCGTTCTATTTTAAGTTAGAAAATATACCCAGTTCTCTGCATAGATAAAGTAGATTCAAGTGCAGTCTCCCACAGATAACATTTAGGCAGGTCATATTTGGAGGAAACCGTCATAAATGGTAAATTGTTGGCTTGGTGCATGAGGACATATTGTAGGAAGGTTGCATCTACCTTCCTTGGTGTATGGAATCTCTGCTAAACTGAAGATTTACACTTGTTCCACCCAACAGTATTTCAGAGTATTGATTTAATACAGGATTGAACCAGATCCATGTATCAGCAAGGTGCTTTACACTGAACATTTGTATTATAGTTGAGAAACATCAAAAAAGATGTACTGTGCATGTAAAAGTAGGGTGTGTGGTGTTGGACTGAGTCTAGATTACAGAATTCAATACCCACAGAAGGTGGAAAATGTGATTGATACACCACTAAAGTTGCTTTTTACGTATCTGTCAATCAGAGGTCTTCAAACTTTTTGAGACGGAGACCCTCCTTTTAAAAATTGTTTAGGTGTAAGGACCCTCTCCTGACAAAAAATTCTAGACTCCTCATGTTTGCCAACCATTGCCAACCATGAACACCCCCAATTCCCAAAGGCAAATCATTTTTATGGTGGAGAAATAATATTGAACAGTGTTTAGCAAACCACAGATTAGTGGGTGACAGTGGTTTGGTGTCAGAGGCTTACCACATAGTTCAAACAAAAAGTCTCCAAAAAGAATTACCCAAAAATGCAAAAAATTACTTTTTTCCACAAACAAAACATAATTTGACAAAACTTATTTGGTTGATAACACCTTCCTGAACTAATGTGATGGGTGTGCCTTTTTTTGCCAAAGAGAAGGTCAGTCTGTGGTTGCACCTCACTAGAATCAGTTTAACACCCAAATTTAACAGTAAGCAAAAGTAAGGTGACCAGTCTAGCTTTGCAAAGGGCCTTCAACTGCATAGCAACACCTGTTACTTCTTTTAGTGACTTTTGAAGTACCTGAGCTATAAACAATTGTTTTGTGTTAAAATCAGCAGATTATGTGGCAGATGATGGATTATGTGGCAAATGTGGCAAATCTATAATTATGCGAAAATCGCTGTGGCCACACAATCCCATAATTCAAGTGGTCCTAAGTTTAATATCTGAAAAGCATGGCCTGCAACTTTAGTGAACGGCATCTGAGTAGACCCATTCTATATTTCATGGGATGCGGACGGCTTGGCTTTTACAGCTGCATAGAATTGGAGGTTGCTAAACACCATTCATCATAATTAAAACATACCATTTACAATCATTATTGATGAACTGTAAGGTCCAAGTAGGATGCTTTATTTAATTCTAGAGGAGGAAGTGGTCCCTTAATCTTCTTTCACACTATTTTTCTAAAATGGTTTTATGTTTAACATGATGAAAACAGACACTTCTATTTTAGCAAAAACGGACTCCTGGTTATATTAGTTTGCTGCTATTGTAGACTTCAGCTTTTAGATCTTTCACTGTCAGGTAGCTACATATAAAATAAAGGGAAGTTTACATGAAAAATATATAAAATAAAGTTGTTGCTCAGTGGGAAATTACACACAGTATAACATAGTGGGGAAAGATGGCAGCAGCGTGAACTCGGCTGTTGGTGGCTCCCTGACCAGGCTCGAACACCGTAATGGCATGGATCATTCTCCCTTACCCCCCAGAGGTAACCCAGCAATGTATCGGATCGAGTATGGTTAGGCTGACACTACTTTGTGTCAGGCTGAATCGGCAGCATAGAGGGGGACCATTTCTGAAACTTACTGCAGCTCCCGGTGCCTCCTGCTCCACACTGTGTCTAAGGGCTGCCTTCTGGCTAACCATGAAACAAGGTCAACACACTACTCCCTCACTATACGCAATGCCTCCTAAGCCAGTGAAAGGAGCGAAGGCTCATGGGCTGGTCTCAGAAAATGATGGAAAGGGCCACAGCGCTGCAGTTTCAGGAAGCAGGAAGGAGGATGGGGGGTCTCTCTAATATCGGCGGTCGTAGCGGTGGTGGAAAGCAATCTGGCATGACAAGGTTTCTCACAAGGCTGCCCCGGCGAACAGAATCAGCAGAGGACCCATGCATTAACTTTACAGTAGTTAGCAATCTCGAGCAGAGATATGAGGTCAATGAAAAGATATTATAGTACTCTCTGTCAGATAACTTGTGGGTGTATCGGTGGGCCGGAGAGGGGGCAGCCACTGCCAGTACTCTGTGGTGATCATGTGCATGCAGAAGATGGGGCTGAAGAGGTAATCAGCATGGAGGAGCTGCTGGACGTGGTTGTGAATACGGAAAAGGATATCAAGAAGGAGAAAGCTAAGGATGTGCACAAGAAAGGGGATGGGAGTTCCCCCCCCCAGCACCCTCCAAATGCTGCAAAGATCGGACTAATTAACCACATTGCCTGTGATAATCTTGATAAACAATCCCCCAGAACAACATTGACATATCTAGGCACAAGAGGGGGGACGGAGATAGAGGTTGGGGAGATGTTTTTTTCCCTATCGTACATATCAAACTGGTTGGGGGAGAGAAAGTGTCAGACTCTGTCCAGTCCAGTAATGAGGAAAGTGAGCAAACCCCAAGGTCTGATGACCCATCCCCGAGGCTAGCTGGCACAGGCACAGTCAGGAAGAAGAAAGGGCGGGAGGGCAACCCTGCCGGTACAGGAGCTTTTGGGGTTCAGGACTTGCTTTGGGATTACTCTAAGGAACTAGCTGTGGGGCCTACAAACTCAGTTAGCAAACCGGAGATGGTGATGGATGGTGAAGCCCCTAGGGGGTCTCATTAGGTGTGATTTATCAAAGCATTATGACACACAGAGATAAAACCAGAGTTTCAGAGTTATCAGATCATGGCCCTCATTACAACCCTGGCGGTCGGTGTTAAAGGCCGGCGGTAAAAAAAAGGAATCACGACCATGGTGGAAACCGCCAACATAGACAGCCACTATAACACTCCGACCGCCATGGCGGTACAAACAAACTGCATGACGGTCACCGCCAACAGACAGGCGGAAGACAATGTACCGCCCACACTATTATGAGAGGACAATCCGCCACCGTTTCTGGGGTGGATTTAACGCGAACAAAAACACGGCGGAAACAGGACTTGGAAGGAGAAACACTCACCTCTACACAACCCACGAGGAACCAGGACGCCATGGAGCCAGAACTCCAAATCCTCCCTGCAATAGTTTTCCTGCTCCTCTACCGGGAGCACGAACGACGGCGGCGATGACCACGGTGAGTACTGCACCTACAACACAGGGGAGGGGGAGGGAAAAGAGAGCGACATACACACGCAACACGCAACACCCCCACCCCCACCCTCACCCACAACAACACACACACCAATACATACTGCAACAATAGATTTACACACCCCCCCGGAAGAACACAATGACAAATGGAAATGATTGTAACGATTGTAATCAATAAAAATCCATTAGTCAAAACTTTAAATACAGTATAAACAATTGTGTACACCAACTATACAAGTCCGGATAGTGCACCATTCAAAGGCTGTGGCACACTGGGCCCAAAATGCATGGGCGAGGCCCACACTCGATACCAGACTGCAAATGGACAGAACACTGCTGGGGCATCAGATCGAAATGAAACAGGCACCTCAGGGGGAAGGGAAGGGGGGGCACCTCAGCCAGATGAGTGCACGACGCCAGCTCCACGAGGGGGCTCCATGCCCATTGATGTATCCTGGGGAGTGCAAAGCCACAGTCTCTCAAGTCTTTTCAGTGGTGGGTTGCCCACTGCTTTATCCTGGGGAGTGCAAAGCCACAGTCTCTCAAGTCTTTTCAGTGGGTGGGTTGCCCACTGCTTTATCTTGGGGAGTGCAAAGCCACAGTCTCTCAAGTCTTTTCAGTGGGTGGTTTGCCCACTGCTGCATCCTGGGGAGTGCAAAGCCACAGTCTCTCAAGTCTTTTCTGTTGGTGGGTTGCCCACTGCTTTATCCTAGGGAGTGCAAAGCCACAGTCTCTCAAGTCTTTTCAGTGGGTGGGTTGCCCACTGCTTTATCCTGGGGAGTGCAAAGCCACAGTCTCTCAAGTCTTTTCAGTGGGTGGTTTACCCACTGCTTTACCCTGGGGAGTGCAAAGCCACAGTCTCTCAAGTCTTTTCAGTGGGTGGTTTGCCCACTGCTCCATCCTGGGGATGCCTTTCTCCACTGGTTCTGGAGGGAGCTTTGTGCCCAGAGTGCTTCAACCTGCCAAGGACTGAGGTAGTCGATGTGACACTCCAATGACGGTGGCGCAACATGCAAGCTGGCCAGGCTCCTGGAACTGACCACCAGCCTCGTACAACTGACCACTGGGGATGGCAGCCATGTCTCCGGTGGTACCACTGGCTCAGGATGTCGCGGGGCCGCTGGAGGTACTGGCGGCAGTGTCAGTAGCGGCGGTGCTGGCTGCGGTGTCAGTCGAGGCGGTGCTTGTGGCGCTTGCGGTGGACTCTGTGGCATCGGTGCTGGCGGCGGGCTCTGTGGCATCGGTGCAGGCGGCGGGCTCTGTGGCATTGGTGCTGGCCGTGGGCTCTGTGGCATCGGTGTTGGCGGTGTGCTCTGTTGAAACGGTACTGGCGGGGGTCTTTGTGGCAGCAGTGCTGGTGGCGGGCTCACTGACTGCGGTTCTGGTGGCAGCCTCACTGACTGCGGTGCTGGTGGCGGGCTCACTGACTGCGGTGCTGGCGGCGGTGTCAGTAGCGGCGGTGCTGGTGGCAGGCTCACTGACTGCGGTGCTCGTGAAGGGCTCAGTGTCTGCGGTGCTGGTGAAGGACTCTGTCTGCGGTGCTGGCGGCGGTGCAGGTGGCGGTCTTGTCCGCCATGCAGGTTGGCGTCGACGTGGACCTACCTTTGATTTTTTGGCCCTTCCCCACCTTGGATGGTGGCGCAGCTGTCTTCCCACTTTTGTTTTGACTGAGCCCTTGGTGGCAGGTGTTTTCGCCTTCTCCCTCTGGGATGTGGGCAACTTTTTCTGTTTTGGAGGTGGCACCACTGTGCCCGGTGATGTGGTGGGTGAGGTGCTGGGTTGAGACCTGGAAAGGAGGGCCCTAGGGGACGGACGGGGGGGGAGGTGTAGGGAAGAGGTCAAAAGTTGATAGGAAAAGCTTTTTAGACACACTGGAACGGGTAGATGGAGGGGGTTTGGGAGTGGATGTAGGAGGTTTACGCTTGCTGACTTTGGGTGAAGGTGCATGGGCTGGAGGCTGTTGTGAGGTGGATGGCTGTTGGGTGGGTGTGTGACTGCGTTTGTGTACTTTGGGAGGAGGGCTCACAGACACACTGGGAGAGGACACAGGGGATGTGTGAATGGTAGCGGGGGTGGTGAGTGCACATGAGCGGTGTGTGGTGATGGGCGCAGTGGCTGAAGATGTGGTGCATGCAGGTGTGAGTGGAGACGAGACAGGGAGGGAGGAGGGAGAAACAGTGGAGGCAATGGATGTTGGTATGTCTGCATGGGTATGGTGCTTGTAAACTTCGTACTTGTATGGCACACTACTCACCCGTTAGGGTCTCAAGGCGCTGTACGCATACCGCTGTGGAACCCCTCCTGGCTTTTCCCTGTGAGGTGCCCACTCCTGTGCAACCTCCAAGGTGAAGCCAGGCATCCCAGCACTGTTGGTGCCGTTGTGGAGATTAAGCAAGCTATTGCCCAGAGTTACAGAGTGGGACCCTTGAAATTAGATTAGGCACCGATGCAAGAATTATCAGGTCCGAGGAAATTGAGCCCAAGACCCGCCAAGGCAGGAATTGAACCCTGGTCCCGGGACAGATTTCTGCATCAGGGTCTGCCACTCTAACCACTGAGCCACACTTCTCCACATGCCTGTGGGATGTGAGGTGCTTATATTTGCCTGAGCCACCCTTGTGTGTTGAGGTGTGTGCATTCTGGTCTGATGGTGTGCTTGGAATAGGCTGAGGTACAGGGGACTGTGTCTGGGTGGAGGTTGGTGGGGGGAGGCTGAACACAGGGACAATGGCTGCCATCAGTGCTGAGGCCAGAGCCTGAAATGCTCGCTGTTGGGATGCCTGGCCAGAATGAATGCCCTCCAGGTATGCATTAGTTTGTTGCCTCTCTACACCCTGGATGGCATTCAGAATGGTAGACTACCCAACAGTGAGGGATCGCAGGAGGTCAATAGCCTCCTCACTGAGGGCAGCAGGGCTGACTGGGGCAGGGCCTGAGGTGTCTGGGGCGAAGGAGATGCCCACCCTCACGGGTGAGCGGCCACTGAACACACGCTGAGGGGCTGCTGGGAGGACGGTGCTGGTGGGGGGGTGGCGGCTGTACCTGTTGATGTGGTGGGCACAGAGGGGCCCGCCACCGCAAGGGAGCCCCCATCAGAGGAGGAGTCGGTGTCGCTGGTCTCTGC
The DNA here is from genome assembly GCF_031143425.1 of Pleurodeles waltl. Classification (NCBI taxonomy): domain Eukaryota; kingdom Metazoa; phylum Chordata; class Amphibia; order Caudata; family Salamandridae; genus Pleurodeles; species Pleurodeles waltl. The sequence continues at coordinate 993,967,739 of NC_090436.1, read as the reverse complement.
TCCAGTCCCCACCGTGGAGCTCCCCTCGGCCTCCGTCCCACTGGTGACTTCAGACTCCGTTGTCTCGCGCTCCAGGGCCATGTGGGATGCAGCTCCCTCCTGCTCCGGTGGCACTGCTCCTCCGCCTGATGATGCTAATGCACACAAGAACAGGGAGACCACAAAAAGGGGGGAGAGAAAGAAGAAAGACATGTGCAGTGCATGCAATACCGCTACCGTTGGCGGACACTACAGACACAGCAGCCCTCTCCACTACGCCATGCACTTAGAGTTCCCTAATTAATCACAGGGACATGGGGTACAAGGCCTATGCCTGATTGCTGCACACATGGAAGTCACAGGAGCCTGAGTAGGTGTAGATGGCTCTAACCACTGGTGGGGCTGGGGTGCCACATAGCCTGCCTCACAAAGGGTCCTTGCCTACAAAGCTGGCCCTGGCCTAAGGTAACCCACTGCCCACCTCCCCCACACAGACACCACCCAGAGTCAGATGGATGTGACGGTACTCACCCCCTTGTGGCTGCTGTGATGCCCTCAAGCGCCCATCCAACTCCGGATATGCCACTGCCAGGATCCAGAACATCAGGGGGGTCATGGTGCGATGGGCACCCCTCCCACGTTGGGAGGCCATCCCCAGCTGGGCCTCCGCCGTCTTCTTGCTCCAGCGGCGAATGTCCTCCTATCTTTTCCGGCAGTGGGTGCTCCGTCTGTGGTGGACCCCCAGTGCAGGGGAAAAGGATGATCTTTAACCGTCCGGACCATCACAGTCATTGGCCCACATTCCCACCCTTGCCCTGACGCACATACACTCCCCGTCCGCTCATGTAGGCCTCAGTCCCCCCCATCTTCCATCCACACCACTTCAAGCAGGCATTGCCCATACAGCATGCTCACAGTGTACTCACCTGTTTGTCTGGAGGACCGTAGAGTAGCATGTACTGGGGGAGGACCCCATCCACTAACTTCTCCAACTCCTCCGAAGTGAAGGCCGGGGCCCTTTCCCCAGACACATGAGCCATCGTCGCTTCCAGACACAGGTCACAGCAGCACTTGCAGTGTAGGTCCTCTCCTGTCGAAGGTCATGTACCAAGTGAGTGAATAGAGAGAAAATGGCGGTCATGTCAGCGGCGGTGTGTACCGTCACCACCGGCGTACATCGTCATTGGCTCCTGGGACCCATAGGGCACAATATTAACCAATGCAGGATTGCGCTGCGGTCTTTGACCGCCTACCGCGAAGGTGTACAACGCCAGCGCAGTCACCTCATATCCCCTTGTCCCACATTACAGGTCAGGAAGCCTCCATTTCAGGTGGCCACATGGCATTATTTTTAAATGCGTCACACATATCTAGGCCTTGCATACAGACAGTGACAGGCACATAGCGGATTGACAAATGTGTGCAATAAATTCATTTTTTGCTACCTCAATGTTGGCTCTGTGCTAGCTGTTCTCGTCCATAGGGCACGTCCGCTGGGGTAGGTGAGGAGATGGCGGCATCCTCCGGTGTTCAGACCGCTGGTGGACCTGTCGACAATGGAAGACAGACACATCATTATCACTTACAGACTTGATCGTGCCACAATCCAGGAACTGTGTGCCCAGTTGGAGCCAGACCTGATTTCAGCTATCCGCCATCCGACAGGAATCCCCCCTCTAGTGCAGGTCCTGTCAGTACTCCATTTCCTGGCAAGTGGGTCTTTTCAAACAACAGTGGCCATTGCATCAGGGATGTCCCAGCCTATGTTCTCAAAGGTGTAGTCCAGAGTGTTGTCTGCCCTGCTGAAACACATGCGCAGCTACATCGTTTTCCCTCAGGTGGAGGATTTGCCCACAGTGAAAGGTGACTTCTATGCCTTCGGACATATCCCCAACATCATAGGTGCCATTGATGGGACACATGTGATCTTGGTACCCCCCCCGCAGGAGTGAACAGATGTACAGAAACAGAAAGAGCTACCATTCAATGAATGTGCAGATAGTGTGTTTGGCCGACCAGTACATCTCCCATGTGAACGCCAAGTTTCCAGGCTCAGTGCATGACGCTTACATTTTGAGGAATAGCAGCATCCCTTATGTGATGGGGCAACTCCAGAGGCACCGTGTGTGGCTAATAGGTGAGGTCAAGGACCCTATACCCTGTGAATAGTTGTCTGGGTCTGGGGTTGTCCCCAAGGATTACTGTATGTCTAACAGTTGTCCCTCGACATTTGCAGGTGACTCTGGGTACCCCAACCTATCCTGGCTACTGACCCCAGTGAGAAATCCCAGTACAAGGGCAGAGGAACGCTACAATGAGGCACATGGGCGAACTAGGAGAGTGATCAAAAGGACCTTCGGCCTCCTGAAGGCCAGGTTCCAGTGCCTCCATATGACAGGTGGTTCTCTCTACTACTCACCAAAGAAGGTGTGCCAGATCATCGTGGCCTGCTGTATGCTGCCGAACCTGGCTTTGCGACAACAGGTGCCTTTTCTGCAGGAGGATGGTCCAGAAGGAGGTCTTGTGGCAGCTCTGGAGCCTGTGGACAGTGAAAAAGAGGAGGCAGTAGAAGAGGATATCGATAACAGAAACAACGTGATCCAGCAAAACTTCCAGTGAGACACAGGTAAGAAGACATCACTGCCTCCTATATCTCATACAATTGTTAGACCTACCATATGTCTGTCACTTTCACCCAGTGTATGGACCCTGACCTGTCACTTTGCCTTTCCATTTCACAGATGTGGGTCCCACTGTGTGACCTCTGCTATGTTATCTCATGGACTAGAGCTGTGTGACATAGGTATGTTGACAATACAATGGACATTGCTATTTTCGTTAGTTATAGCAAATACACATTTGTGAAAGCACAGACTGACTCCAGATTGTTCTGTGATTTAAGGTTGTTTATTTAAGTGCAAATTAGTGGAGGGGGTTGGAAAATGGGCAGGGGTGATGGCAGAGTCCAGTTATTTGTCTCATAGGTGCATTGTCCAAAGGGGCATAGGAAGTGGAGCTAGGGCAGCTCAAAGATGGACAGGGTGATGAAGTGGGACAGAAGGATGACATTCAGGGTGGTCTCATTTCTTGGCAGGGGTCTTGGCATTGATCTCTGTCTTTGTCCTGGATCTCAGGGACCGTTTGCGGGGTGGTTCTCCATCTGCAGGGGGTGGGGTGCTGCAGTCGTGGTCCTGTGTCGGTTCCTCCCGTCCACTAGCGCCTGCGGAGGTGGTGGGCAGTTCATCATCGAGGTTAGTGTCAGGGGCCCCTTGTTGTGCCACGGTGTCCCTCCTGGTGTTCACAAGGTACTTTAGCACCCCTAAAAAGGTGACCAGGGTGGTGTTGATGGACTTGAGTTCCTCCCTGATCCCCAAATACTGTTTCTCCTGCAGCCACTGGGTCTCCTGAAACTTGGCCAATACCGTTGCCATCGTCTCCGGGGAATGACGGTACGCTCCCATGATGTTGGAGAGGGCCTCGTGGAGAGTGGGTTCCCTGGGCCTGTCCTCCCCCTGTCGCACAGCAGTCCTCCCAGTTCCCCTGTTTTCCTGTTCATCTGTCCCCTGAACCGTGTGCCCACTGCCCCCAGGTCCCTGACATTCTTGGGTTTGTGAGTTTGCCTGGGTTCCCTGTAGTGGTGGGCACACTGCTGCTTGACGTGTCCTGGGGACAGAGGTATGGGCCCGCTGGGTGGGTGGGTGCTGTGCTGGTGTTTCCTGGGGGGGGGGAGGCTCTGTGGTAGCATGTGCCAGTGTGTGGGGAACCGACTTTCCTGAGGTCCCAGATGGTCCGGGCTAGTCAGCTAGATCCAGTTGGACAGAGCTGCTCTCATCACTGTGGGCCTCTTCTGTGGGGGGGGGGGGGGGTGCACAGGTCTGGAACCTCCTGTCCGGTGACGTTAGGGGTCCTGCAGGGGTGTAAAGGCATGATTATTGTATCTGTGTGTGCCATTGTGTGCAATGGGTGGGTGACCCTGTACCCCAGTGCTTACATTCTTGTATAGGACCTTGTGTGATATTTGGTTTGGGGATCTGTGTGGGTATCTGTAGTGGACATAGTTTGGTGATGGATGTCCATTCTTTGGTGTTGCATGCAGGGCTTGGTGTTGGGATGGGTGGTTTGTGATAGTGGACATATGTGAGGTGTTGGAGTGATGGGGGTGAGGGTGAGGGTGGGAGTATGTGATAGCATGCAGTTAGGGTGGGGGTTGTCATAGTTAAGATTTGACTTACCAGAGTCCATTCCTCCTGCTACTCCTGCGAGGCCCTCAGGATGTAGTATAGCCAAGACCTGCTCCTCCCATGTTGTTAGTTGTGGGGGAGGAGGTGGGGGTCCGCCGCCAGTCCTCTGAACTGCAATCTGTTGACTTGAGACCACGGAACGCACCTTCCCACATAGGTCGTTCCACCTCTTCCTGATGTCATCCTGTGTTCTTGGGTGCCGTCCCACTGCGTTGACCCTGTCTACGATTCTGCGCCATAGCTCCATCTTCCTGGCAATGGAGGTGTGCTGCACCTGTGATTCGAATAGCTGCGGCTCTACTCGGATGATTTCCTCCACCATCACCATGACCCTGAGCTCCTCCTCAGAGAACCTGGGGTGTCTTTGTGGTGCCATGGTGTGGTGTGGGGGATGTGTGAGGTGGTGTGTGTTGTGATGTGTGAGGGGATGTGTTTGTGTGTGTTGTGTGAGGTGCGTGGATGTTGTGTGAGTGATGGTGTTGTGTGCCTGTGGATGCTAGTTTGTTGATGGTGGTGTCTCTCTCTGTGCTTTGTTCTCAATTTTTGTTGTAGGGGTTTGTGGGTGTGTGTTTTATATTGTATTAAGTGTGTGGGTGTGGTACGTGTATGTGTATCAGGTGTGTGTATTTCCATTTGTCCAATGTGGTTGTGTTTTGTAAATGTGTGTGTATTTTGAGCGCAGAGGTGTGTACCGCCAATGGAATACCGCAGTTGAAAGACCGCCATGTGGATTCGTGGGTCATGATAGTGTGGGCGTATTCCTGTTGGCGTGACAGTGGAGGTTTTGTTATTGCCAATTTATCACTGACCTTTGGTGTGGCGGACTTGTGTGGGTGTCTAGATTTTGGCAGATTCTGGCCTGTGGGTCGTAATAGCTGTAGCAGATTTCCGCGGCTGCATCGGTGTGTTGGCGGTCTTCTGCACGGCGGTAAGCGCCAATGTTGTAATGAGGGTCCATAACCCTTTAGTACTTAAGTTGAACATGTGCGTTCATGGATGAGGGAGTTTCTGGTGATTAATAGAGGTACGACCTCTCTGGATGTTATGTGGGCTGCTCTGAAGGCGGAAATAAGGGGAGAGATCTGAAGTCTGGGCCTGCATACCGAAAGAAATAGCAAAGCCAGGTGTGGAGTCTTTATATGGAGCTCGCCAAAGCAGAGAAAGACTTAGCTAGGGAGCTGTTGGAAGGGTGCATCACTGGTGAAACTCAGTCACATATAGATAAATCTAGGATGCAAATTCATCAAGGCTTTAAAGTTGAAACCACACAGAAGTACCAGGTATGCAGGGCACAATGTTATGAATATGGGGAATCCACTGGTAGGTTACTTGCAATGCGGATTAGGCAAAGGGTAAGGGTATTGATAGTAGCAATTAAAGAACTTAAGGTCAATGTTATAGAAGAGATGCCAGGAATCATTAGGACATTCCAAGATTACTATAAAGATCTTTACTCAGAGCAGGTGGATTCTTCCACTGTTGGCTTAGCGGAGTATCTTCAGGGAACAGACAGGGGCAGGTTGAGACAGGAAGATCATGACTAGCTGGACTCAACTATCATATCTGATTAAATTTTGGCAGTGATAGGCTCCTTGGTGCTGGGGAAAGCAGCAGTGCCCGATACAGTGCTGTTGGTATTTTATAAAAAAACAATTCCAGTATTACAACAGGATATGCTCCAACTATTCCACAAGGCATAACAGGGTGCCGCCCGCTCTCCTGAGGTTCTTCAAATATTGTAATTTTCAGGAAGAAAGATAAATCCCCTCTGTTGCCTGGGCCTTACAGACCTATATCCTAATTGAATGCTGATGGAACATCTATGCAAAAGTTCTTGCATCCAGATTGGATAGTATTATTTCCCTCTAATATCAGATAGAGAACGTGGATTCATTCCCCGTAGAGAGAGACAGTCGATTGTATCAGAAGGGTGATCATATTATTTGATATGGCGGCTGTTCCTGAAATCCCCCTGGGCTTTATCCTGTTGGATGCAGAGAAAGCGTTTGATCGGGTTACATGGATGCTCCTTTGGTTGGTGATGAAACATAAAGGCTTTGTGAAAGGATATGTAGGGTCCATTAGGACATTCTAAAAGGATCTGATTGCCAGGTTACGCATTGCTGGAATGGAGTCAGAGGAGATACTGATTGCATGAGGAACGAGACAGGGGTGTCCTTGTTCACCCTTGCTTTTTGCCCTTTACATTGACCCCTTCTTTGCCACATTAGAACAGACTCTCGGCATTAAACCCATAATTCAGCATTCTATATAATATGAGGTATTTGCATACGCTCATGATGTGGCAGTGGTCTCCACCGATCCAGTAGCGGCCCTAAGGGAAACTGAATGCCTTGCTGAGAAGTTCAGGGAATATGCATGGTAAATTAAATACTGCTGGGACTCAGATCATTTGTACTGCCTCAGTGGGCTCAGGAGATCAGTGGGTCATCCCTGAGGCTATCTATCTGGGGATAAGAATCACAGCCACAACTGATCACCTGGTAGAAATTAACCTGGCCCCTATACTGGGTAAAGTGAGACAGGAATTGGAAGGAATATGTCATTTGCATATCTCTCTCATGGGCAGGAGTAATGTGATTAAGATGCTCATATTACCAAAAGTACTTTATCTGTTTCGGGCTAACCCCTTGGAGATCAGGAAGGGGTAGTTTAGGAAGTTGGAATCATTATGCCTTAGATTTGTGTCAGGCTATAAAAAACCAAGGAGGGTTGAGAAGTATATGATGCTGCCCAGGAGGCGAGGTGGTTGGGCAGTCCTGAACTTTGCTCTGTATTATTGTGTTGTATGTTGAAACACATAGATATAGGCCCTCATTCTGACCCTGGCGGTCGGTGATAAAGCGGCGGCCAAGCCGCCAACAGGCCGGCGGTCTAAAATATGCAATTCTGACCCTGGCGGGAACCGCCAACACAGCCCGCCAACTTAACACTCCGCCCGCCACAGCGGTACAAACAAACAGCGCGGCGGTTCCCGCCAACAGCCAGGCGGCAGACAATGTACCGCCCACCCTATTACGACCCACCAATCTGCCACCTTTTCCGGGGCGGGAGCACCGCCGATAAGAACACGGCGGAAACAGACTACGAACGGGAAAACGCTCACCTCTACGCACTCCACGCGAGATTCCGGCAGCATGGAACCAGAGTTGCAGGTCATCCCCGCACTCCTATTCCTGCTCATATACCAGGAGCACGCCCGGCGGCGCGGAAGACATCGGTGAGTACTGCACCTACGACACAGGGGAGGGAAAAGATTACCGGCACACACCCACCCACCCACACCCACTACAACACACACATCAATGCATTCCCACAGATCACTGTCACAACCCACAAACCACCCCCTCCGAAATAATGCAAAGACCAAAAGAAGAGATCATAAACGGGCAGATATATTGAAATATGGACACCAGTAATCGCAATAAATAAATAAACTATATACAAAATATATACAGCTACTAAATGTAGTCCAACCACTGTCCGTGGATCACAGGGTTCTTGTGCAAAGGGGCAAGGCCCAGTCCCACGACAAGAACTCCACGGAGAGAACACTGCAGGGGCATCAGAAGAAAATCGGACAGGCACCTCAGGGGGAAGGGAAGGGGGGGCACCTCAGCCACTTGAGTACACGACGCCAGATCCACGAGGGGACTCCATGACCACTGGCCCATCCTGGGAGAGCAAAGCCACAGTCCATACAGTCCATACAGTGGGTGGCCTGCCCACTGGGCCATCCTGGAGAGAGCAAAGCCACAGTCCATACAGTCCATACAGTGGGTGGCCTGCCCACTGGGCCATCATGGGGAGAGCAAAGCCACAGTCCATACAGTGGGTGGCCTGCCCACTGGGCCATCCTGGGGAGAGCAAAGCCACAGTCCATACAGTCCATACAGTGGGTGGCCTGCCCACTGGGCCATCCTGGGGAGAGCAAAGCCACAGTCCAAACAGTCCATACAGTGGGTGGCCTGCCCACTGGGCCGTCCTGGGGAGAGCAAAGCCACAGTCCATACAGTCCATACAGTGGGTGGGCTGCCCACTGGGCCGTCCTGGGGAGAGCAAAGCCACAGTCCAAACAGTCCATACAGTGGGTGGCCTGCCCACTGGGCCGTCCTGGGGAGAGCAAAGCCACAGTCCATACAGTCCATACAGTGGGTGGGCTGCCCACTGGGCCATCCTGGGGAGAGCAAAGCCACAGTCCATACAGTCCATACAGTGGGTGGGCTGCCCACTGGGCCATCCTGGGGAGAGCAAAGCCACAGTCCAAACAGTCCATACAGTGGGTGGCCTGCCCACTGGGCCATCCTGGGGAGAGCAAAGCCACAGTCCAAACAGTCCATACAGTGGGTGGCCTGCCCACTGGGCCATCCTGGGGAGAGCAAAGCCACAGTCCATACAGTCCATAACAGACCCCACTGCCACTGGAGGAGGCAAGTTGGCCAGAGGACATCCTGCAGCCCTGCCCGAGATAGATCCTGCCCTGCCACGTCTGCCAAAGGGCCAGCGGTTCTTGCCTTGAAGGGCCCAGCGGAGCGGTGCTTGAGACGGCGGGCCCAGTTCAGCGCTCCTTGCCTTGAAGGGCCCAGTTCAGCGGTGCTTGAGACGGCGGGGCCCAGTTCAGCGCTCCTTGCCTTGAAGGGCCCAGTTCAGCGGTGCTTGAGACGGCGGGGCCCAGCAGAGCGGTTCTTGAGACGGTGGGGCCCAGTTCAGCGGTGCTTGAGACGGCGGGGCCCAGTTCAGCGCTCCTTGCCTTGAAGGGCCCAGTTCAGCGGTTCTTGAGACGGCGGGCCCAGTTCAGCGCTCCTTGCCTTGAAGGGCCCAGTTCAGCGGTGCTTGAGACGGCGGACGGTCTATGGCCAACTGCTAATTGCCTGGTGGTGCCCTCCTGGGCAGCGGGGATGGTGCTCCTTCACTGCCCACCTGGGCTGTGGGTGGTGGGGCCCTCCTGGCCAGCTGGGCTGGGTCCTCCCTGGGCAGCGGCTATGGGGGTGGGGGGCTCTCCCGGGGCAGCTGTGCCGGTTCCTCCAGGGGCAGCGGCTATGGGGGTTGTGGGCTCCTCCTGGGCAGCAGGCCTGCTGCCTGACCTCTCCGACTTGCTGCCCTTGCCCTCCTTAGTCGTGGGCCTGTGGCCCTTCCCTCCCTTTGGAGCTGTGGCTGGTGACTGTCTCTGGGTGGTGTCCGGGGGGGATGTAGAAGGCGGGCTCCTGCGGCGCCCCTTCCGCCTTCTGCTCCTCTTCCCAGGGGGTGGGCTGGCTGTCCCCTTGCTGCTGGGCGAAGATCCAGACATGCGGGCTGGCGGGCTCCAATACCCCTGCACCCTTGTCAAGGGGGCTGCAGGGCTGGTGGTGGCTGAGGTGCTCTTCTTACCCCGACGAGAAGGAGGGGGGGGCTCAGGGTCAGGAAAGAAGTTAGTAGTGGTCGAGTAAGAGCTTCTTGGGACAATGGAGAGTGGTAGGTACAGTGGGAATGGGAGTGGAGGGAGAGGATGTGGTTGTAGGTGAGTCACGTTTGCTGTCTTTGGGTGCAGGTGCAGGAGGGATAGGCTGTCGTGAGGTGGATGGCTGTTGGGTGGGTGGGTGGCTGCGTTTGTGTGGTGTGGAAGAGGGGGTGACAGACACAGTGGGAGAGGACACAGGGGACGTGTAAATGGCAGTGGGGGTGGTGACTGCACGTGTGCGGACTGGAGTGGAGGGTGTGCTGGTGATGGAAACACTGGCTGATGGTGAGGTGAATGGAGGTGTGAGTGTAGACGTCACAGGGAGGGAGGAGGGAGACGAGGAGGTGGGGGTCACAGAGGTGGTAGTGACTGTTGGCATGTCTGCATCGGAATGTTGCGTGTGTGAATGTCTGCGTGATCTGTGGTGCTTATGTTTGGATGAGCTTCTCTTGGGTGTTGAGGTGTGTGCAGGCTGGTCTGATGGTGTGGGTGGGACAGGCAGAGGAACAGGAGACTGGGAGGAGGGAGTTAGTAGAGGCAGGCAGGAGACAGGGACAATGGCTGCCGTCAGTGCTGAGGCCAGAGCCTGGAACGATCGCTGATGGGCAGCCTGACCCGAATGAATGCCCTCCAGGTACGCATTGCTGCGATGAACCTCCCTCTCCACCCCCTGGATGGCATTCAAAAGGGTAGTCTGCCCAACAATGAGCGTTCGGAGGAGGTCAATGACCTCCTCACTGAGGGCAGCGGGGGTAACAGGGGCAGGGCCTGAGGTGCCTGGGGCGAAGGAGATGCCCGGCTTCCTGGCAGAGTGGGCACGGGGCGAACGCTGAGGGGCTGCTGGGAGGGCGGAGATGGTGCGCTGGGTGGCGGCTGTACCTGTAATGGCGGGGGGCACGGATGGTGCCACCCCCGCAAGGGAGCCCCCTTCCGAGGACGTGTCCGTGTCGCTGCAGGGTCCAGTCGTCCCCGTCGTGGAGCTCCCCTCGCCCTCTGTCTCACTGGTCCAGTCTGACTCTGTGGCATGGCCCTCCTGGGCCATGTGAGATGCAGCTCCCTCCTGCCCCGATGCCACTTCTCCTCCGCCTGATGATGCTGATGCACACAAGCACAGAAAGACAAACGAAAAGGGGGGGGGAGAGAGAAATAAAGGGATATTGAGTACATGGATCTCCGGTACAGTTAGCGGACATGACAGACACAGATGCCCCCTGCACTAAGTTGCGCACTTGGGGTCCGCTACGCATTCCGTGGAACATGCCCTACACGCCTAGAGTTGACAACTGCACCCATGGATGACACGGCCCAGGGATGGCTGTACTGACAAACTACTGAGGGTGGTGGCTGGGGACACAGGGGCTTACGGGGGTGCCCAGCCTACAGATATCGCCCTGGCCTAGGGGGACCCCCAGCCATCCTCCCCCAACCAGACACCTCCACTGCGCAACAACAGAGTAGATAATGCTTGTACTCACCCCCTTGTGTCTGCTGTGCTGCCCTCACGCGCCCATCCAATTCAGGGTAGGCCACCGCCAGGATCCGGAACATCAGGGGGCTCAGTTGACGGCAGGCACCCCGCCTACGTTGGGAGGCCATCCCCAGCAGAGACTCGGCGGTCTTCTTGGTCCCGCGGCGGATGTCCTCCCACCTCTTGCGGCAGTGGGTGCCCCGTCGATGGTGGACCCCCAGGGTCCGGACTTCCTTGGCGATGGCACGCCAAATCCCGATCTTCTCATGGGCGCGGACCTATGTGACACGTACAGGGAGGGAGAAATACCACGTTCAAGTTTGTCAGCATTTTCCTTTCCAGTGGCCCAACGCCCCCCATCCCCGCCAGGCCCCCCGCCATGCCCAACATGCCCCCCATCCCCGCCAGGCCCCCCGCCAGGCCCAACATGCTCCCCATCCCCGCCAGGCCCAACATGCCCCCCATCCCCGCCAGGCCCCCCGCCAGGCCCAACATGCCCCCCATCCCCGCCATGCCCCCCGCCAGGCCCAACATGCCCCCCATCCCCGCCATGCCCCCCGCCAGGCCCAACATGCCCCCCATCCCCGCCAGGCCCCCCGCCAGGCCCCCAAGCCAGCCAGTGTCCCCAAATCCAGATTGAATTAAACTCACTTGTTGGTCTGGAGGACCGTAGAGTAGCGCATACTGGGGGAGGACCCCATCCACGAGTTTCTCCAACTCCTCTCCAGTGAAGGCAGGGGCCCTTTCCCCAGGTGCAGCAGCCATTGTCCCTTCCAGACCGAGGTCACAGCAACACTTGCAGTATAGGTCCTCTCCTGTGAAAGTTCAAGTCGCAAGTGGATAAGTAGATAGAAAATGGCGGTGACGTCCGCGGCGGTGCGTACCGCGGCGGTGCGTCCTGCCACCGCCGGCGCCCTTCGCCATTGGCTCCTGAAACCCATAGGCTTCAATGTTAACCAATGCGGCTTTGCGCCGCGGTCTTCGCCCGCCGCCCGCCGCGGTGTGCCACGCCAGCGCATTGACCTCACATCCCATTGTCACACTTCACAGGTCAGGCAGCCGCCATTTCCAGGGCCCACATGGCTCAATTTCAACTCCGTCACACAGGCCTAGGCCTTGCATAGCCACTCAGACACGCCATTCACTGCATAGAGAATCGTATACTGTGCTAGCTGTGGGTTGCTTGACTGTGTGCTCCATGTTGTCCTTCCTAGGCACCGTCCGCTGGGTTGGGCGAGGAGACAGATGAATCCTCCCGTGTACCGACCGCTGGTGGACCTGTCGACAATGGAAGAACGCCACATTATCCTGACCTACCGTCTTAACCGTGCCACTATCCATGAACTGTGTGCCCAGCTGGAGCCCGACCTGATGTCCCCCATCCGCCAACCCACAGGGATTCCCCCTCTGGTGCAGGTCATGTCAGTACTCCATTTCTTGGCAAGTGGGTCATTTCAGACAACCGTGGGAATTGCTTCTGGGATGTCTCAGCCCATATTTTCGAAGGTGTTATCCAGAGTGTTGTCTGCCCTGATGAAATCCGTGAGGAGCTACATCATTTTCCCTGAGGTGGGCGAATTGGCTACAGTGAAGGGTGATTTCTACACCCTTGGACATATTCCCAACGTAATTGGTGCCATTGATGGGACCCATGTGGCTTTGGTTCCCCCAAGAGACAGGGAGCAGGTGTACAGGAACAGAAAAAGTTACCATTCAATGAACATCCAGGTGGTGTGTTTGGCTGACCAGTACATCTCGCATGTAAATGCCAAATTCCCAGGGTCAGTGCATGACGCCTACATCCTAAGGAATAGCAGCATCCCTTACGTGATGGAACAGCTACAGAGACACCGTGTATGGCTAGTGGGGGACTCTGGGTACCCCAACCTGTCGTGGCTACTGACCCCAGTAAGGAATCCCCGGACCAGGGCAGAGGAACGGTACAATGAGGCCCATGGGCGTACTAGGAGGGTGATCGAACGCACCTTTGGCCTCCTAAAGGCCAGGTTTAGGTGCCTGCATATGACAGGTGGATCCCTAATGTACTCACCTAAGAAGGTGTGTCACATCATCGTGGCCTGCTGCATGCTTCACAACCTGGCTTTGCGCCGCCAGGTGCCTTTCCTGCAGGAGGATGGTCGAGACGGTGGTGTTGTGGCAGCGGTGGAACCTGAGGAGAGTGACGAGGAGGAAGACGACGGGCTGAAACAGACAACAGGGACAGAATCATTGAACAGTACTTCCAATAGGACACAGGTAACATTTCAAAGATAATTTAGTAAATGTTAACTACTCTCCAGCATCTCTGCTGCCTGTCTATTTGCCCCAGTGTATGATGACTGAGTTTTGGCTTTTCCCTCCCTATTTCAGATCTGGGGTCCCCACTACGAGTCCTGTGCTTCGTTTCCCCATGGACTACAGCTTTGTGGCAGCTGTTTGTTGACTTCACCATGTACAAGGACATATTTGCACTGTCATGTCAATTACAATCTATTGAAATCACAGCCAGACTCCAGATATTTTGGTGCAAAATAGGTGTTTATTGAAGTGCTCAAAATGGGATGGGTGGTTTCAAGTGGGTGGGGGCTATGGTGAAGGAATGTCCATGGCAGAGTCCAGAGTAACAGTCACACAGGTGCATTGTCCAGAGGCCTGTGGAGAGATGGAGCATGGGCAGTTCAAGGATGGACAGGGTGACAATGTGGGACAGTGGGATGACATCAGGTGGTATCCATTGCTGGCGGGGGTCTTGACATCCTACTCTGTCTTCTTGCGAGATCTCAGGGCCTTCTTGCGGGGTGGTTCTTCTCCTGCAGGAGGTGGGGGTCTGGTGGGCTGCTGCTGTGCGGGGGCCTCCTGTCCACTAGCGCCGGCGGAGGTGGTTGGCTGTTCTTGGTCCAGGCTAGTGGCAGGGGCCCTTGGATGTTGTTCAGTGTCCGCCCTGGTGTTTACGAGGTCCTGCAGCAGCCCTACCATGGTAACCAGGGTGGTGTTGATGGCTCTGATGTCCTCCCTGTACCCCCGATAGTGTTCCTCCTGCAGTGCCTGGATCTCCTGGAACCGGGCCAGTACCGTCGCCATCGTCTCCTGGGAGCGGTTGTATGCTCCCATGATGGTGGTGAGGACCTCGTGGAGAGTGGGTTCCCTGGGCCTCTCCTCCCCCCCCTGTCGCACAGCTGCCCTCCGAGTTCCCCTGTTTCCCTGGGCCTCTGCCCCCTGGCCGGTGTGCCCACTACCACTGCCCCCAGGTCCCTGTTGTTGTTGGGGTGGTGGGTTATCCTGGGTGCCCTGTAGTGGTAGACACACCGCAGATTGACGCGCCCTGGAGACAGAGGCATGGGCCCGCTGGGTGGGAGCTGTGCTGGTGTTCCCAGAGGGGTTAGGGTCTGTAGTGGCCTAGGCCTGTGTGAGGGGAACCGACTGTCCAGAGGTCCCCGATGGTCCGGGCTGGTCATCGGTGTCCAGGTCGACAGAGCTGCTGTCATCGCTGACGGCCTCTTGGGTGGGGGGTGTGGATAATTCTGGCCCCTCCGCCGCGGTGTGTTGACGGTCGGGTCCTGCAGGGGTATAGAGGTATGGTTATAGTTTCAATGTGTGGCATATGGGTGTATCTGTGGGTTCTCGTGTCCCCAAGTGCTGGCATTCGTGTGTGGGGGCTTTGGTGAGGGTGGCTTGTGGGGGGGATGTGTATATGCATTGGGCATGCTTTGGTGATGGGTGTCCATGCTTAGTGGACGCATGCAGGCCTATGTTTTGGGATGTGTGGGTTGTGATGGTGAGACATTGGCGGGGAATAGGTGTGCTGGGGGTGGGGGTGAGGATGGTGGTGGGGGTGAGGATGGTGTTGGGGGTGAGGGTGGGGGTGAGGATGGGGGTGGGGGTGAGGGTGGGGTTCGAGGATGGGGGTGAGGGTTGGGGTCTGATTTGGCATGCAGGTGGGGGGGAAGCAGTATTGAAGCTTCAACTTACCAGTATCCATTCCTCCGCCGACTCCTGCGAGGCCGTCAGGATGCAGGATGTTCAAGACTTCCTCCTCCCATGATGTGAATTGTGGGGGTTGAGGTGGGGGTCCTCCGCCAGTCTTCTGCACGGCGATGTTGTGCCTGGATACCATGGAACGCACCTTCCCCCGTAGGTCGTTCCATCGCTTCCTGATGTCTTCCCGATTTCTGGGGTGCTGTCCCACTGCGTTCACCCTGTCGACAATCCTCTGCCATAGCTCCGTCCTCCGGGCAATGCTGGTGTATTGTATCTGTGTGCCGAACAGCTGGGGCTCTACCCGAACGATTTCCTCCACCATGACCCTGAGTTCTTCGTCTGTGAAGCGGGGTTGTCATTGGGGTGCCATGGGGTGGTGTGTATGATGTGTGGGGTGGAGTATGTGTATTTAAGTGAGTTGAGTGTGGTGGTGTGTGTTGTTTTGTGTGTGGATAGTGTGTGGGTGATGGTGTTGAGTGGCTGTGGCTGTTATTTTTTGGATGCTGGTGTCTCGCTCTTGCCTTCTTTACGAATTTTTTAGCGTAGGGGTTTGTGGGTGATGTGGGTGGGTGTTTTATATTGTATTGTGTGTGTGGGAGTGGTGTGTGTATGTGTATCAGGTGTGTGGGATTCAAATCGTCCAATGTGGCTGGGTTTTGTTCGTTTGTGTGTATTCTGACCGCGGCGGTGTGTCCCGCCAATGGAATACCGCGTTTGAATGACCGCCGCGTGGATTCGTGGGTCGTAATGGCATGGGCGTATTTCTGTTGGCGTGACGGTGGAGGTTTTGTCACCTCCACCTTTCCGCCGACCGCTGGTCTGGCGGTCTGTTGTGGCGGTCGGATTTTCGGAGGTTTGCCTTCTGCGGGTCAGAATGACCGTGGCGGGTTTCCGCGACCGCGGCGGGATTATGGAGGATTTCTGACCGGCGGTAGGCGCCTTTTACCGCCGAGGTCAGAATGACCACCATAGTGTTAACCAGGGATACTGTGGGGTTAAGCATGGCAGAGACCCCAACTATATATGAAATGGTGGTAAGGGAAGAATCAAGAGCAAGTTTTTTGAAGATGGTGGAACCTCACTGTTACAAAAAAATTGATTTTAAGGTTCTGATGGCTGCTTATAAAGTATGGATTCAGGTTAAGCTCTCGGGAAGGTCAAATATTACACACCCACCTCTGCATCAAATGAATTACTTGGTATTTTTCAAGATTCTCTAATGAATAAGTGGAGACAGAAAGGGCTGACTTTGATAGGAGTTCTATTTTATGATGCTTAGATCTGCTTCTTTTCAGACTTGCAGGAGGTTTATACTCTACCGAAAGGGGATTTAAAAAAATATTTACAGATCCAAGATTTTTTATTAAAGAATATTAAAGTGCTGGAGGATATAGTTAAGAGCCTGCTCATTGAGTTGGTCAGGCTTAGACAGAAGATTGGAAGTATCTATGGTGTGTTAGTACAGATGCAGGGAGATGACCTAGAAGTACAGAATACCAAACGGAGGGCTAGTCTCTGTAATTTCCAGGTGTCAATTCAGAACTTGCTGGATCTCTGTGATAGGATTTTACTCACTGCTAGTTTGAGAAACCAGCACTTTAAGACTATCTTTGACCTATACCATATGCCTGTAAAGCTGGCTAAGTAGGGACGGGATGAAGAGGGTACAGGTAGGCATTGTAGTGATAAATTGGCCGATATTGTACATATGTTTTTCACCTGTCCTAACCTGGAATCCCTCCTGCAGTCCATTGCAGGATTCTTGAACGTTATTCTCTAGTAACCATTGCAAATAGATTCACAGATGCTGCTGTTAGGCTTAGCAGACAACATGGACACCCAACCCGTACCTAATGAAAATACTCAATTGATATTTATCTTGATGGCGGTCACACGTCTATGTATTGCTACCGACTCGCTAAAACCCAAGCTCCCAACTTTTTTATGTGGAGTTCCAGATTCCTGGCAATACACAGCATGGAGTCAAGCCTATATAAACTTAGGGGCCCTAGAAGCTGGCGGTGGGGCAAATTAATTTGGGAACCAGTTGGCAAGTGGTTAGCAGGAGAATAGCGCTCTGGTGGGGGCTCACAGCTCGTTTTATAACGCTTTTCAGAAGGGCACACACAAGACAAGGCCATCCATAAGGTCTCTGAATCGTCGCCACAGCATTAATGATTTTTTTTTTATATAGCTTCCCAGGGAATATCATATGATCTTCCTTTTCCTCCAGCTTCCGGCTATGGGTATGCTCTTTATGAAATATTGAAGCTAGTTATTCTGATTTGATCCTGCCCTGATCTAAATCTCTGTTTCCCTTTTGTTCTCTTTTGTGATCTGCTGTGATTCATTTTTGTGATCAATGTAGCTGTAATTATAAATGAACTGGCTAAAATTAAAAAATATTTAAAAAATTTAACAAAAATAAAAGCAAAAACATACAGTATAACATAGACTGCTACAAAATGTGCAAAAAAAGGCTTGATAAAATGGTGCTTCCAAAATATTGAGTTTAGTAATACCCAGACTGTCCCTTCAACACATCCTCAGGCGTAGTAAGCACTATGTAACTAATTAAAATCATACACTTCACAGCTCAGTTATCAACTATTTGCACTACCAGTCAAAAATAATCAATCTTTGTTATCACAAAGCTTCTAATGACTCAATCAATTAAAGCCAGCACACGCTCCCAAGCATCCTTTACATTTGCAGATTACCCTTTACATTTGTGGATTAACTCTGTAGGGTACATTTGCATTTCTTGCAGGCAAGCAGAGGCCCTGGCTGGGCTTCGGTTTCACAGAACAAGACACTCCATGAATTGCACTCCAGGGGAAACATTTTAACTATCGGATTCAATCACCCTGGATGGTTGTCTTTTCCCAAAGTGAAGAGCAAATGTTTTGGAAATCAGGCAGAAGTGAGGCTGGGGAATGCAGTCCTCCCTTCCCATGACTCAACTGCACCCCTGGTGGTTGTCCCCCACAGATTCAAGACCTCTGCTGTAAATAGTGTTACAAGATGATTGAGAGGCTGATTCATGAAGAATCTATTGTTCATAAAAATTCCTTGGAATCCACATGGAAGGCTGTGTCAAGGAAAGGTTGTCAAGTAGATTCCTGAGAAAGTCACATGATGTTTCAACTAGGATCCAAGGTTGTAATCACCTGCTGGAAACTCGGGGCAATTAGGCAGTGTTCGATGGGCTGGTCTTGCAGATTAGTGTGTTGACTGATATTTATCATTTTTTGAGATAGTTTATGGCCAGGTGGGCAGGTTTTTACTCTTGATTCCCTAACATTGCCACAAACATTGCCTGCAGCAAACACAAATGCTTAACGTCTCCCATGCCTTGCAAAATAGCAATACAGCATGTATTTGCAAGTTCAAAACTGTCCTGAATTCCAAATGTGGGCCACTTTTTTAGTTGTCTAATTTGCTAATGGAGTCCACTTTATTCTGGATCCCAGACCTATTTTTGTCCCATTCCAACCCTGCTAGGATCCCATTCCTGCTATAAGCACTTCTCCAAGTGGAGAGTTCTGCATAGAGGAAATAGGATCCCTTATTCAAATAGCACAAATATTTTTCCCTGCTGATAAACCCCTTATGCTACACCCCCACTAAATCTAGGGGTGATTCGTTCCAAATCCCTCCATGGAAAGAGATTTACACCACCCTTTGCGTGAGGTTTACTAGTGTGGAGAACTTTGGCCTTGTAGTAGATATCTTCACCCCCATAAAGGGGCTTATGCCTGCCAGGAATCTAGAGTGGGGGACATTAACATTGTCCTGATTATTGTCTTATGTTAGGCAATTAAATTCTTGTACATTTCCTCGTTGATGATGTGCAATGTATCTTTCAAACTTCTGCAAATATAAAGAAGTTTAAAAAATACCTTCTAGGAATCCATTTTGTACATACCTGATAGGTCTCAGTAAGGTATATTTTGTAGTAAACTTACATTTTATACCAAATTTAACTATTGCATAGGCTCTAGGCGATTTTGACACGAAACTCTTATTTTTTGTTAATGTAGAAATTTAATTTTGGACCTAATTCAAAAGCCTGACTTAGGCACTCATTATGATCTTGGCGGTCAAGCACCGCCACGCAGGCGGTGGCGTTATGACCGCTGACGGCATGGCGATGCTCGACCGCCATATAATGATGCAAGTAGTGAACTGGCTTACCACCCACCAAAGACCACCAGTGGGATAATGATCCCATTTCCGTTCAGGAACCCCCACCTCCCTTTCCCCCCAAAAAACATGCATACATTCACACATGCACACACTCATTCACACACATACCGACATTCACACACATCCTCCACCCCCCAAGCATACATGCACACATCTACACATGCCTACACATGCACACACATGCACCAACACCCTCAGTCACACATGCACCCATTCACTGACATACTCACATGCATACATACACGCAGACACACATCCCCCTTCACACACACACGCAAACCCCCATGCATGCACTCAATCACTCCACACACACACACAAACACACCCCCCATCTGCCCCTTCCCTCTCAGACAGCACTTATCTTTTCCGTGGTGCTGTTCTGGGAGGGTACAGGCTCCACCGGCAGCGCTTCGTCTCCATACACTGCCACGCCTAATATTGCAACATAATAGGCATGGCTGTGTCTGGCTGATGTGGCGTGAGGGTGGAGCAGCATCCACCTCCGTCACCCACCGCCCACAAAATCTTCTCACATTTATGTTTGCGTCAAGCGAACACCCATGCAACGTTTAATAAACAGGGGCCAAAGTGACACGTTCTCAAGCAAACGTTTCCCTAAAAGCTAATAGTGACAGAGCCGATCTGAAAGTGCAAAGTGCATAATACAAGGCCAAAGCCACGCAGCATATGGACAAACCATAATCAATGACTTCCAACCCCAAATTACGACAACAAAAGGTTGTGCAACCCTGCGATACAAATATACAGTACTGCCAAGTGGTGCCCCATCCTGTCCCTGGGCCCTTGAAAGAGGAAGTTGGCAGAACATGGACTGGGAGATTGATCCATCGCGGCTGGAGAAATGATGCAAAACCCGCTTGCAGCTGCTGATAACGATGCAAATCCCACGCATCACGGTTTTCTAATACCGTGTGAGACCAGATTTCTAAAGCACCGTCATTTGGCATCAAAGTCATCCTGAGCCTGCTTGGATCCAAGGTGCCTGGTCCAGAAATCAACGCATCGCTCTCTTGCAAGGGAGAAAAACGAGGCATCGCCGACCCGACCGGAGAAGAAAATGATGCACAGCCTCACTTGCGAGTAAGGAATCAATGTATCACTGACTTTTCCGATGCACGCTCGCCTGTGAGGCTTCATTTTTTACGGTAACCAGGTACTTTGTGTAAAATCAATGTTTCCAATGTTTTCTATGGAGTAAGACTCCTATTCTTTTGAAATTCTTATCTTGACTTGTGTATGTTGGATTTTTGTCATTTTGGTCTTGTTTGATTTAGATAAATATTGCCTATTTGTCTAAACTGGTCTGGTGTCCATTTTGTAGTGTTTGCACAGTATTACTGTGTGTGTTGGTACAAATACTTTAAAGATTGCTGGGATAAGCCTTCCTGCTTGTACCAAGCTACCAATGGGGTGAGTGGGGGTTAACCAGGTGTGTTTCTCTTTTGTCCTGAGTAGAGTGAGGGTCCTTGCTTGGACAAGAGGTAAACTGAATGCCAACCAAAGACCCCATTTCCAACAAGTACAATGTCAGAGAGGCTCAGTGCTGACGATACCCCCAACAATTAAAAAACAATGAGTGTATCTGAATCATACGAAACCTTGATAGAGATGTTCAGACAATTAAAACAATAATGAATGTATGTGCCATAGCACATGCTTAAGAAAGGTAGCCACACCTACACAAACCTTAGGTTTCGGATGTGACTGTAAAAATAAAAGTGCAAGGATATGACGAGAATATGAAACGCCTCTAAAAAGCAGAATTAAAACTTTCTAGTATATTTGCAATAAAACCAATAGAAAACTACAAAATGTGCCAAGGTTTGCAAAAAGCGTTTGTCACAGTGGCAAATCAGGATTGGTTTTGTGTCGAACTGGTCTAAGGGAAAGGAAAGCTGGCACCTGCTCTGGCCCAACCTAAATCTGACATTCAGGACCATGACCAGATAGGGCTCCAACCCAGAGGTGGTTTGTACCACCAGGAACTCCTTATTTGTGGGCTTCGTCAGCTTAGACAAATCTTTTTTCCTGCTTCTTTGTTCAATGAAGGTACACTTAAGCCAGCTTTTATCCCTCACAGTGATATCACAAGGCAAGGAAAAGATAGGTCGGTCTAGCTTACTGCTGATTTCCTTACTATACCTGAGCCAATGGATGTGAAGGCCCTTTTCACACACAAGGTAATCTATAATTATTTTCTTGTTCAAGGAGGCCTCTGGGTTCTGCCAGATGGAACACCATAACCTCAAAGGGGCCAGATGGCTCGGTACAGTAGACCAAGCTCCTCATTGGCAGAGTATGTGAGTGACCTTGGGCACACATCAACAATACACCTACACACTCTGTTTTCCTCATCCTGCAAATGTTTAACATATTTGTGCCCCACATACAAAAACCATAAGTAAGGATGGGCATACACTTCCCTTTGTATATCTAAACAAGGGGGGCTACAGGTTTGTTGCCAATTTTTTAGGCCAGGCTGAAAAGATATCCTACCAAATTACAAAACTTTAGACTTCTCTGTTTCGGGCAGAGAGCCCAAGACCCTCATGAGTCTTACCCTCCAAGTATGGAAAATCATGAGTTTTTCCTCTGGGATTCCCCACACTGCAAAACAGAGTGATTGCTTAGGACCGTGAGGCATGACAAAAGTTTTGGCAAGATTTGTGTTCAAGCCCAGGCCATCCATGAAGCCAACAAAAGAATCCAGCAAAAGCTGAAAGCCATTGAGTGTTCAGAAATTAATACACAGTCAGCTGCGAATTAAAGGATATGGACAAGCCGGCCATTCACAGTTGGCATGTCCCTCCCCCTGTTGACCACAATCCCCTCCAGGCCATTAATATGCAAAGAAAATACTATTGGGCCAGTATGCAGCCATGCCAGATGCCTCGACCAAGGCCAATAATTTCAGTGCATTGTTCATTTGGCCCATATCTAATTGAGGCATTCAGCTCAAAATGGAGAGCACATAAAAAAGACACCAAACCCTTTGCATAGTTTGGATCGGACCACACTATCAAAAGCACATGCAAGATAAAAAGAGCCCCCCTTAGCCAAATTATATTTACTAACTAATAAATATAAATTAAGACACTGCTCCTGGGTGCCCAAACAGTGCCTGAAACCACACTGAGCATCAGAAATAAAAGGATTGTCAGTGCCCCACAGCATGTTTCTATGAAGATCTACCCTGCCAAAAATAATTCCCTGGTGAGTCCAAAAGGGATATGGGCCTGTAATAGCAGGGAAAATCCTTGCTCCCTTTTTTAAAGATGGAAAGAATTGCCACCGAATGCCACAACTTGGGCAGGTCAGTCTTGCAGGCTACGTTGGCATAGTTTGTTAGGATAGGTGCCCACAGATCCACCTCCAGCTTGCATATAACCATGGGTACACCATCAAGCACAGGGGCTTTGTGCGTGGGGCTTTGTTTGATGGCTTGGGCTACTATCTCCACTGATAATTTAATACCCAGTGGAAAAATAGGTGTGCAAAAATCTGTCTCCCCACTAGCAGTGTCAGGCATATGATAAACTTATTGAAAGTGGCCCGCCCAAGATTCAGCACTAATATTGGCATAAAGAAAACTAGAATTAGATTTTAACAAATGATTATTATTAACGGTGTGCCAAAGCAGGCCAGTATTTCTGGTCCTGCAGGAACTGGCCAATGTATGCAAGACATCTTCCCTGACTTCTACCTTCCTTCTGCTAATGGCTAGTTTATATTTCTTCTGAGAGAGCCAATCTTCATCGGAAACCAGGGGATTGCCCTGACAGCACTCTGCAAGCAGCAGTTGGCCTCCCTGTAAACCCTATCAAACTAGGAGTGGACTGCTGGCTTAGTAGTAGCAATGGGCTTCATGAGATATGTTTTGATGGTATACCCTAAAGCAACAAAGAGATCCAGATTGCTTCTAAGCCAATCTCAGACAATCTTAGATAATATTCAAATGGTTAACACAGAACCTACACTGTACATCATTCAGGTTGCTGATTTCCATACTAACCTGAGCCTCGCTACTTGGAAGAAGATCCCCCCCCCCACACAGTGATGACCTGAGGGCAGGCCCTTGGGCTAGACAGAGTGATAAAGAGAGGATTATTGTCACTAAAATTGCTAAGTATGACCTCCCCAGATATCCAAGAAGTTCCTACTAACAACAATATAGTCAATATTTGATGATCCTGCCCCTTCAATAAAAGTAGGTGTTAAAAGGTAATGTGAGGCGACCCATTCAAACACATTGCATAGGTCTTATCTGAACAAATAGGGGATAACATCAATCCTGCACAATCTTTGGGATGAACTGGTGCAGTCATCAAAGAAGGAATAAAAATATGTGTTTCTACGCCAGCAGGACCATCTTACTCGAACCCAATTGTGCATTGAAGTCACCAGCAAGTAAAATGTTGAGGCCATGATTCTAATGAAAGTGGCTAAATTCTAGGTCGCGAATAAAATTGAAAAGAAGAGCCAGATTGGGATTGATCTTCTTACAGAAATTATCAATATGAAAGTTAATAAGAGCAAAGCTAAAATATTTAGACCACTTGACCTGTTATGCTTAAATTAGCCTTCTGTTTGTGGAAATTGGTAGAATAGTGCAGTCAAAGGAAGTTTTAAACCAGACTGCAAGCCCAGCACAGGCCTTTCCCATGTTGGATGAAATAACAGGGATGGAGTAACAAATAAAATCATTGCAGAATAACTCCCTTATGTATCAGGACTCCTGGGGGATAACAGTGACATAAAGTGAGGCAACGTCCACCCAATTGCTCATGTGAATGTTCTAATTTATTAGCAGGGCCTGGCAATGGAGGCAGAGGCTGTGAAGTAGATACATTTCCGGATTCTGGTCAAGCACAGGTTGTGTCTTACTTGCCCTATCAGGGACCTTGACTTCAATACCACAATCAGCACAACAATCAGCATCAGGCTGCAGGAGGAAACATGTGAGTCAGTTGTTGCAGCAATCTCTGACGAAGGAGGAAATATTATTAATTGTAGGCACAGAAAAAAGAGTTGGAAATATCAGCTCAGGAGTGGTCTTCTCCCTCAGTATACCACCCTTTGGTCCCTACACTCTGTGGATATAACCCAGTGGCCACATCTTCAGATTACTTTGACCTGCTGAGTTCAAAAAAGAGATATGGGTCAGTTTCTCAACTAAAGATTGTTTCTCAAAATTCCTAATGATGCAATACGCTCAAATTTCTTTCTTGTGGTGCCCACACAAGGAACTCTGAAAGCATACAGAATATCAGAAAACACATTAATTTACATTGACTATGTGAATGTACCCAGAGAGTGGCCCTAATCAGTGCTTTTAGGTGTCTGTGGCTTGAGTCTGGGGACATTAGCAAGAATCACAACAAAAGGTTAAGAAGCTGGGGTAAAACTGAACTCAGGGTAGCCACCTGGGACAGTCCAGATCGGGCAAAGTTTGATTAGGGAAGCTCCAAATGGTGGTCAGAGGTTGAGACCTTGTGAAGAGTTCCAGGTGGAACTGAATGAGGAAGCATGAAGGGCTGGGAAAATGCCCCAGGCATGGCCACAGGTAAGGCTGTGGTTGGCTTGGATACCCCCCTGCATCGTGGCACAAGGCCAGGCCTCACAACCGGGTTGAAGGAACTGCTTAATCCAAGCACATATTGAGAAGTCAATCCAAGAGAAGGGGCCAGGGCTGGTATTTTTCAGGCTTTGACTGGAGCAGGTGGAACTGCTCTTGGCTCAGGCTTTGCCTCGGCTCGTGCTCAGCTGCATTCTGTGGTACGAGAGACAGGGGCTGCTGAAATATGCTCCCATTCTGCACTGGTCATGCCTATCTCCACCTAAGCAGGGTTTTCTGGTTCTCGTGTTCCTGGTCACCTCACTTCTGCAGCGCGTCCTGCAGTGCGGGAGCCAGTGGCTGCTCAAATATGATCCTGCTCAGCACTGGTCACAGCTGTCTCTGCCCCAACAGACATTTCTGGGCCTCGTGGCCCTGGTCCTGGCCCCCTCATTACTGCAGCAGCTCCCATGCAAAGGGATTTTTGAGAATTTTAGAAGTTCTGTATTTGTAAATCTTACTGTAGGAATGGGGAATGGAAGCCTCTTGAGTATTCTAAAACTATTCTCACATTGCAGTATTTGATTAAAAAACTCCTATACTACTATGGCTCTTGTTTCTCAAAATATTTTTGTCACTTGGCTGTATTGCACATGTGCTTGTAAGGAAATGCATAAAATGTGCTAGACCTATTCACAATGTGCAGTTGTATGTATATATATTGTCCAACATCAAGGTCGGACTAGTACAGAAACTAGGCCTGGGTATCAAAAGTAAAGTGCCCCCACTTAGTGAATTAGATAGCTAAAAAATAAGTGGCCCATGTTTGCAAATTAGGGCAGTTTTGACCTTGACAGGCTGTATAAATGTTTTGTAAGATATGGAAGACTGCATCGATTTGAGCTTGCCATGGGCAATGTTTGTTTTCATATCAGGGAAAAACTGGCCCAGCAGGCTATAAAACTAGCCCACAAAGAGCCAAAAACACAGCCCTCACACTGACCTGTCAGACCAGTCCATCGGGCACTGCTTGATTGCATTATAGGTCAGTCAAACCTTGATCACCGTGTGCATAAGTAGCCTGTTTATACATGGATTTCACATTTGTGCCCTTAGGGTTTGACTCACGGGTATTGTCAGCACATTTGTGTGTGGCGTACTTTTAAGTAAAATGATGTACACAAATCTTTTCTTTTACCTGGCCTGTCTTCCCCTATGTCAGCTCTGACCACATGCAACTCATGAACAGACAAAGTACAAGACAGACTGAGTGATATCCCACCTGTGACATACTTGAGGAGATGTTTCAGGTGTGTGAAATTCCACATTTTTTACACCTTTCATGAAAGTCAATGAACTTTTGTGAAAAGTCTAGTGAGATTACAGCAGGAGACTGCATAGAAAACATCCTGCAGAAATGCATTTTCTGCTTGAATATATGTCCTGTCAAAAATTCATGAGCCTTTTTTGACACAAGTTGCATATTTTCTTACAAACATACCACATGAAATTGTGTTATGTGAAATTTTGAGAAACGTGATGAGTTTTGCATTAACTTTAATTTGAGACTTTCTGCAAATTTCACCAGTGTAATTACAATTTTGCCAAGGCATACTGAACTGCTGGGCTTTTGCACTGCATGATCTTTGCTATCATCTGCCAAGCCGTTCTTCTTTTGGGTGGGATATTGTTAGAAATTGGGTCTCTAGTTGGCAGAGGTATGCACCCTGTCCAAGTAGGGACCACAATCCTAGTGAGGTTAAGTGAGATACTAATCCTAAATTAACCTATGCTCATCCTCTGGTAGCTTGGCACAGAGCAGTCAGACTTAGCTTAAGTGTTGGAAGTATTTGTGGAACACCTAGGCAGCAACACAATGAAAACACGACAAAAAGGACTTCACACCAGTTTTGAAAAATGGAGAATATTAATCAGAGTAAAACAAGACCAAAACGACAAAAATCATGGGATATGCAATTTCAAAGATTTGGGTGAAAATAGTACATAAAAGTGCAAAGCCCCAAATGTGGCCATCTGGTTGCACCACACCGGCACAAAGTCAAGAGTTCAGGCTGACCATGATAGAGCACTGGCCAGATACAGGGACCCAGTTAGGCTCGCTGAACACGGTACCTTAAATCGTTGTGCACGGTCTGCACAGCATTGCTTTGCAAGGCTTCACAGCTGTTCCGGTGAGGGTCACAGAGGAAAGAGTACCTTAGGCCAATTTCCAAGGGTCCAGGACTGGGATGGTACCACTTGGCAGGGCATTCTCACAGGTGGCAGAGTCCAGGAGCAGGTTGGTTGGAAGTCTTTTGTGTCCCTGAGACTTCGGAAAACAGGAGGCCAGTCAGCTGTCCCTTGGGGAAATTGAATTCAAGGATGTAGAGAACAGGTCCAGTCCTTCTCACTCCAGGCAAGAAGCAGCAGGCCAACATAGCAAAGCAAGTAGCAAAGTGGCAGTCTCTCCTACAGCAGAGCACCCAGCAAGCAGTAGGACAACATTGCAATGCAGCTAGCAGAGTGGCAGTCTCTCCTAGCAGCTCAGCAGTTTTTATTTCTTGCAGACTGTCCTTGGTTCCAGTAGAGTTCTGATTTGGTGGAGTTTGGGATCCATTGCTTATACCCAAATGTGCCTTTAAAGTAGAGAAGACTTCAAAGAGGCCTTTACAGATCACAAGGTCCCTGCCCTCCCTTCCCTGGCTTCAGACACTCTACAGGGGGTTATGCAGCCTTTTGTGTGGGGAGAGGCACAGCCCTATTCAGATGTAAGTTAGGCAGTGCTAAGCTCCGCCACCATCAAGTCAGTTATTGGCCTATTAAGGCCCATTAAGTCAAACCTAATCTCCCATTGTTTGTGACTGTCTAAAGAGAATGCAGAAAGCCCGGCTGTCACCAAACCCAGACGTGTATTCAGAGGCAGGCAGAGATACAGAATAGTTAAAGTAAGAAAATACCACTTTCTAAAAGTTGCATTTTCAGACTTACAGTTTAAAATCCAACTTCACCATAAGTTGCAATTTTAAATTGTGAGTCCGTAGACACCAGACTTCACATTTCTATTGTTTCTCAATTGGAAGTTACACTTAAAAGATTTTAAAGGTAATCCCAATGTTATCCTATGTGAGAGCTAGGGCGTGCAATATTGAAAAATCAATTTAAGAGTTTTCCACTATATGGACATGTTAAACTTAAAAATACATGTTCAACTTTTTAAATGCACTGCACCCCGCCCTTGGGGATAACTAGAGCCTACCTGAGGGGTGACTTATATGTAATAAAAATTAATTTTTGGGCCTGGCAAGTGGGTGCACTTGCCAGGTCTAAATGGCAGTGTAAAACTGCACACACAAGCTCTGCAGTGGCAGGCCTGAGACATGTTGGAGAAGTACACCAGTAGCATTTAATTTCCAGCCCCCGGGAAACATATAGTGCACTTTACTAGAGACTTACAAATAAATTAAACATGCCAATTGTGATTATGCCAATGTTACCATGTTTTAGATTACAGAGCACCTGCACTTTAGGACTGATCAGCAGTGGTAAAGTGTCCAGAATCCTGACACCAACAAAAACAAGGTCAGAAAAAGCGGACGAGAAGTCTGGAGATGACCCTGAAGAAAGGGCCATATCCAACAGATATAGAAAACATGCTTTTCAGATAATGTGCATTTTAAGACAATCTAGTGAGATGTGCTCACACCAGTCACAGAGAAGCATGACGGGTACCTTTACCTTGTGGAGAACTTGCATCCTTCACAACTAATAGCACAATTTCTTACACATAATAATTGTACATTTTACACCTTAAAAGTGCTAGTTGACAACACCATAAACCAAGCATGCAGGCGGGGGATGAGGGACCTGCTGATAGCAAATGTTCCTTCTCCTTACACCTGTGTGGTGATGGAAACAATGAATTCATATGTACCGAGCATGTACACACTATTTAGGGCCAGATATACTAGGAAAGTGGTTGTAAAAGCAGTCACAGGTTGAATACTGACTTTTTACTGTTATCCCATTTTACAACCTGGCCTCTGTACTAAGAGATCAGTTCTCAAAATAACGACTCATAGGGGCTGCAGAGCAACATGCCCAATTAATATCCATTAGGTAGGCTGGAACTTACAACCCTCTGTAATTGGCTACAAATGCAGCTATGGTGGCATGCAAGGAACCGCAGAGTACTATCCCTGTGATTGCATTCTGAAATGGAAAACTTTGTTTTTTTACAGCGACCCAAGTTCCTCTCACTAAAGTCCTTTGGACCACTACTTACTCCCCTGAACATGCCCCTCCAGTTTCCAAAGGGAATTATGTTCAAATGAGACTCCTCCTTTGTGAATCAGTTACCACCCTAGCTTGAGAGTTGGTAATGATCAATGGTTTGTAACCTAAACCACCTAATACAAAGGTTACTGAATTGCAGTTTGGGAGGAATGCACCACCAAGCCCCTTCCAAATTGCAATTTGGTAATGATTTCTAAATCTGTTTTGTGATTCAGAAACAGTATCTGAATCAAATAGTGTGGTTAGTATGTATGTAAAATATTTTTTGTGACTGCAAACACTGTATTTTACCAAACTGGAGGGTGTGTTCCTCCAAAAGCCCTTTGTACATCTGGTACTACGCCTTTCAAGGAAGGCTCAGCAGCACAACATCTGTGCTCACTGCCCAGAACCCTTACCCCCTTTTTGTATTAAAGAACCTCTTTCTTGGTAGCACAATTGACACACTGTAAAATATGTCAATGGCAGAGTACAACCAGTCAACTTAAACAATCTGGAGTTATCATTCTGTGTACCTGAATGTGACTCAGCCAGAGTGTTATTTCTCTGATTAAAAGAGATATCTCTCAGATTACAAGTTGCAGTGGGTGGAAATTGGCACCAGATAACTCCCTCGTTGTTGCCATGCATATTCATCATTCTTATGCAGAAGGAATTTGGAAGCATGGCCTTAATTAGAAAACAAGCATCCAGAAGGGGCCTGGTAAATCCAGATCTAGTATGTTGTTTTTCATTCAGACCAGAAAAACGTGTAGCAGCTTCATCCAGAGAAGAAACTGATTCCAGCTCCAGTATTTCTAGCACCCCTGCACTTCACTGCTTGTAATTGGGACCTGTGCAGGACCCCTAACTGCTAAAATAAATTTACATCACCTAAGCTTCAATTTGTTTAAGATAAAAATTCAGCTCACTAAAAAGTAAAAGAGAGCTGCGGCTTGCTGGGGTGACAGGGGGTGGGGCGACGTGCGGGGGAGCGAGTGGGGGGCATTAAAAATATATATATATTGAAAAAAAATACCTCGGTCCGCGCGCCGCTCCTCTCCTGTCGTTGCTGCAAGCACAGGCTCCCAGCCTGCCCTGCGGCCAATCCTGACGCCGCTCAGAGTAGCATCAGGATTGGCTGAGAGCGCACAGCCAGGGCGCTCCCAGGAAGACTGGAAGCCTGTGCAGGCTGTCTCCAGACCGGCAACTGTATTGTCGGGCTGGAGAGAGCCCTGTGCGCATGTGTGTTTGGGCTGCCCGAGATGGCTGGCCACACATACATGTGCAGTGAAGGGAGAGCACAGTGCACTCCCCTCACTACTTGTCACCCCATATGCCCCACCCTTTAACAAGGAAAGTATATATCATCCTTTCCTTGTTAAAGTATTTGCAGCGGTTGCTACTGGCGGGGGCAATCTTTTCTGCCCAAGCGGAGGAGCCGCCACTGGTAATAGAAGATAGTAATTTGTTGCTTTTTCATTAAAGATCAAAAATAATTTATATTGAAGACTTCCTTGGAAAAGTGTTCAACATCTTTGGTACAACTGGATCACAATGTGACATAATAGATTCTCTACAACTCTGCCCTATCATTATTGGCTCCATTTTGCTTCCACTAGGCCAGTATTAAATTAAACCATCAGCAAACATGAAGTAAAATAAGATTTTTTTTCAGTTTTGACCTTCAAAGCTCTCTCTTAAAGAGCTCCATAGAAGGGGCATATTCTCTTTTCTTGGCGTAAATGGAAATTACTAGATGGACTGCTTTTATGCTCTGTACACAATAAATCACAAACTATTACAATTAACGGTATTGTTCGGTCTTCACTTTTCTAACGGCTTAACATTAGCAACACAACTTTGTAGGAAAAAAAACCATTCATCAAAAATACATCAATTTTTTCAAAAGCAAAAAAACAAATGATAACACTTGTGGATGCTTTCTGACAAACATGAAGAAAGGAACAGGAAGGCTGGGATATCTGTATGACATAGCAACAAGGGACCCAGTCAGGGATAGCTCTACGATCCATAATACCATAACTTTCATGTAAAGTAATTATAATATGCAATTTGTGCTGCTGTAAACTATTTTTCTTTAGTGACGGTTTTCTTGATTGTGGTAGTAAACTGGAATTTGACCTTTGTACTGTTGTGATATATGTGTGAATGTGTGTTTATGGGTAAAGATGCACTAAATAATGGTGTTATTCGGCCTTAATTATTTTCATTGTCTTGGAATAAATATATATGATGCA